>NC_090269.1:48253355-48900855 GCF_040414725.1 Anabrus simplex | reverse complement strand
AGTGTGCTAAGTTGGGCTCATCAGCTGGTAAATAGCACACCCACCAAGATGCATGGCTAGTGCGTACTGTGGAGGCCAATGCGTAGGCTACTTGGAGCCACCGGCAGTGCCAATGCACTATGAGAGACTTTGTCTCTGAGCCTCCATGGCTCAGGCAGCAGCGCGCCGGCCTCTCACCGCTGGGTTCCGTGGTTCAAATCCTGGTCACTCCATGTGAGATTTGTGCTGGACAAAGTGGAGGTGGGACAGGTTTTTCTATGGGTACTGCGGTTTTCCCTGTCAACCATGTTCCCTATGGGAATCAACATCTATACCATTGATGGCCAGGCAGGCATCAACTGTTGATAATGAGATTTTTAGGAAAAAGCATGTACATAAAACATGCAGCAAATGCAACAAATAAACCTTATAAAGGAACGGTAGAGGTGAAAAATATAAATATATCAATAAGTAAATTATAAAGTAATAACTATTGTTACACTTAGAGCAATTAATAGCATAACTACCCCAAGTGACAGCACCAAGTGTCTGACCGTGTACGAAAGGCACGGTTCAGATAGGTGGAAACGTGCTAGACAAAGACCAATGAAGGAAAAACAAAGGCACTTACCATTAGAGAATTAAACAGGGCCCCCAAAGGAGCGGATAAAATACACCTGGTCATCCCAAATTAACACCCCTTTAAAAAGGAAAACACCAACACCTTGGGGAACAAAGATATTTAATCAAAATAATAAAGAGGTAAACAAGAAAGTAATATCCTCGCTGGAAAATAATAAAATTAAAAATTGGAAAATACTTAAACTCAAAGCAAAACCCTACGGTCGACCGTTTATTAAGGTAATGATAATTTAGTTCTTAAAGGACCTTTTAAGATAATGCAGATTTGTGAAACCACTCCTCAACTCTCAAGTTTTGTTACGACCAAAAGTTTTCTTAGTACAGTACCAAAGTTTTTCTTTTTTAACATCATTTTAACCTCCTTTAAACAGAAAACCACCTTTTAGGATGTGTCAAACGACCCCCTGCAAGGATGGGTAGGTATTACGTGCACTTTTCAAGAAATCAAAATAATAATAATAATAAGCACCGAAACACCGGCAGGGAAAACGACCAGAAGGAAAAAATTAAAATTACAAGGAAAAATGAAAAGGACCAAGGAAATCCGCGGAGAAGGTATAATACATCACCGGCACATCAAATACAAATCATCAATCATCACAACCAACATCAACAACATTAGCATTCCCATGGCAACGACCAACAATGGGTCAAGGGAAGGAACGGACCAATCCAGGCCGCAAACAACAATAGGCGAAAAGCAACAAAGGACCAAGAAAACAGACGCAGAAAATAACCCAGAAACCAGTAAATTAAATTAAATTAAGTTAAATTAAAATAAAATCAACCCGAGAAACACGAAAGCAAGGAACCGGGACACAATGTACACGTAACACCCACACCCCTGAAGCGACTCGCTTGTTAAATTATTCAGGTTAAATAATACCTTTTTAGCACAAAACCTTTAAGCCAAGAAAGGTCATCAATAAACCCTAGGTTACCCAATTACATTATTAAAGAATCCAAAAATTACTTTCACACGGTACGCAAGCCCCAAATTAACAGACATAATTACACATGGTATAATTTCCAATTAACAAGCCGAAAGTTTAAAATTCCACAAGGCAAGACTTAGTTTTTTTTGATGACGCCAGTTACATGGTTCCGCGCGCACTTTCTTCACATAGGAAAATTTTCAGGTCTTTCACCAAAAATCAGTAAAGGTTTAATTGTAACAACACTTACAGTTTCTTCCAGATGAAAGTTGTGAGGACGGCTTCAGTAGCGTACACTACTTACTTACTTCAAAAAACATAACATGTAAATTCCAGACGAGGAAAAAAAATTAACCAGAAACTTGCAGAAATCTACAGGGCCAAAGCCCCGTATATTTAACTTAGCCAGGCTCGAACATTTTCGGTGAAATTATCTCCTTAGGGAGAGAGAAACCACACACGTCCATCTCTTCCATGTCACCAAACAGCAATGGCGATTTCCCAAGATTCAGCAGTCCCGGCACCAACGATCACATGTGCGCAGAGGCAAAGCGCCTGAGTGGAAACGTAGCTCGCGAGGTAGTACATACCTACGCCACTAGAGTGCAGGAGAATACGGTCAGGCACCGATAGGACGCGCATACAGTCAATAATAAGGTTTGAAAAGAAGAAATAAAGAAGCGGCGAACCACTTCTAAAGACACAGTTTTTCCACAGCCTTTAGGCTAGTTCAAAAATATTTCCCAAGGGGGAAAAAATTGTTACGCAGGTAACAGTCTCCCTCCCCGAAACTTGACATGTCCAACACAAGTTTACCATCATAAGGCGGTGGCCTTGAAGCAAACTAAGTTTTTGGTAGAATAGTCCGAATGTGAAAATGACCACCAATCGCCAGCTTCAGTTTATGCACCACCAGCAGAACGAGTCCAACAGTCACTAAGAACCCAAACACATGTGATTTAAATTAAAGGAACAGTACAGTTCACTTAGACACCAAATGTCTATCCACTTTCAATAATAATGAAGTTCCATGCACCAAACTGTGCAACACCCAAGTCGCAGGAAAATTATTAATGGTCCAGATCACAGGTAACACTTCTCCTCTAGATTTCTTGCTAAAATTTAATGCGAACTATTATCTTCCGCAAGTTCGTTTGCGTCATCTGATCGGAGGTTACGCTACCTTGTGGTACATACACACCTTTAGGTAAAGTTCATAACTATTTGCTTTCAGAACTTTAGACCTTCTAGGTCTTAACTGCACCAGATCACATACCTAGACTTAAATTACTACATGTTTGTTAACTTTGTAATATTATAGGACTTGCGTTAGATAAGAAACGCCTTCATTTGGTTTCCACCCTTTGGTTTGGATGGTAACGACAACCCCAAAAAGGAAAAACGCCCAGAAAGGGAAGGGAAGAGAGAAAACAACATTGGTGAGCGTAAAACACAATCACAAGGTACAACCGGTAAATACTTAACCTAACCTTAACCTAGATTAACATGACTTAAGATTACGGTATGGCACAGCAACAGAATACGATAATCTTTTAAACAAACCATACCCAAAAACCAAATTACATTACTTTCAAGGTATCATGCCAACTAAAATATATGGCCAAGGATACAATTTTCAATACACAAGGAAAACAATAACCTGTGAAACCAAGATAGTTATCTCCACAAAACACCTTTCAAAGCATACAACCAATCCTACCAGGAAGGTTACACAATAACGTCACCATTGACAAACAGAAACCAGGAGGCAACTTTACATAGAAAACCTTACAGACAAGCACCAACTCAAGGGTGCTGAGTAATTGCAATAACAGAAAAGCAAAGAGAAACTCCCTTCCATACATAATATTACGAAACCAAGACCCAGACCAAGAAAAAGGATGTTGAAAAACGTTACACAGAACTACAAATTAATTAAGCTTACAACCTCCCTTAAGCTAAATTTAAAACGGAATAGAACCACCAATCAGTGAGTCAATTAACCAGAGTTAACCCCTTTAAGCACATGCCCAAGGACAAGAAATAAAAATTTAGCAATAAATCAATTTTAATACCACGTATACATTCCATGCAAAACCCCAAATAAACAAGAAACAGGATTGGAAATAATTTACCCCTTTTTAATATTACCACTAAAAGAAACTTCCAGAAACAGGATACAAGGTAAGAATCAAAATTTCATGGGTCACAGTAAATAATTACTCAAGACAAGATGAATGTACAGGCTGCGGTTGGAGACTTCAAGATCTTTCAGATGGAGGGTACGCGTATAGTTGGTCATCAGCAACGAGCCAAAACAACACCAAGCAAAGAGTAATAGGAGGGTAGCAGAGTTTATGAAACACAATCTTTAACACCATGATGAAACGGGACAGAAAATGGCCGAAAGGAAATAGGAGTGTTACCCAATCTAAAATCATATTTCCCACAATTTTACTACACATACAAACATATACCTTAACAATGGGCGACTCAATCAATTAAAAGGTTCAATAAAGCACCTCAATCAAGCCAACCCCTTTGAATATGGGAACACAGATCTGACAAGATTCCCTACCGGCAATCCACAAGAAATCTCGGACAAATCCAGACTAGAACAAAGTGATAACCGAGACTCACACTGTGGCCACAGAGTCACAGGTACCTCGCCAACAATAGTACAAGGGAAATAAGGTATGAAAGGAAGGTCACGAACCAGGTAACTAGAAAACACTTCAAATAACAGAGAAATAAGAAACACCACCTAACCAACACATCACCAGATAGTGGGAAGATTTCAGTGCCGCCTATGAAGCACCAGCTGATCCCATACTCAACTGTAGCACCGTAAGACGACAAGATGATAAACGATAGCCAAGGTTTTCAAACACTCCAGAAGGAAAAAGGACCAATAGGCTGGCAGGTTATTTCGAGAAGAACTTTACAGTATAGGATAATTGCATGATGACGTCAGATTACTAGGGTATGCAGAAAATTAAAATTAAAAATAGACCAGGACGTACAGAAATCACACATTATATTCAAGCAGATAAGACACACCTACAGAGAGAAGTAATTCCATGCCAGGGTTTATTTCCCAATCTACCGGGACACAGGGTAAATTAAAGGCAACACCGCCCATACCGAAGCGCCATAATAAGTGACCAATACTACGCAACAACAATACAACAATAAAGGACCACAACGGACATGCGTTAGCTAAAAGGGAGGAAAAAAAAAACAACTACCCTCAACAACATGTCGTGGAGCCGTCATTCTACCTCACCAAGGTAAACCTAAAACCAAACCACGGTACCGTTTACAACATTACTAAGACAGGACCAAAACCAAAACCTACAAGGCACGAAAGGAGACCGCACTCCTCAGGTTCAGGATCCATTAGTGCAACACATGCAAAACACCACAATAACAATTAGACTGGGCAGGACAACATGGAGTTACGACTCGTTTAAATAACATACTACAAGAATAATACACCACATAGAGACAAAACCAGGGAAGTAAGGACTTCAGAAGAGGTTAGAACTAATACCACTTGCAAGCAGAAATATCATAAGAAACCACCTAGTTAACTGCCACAACCAGGAAGGAAAACCCAAAGAAAAATTTTCCAAAATAGGTTAGCCGGGGCAGGATTTTTTTTTTATACCAGAAAACCATCGGTACAAAATGATTAGGAAAGGATAACTTAGTAAACCGGGAATTCACAACAGATAACAGAAATGCCCCAGAGAAGGACATCAGAGCACTCGCAACCAAGGGAATCGAGTCACCAGAAATTGGAGATAGAAGGCAGTGAAGACTGTGAAGTCCATGCCGTAGAGACAAACAACCAACCACCACCATTTCCAATTGACAGAGTCCCGCCATTGCCATTACCCACATCCAATCCAAAACATAACCAACAGGACCATAACACCGGGTATATCCAGATCCTAGTCAACTTACACCAACAAGGAAACCAAAAGCTAATTCGTTTCAACAAAGCACACCTAACAAACCACGATAGGAAAAGATAACCGAAATATTACCCGCAAGGAAACAGATAACAAGAACTAGGACCAAAGGCCAAGACAGGGCAAGATAAATAGGGGTTAGGAGACTAACAGATTTCCTACCGGATTAACAACAACGCACAGAGCAGAAATTGCCCAGAATTTTCCAAATGAGTTCCAAAACAAGCCAACAGCAGTAAAAGAGCCAATAAATAAATTTATTATCAAAATTTTGCAAACGTAAATGATCAGGATATAATCGAATTATGATAAGACGGAGAGACCTGCAGCCAGACCCAAAGAGTAGTTAGATATTAACAATTAAGAAATTGGGTGCCAATAGACCAAGAGAAAGTACAGACATTTCTCCCAAACCACAATTACCTTTTCAAAATACAATGATTAGAACAAGTACACCCTAGAAAGTACTACATGGTCATGCCAAGAATCACCGGAGGCGTGAACGCAGCAGATAAGGCACCAAAGCTTAAACACGTGGTAAAAATTCTCACCCAACTAAGCAACCATGGTTGACAGGAAAAGAAGTTAAGTACGACAAGGAATACCAAAACTCCTCAAAACAAATACAGTACATGAGAAAAGGGAGAAAAATATTACATGATTAACTTCACACTACACCAGAATAAATACATAATAACCCACGGAGACCAATTAAATTTGCTCACTGAAAGGTAGCTCTCATCCACAAGTCCAAACATGCGTTAACCTGTTTTTAACTGGGACAAATGAACCCGTCTAATCCTCTTGGCGATGGGGTCACTCACCAGTACCGACACCGGAGATAAGAACTGTAAAATAGTACAGGGACCATGATACCGAGGAGCAAGTTTGGCAGAAAACTTGTTAATAGCCTTGCTAATAGGATAGGTCTTCACAAAAACTTGATCACCAACCTTCAACCTAGGTGACTTTCTACCCTTATTATACTTAACCCTACCTTTCTCATAGGATACAGACAACTTCTTCTTTGCTTCATCCCAGATTTTCTGAACGTCATTTGGTTTAGACAAGTCTGGAAGAAGATCATCAATACCCAGAACATTGGATATAGGGGAGTACGGGGTGTAGCAGAACATAAGTGACATGGGGGTTTTACCATGAGTTTCATGTATGGCAGAATTGAAGGCATGAGCCAACCAGTGCAGGCAAGAGTCCCACTTGGTTTGGTTATTGTGATGATATGCAATTAAAGCAGATTTGAGGTTCCTGTTCATCCTCTCGGCGTAAGAAGGGTTAGGATAGTATGGGGTAGTGGTGACATGAGAAATGCTTAGCTCAAAAAGGTACTTCTTAAACAAGTGACCAGTGAAAGCACTGGCATTATCAGAAACCAGAAACTTGGGAGGGCCAAAGGATGCGAAAATAGAATTAAGGCAACTTATAGTGGTACGAGCAGTAGTAGATCTAGTGGGGAAAATCCAAGAGAATCTAGAAAACGCATCAATAGCAACGAAGATATGAGTGTTTCCCAAGGTAGAGCGAGGGAGCGGACCAACGAAATCGATGAATAACCGTTCCATAGGGCGAGAAGCTTGTGAAGAAGATAATAGACCTACACGGTTGTTCAAACTAGGCTTGCTGATAGAACAAATTTTACAGGACCTAATCATGTTTCGGATATCACCATCCATTCTTTTCCAAACAAAGAACTGTCTAATTTTCTGTCTAGTTTTAAAGGTGCCTAAATGGCCACCAATGGGACAAGAGTGATAGTACTTGAAGATGATTGGCACTAAAACCTTGGGTACAACAATTTTGAAATTAGTGTCCCTTCGACCTTTGCAGCATAAAACACCCTTCACCAGAGAATAAGGCTTAACCACAATACCATCACTAATTTTGTTGATGATTTCTCTCAAATCAGGATCAGCCTTTTGATGATCTGCATACTCATGGTACAACAGAGGTAGGTCCGAAAGAATGGCACCCACGCTAGCAACATTAGTTTCATCATATTCTTCAGCCTTAAATTTTTCATCAAGACCAAAACTCCCGTCAAACATTCTACTAAGGCTGTCAGCGATGACATTTTCCGACCCCCTAATATGCTTTACTTGAAAACTGAAGGCTGAGATCCTAAGCGCCCATCTAGTGATTCTGCCCGTTCTTTTGGGACGGTTCAAGACCCACGACAGAGCCTGATTATCTGTTTCCAGATCAAAATTTACATGTTCAATGAAAGGTCTGAATTTTTCAAGAGCAAACAGCACGGCCAAACATTCTAATTCATAGATGGAGTACTTACTCTCCAGATCATTGAGGATCCTAGACACATAGGCAACCGGTCTACGACCATCCTCATATTCCTGTAAGAGTACACCAGCAACTGCTTTTCCAGAGGCATCGGTTTGTACAATAAAGCGTTTACTAAAGTCGGGTATAGCCAACACAGGAGCATTTGACAAGGCAAGCTTCAGGGTCTCAAAGGCTTCTTGCTGGGAGGGGCCCCAGATGAACTTGACATCCTTACGTCTGAGATGATTTAGAGGAGCTGCTATCTCTGCAAAATTTGGAATGAACTTCCTGAAGAAGTTCACCATGCCCACGAAACGTGCGATGCCTTTGACATCTTTAGGGGGTTGAAAGTCCCTAATAGCCTGGGTCCTAGAATGGTCGATGGAGACACCATCAGAGGAAACCACGTGTCCAAGGAAAGACATACTCGGCTTAGCAAACGCTACTTTAGACAACTTAACAGTTAGTCCAGCTTTTCTCAAGTGATGCAGGACTTCTCTAACGTGTTCGACATGTTCATCAAAGGAATTTGAGAAAATTACGAGGTCGTCCAGGTAATGAAAAACGAACTTGAATTTAATACCCGAAAGTATCGAATCTAACAGCCTTGTAAGAACGGCCGCCCCACAAGAGATCTCGAACGGAAGTCTCAGAAACTCGTAAAGGTTCCAATCAGTAATGAAAGCAGTCAGTGGAATAGATGACTTAGACAACGGGACTTGGTAATACGCTTGATTGAGATCTAACACAGTGAAAAACTTGGCTCCTGAGAACCACCCGAAACAAGTGTGCAGATCCGGTAAAGGGATTGATTGCAAGATGATCTTGTGGTTCAAAGCCCTGTAGTCAATTACAGCACGATAGCCCCCAGAGGGTTTAGGTACTAGGAAAACAGGAGATGCATAGGGAGAAGTGGACGGTCTGATGACCCCATCGGCAAGCATCTGATCAATAATCTTTTTGAGTTCTAACATCTTAGGTGGTGAAAGACGGTAAGGAGGAGATCTAACAGGTGTGTTATCAGATAGCTCAATCTGATACTCAAGAACATCAGTAACTCCTAACTTGCTAGTGAAGACATCGGGAAATTGGTGGCACAAGTCACGCACACAATCAGCCTGCTGATAATCCAAATGACTAAGATCCAACTGATCTATTTCGTTGTTCTCCCTAGGTAGCGCTTTACCTACACAAGAAACCCTGAAGGTACCCAAAGGAGCATCAATAATATCGAATTTACAATTTGGAGAAAATTTAAAGTGAAATTTCCTAGCCTGGAGGTCCAAAATTAAACCAGTTCTTGACAAGAAGTCCGTACCTAAAATCATGCTACACGCTAGCTTTGGAGTCACCAAGCAAAGAACCTTCCAAGTAAAATTACCAATACGCAATTTCACATCAACGGACCCCAAAATTTTCATATTATGCTTATTAGCCGTGACACATGCAACATTGACCTTCTTCAACTCAGGCAGTTTACAAGGGGACCTCATTTCATTATACCAATTAGCATCAATTAAGGTGACGACGCTACCCGAGTCCATAAGAGCAACAATGGGTTCATTATTCAGTTCCACCTTCGCGAAGGTACTTTTAGACTCAACCAAAGCAGAAATCTTATTGCATGCCCGCGGGCAAATAACCTTTTCAGAATCCACGAAAAATTCTAGCGCAAGCGATTCACCAGAGTTACCTTTAGGCCTTAGTCATTGACTGCGTTTTCGGAACGAAGTAGGGCAATTATTTTTAAGATGCTGCCTCGAGCCACACAAATAACAACAAGGACCAGAGCCACGCTTGACTGAGGGGCAAGCATTCCTAAGGTGATCACGTGACCCGCAATTATAACATTTTTTAGAAGACCCACTATCCCTAGTTTGAGGCAAAACAGGGGTCACAGTAGGAGGAGGGTGGCAGATAGGTCTTGCAGCATCCCCGTGCTTTACATCTTCAGCAAATGTACACGCAGCTTCCAATTCAAGAAAATTAGTCGGACTCTTTGTGAGGGAGAGGTATGAACGATAGGCAGGGGAAATACCCTTCAGAATACGGGCCACCATTTCCTCTTCTGGCACCGAAATTCTAAATACCTTGCAATAAAACTGCAAGTCTAGTACATAGTTCAAAAGGTTTTCATGGAGCAATTGAGTCCGAAAGCAATACTGAGGAATCAAACTCTGCAATGCCAATGAAGGAATAAATTTTGACAATACCAGTTCATGAAATTCCATAATGGTTAAATTATTCGAAATTGCTTCAGAAATTTCACGTTTCAAAATTCCCTCACAATGAGAGAATAGGGCTCGGAAAATTCCCAAGTCATCAACAGAATACACGCTACCTGACTCTGTCATTTCTACCAGGAACCTCAGAAACCTGGTACTTTCTTCAATAGAATTGACGGAGAAATTTTTAACTCCGTTGAAAAGATCCTTCAGTGAAGAGTGAGAGGGAGCACAATTTAAACGGGCTAACAAATTTTCAAGAACTGGGGAGGCAGCACAACATGAAGGTTGATTATTAAGTGAGGCATCAGCATGACTAGAAGGCAATGAGGTTTCCCTCTCAACAACTGATAAATTCTCCATATCCTTACTTGCTAGCATAATATCTAGTTCAGCAGAAATACTAGAAGCAATAGTCAACAGCTTAGTGCTTTCAGAAACAAGACTAGGTTGGGGACACATAGTAATCAAATCTTGGATGCGGCCTAAATAATGCCACACCCTAGCCTTAAGTCTGTTAATCTGCCCCTTAGAGGGGGAAGTTTCAATGAATTCTTGTCTGACAACTTCAATTTCAGTAAGGGAGTCAGTAATTAAATTTAAGGACTCACCAAAGTTGCAGCACATCTTTACAGAGTCAAGATTAATAGGAACCTGGACATGCGATGTCAGCAAAGCAGCGCACTCGGCAACAGTGTTAGCAGGATTGATACCCCTGATAGTGAGCTCATAAACTAGCTCTGACTTCCTGAGTTGGAAAGGGAACAGCACAGCCCTCGCCATAGTTGATGTACATGAAACAATAAATCAAAAATAATTAATCCAAATAAAAGCGTTCCTTTCACAGTAAGATACTTTACAAGTTTCAGTTTTCTACACTCTTTGAAACCTCAAATAAATTAAAGTTCCCCAATGACCAGGTTTTTTAAAGGGACAATGCAAAAAAAAACTCAGGTGGTAGGCACCAACAAAATAGAAAAGCTTAATGAAAGGGAGATAAAGCATATAGTACACAGTGCCAAAATAAATTTAATGAGGATGCAACAGACCTACAGGTAGATCCAAGTAAGAGGCACACAAATCAATTAACTAAAGCTCTGCTGCCACGAACTGTTACACTTAGAGCAATTAATAGCATAACTACCCCAAGTGACAGCACCAAGTGTCTGACCGTGTACGAAAGGCACGGTTCAGATAGGTGGAAACGTGCTAGACAAAGACCAATGAAGGAAAAACAAAGGCACTTACCATTAGAGAATTAAACAGGGCCCCCAAAGGAGCGGATAAAATACACCTGGTCATCCCAAATTAACACCCCTTTAAAAAGGAAAACACCAACACCTTGGGGAACAAAGATATTTAATCAAAATAATAAAGAGGTAAACAAGAAAGTAATATCCTCGCTGGAAAATAATAAAATTAAAAATTGGAAAATACTTAAACTCAAAGCAAAACCCTACGGTCGACCGTTTATTAAGGTAATGATAATTTAGTTCTTAAAGGACCTTTTAAGATAATGCAGATTTGTGAAACCACTCCTCAACTCTCAAGTTTTGTTACGACCAAAAGTTTTCTTAGTACAGTACCAAAGTTTTTCTTTTTTAACATCATTTTAACCTCCTTTAAACAGAAAACCACCTTTTAGGATGTGTCAAACGACCCCCTGCAAGGATGGGTAGGTATTACGTGCACTTTTCAAGAAATCAAAATAATAATAATAATAAGCACCGAAACACCGGCAGGGAAAACGACCAGAAGGAAAAAATTAAAATTACAAGGAAAAATGAAAAGGACCAAGGAAATCCGCGGAGAAGGTATAATACATCACCGGCACATCAAATACAAATCATCAATCATCACAACCAACATCAACAACATTAGCATTCCCATGGCAACGACCAACAATGGGTCAAGGGAAGGAACGGACCAATCCAGGCCGCAAACAACAATAGGCGAAAAGCAACAAAGGACCAAGAAAACAGACGCAGAAAATAACCCAGAAACCAGTAAATTAAATTAAATTAAGTTAAATTAAAATAAAATCAACCCGAGAAACACGAAAGCAAGGAACCGGGACACAATGTACACGTAACACCCACACCCCTGAAGCGACTCGCTTGTTAAATTATTCAGGTTAAATAATACCTTTTTAGCACAAAACCTTTAAGCCAAGAAAGGTCATCAATAAACCCTAGGTTACCCAATTACATTATTAAAGAATCCAAAAATTACTTTCACACGGTACGCAAGCCCCAAATTAACAGACATAATTACACATGGTATAATTTCCAATTAACAAGCCGAAAGTTTAAAATTCCACAAGGCAAGACTTAGTTTTTTTTTGATGACGCCAGTTACATGGTTCCGCGCGCACTTTCTTCACATAGGAAAATTTTCAGGTCTTTCACCAAAAATCAGTAAAGGTTTAATTGTAACAACACTTACAGTTTCTTCCAGATGAAAGTTGTGAGGACGGCTTCAGTAGCGTACACTACTTACTTACTTCAAAAACATAACATGTAAATTCCAGACGAGGAAAAAAAATTAACCAGAAACTTGCAGAAATCTACAGGGCCAAAGCCCCGTATATTTAACTTAGCCAGGCTCGAACATTTTCGGTGAAATTATCTCCTTAGGGAGAGAGAAACCACACACGTCCATCTCTTCCATGTCACCAAACAGCAATGGCGATTTCCCAAGATTCAGCAGTCCCGGCACCAACGATCACATGTGCGCAGAGGCAAAGCGCCTGAGTGGAAACGTAGCTCGCGAGGTAGTACATACCTACGCCACTAGAGTGCAGGAGAATACGGTCAGGCACCGATAGGACGCGCATACAGTCAATAATAAGGTTTGAAAAGAAGAAATAAAGAAGCGGCGAACCACTTCTAAAGACACAGTTTTTCCACAGCCTTTAGGCTAGTTCAAAAATATTTCCCAAGGGGGAAAAAATTGTTACGCAGGTAACAACTATAATAAATCACATTTCTTTTAATACACAAAAATTTGCAGCATGTAATAATAGTAACTGGAGGTTGAAACAATCCTAAATAAATAAATAAATAATAATAAAGAACCAAGTTCATAGATGATGTCAACATGAGTTCTATTGTCAACAAGAAAGGTCTTGTCACAGATGAATGAGTTAGAGAAACTTGACAATTAATTTATTAAATGAATAGGCAAAAGTTTGCATCACACTTTTCACTTCGCAGAGGCACAGCAGTGAGTTGCGACACACCGCTTACAGAACGTTGCTATAGCTGACTTGAAGGTCTGTGTGTTTTTCCACCAGACATTTGATTTTCAGATTACTGACCCCCATATATTTCCCAAAACAACATTCTAAATATGTGATAATATCACAATTTGCATGCTTATTGCATTCTTTTGAGGGAAAGGTTTTGAAAGTGAAGTCAGTAGCTACAGGAATATGATGGAGAAGGTGATAAATAATATACCAGCATTATGAACAAATTCCACTCAATATGGTCTTGAGTTATAGAATATAGAAAATGAGGTTCAACACACTGTGCTCAAAGATTAGCAGCTATTTGCCAGTACCTATGAAGCATTTTGTTTACAAAGCCACACCTGCAACTCATTTCCACTTACCTGACATAGTGAATAAATTTTGAGGAGTGGACCCACATGGACTAGCCATAGCTTAAGTCCAGTAAAATGTTATCTGTGAACACTAACTAAATGAACCTTTAGATGATCAGTTATGGAAATATATTGAGATAAGGACTTTTTTTGTATATTGAGTTAAGAAAGCAGTGAGAACAATGTGCTGAAGAACCTCATCCAGTAGTATTTGAAGGTTGTTTTCTGCCTAAGGTGATAATCTACATCAGGTAAAATTTATAAACTGTCATTTACTTTTAACTGGATGCAGATGGCAGTGTATGTGTGGTCAACATGTGTTCTAGTGTCAACAACTAGACCAGTTTTAGGAAGTTTTGACACCACCCAGCCTTAATCAAAAGGAGGTGTGCTATACTACAGCAAGACAATCCTCTAGCACATCACGTAAGATTAACATGCTGAGTGTAATTGCAATGAGGTATGTTATTTGAACTGGTAGTAGAACATAGTATTCTAAGCAAATGTTTTCAAAAATTTCACTTGTATCTTACTTAGTGTAGGAGAAAATAAATCACAAAACTTCAGTTAATGTTTTTGAGAAGTCAATAGGCATTGGATACTCCCCTCTGCTAAACAGAACCTAAACACAGCTGTGACTTCCCCAGGCTGCCGTCCCCTCCAAGGCTGTACAACTGAAGACACCCACGTGATCGAGCTTTTGTCATTGTTCTTCAAAAACTTCCACAATGGGATAATTATCAAAATTATTTTGTCCTTTAAAATGTGAAACAATCAATCAATCAATCAATCAATCAATCAATCAATCAATGACTCCCTCACTTATTAGGGAGGCTACACAGTATTACCTGTCCAATTTTCCAATCATTTAAACAAACAAAACCAGCAGCAACTTGTTTTTAAAGGGATTTTACTACACGAACACTACTATTCTCATATCAACTGACTAATCCTCTCCTCACCCCTGCGAACAGGAAAAGTCATGCATGGATTATGCAACAACTTCCCTTCACAAACATTGCCTCCCCCCCACTCTCCAGCAACAGCAGGCTTAGTTTGTCACTGGTGCCAGAAGAGTTATTGGAAAACTGAACACATTGACTTCTTTAATGTTTAATTTTAAATTTAAAGATAACTGACAAGTTATTCTAAGTAATGTATGCAAGGACTCTTCTATCACTTGTTAGATGGAAGTACCTTATTTCAATGGAAGCACATCATCTTTGTGAGGTAGTAAACCAAATCATTTGAGTTCTACGATTGTCGTTTGGTACTCAAGAGAAGGATATTAATCTACAGAATGCCAGACGGTGTAGTACGTATTTGCATGTGCGATCAACCAAACGCAGGGGAGGTAAAATGGGAGACCTCTTTGACTTTCAACGAGGCAGACTTTTGGGCTTCGGTAAGTTGGACCAAGTGTATCGAAGACTGCCAGTGTGTATCATCGATGGATGACGTAACAGACCCAGACAAAATAGTATGCAAATATTAACAAAGGGCCAAGGGTAAGGGCAGCACAAGTTGAGCAGTAACTTAACCCTCTACTGCATGAATTATTTTTCGTTTCCGTTTGAAGAAAATTTCAAGCTTTAATGTTCAACATACGCTCAGTGGTTTAGATATACCAGCAATTCTTAACTGGGCCTAATAGCTTAACACTCGAATGTGATGTGGACTGCCATATTGGAATATATATACGATTTTCCACGATTTTACGCTAAGCTTTTAACGTTCAAAGACCGAACATTACTGCCTACTGGCCATGGGTACTATTGCAGGGCGCAAGTATACTTGCACGACCGTAGGTCGGTAATGTCTTTGAGGTTGAGCCAGAGGTACTCATGAAGCCTGTGGTAATATGATGGGGAGGACCCACGTAAAATAAACGGTGGTTGGTTCGCATGGATGTTGACGGGGTGGAAGGAGTACCTTTGGCTGTAGGGCTGTTTTGTCTTATGTTATGTAAAAAAAAACAAGGCATCACTGGGATATGTGTTTAATTGAATGTACAGTTGAAGGTGTGCCGTAAACTACCTCTGTCTATAATATTTATGCATTTACACAGGTGAAAAGTTATTTGTTGCCTAATGGCAACAGTATGCAGTAGAGGGTTCATGAATCAGACAAGATTGAATCGAAGGATAGTCTACTGATGAAGTTGGATGAAAGTGGAGAGGCCTTACTTGTAAAATATGTCAAAAAATATAGGGCACTTATCAGCGGCCTCAAGAATATTGTGAAGTGATATTCAAACCACAACACAAACAAAAGATGTTCCACCTATCGCTTTGGAGCACTAATACGTTGCGAGAATGCGAGATACTCTAAATACAGAATGGCCACCTAACAGCTTCCTTGATACACTAAATTTCAGAACAGTTTACATGTTTTGTTAAGGGTAAGAGAACCTGAGAACAGAACAGAAATAGTTCCTTTGCCTCACTCACACTAGGTACTGAAGCACATTTGCCTATGCCATTTATGAGAAATATGGCAATGAGCATAATCTATAACATATCTGTATAATAAAAATGCTGTAAAACATGAGGAAAATAGTGGATAATTTATTTTCAAATGCAGTTTCTATTACAGCACCACATGTGACATCTGTATACAATACCCTTATATCATACTTCAAGATATCTATGGAAAATTTACCATGTAGTGACAGTTCTGCAAATGGCAGAAAGATCTGGACATATACATCTGTGGAGTACTCACTTGCGGCTTTCTTCCAGAGCTCTTGCCAACAACTGGTCTTCGGTTTCATCCTCCAGCAGTCCGGCATACCTTTGGTGGGTATTGTACATCCTCCATTCATAGCGACCTAGTTATAAAAAGATCAAAGTGCAATTACAGATAAAAGATGTAATTTTCATAAATATTTAATATTTCCAAACACTTTTAACTTATAATGAGTGAAATTGAGAAAATAATCATGGAAAGATGACTGCGGTAGTTTATTTATAATACAGTATCAAATAAAATTATGCTGTTGCATTTATTGTACAACTTTTATTATCAGAAACATCTTAAATATGTTACGCCAGGGTAAAGACCATACTGAAAGTAAGTCCCAAAGGACGACAGCCTTATGCTGTATTCTGACTGTACAAGTGGTGGTAAATTTGTCTGAAGGGACTCAGGGATTCCTTTTAGAGAGCACAGGGCATAACATTACCTAGAGAGAGTACGGAGGGAAAATTTCTTTGGATGAACTGCCGTGGCATTGATCCAAGGTGAAGGCTTTCACCTGACTATATGACAGATGCTATGTAAGCAGGAGGAATAGACTACAATCTAACAAGCTCAGTTTCATACCTCACAAAATACACCTAAATCTTGTATTTATACAATATAAATGGGCAATTTTCAAGACTTATTCTTTACAGACTGGATCAATCAGAGGTCCCAACTTGAAGAAATAATGAGGGAGCAGTAGGTAAGTCTGGATCCTATCTTAGATCAATTTAATAAAGGTCTCAAGCTATACCAGTTTAAGTTATTCTTTTTAAATCTTTACATTTCTTCACTATCATTTTTAATACCTGCACTTATACATACAAGAAAGAAAGAAAGAAAGAAAGAAAGGAAAAGGAAGAACATATGAATGAATTAAGAAAATTACATTACAGGCTTGAGTATTGTAAAACTTAAATGAGTTTAATTTGCAGGTCCTATAGCTGATAGAGGTGTTGGTATATCCAAGGGACTAGGAACAATGTGATTACTTGCGTTGAATACACTGAGTGCACTATTACCCTGTATTTCTCCGTTAGAATGAGAAACGCGCAATGGAACTTGTAATTTTAAAAAAGCAAGCAAAATAGTCACTGTACAGGCAATGAAGGCCCTGGGAGGGGTGGAGGTAAAAGCTTCCACTATTCGTAACCTCGGCAGTTGGTGGGGTAGAGTGGCGAGCTCAACGCCCGCCATGGCCCCCAGGAATTGACTTGGTGTTCAATTTTGGTACAGGCTGAGTGAACCTCAGGACTAAGTGCACTACGATAAGGGAAAACCTTGTTTATTACATTTTTTAACTTCCTGACAGGGAATCGGAACAACATCCTCCCGGGTGAACCGAGCACACTTTCACCGCCTCGGCCAGACAGCCTCTTAACTTGAAATATTAGACTCATCAAAATAAAAGTTAGATAGCACGTACGTTGTTTAAATCATGGCAACCCTACCTTCTTCACAGCTAGGGACATTCGATTCATGACCGGTAAACAAAATCCACTACACTAGAGCTGAACTGATGTCTAAGCAAGGATGTCAGTGTGCTTCACTTCTATGAATCATCCACTAAAATGGCTTATCATACGTTTCCTGGCTACTTTCATGTCAGTTACTTCCATTCCTGTAGAGTCAATTCGGTCTGAAAACAGGCCGATGAAAAAGTTTCGTCCACGACTTTGCAATTTTTTTAAATTTTTTTTTTTACAGAATACTAATGCAGTGGTCCGCCTCTGCGGTGTAGTGGTAAGTGTGATTAGCTGCCACCCCCGGAGGCCCGGGTTCGATTTCGGGCTCTGCCACGAAACTTGAAAAGTGGTGCGAGGGCTGGAACGGGGTCCACTCAGCCTCGGGAGGTCAACTGAGTAGAGAGGGGGTTCGATTTCCATCTTAGCCATCCTCAAAGTGGTTTTCTGTGGTTTCCCACTTCTCCTCCAAGCAAATGCCGGGATGGTTCCTAACTTAAGGCCACAACCTCTTCTTTGTCTATCCCTTCGAATCTTCCCATCCCTCCACAAGGCCCCTATTCTGAATAGCATGTGAGGAAGCCTGGGCGAGGTTCTGGTCCTCCTTCCCAGCTGTATCATCGACCCAAAGTCTCACGCTCCAGGACACTGCCCTTGAGGCGGTAGAGGTGGGATCCCTCGCTGAGTCCAACGGAAAAACCAACCCTGGAGGGTAAACGGATTAAGAAAGATTAATGCAGTGTGTGATTAATTGTAAATTGTAATGAATTATTTAATGAATTACTGACATTTTATTGCGTACTGATACTGCTAGGAGGCCTCCTACTAATGAAATTCGGGTGCAAGCTCAATGTATTCGCTTTTCTGCACCTTGACTCAAAGTCACATCGTATACTAGAGTACTACCCTGAGAGAAAACAGTCCCTAAGCAGTTAGGCCTACTTGAAACGATCCACCTGTTCTGGTTTCGTATATAAAATCTGGTAACTAATCCTCTTAGGTTTCTTCCCTACATACACCACTCTATTTTAATAACTGCTCATTTTCGTTATTACACGTGTTTTGATGATTAATGAAGGATTTGTAAATGAGTTATTCATTAGCTAAGACTGAATAAATATTTAGGAACCTAAGGTATGCAGTAGCGCCAACTCAGTGTGGGGGGGGGGGCAAGGCATTTCCTGCCCCCCCCCCCCCAAAAAAAACTTAGGGAGTCAGAGTGCCATTTTGCCCCTTCAAAAACATGGAATCTGGTCATTTTCGGAGGCTGTTAAGGCGTTAAATCTGAAGAAAGTGGTAGATGGTTTTACATCAAGAACTGAGATTAGAAAGCGGGCATTCCTTCAGAGAACTACATTTCCCAATGGAGGCTGTTCAGGCGGTACATTCGGTGGTAGAGCTTTTCACATTTCGTATCATGAAAATGCATAATATACCGTAATAAGACATTTGAAGCAAGTTCAACTTTTTTTTAACTTGTGATTATTTTTGATAGCCTCGTAAAAAAAGTATTCCTTCAAAATATTTATGAATAAAGTTCTACTTTTCTGTTTACTTGTTCATATTTGAAACCTCGGTACATAAGACTCGGTCAAAAATGTATTTGAGAGACAAGCTATTATTATTCCGCTTTTCTGTCTGTTTGTGAATATTTTATTATATAGGAATGTTTGCATTAACGTTACTGATTTCACATACCTGTGTTCATGTTAATCATGCGCCCCCCCCCCCCACCGCCCGTCCAATAATTACCCGAAGTAATTGCGTGGGTTCAATTATACTTGTTTCGTCATTCTGATTATTTAAATTATTCTGCGCACAGGTAAGCCTATGTATGCATCCTTAAGAAATACAATATTTTTACAACCTGCTTTCGTCGCACCGACACAGATAGCTCTTATGGTGACAATGGGACAGGAAAGGGCGAGGAATGGATAGGAAATAGCCGTGGCCCTAATTAAGGTACAGCCCAGCATTTGCCTGGTGTGAAAGTAGGAAACAACGGAGAACCATATTCAGGGCTGCCGACGGTGGGGTTCGAACCCACTATCTCCCGGATGCGAGCTCACAGCTAAGCGCCCGCTAACCGCACAGCCAACTCGCTTGGTCCAGCAGAAATAATATTTAGGTGATTAGCTACAATGGTACACTGTTGCAATGCATTACTTCAGAAGTAAGAGCGGCAAAGTGGGGATTCCATTTCATGTATTTCCATCCCATTCAGAGCTCAAACAGAAAAGGCTCAGTGCTATTTCTAGAGATGCGTTTGTACCCAATTTTCAGTCAAGAATTTCTGTTTGTGGACGACATTTTCTTGAATCTGATTTTCACCCTGGGCTAAGGATAATGTTTTTCCCATTGTGTTTGAAGATTATTCTGCCCATCTAAAATAACCCCAGAAAGGAGAACAATTGTAAAACAATGCGAACCGTGGTAAAAAAAAAAAAAATAAAAAAAAAAAAAAAATAGGAAGTTAGACGAGTAGGCCTACATGTTTCAAGGCAATAGTGTCGTAACAGGAAGAGGTAATGAAAACCCACACGGCGCGCAATGTATAAATCTGACCAATCATAATAGCAAGTCCACTGAAGTTGACAGAAAATAATGCTAACAATAGTTATGCAAGTGCTACAAAGCGATTGACGTCACTAAGAATAAAACTGCGGCGTGCAAATGAAAAGTTAAACATTTAGAAATACAGGTAGAATTCCAGAGGAGGAAACTGCACCTATATGACAACCAGCACCACGCATGTTTAAAAACCACGTCAGAAATTAACGAACGTAACCCTTCCACCACAAAAAAATTAGTTTTATTTTATCAGATTGTAAACTTTAATTAAAAATCGCCGAGATGGCCAGAAAATTATTTAAACCTATGTGGGATTTGGGAATTTGTCTCACCTAACGGGTACAACTTTGCTATAGTTGGGCCTACGAGAGTTGGAGTCTGCCATTTGAGCGGCGAAATCAGTAACTAGCAAGAACGCTGCATAGTCATAATTACCTCCATCTGCGGCCTATAACCCTTTCATACAGGCTGAGTGCTTAATAAAACATGTAGGCCTAATGCAATTCAATAAACTTTGACCCGTTCCTAAGCTCGAGCAAAGAATTCCAGCATTTAAGGCAGAACACGTCATTGCCGGTAAATATGAGATTTCATGACCGAATGCCCTTCCTGACGTCAACCTCATCAGAGGAGTTAATGAGATGAATGACGTGATATATGATAGTAGGGAGAGGGTGAAACCCGGTGCCGGCACATAGCCTACTCCTGTCGAATAGCACCAAGGGGTCTGCTCAAGGCTTAACGTCTCCATCCGACGGACGAATCACTATCAACAGCGTCATATGCCTTCACTCCATATGAGCACAGCGGAGAGGTTTGGAATTTAATCCAGGCTTTTGGCACGCAATCTAGTGATTGTATACCACCACCTCCCCTGCCCTGCCGGCCAACATTCTGATGGTGACAATTTTTTCGACCAACGGGACTCGAACCGGCTAACCTCGGTGTCAGACCGTTTAGACTTCAGCGCCTTAACGATGTCTGACAATAACCCTCAATAAACACATATGTTAAATACAGAATAGAACTATACAACTAGCCACTGATTAGCTTACAAAAACTAAACTAACAACGAAAATAATATTCAGAAAACAAACACGTAAATACATAAAGCAGCAACAACTAACACAGCTAACACAGTACCACTCAGAAAATTATCACAAAAGCGGCTGAGAGCAAGCCCACGTGGCAATAGCTTACTTAAATGTTAGACTAATAAATTTAACCATGATAGGTTAATATTGTGTTTGGTCCGTATTGGCTGGTCTGAATGTATAATATAACTATTTACAATAGTTTATTTGAATCCGCCTTGATCAATACACTCATCAAATCAAAGAAAAACTATTTATTAAACCACACGTTTGGTGTTTAGGAGTGTATCACAATTAGAGGTTATGTACCATGAAACATAGACACAAGGGGCAGTCCATTAACTGTCAACTTGACTACAATATTCTTGGCAACCGATATATTTTATTAAATTTGGGATAATTTCTCTGGAAACTTCGACTAGTCATTTCGACTACATCCATATCAGAATAACTTGTCCCGATCGTCAGAGGGCTGTCACATAAACCGGGAGAGATTAATTTATTACGTTTAATGCTAAGTAAGCACACATAATAGTGACACTAAAAAGTAGGTTGTGAGTGTGTGTGAGGTTTCTTTTCTTTCAGATAATCGTCGCGATAATTCAGTTTTCGGCCATAATAACAACCCCAGTATTTGCCTGATGTAAAAATGGGGAAACTACGGAAAATAATCTTCAGGGCTGCCGATGGTGCGTTTCGAACGTATGCTCTAGAATGAAAGCTACATCTATATGGCCCGTACAACTCATTCGGTTACACAGTAATATAGTTTCACCTTCCTTTTCCAGAAGCTATTTCGATCACACTCACCATAACAACACTACAATCAAAGCTACACTTCCTCATATGATAACGTGTCGCTTTAGTGTTGATAATATTATGCCATTTTACGTCCATCGAAAGCCATATTCCAGCGCCTCTCAAACGCCCAAAATATCACGCGTGCAAACTAAGGCGCGGAGGTCCTGTACACAGTGCATCGGTCCCGCTCGGCTCGCAGCAGCGCATCGTCTCCGGGCGACTCGGCTAAGCTCGGCTCAACTCAGCTCGGATTGGGAGCGCTACGAAGCAAGTGAGGAAGAGGGAGACAGGCGGAGCGAGCGAGACAGGCGTGGGGAAAGAGACAGCGCTATTGCTCCAAATCGAGGAGTGGGGGTCTGCACTCTGGTCAACCAAGCGAAGTCGTCTTTTGCACCGTGCAATACACTGGTGCATGCACCCTGACAGGCCCTGCCATATTCTTATCTGTGGGCAAGTCATGCTCATGCTTAGCCATATTTGAATTATGTGTATGAAGACGAGACAGCTGACTAACGTTTGGCGCACGCACCGCCGAATTTCATTGATTGCGACAAGCAAAGAATTTCAAGGAAGATACTTCTATTTCCAGTTTTTTTCTACTTGTTTTACGTCGCACCGACACAGATAGGTCTTATGGCGACGATGGGGCAGGAAAAGCCTAGGAATGGGAAGGAAGCGGCCGTGGCCTTAATTAAGGTACAGCCCCAGTATTTGCCTGGTGTGAAAATGGGGAAACCACGGATAACCATCTTCAGGGCTGCCGACAGTGGGATTCGAACCCACTATCTCCCGGATGCGAGCTCACAGCTGCGCGCTCCTAACCGCACGGCCAACTCGCCCGGTATATTTCCATTTTAGAACCAATACTGTAATTTTAATGACGTCTATACTAAGGCCCACGAGAGTTGTAGTCTGACGTTTAGCACCACCGGCGGGAAAAAGTTTACTAACGCTGCTCGAAAGGTATGCTGCTATGGTAACGATAACAGCGATGCCACATTTAAGGAAGCTGTCACCACGTGGATTGGCTTGCTCTCAGTCGCTTTTGTGATATTCAGAGTGGTACTGTGTTAGATGTTGCTGCTGTATGCATTTGCGTGTTTGTTTTCTGAATTTTACTTTCGTTGTTAGCTTATTTTTTGTAAGTAAATTAAAAGCTAGTTGTACAGTTCTATTATGTATTGAACATATGAATTTGCTGAGATTAGACCTATTGTCAGAAACGGATGATTTTGCTCGTGTTTATTCATAAGTTAGAAGTAACAGACATGAAAGTAGCAAGAATGATTGCTGGTACAAACAGGTAGGAGCAATGGCAGGAGGGTACTCGAAATGAGAAGATAAAGCTAATTTAGGATTGAACTCGATGGATGAAGCTGTATGCATAAACCGGCTTCGGTGGTGGGGTCATGTGAGGCGAATGGAGGATAGGTTACCTAGGAGATTAATGGACTCTATTATGGAGGGTAAGAGAAGTACAGGTAAACCAAGACGACGATGGTTAGACTCAGTTTCTAACGATTTAAAGATAAGAGGTATAGAACTAAATGAGGCCACAGCACTAGTTGCAAATAGAGGATTATGGCGACGTTTAGTAAATTCACAGAGGCTTGCAGACTGAACGATGAAAGGCATAACAGTCTATAATGATAATGTATGTATGTTATGAAATCTCATATTTATCGGCAATGACGTGTTCTGTTTTAAATGCAGGAATTATTAGCACGAGCTTATGAACGGGTCAAAGTTTATTGAACTGCATTAGGCCTACATGTTTTATTAAACACTCAGCCGGTACGAAAGGGTTATATGCCGCAGATGAAGGCAACTATGACAACACTTCGTAGTTATTGCTTTCGCCGCTCACATGTCAGACTCCAACTCCCGTTGGCCCAAATCAAGGTTAGTATTAGTGATGTGCGCGAGTGATGCCTGGAATCGCGGTACTCGATTCTTTCGAGTTCAGGCTCGGACTCGCTTCGCTTGCGAAGGCTCGATGATAGCATGACGTCACACGTCCGCTCACTCGCCGGCTCGTAGATGGATGAAGCATGCGTACAAGCGGTCGCTGAGGGTTTATGGGATTGCGACAGCGCGGTACGATATGAAAAAACTGAATGAATGCGCAAAAGGAATAACCTAAATTTGATAATTACTTGAGAACGATAATAATGCCACTTAATACGCATAATAAGACACGAAAATATCCGTTTACGGCGTCTCGCACACACTTCACTGAATATGCCATCTATTCTAATATTGATAATATAGCTTATCTGGCCTTCATAGCCCAACTTGGCCGGTTCGATACTGGTTTATTCCGCTAGTATTTGAAGGTGCTCAAATACGTCAACCTAGTGTCGGTAGAATTATTGGGACGTAAAAAATCTCCCGGGGGACTAAATGCGGTACCTCGGCATCCCCGAAAACCATACAAATGTACGCACTTGGACGTAAAAGTTCTAACATTATTATTATTATTATTATTATTATTATTATTATTATTATTGTTATTATTATTTCAAATCCCTGTCACGGTATGTATGTTGTAGTTAGTGTATTTTAAACATGTGCTATTTGTAGACTATAGACGGTATTTCTGCACACATTGTATTGCTTCGCTACTGGTAAATTATATCTCATGTAGCCATTATGCATATACACGGGCGTAGATGTGCTAATATGATCGGTAGTATGACAGATTTATTGTAATCATAGCCTATTGCTAACCGCGCCAAAGCCTACAATCGTCCGGGGGAACAGGTGAATTACAGCAGTTTATATGTACATCATACTTTCGGCAGATATAATGTCGGGTATTAAGATGAGGCGTCCAGAATGTGACGTACGTTCACGCAGCAAATCAGCGGACAGAACGTCATTCTGTTCTAGCTAAACAGCTGACAGTTTGTTAGTAAGTCACAACCTTTAGTGCCTATGATGATGATAATAATAATCATAACAATCGAATTATTGACGACCGATGACTGAACAACATCAATCATCAGCAGCAAACATATTGCACTCCACACCACAAAAATATTCTGCGGGTGACCCTGAATGCCGTGCACTCCAGTATAGTAGATTTTAGTTCTAAGGCATGTCCACAGATAGCGACACCAGTATGCTTGGACTCGAGTCTGGAGTCGAGTAATACCGATTCTAAGAGCACATTACTCGATTCTACTCGATTCCGTCGCTAGCCCATCACTAGTTAGTATGTTACAGGTTATCCACAACGGCTGGGTTGCGGCAAGGCCACTATTGTCGCGGCCACGAAATTAAGCGGGTCAGAGAAATTACGCTGTTGCCAAGGTTATGTAGCAACTGGCGAAGAAATGTCTAACTGAACACATAATTTCGGAGCGCGAGGCAAGTCAATTCACATTCACTATTCATCTTTAACTGCACTTACGGTGCGAGCTCAACAGCTGCTTGACATAGAATGACTCGGGTAAGGTGGCCTGGAGCGGATGGGCTTCAGTTTGACAGCACTGCACGATCAGCGTTGCCAATCCGTGCCCGGGGGTAAGCGACTCTCGACCAGCTGTCGCTTCGCCGTTCCCATATCTGACGACAGCGCAGTTTTCCTCACCCGCCAAATTTGGTGGCCGCGACAAAAGATAGACAAGCCATAAGGCTCCCCCTCCACCACGGGCGCTACGTCACACTAGTGGCCGTCCGTTTCACTTCTCGTCAGTGACTCGTGGGCTGAGCTGAATCTCGCAGCAGTGAGGCTATGAATGATTTAGACATGGGTGAATATTGTGAATTATGCCCACGTCGTGTTGTGTACCTGGTTGTTGAAGCAACTATATTTCAAAATAGTCTAATATTTCAGTGTTTAAATTTCCTACTGACTTGATTCGGAAACAAAAGTGGATCATAGAGCCATCCATCGAACCGAATTTACACCTTCAGCAAGCTCAATTGTATGCATAAGACATTTCGACGAACGTTTCATACTTACGGAGGATTCTGATAAAAGACCTGATGGGTCTATTTTAACTGTAAAACGTGACCATTTAAAACTCTCAAACGATGCCATTCCTACTAATGTTGAAAACGTGGCTGTCTATCGGTCCAAAAATCTTCCTAAATGTAAATTAGATATTGACAAAATTTTTGTCTACTTTGTATTTTAAAAATTTAAATGACTGAGGAAAATGTTCCGAAAACTGGTACTTCTTTAACATCAAACGAGGCTCTTGATTTTAAAGGCATAAACCATAATATTTTCATCAATGATAACCCTGATATACGTGCATTAGTTGAAGGGGCAAGGTATTAAAATGGTCAATCTTGAAAAGTATCTGTAACTTCCCGTTTAGCCCTGCATGTGACTCAAAAGTGACCGTCCACGGCAAAATAGAAACTGTGAAAAACAATACTCGATGAAACTGGAAGTGAAGTTGATGACTATCATTACTGATAAATTCGAATTTTGCAAGGGACAGTTGAATTTAGCCTTAGTAAAGAAACTGTCTTACTTCTGTATACCAATAACATGGTTAATAATATGGTTCGCTTCAATATTTTTCGCATTTCATGGGGCATATGAAATGGAAATGGCGTATGGGTTTTAGTGCCGGGAGTGTCCGAGGACATGTTCGGCTCGCCAGGTGCAGGTCTTCTGATTTGACTCCCGTAGGCGACCTGCGCGTCGTGATGAGGATGAAATGATGAAGACGACATATACACCCAGCCCCCATCCCAGCGAAATTGACCAATGATGTGGGGCATATAAGATAAGACAGTCAATGTTCATTATAATGCCTCACCCCGTGTATTTACAGTCGTTTACTGCAAAACTAAGTACAGGAAATTTGGGTATAGATGATTCACATTGGAATTACTTGAAAACGACTCTAAAATTGTTAAATTAACATGAAAGGTTTTGTAACTTCTTGTTGGATGAAGTCTATGTAAAACCTGAGATTAACTATAAAGAAGGAAAAGTAGGAGGAGTTATCTTTAGTAGTAAAAGTGGAGAAAATAACACTACATTAGCTAGAACTGTACAAACTTTTATGTTGTCATTCATTCTTTAAAAAAAAAAAAAAAGACATTGTTGGTTGGTTTCCATGTAAGAACCTAACGTCACATTTCTTAGAAGAACTAACTTTGCAAGTCCTTAAAGTATTAACAGATTATAAGTTATAGGTTATAAGGCAGTACGCATAATTTCTCATAAATATTAGTCTTAAAAGGAAAATGTTTGGAAAGTTGTGCAAAAGCAATTTACAAACCACTTTTCAAAATCCATTTTAAGAAACACAATTTTTTTGTAATGTCTGATACTGTTCATTAAAAAGCTTAAGAAATAACTGGCTTAATCAAGCTAATAACTCACTTACTTTCGTGTTCCCTGACTTCGACAACCCTGAGTCGGAAAAAAATGTTCTACTGGTGTTGGTCGCCTTAAACAGCTGTACAGAGGAGAAGAGATATAATGCACTTAAGCCTGCTCCTGCCCTGAACCAACAAGTGTAGTATCCAACTTCTTTAGAGCTACAAAATTTAAACCTGTATACTAATATTTTTACATGAGGATTCTCAGAGAAACATTCCGATTTCACTTGTCAACAATGTCCTGTAAAACGAAAACGTCATGTGTATTACACAAGCCTAAATAAAGCCACAACTGAAGGCGTGTTCAATAACAGTATATCGTTAAGGTTCAATAGAGAAACAATATCATGGCTAAATGGTTAGTGTGTTGGCCTTTGATCACAGGGGTCCCGGGTTCGACTCCCGGCAGGGTCGGGAATTTAAACCATAACTGGTTAATTTCCCTAGCACGGAGACTGGGTGTATGTGAAGTCTTCATCATCATTTCATCCACATCATGACGCGCAGGTCGTCTACGGCGTATGGGTTTTAGTGCCGGGAGTGTCCGAGGACATGTTCGGCTCGCCAGGTGCAGGTCTTCTGATTTGACTCCCGTAGGCGACCTGCGCGTCGTGATGAGGATGAAATGATGAAGACGACATATACACCCAGCCCCCATCCCAGCGAAATTGACCAATGATGTGGGGCATATAAGATAAGACAGTCAATGTTCATTATAATGCCTCACCCCGTGTATTTACAGTCGTTTACTGCAAAACTAAGTACAGGAAATTTGGGTATAGATGATTCACATTGGAATTACTTGAAAACGACTCTAAAATTGTTAAATTAACATGAAAGGTTTTGTAACTTCTTGTTGGATGAAGTCTATGTAAAACCTGAGATTAACTATAAAGAAGGAAAAGTAGGAGGAGTTATCTTTAGTAGTAAAAGTGGAGAAAATAACACTACATTAGCTAGAACTGTACAAACTTTTATGTTGTCATTCATTCTTTAAAAAAAAAAAAAAAAAAAAAGACATTGTTGGTTGGTTTCCATGTAAGAACCTAACGTCACATTTCTTAGAAGAACTAACTTTGCAAGTCCTTAAAGTATTAACAGATTATAAGTTATAGGTTATAAGGCAGTACGCATAATTTCTCATAAATATTAGTCTTAAAAGGAAAATGTTTGGAAAGTTGTGCAAAAGCAATTTACAAACCACTTTTCAAAATCCATTTTAAGAAACACAATTTTTTTGTAATGTCTGATACTGTTCATTAAAAAGCTTAAGAAATAACTGGCTTAATCAAGCTAATAACTCACTTACTTTCGTGTTCCCTGACTTCGACAACCCTGAGTCGGAAAAAAATGTTTTACTGGTGTTGGTCGCCTTAAACAGCTGTACAGAGGAGAAGAGATATAATGCACTTAAGCCTGCTCCTGCCCTGAACCAACAAGTGTAGTATCCAACTTCTTTAGAGCTACAAAATTTAAACCTGTATACTAATATTTTTACATGAGGATTCTCAGAGAAACATTCCGATTTCACTTGTCAACAATGTCCTGTAAAACGAAAACGTCATGTGTATTACACAAGCCTAAATAAAGCCACAACTGAAGGCGTGTTCAATAACAGTATATCGTTAAGGTTCAATAGAGAAACAATATCATGGCTAAATGGTTAGTGTGTTGGCCTTTGATCACAGGGGTCCCGGGTTCGACTCCCGGCAGGGTCGGGAATTTAAACCATAACTGGTTAATTTCCCTAGCACGGAGACTGGGTGTATGTGAAGTCTTCATCATCATTTCATCCACATCATGACGCGCAGGTCGTCTACGGGAGTCAAATCAAAAGATCTGCATCTGGCGAGCCGAACTTATCCTCGGACACTCCCGGCACTAAAAGCCATACGTGTTTCCCATTTTCACACCAGGCAAATGCTGGGGCTGTACCTTAATTAAGGCCACGGCCGCTTCCTTCCAACTCCTAGGCCTTTCCTATCCCATCGTCGCCATAAGACCTATCTGTGTCGGTGCGACGTAAAGCCCCCTAGCAAAAAAAGCCATACGTCATTTCATTTCATTTTCATGGTGACAGTGAGAGCGGGCCGTACACTGCTATGCTGATCGCCGGCCACTCTCGTGACGTCACGGTCCGAGCCTTGGGGCCTGTTTATCTAGTGCGGCCTTGGTTGCGGTCATTGGCTATTCGAGCGTGACGTCACACAGATACCTGCTCCCTGACCGCGGGGGCGCTTTCCAAAGGAATTTTGTGATTGCGGTATGTCTTAACCAAACAATTATTAGTTCGTGTGTCCCCTATACCTGTTCAAACTGACTTTGTAAGTAGTAGATAACGAACACAATAATGTACAATACAAAAGCTAATCGTGTCACAAGACGCGGTTATTGCTAATAGGAACTTAGTGGCCACACTACGCTACAGAAATCCAATAAAGTATTCTGAGTTAAACAATACTGAGCATTAAACGTTACCAATAAACAAGCAAGCGAACAAAAGAACGAACAAACAGCTCTATTATGATAAAGTGAATCGTACATTAACGGATAAGTTTCTTCATTTTCTTTATCTTCTTGACTTTCACCTCCATAACGTTGACACGTTTGCTTAAAAAATGTATACGAGCGTATGTCCTCAGTTTCACAAATGTGGCTACCAGATCACTACTTAAATTAGAATCTCTTGCACATATTAATTAAACTAGGTTCTGTATTACTCCCAACCCTCTTCGGACTGTAAGTCCGTGATAAGAACAGAGACGTTTCTCCACATCTCGTACAGTTCGTGACCACTCAGCTGTCGGCTCTGAAAGACTACCGTATGACAGACTTCGAACAATACGTACTGTCGTATGTTCCTCCTATGTCTGTTTGGGAACCTAAGTGTGGATGAGTGCTTTCGTGTTTTTTTAGCCACCCAACCTGCAACGTAATTCAAACCTTCGACCTCCATTTCAATGTCAGTTTTACTGGCAAATGTTGGAACAGTACCATATTTGCCTTATTCAAAATAGCTTTCAGCAGGACAATATTCTAACTCAGGACATGTTATTCCGCTCTTCCTCAGCATTTGTAACGAGAGATATTAATGAGAGGTTTCTGTTCGCGTGTTCTTGATCTATTTTACCGGCATTATTTCTAAGAATAATCATCCAAAGACGATAAAGAGCTTTCAGCGGTGTAGAACGGATCTGGAAAAACATTCTCGAGTGAATCTTGGTGGGTTAAAATGTACTTCATTCTAGATTCTGAACTTCTGAGATCAGATATTGCAAAGAGGAGATAGTCACAAGAATAGCCTTCTGGAACATTTGCTTAGCTTTTTTTTCCCTTGCAGGTCATACTGTTAATAAGGCCACACATTTTATCTAAAATGTCGTCTTGTTGTTTTAACTGATGACCATACGCATTTTTGCTAGGGACTTCAGAAATTGCCGGACTGTAGGAATTCATGAGATCGTACCAATTAATACCAGTTTCAATGAATTCACTCGTGCTTTCAGCAACAGTTGCATCATTTCCTCATTTGAAATGACGTAACGCTGTAGCTACACTGTGTAACATTAATTCTGCAGCTTTTCTTACGTTCATCCTTTCTCTCCCCCTACAGTTTAGATGACTGACATTATTTTGTGGCATGCTTTAATTTCGTGGCTGTCATTCCTAACCAGAGCTTCCACAGGTTCCATCAAGACAACTTTACCGTCAGAAAATTCGAAGCCGGTGTCGAGAAACCAGTTCCTAATTAGTTTCAACAGGTGAGGGGTATCTGCAAAGAAGTGCACTTTTTCTGACGTCCGTGGGTTCAAAAATCATGTTCTTGTTTCATTGATTCCATATGCTTTCCACAAGCCTTGATTTGCTGCGCCCACGTCACAGACACATGCCATTAATTCGTACCCTATTTCCGAAAGACGAAAAACCAAATTGTCTAATACGTCTTGTCATCTTTTTATCGAAATCCGCGTAAATTACTTGTTTCCAATTCTTGAACAGTCCTCTCACCATCACAGCTTGCAATTGTGAACAGGGGGTCTACAATTCCATCCTTCAGGGGATCATATTTGAAAGCACTTTTAAGGCGCATTTCGTCAAACTGGAGGGCTGCAATTTTCTCGTGATCTTTAAACGAGACAGCAGCAAATTTCATCATACGCAGAATATCTTCCAGGATTCCACTTCCGTTTCACATGTCCATTTTTGAAGCCTATTTTCCCAGCGTTGAAAGTCCAGGCAGAGGGTAATGCAGTTTTTGTCTCATGTAAATAAATTTTTCTTCCCTAGATACCTTAAAGTGAAAGCCGCCGATATGTCTTCATCAGTCCAATTTACGCGTTTTTGCTGGTTTGTGAGTACCTATTTGATTTTCAGTAAAAATTATTTTCAAACTGTTCGCCAGTTTTGTATGGATGCTCTGAAGAATTTTTTAACTTCCTACATTTAATTAACTCCTTACGCAAATTACTTATAGATACGCGGCTTTAATGTAATTTACTTTCCGCTGTCTCTAATTTCAGTTTAAAGGCATCGTTAGTTTGTCTTTCGTCATGAAACCATTTTATCAATGTCTTCAATGAGGACCATAGTGGGTATTATCACAGACTTGAGTAGGTGGAGTGACTGGAGGAGGTGGTAACCTTGCAGTAGTCGTGTTATGTTCTGAATCTTTTAACAATTCGTCAGCCATTTTCCCATTGCCCCTCCTTCCCTCGTTATCTATAATGTGACACTTCGCTGTATAGTCGGGGATTTGTAAAGTCGCTGACATGAAAATGATCTGAACAGATCGTATAATTCTTATTGAAGCGTAACGTCCTTCTTTCACATTTACCTTATCGAAGTCACTTCTCTGACATTTCAATACCCACAGTTCACACCTACAACACATAGGTATTGAAGGTTAATTGCTGCACTATACAATAAAATAAGCTTATTATATGTTAAGCCAGTTAAAATATGGGTCAGCGTCAGAAGTTTAGGAAGTACTATAAAAATCTCCCTGTCACTGGAAGAATATATATAGAAATACAATATTTACTTACATTTTCTTGTCACGAGGGAAACGGAAGAAAGATCGCAAATCCTTCTGCACTTCATAGTTATTGCAGCCAAACACAGCACATATCTTTCCACTCATGCTGAGAGGAGATATAAAGGAATGACACACGCTACTATTTACTTCACAAACAAATACACGTGCTGTTATTACAGAATCAGTAACTCCAGGTCACTCCGCTGGACAGAGCTCTAATCGCTGTCTAATTGTACGTACGTATATACGAGGATTGGGGCAAAAGTCACGGCAACTATTTTTTCTTGCAGATATGTGAAAGGATCACAAACGTGTATGTGTCTGTGGAAGTCCTGCAGGCATAGTGTGTATGCAGAACAACAGATGGCTCTGTGATAGCTGGTAGTAGCACAGCGAGGGCTGTGAAATCAGTCAGTTGGTGAGTGTCATTCGAGATGGAAGTAATCCGTGTTGAGCAGCGCGCTTACATCAAAATAGCTGTTCTCCGAGGGAGAAATGCGATGGAATGTCACAGTGAATTAGTGGAAGCCCTTGGAAATAATGCCCTACCATACCGTACAGTAGTAGCACGGTGGGTAGGAAAAATTTCAGCATGGACGTGTCAACCAGTGATGAGCAACGTTCGGGACGACCTGTCAGTGTGTGGACCGACGTGGCACGTGCAGTCATCGAGCAGCTCCTGGATGAAGACAGACGATGGACGCTACTGGAGTTAGGCCGGGCGCACATTGAGAAGCAGGTGGCCGCAGAGCAGGGCAGATCAGGTCAGGGCAGCGTAGCTCTGACGAAACTGCGAAATGTATGTGAGCGCACATTGCCACGCAGTCTCGCGTCAGTTCTCAGGATGGAGCAATGGCTAGCTACGTTGATCTAAGTTCCGAATGAACAAAATTTTAATGGTGTTATGCATCAACTGACCAAGCGCCAAAATGGTTTTTTTTTTTTAGATTATTGCACCATCTGGTAGCTAAAGGCGTAAACTTCACATAGGTTATTGTTCAGACTTTTATTCTCAATATGATTTCGCGGGAAATGGATTTTGACCAAACGCCAACCTCTGAATCATTAAATTGAAGTTTTGCATCAAGTGACCAACCACCATTTCTGAGTCTGAATTACGCATCAAATGACCACACGACAAGCGTGCAGTCGCTTGGTCGCGTGTTTGAAAATCCCGCTTCCAGCATTTGTGAATAATTTTGAACCATTGCCGTACGTTTATGTTGGTGATGAGGCCTTTCCATTGTTGGAAAATTTAATGAGGCCGTATCCCAAACGAAGTGTAACCGGAAACTATGAAAATAAGATTTTCAATTACAGGCTGTCACGAGCATGGCGAACTGTTGAATGTTCTTTTGGCATACTGGCGTCCAGGTTCCGTGTTTTCCGAAAACCGTTCGAGATCAAAGTTGACAGTGTTGAAAGGCGGCTTGTGTGTTGCATAATTTTCTGAGATACAACACTTTGCGAGAGCCTCTCACCGCTGGGTCCCGCAGTTCAAATCCCAATCACTCCATGTGAGATTTGTGCTGGACAAAGCGGAGGCGGACAGGTTTTTCTCCGGGTACTCCGGTTTTTCCTGTCGTATATCATTCCAGCAACACTCTCCAATATCATTTCATTTCATCTCTCATTTATTAATCATTGCCCCAGGAGTGCGACAGACTTCGGCACAATTCCTATCCTGGCCGCTAGATGGAGGCTTCATTCACTCCATTCCTGACCCGCTAGAATAACATCCACGGTATCCCCTGCCTCAGGAGCTCTGAACTTTGGGTTGGCGACCACGGGGCCCTTAGCTGAGACCTGGCATTGCTTCCACTTACTTGTGCCAGACTCCTCACTTTCATCTATTCTATCCAACCTCTCTTGGTCAACTCTTGTTCTTTTCCGACCCCGACGCTATTAGGTTTGAGAGGGCTAGGGAGTCTTTCATTTTCACGCCCTTCGTGGTCCTTGTCTTCCTTTGGCCGATATCTTCATTTTTCGAAGTGTCGGACCCCTTCCATTTTTCCCTCTGATTTGTGTTATATAGAGGATGGTTGCCTAGTTGTACTTCCTCTTAAAACAATAATCACCACCACCACCACCTGACCCGGTCGAATGACTGGATACGGGCTGTGCATTCTCACAACACTTTGCCTGAAAATAATGTAGATGAGGACTTTGTCAAAATGCCTGAGAACCAGTTGCTTCCATTGGTACACAAGAGGAGTGCATCCAGTGCTTTTGCAGTGAGACAGAACTTTACCAATTATTTCAACACGGTAGGAAGTGTGCCGTGGCAAGCGGATAAAGTTTCAAGAGCGAACTACTGACTTACAACGATGACAAGAAATTCCAGGTAACTGACAGTGTTCCCCTTTTTCAGTCTTATATGCATTATCAAAAATATACCTGGAGAAGCCGAATTATTGCCTGGTGTGCTGGCATATTCTTCACATTGTTTAATTTCTTTTTAATTTTCGTATTTAAAAAGATGAGTTATTGTTTTATTGTATTACGATTATTCGATTTCTACACATAAATGTCCTTTTCCTAAAAATAAATTGTTTTGATAATACTTACTATTGTTAACAATCACGTCCTTGGCAATTTCGCTCCAAATATCTAGTTTTATTTTATTATTCACATAGTCCGCATGATTCACATCGTATAAAACAGGGTACGACCGCACGGCTTTGATATTTTTTTTTTCCTCCATGCGTCAACTACTCAACTAACTACGCGACACGTGCGCAGGAAACTGTGTTTCGAAGACTGCGCGTGGTAGGCGGAAGTAGGTGCAGAACTGATCTGCTCTGCTCTGATCTGCCCTGTCTGTCAATTTGCGGTGGCGCAATGACTTGTGTGGATTACAAAAATCTGCTCTGCGCTGCGCTGCTTTAGCTGCTTCGCCTGCGTCCCAATGTGCGCCCGGCCTTAGAGAGGGCAAGTGGCATCGAGGAACGCACCTCCACAGGATACTGCGTAATGTGCTGCAACTGCGCAAAATCGCATCGTGATGGGTAACGCATGCACTCACGGAAGTTCAAAGGTGGGTGCGCTATACAATATGCTCCGACCACCTTGCACGCTGGCTACAGGACGGTGATCAATTCTTGTCACGAATAATCGCCATCGATGAATTTTGGGCCAGGGCATACGAACTAGAACTGAAACGTCAGTCCGTGGAGTGGCGACATGCTGGATCACCAAGGAGGCAGAAGGTCCGTCAGAATCCTTCCCCAGTCAAATTGATGGTGATCGTCGCGTATGACGTCAGGGGTGTTATTGTTTGCCACTTTGTTCCACATGGCAGCACAGTGAACGCACAGTACTACAGGGACTTCCTGGTGCGACAGGTACGACGTGGCGTTCAGGAGAAACGTCCAAATCTTGTGGACAGTGTAATAATCCTGCACGACAATGCAAAACCACATAAAGCAGTGTGTGTAGGGCAGCTACTGCGACGTTGGGGATGGGAAGAATTGGAGCATCCACCGTACTCTGCCGACATTTCGCCCTGTGACTTCGGTCTCATTGGAAAGATTAAGGAACCACTACGTGGTAGGCGGTTTGCAACACGAGAGGACATTGCTAATGCTGTGCGCCAACAAGTGACCCGATTCACGCATGATGCGGCAAATGCTGAGGCAGATGGTATTCAGCGCCTCCCATATCGTTGGCAGCGTGTGGTGTCAGTAGCAGGGGACTACTTTGAGGGTCTTCAGGCTCAGGTTTGTCATGTCAACTTTATGAGTACTGTGTTGTCATTCTTTTGCACCGGGAAGGCCATATTGCCCTGTATACTACCGTAATAAATTAGTGTGTTAGGATATTTCAGTGCTATTCATTGTCCACGCATGTAGTTAACACCTTGTCCTTTCGTCTGCATATGTCACATTTTCCAACCGGATTGGTATCTTCAAGAAAAAAATAGTTGCCATGACTTTCGCCCCAACCCTCGTATTCCTCAAAACATAATTATAGCATTATCAAGCTTTTATTTATTTTGTCCATCTCCTCAGATTAAAGCCGTGATGTGTACCAACACAGAACCTCCCAGAAAATGAAACATCAAATGCTACCGACCCTTTCTAAAAGGGGTAATTCTTCCAAGAGAAAAAGATAGGATGTGCCAATCTGTTTATTGACGACTGGCTTAATGTGATGACACAAGGGTTTTTTTAATGAGGGAATAGACAAATCTAACCGGAAACGTTCAGGCAGGAATGATAAAGCAAAAAACGGAATGCACAAATGGAAGATCAAGCCCTTTCACAGCAGTGCATTTCACATCTTGATTATATGTGTAATTTCAGTCTTTAAATAATAACCTGTTAAATAACCCTTCTTCATTTATCCAGAACTGCTTTAGCAACTTTGAAGTTAATATCTTAATAACACTTTATTTTCAGACGCAATTTATTTACCCATTTCCGTATATGAATTTCCATTGTTCTTTGAATTTAGCGCGAACTTTCAGGTCACGCCAATAGGAGCGCTACTAGCAACTTGTTTCCCATTTTAACATGTCTAAATCCGGAAGTGTCGTGTATTGTCTATACCGTATTTGGTCAAGGTTATGAGCTTGGTCATTCCGACTCACGCTTTGCGTGCGTGACCAAATATCAACATCTACCATGTCCTGATTGCATCGGCAAATTGTCTGGTCGGTATTGTGACATATCATCAGCTTCTATGTAATACGATATCAACTTCCCTAATAAGAGAACTTTTAAGTGAATGGGACAGTCTATCATAAACTGGTTTTATGCACACTGTGAACGCTTCTGTAACAGGCGGATAAACAATTCAACAAGGTAATCGACAAAACAGCGCGGAAAGTAATCACAGTACAGTATTATACAATAAATAATGTTATTGGCATTACGTCCCACTAACTACTTTTACGTTTTCGAAGACCCCGAGGTGCCGTAATTTAGTCCCGCAGGAGACCTTTTATGTTCGCGTACATCTAACGACACGAGGCTAACGTGTTTGAGCACCTTCAAATACCACCGGACTGAGTCAGGATCGAACCTGCCAAGCTGGAATCAGAATGCAAGCGCCTCAACCTTCTGAGCCGCTCAGCCCGGCTATGGTACAGCTGGTCTTGGGCAAAGTGTCATTTTGCGTAGAAGGCAACTGGGTCATATTACAAAATAAAATATTTTCCCACACTATTTATCTTCTGTACCTGCGATTTGCATGCACTCGCCGTGTATCTAAATGTTAGATCTTGAGTTCGTTATGGAACAAGCATCAATGACGTACATTGGAGGTTTTATAGTACATCAGTGCAGAAAGCAACTCAGTGTAAAATGTGCTATCAGCTGATCGGCAAGAGAAAAATTAGCTCCCCACTGACAGATTTCAGATACGTTGCTTTATACAACAAAAGAATTGTTGTGAATAATAACCCATCATTTTCCAAAGTTTGCGATTGTGTGTGTGTGTGTGTGTGTGTGTGTGTGTGTGTGTGTGTGTGTGTGTGTGTGTGTGTGTGAGTTTGACTAAAACTGTTCAGCCTGTACAGAAAACAAAATCCCCTTTACTAATGTGCACCTCATGAGTAGCTACGATGGTAAAGTACTGGCCTTCTGACTCCAGGTTAGCAGGTTCGAACCTGACTCTCAGTCCAGTGAAATTTGAAAAGTGCTCATATACGCCAGCCTCGTGTCGGTAGATTTACCGACCAACATTATTATTATTATTATTATTATTATTATTATTATTATTATTATTATTATTGTACCACAAGGTACACCAACTCCGCTCAATCAAAATAAGCGCCTTGATAAACTCCTCTATCGATTAAAAGCTGAAGCTAATACCACATGAACTTGGAACTTTAAACAGAAGATGTCACTATTGAAATATTAAGTAACTGTGTTATTGTGAAGTTTCCTAAACTGATTGAATTTCTCCTTATTTTGTTTTGCTATACATCAAGAAGTTTGGACATTTGTCCACAGATGTCACTACCAAAAACTCTGATCATGCACTCTGGTGCAAGGTGGAAGAACTTATAACTTAAAGAAGTTTCGTATTCCTAGGTTTTCCATAACTGAATCTATGTTCATTTATTTTTGGGTTGGCAACACTTCTCTTTCTTTCCGCCCGTTTTGAATGCTGCCAATCAGGACATTTTGTAATTAATTTTCAACCAATCCCGCATTTCTTGTTCATTTTGAATTAACCAATAATAATTGAGAGGGTGTGTCCGGATTAATCCTGATTTCTCTCGAACCTTCCCTGAGGGTATATAAATTGCGGCTTTTCTGGGCACCTTGTGAATTGATCGCCGTCTTTCTAAGTGTGTGTGTGTTAAGGCAGGAGGCGGGGCGCCTCTTTCTTCGGCCAGCAGAACATCTACAAGGTAATGGCCACGTAAATTCTATCTTTCTTGCTGTATCCGCAAATTTATCCGAGGGGAAGGTCCGAATCTTTAACTATGTAACAAACTCTTCTACAATATAAATCTTCTTTCGGCTAATGTAAATTTCATAAAGTCTTTAACTGTAAATTGGGGATAGAGAGTGAGTGACCCTCTCAAGCTCCCCTTCATCTTGGTTTGAGGTGTCTACGATTTAGCAACTGTTTTCTCTGAAATGTATTAATTTCCATACGAACCACCTCTGTAGTTTGGGAATAGCCCCTGTTTCATCGGCCGAGAGCCCTGTAGGTTTTAATGTTTCATTCTCTGGGAGCGCAGTGTACGCCTCCATTGTTTGTGTTCGGGCCGTTTATTTATCCTGTTCTTTTTCGCAAAGGCCCTGTAGATTGGGTACTAGTTACCCCTGTATAAAACTATTTCAATTTGTAAGTTGTGCCTTGAGAGGCCAGAGATTGTAAGATTTTGATGTTGCCTTGAGTGGGCTGGAAGAAACTGAGAGCCTGTTAGCTCTTTCAAAGTTTTATAATAGTGAAGGATGCCTCTGGAAGGCTAGACATTGTCATTTAGGGAGCAAGTGCTCTTGAATTAGGGGATTTCTGCCTTTGATTAAATTATTCCTCATTTTTGTAAACTTGAGCTGGTAGCTCAGAAATTGTAAAACTAGGGGCTTGAAGCGCAAAATTGTTAAAGTTCTGAATCTTGGATTTTTCCAAGTCTTGTTTCAAGATTGGCATTGTACCTGATATTTCATTGTTCTTTCACCTAGTGGAAATTTGTTAAGTTTTTTTAATATTGAAAGAAATATAACCTTTGATAAAATTTTAATTCAATTCTTGGTATTGTAGTTAGACGTTAGACCCATTCAAACCCGCACTTTCTTTCACCATCTCTGCGTTCCACAGATACCGCGGAACAATAATAATAATAAAAATAATAATAATTATTATTCTGACAGCAGTCACAACGGGCAAGTAAGTGTAATAATTAGTAAATTAGCACTTCCAATCTTTCTTGAAAAAATTCCTAGCGAAACAATAGAAAGTACCTAAACGGAAAAACTTTAAGTCGGACGATAAGAGTTTAAGCTGCCTGCAGCAGACGCGAAGACAGCGAGAGACTACAGTGACTCTAAATGTACAGTGTGGCCAAGTCCAGTCCAGCTACCATGTTTTCGTCAAATAATCAGCTGATAGATGAAGGCGAGTTATATGATTGGTTCAATAAAGAAAAGTTTAGTGTTTTACAATGTTACTTACTTTGCTTCTACTGTGTATATTGAACCATATAGTTTCATGGTGACAAAGCTATTATTTAACGTATCGTGAACGATGTACCGGGAGTCGAAGCTGGAAAGGCGCGAAAGGAAACTTGGGGCTCGAAGGGGGGCAAAGCGAGCTAGTTTCGGCGTGGCAAGATGTATGAGAGAACGAAGCCCGGGAAAAGGACAGAACGACTCGAATGCTGTCTGGGGATTCATAGCTATAACATTTATAAGAGGAAACGCGGGATGAAACAGGCCTAGTAGGGTATGAAAACATGATAATTACTCATGTGAGCAAATATCTGCAAAGACAGAATAACAGGAAATTGTGAAGTAATTTACTGAGTGCCTCGAGCTGATCCGTTGTACTAAGTGTAATTGCCTTTAATATGATATGCGCGGGATAGGCGTGGAAACCAAGCTTTAGTTTTCACAACGAAGAAGTATTGTATCTTGGTTTTCCCCCGAGCGTGGCGTCTCTTTCGAGAACATATTACAAGAGGGCATTGAGAGAAGACGCGGGGTGCATTGGAAGACAGACAGCGCGGGTCAGTTTTCATCATCCGTAGTCTGCGAGCAACAGCAATTACACGGAGCTAGTAAAGTAATACTTTAATAAACTGTGATCGAGAAATCAGTGCACAGATTTGAGTTGAAATTTGTGATAAATACTTTCTACATGTGAGGGTAAATTACCCGTAATTCGGAGTTCTACGGGACGAAGTATAAGCCCGCCTAGGAGAAATACTCTTTAGGTTTCTGTGTCCTAACCCACGATATGCTGAATTAGGAGTGACGGGAGTGCCCAAACAAGCATACTGATTGTGCGCGTAAATTGCAGTTACTCGCGGTACGTGAATCTACGACAAGAGCTGATTAAGCACCAAGACCTCCCCAAAAACCAAGCACTCAAGCAGACGCAACACTATGGAGCACACCATGCAACTGAACCGAGGACCAGCAGCCCAAGGCGACGTTAGCAGAGTGTTGGGTTAAACCCATGTAACCAGTCCAGATGGAGGAGCCATGAGGCCGCAGTGTCACAGATAAATCTAAATAAATGTTTTTCTTAGCATGAGAGAGGAATAGGCAACTTCGTTTTTGTTTCTTTGTATATAAATGTTTGACATGACTAAAGGGAGGTAGTGTAAATACGTTAGGACCGATGCATGCGTTGTTCATTAGCTTTGTGGGAATTTATGTGGTTACGAGGATAAAATATTCAATTAGAGTTGATTAATGTTACGTTATCCAGTGAAAACCTTGTCTGAGAGTGATGTAGGGTAATTTTTGAAATGCTAAGGTCATCCTTGCTAATATACTTGGTTCTAACACCACAAACGACGGCTGTACACGTGGACGAGACCTGGAGACACTGGAAGGTATAAAATAGACTTCATTATGATTAGGTAGAGATTCAGAAACCAGGTGTTGGATTGCAAAACTTTCCCATGAGCAGACGTGGACTCTAATCACAACTGTTTGGTCATGAAATGCCATCTGAAGTTGAAGAAATTGTAGAAGGGAAGGAATGCAGTGAGATGAAATCTAGACAATTTGAAAGGAAAGAGTGTGAAGGATTGTTTCAAGGAACATGTTGCACAAGGCCTAAATGGAAAGGCTGAAGGAAACACAGTAGAAGAAGAATGGGCAGTCATGAAGAATGAGGTCAGTAGGGCTGCTGAAGATATTTCAGGAAGAAAGGAAAGATCAACTAAGAATCATTGGATAACTCAAGTGATCGATGAAAGACGAAAATACAAGAATGCAAAATATTAAGAGGGCACAAACGAATACAGGCGATTAAAGAATGAAGTGGATAGGAAGTGCAGGGCAGCTAAGCGAGAATGGCTAAAGTAGAAGTGCAAGGATGTTGAACGTTGTTGGTCCTAGGAAAGGTAGATGCTGCATACAGGATTATTTTTAAAGTTGCTTTACGTCGCACAGACACAGATAGGTTTTTTGGTGAAACAGGAAAATCCAGGAAATCTTTGGAGAAAGGAAAACTAGGTGTATGAATATTAAGAGCTCAGATGGAAAACCACTTCTAAGGAAAGAAGACAAGGCAGGAAGATATCCAACAATTGTATCAAGATGAGGACGTAGATGATTGGTTCTGGAACAAGAAGAGGCTGTTGATGCTGATGAAATGGGTGACCCAATTTTGAGGTCAGAATTCGACAGAGCTATGAGAGATCTAAATAAGAGCTAAGCACCTGGAATTGACGGTATTCTCTCTGAATTACTGACTGCTTTGGGAGAAACCAGCATGGCAAGGTTATTCCAATTAGTGTGCAAGATGTATGAGACAGAAGTGCCATCCGATTTTCGGCAGAATATTGTTATACCTATTCCCAAGAAATCCGGTGTTGGCAAGTGTGAAAACTACCACACCATTAGTTTAGTATCTCATGCCTGCAAAATTCTAACACGTCATTATTTACAGAAGAATGGAGAGACAAGTAGAAACCGAGTTGGAAGAAGATCAATTTGACTTCAGAAGAAATGTAGGAACACGTGAAGCAATCCTGACTTTACGTCTGATCTTAAGAGGATCGAATGAAGAACGGCAAGCCCACATATATGGCGTTCGTAGATCTAAAGAAGGCATTTGACAATGTTGATTGGACCAAGCTATTTGAGATTCTGAAGATGATCGGGATCAGGTACCGAGAAAGAAGTATTGTTTACAATTTATATAAAAATAAAAAAATCAGTCTGCAGTGATAAGAAACGAGGACTATGAAAAAGAAGCAGCAATCCAGAAAGGAGTGAGGCAAGGCTGCAGTTTGTCCCACTCCTTTTCAATGTTTATATAAAACATGCAGTAAAGGAAATCAAAGAAGAATTTGGAAAGGGAATCACAATCCCAGGAGAGGAAATAAAAAATCTGAAATTTGCCGATGATGTTATTTTATCTGAGACTGCAGACGATCTGGAGAAGTTGCTAAATGGTATGGACGGAGTCTTGGGTGATGAGTATAAGATGAAAAAAAAAATCCAAAACAAAAGTAATGGAGTGCAGTCGTACGAAGTCATGTGATGCAGGAAATATTAGATTAGGAAATGAAGTCTTGAAGTGAATGAATATTGTTACTTGGGTAGTAAAATAACTAACGATGGCAGAAGTAAGGACGACATAAAATGCAGGCTAGAAAGGAAGGCCTTTCTTAAGAAAAAAAATTACTCATTTCGAACATTGATATACGAATTAGAAAATTGCTTTTGAAGACTTTCGTTTGGAGCGTGGCATTGTATGGAAGTGAAACACGGATGATAACTCACTCAGAAAGAAAAAGAATAGCTTTTGAAATGTGGTGTTACAGAAGAATGCTGAAGGTGAGATGGATAGATCGAATCACGAATGAAGAGATACTGAATCGAATCACGAATGAAGAGATACTGAATCGAATTGGTGAGAGGAGATCGTTGCAGCTAAATTTGACGAGACGAAGAGAGAGAGAGAGTGAAACACATCTTAAGACACTCAGGACTTGTGCAGTTGGTTTTTGAAGGAAGTGTAGGGGGTAAGAACGGTAGGGGTAGACCAAGGTATGAAATATGACAAGCAGATTTGAGCAGATGTACGATGCAGCAGTTATGTAGAAATGAAAATGTTAGCACAGGATAGGGTGGAATGCAGTTCTGCATCAAACCAGTCTATGGACTGATAACTCAAACAACAAGGTCATCCAAAGATGAAGGACGGCGCTACCTTTCAGGACGTCGATCGGGGAGCTTTTACTATGAGATAGTGGCAACATAAGGAATAGGTTTGCATGGAATGTTAGGATAAGGCATGTAAAGATAATGATTCTACCCAACGTTGCACCTTAAAAGGGTTTTCAAAGTAATTCCGGCAAGCTACCACAGGCCTGACCACAAGGCACGAATCCGGATCTATGGCATATTGAGATGAGAGGTAAGAATTATATTCCTGATACTCGATGTATGAATAAACATCGAGGACTTTCTATTGAAAGTACGAGTCTGTGGATCATTGGACTAGACGCAAGATATATAGTATAACGAGTGATGATGAGGCCGAGAAAGCGAGCCCGTATGAGAAGTTATCTCTATTGGAAAAGGGCGGGGGGGGGGGGGGGGAGTTTTGTGTTGCCCAGCTGAGCGTTGCCATGAATTGTGTCAACTAGACAAGGTTCCTGCATGAGAAGATAAATATGCCAGACTTGTGAAACTTCGCCGTGAAATAGCGAAGGGCTGAGTGTTTTGTTTTGTATAAGCAGTTTGTAGGCGTCGTAGCCTTTTTGCCGGTATATGGAGGTGAATGGCATCGGTGGAACCAGTGGGTCGAAGGATCGAAACAATCTCTCATAACTAGTGATGAGCAGTCTGAGACGAGGTTTCGAGATTTCTCGAGACTAGCGCATGCACTACTTCTCGCGAGAAATTTCGAGATATCTCGAGAGCGTTGTCCCCGTATTGTGTGCCGAGCAGCGTGTCGTAGGCTTACAGGTAGTCGGAGCCGAATGTTGTTTGTGCCGGGTATGCGAATAGCAAACCGCGCGCCTACTCCACTCCGTAAATACGTGTCAACAAGCGACTAGGGCGTCATTTCTACGCAGGTCTATTTTGACGCAGTATAACATAATTATAAAATTCTAAGAGGCGTGAATAATTCGAGACGAGGCAAGATGCGCCTTGCTGTATATGCAACCGCCATTACGCATGAGTGGAATGTGTAATCTAAAATGCTTGAGTTTGCTCCAATTCTTTCGACAGGTAGGTGGTGTACATCGTTATCAGACCCCACATTCAATATCATATAACCACTGCTTGTGTTTAGCGATATTTTGGTGACAAAAGGAAATAATTCCTTACGATGTTATAGAGTATTCGCGGCATAATTAGGTACTTCGATATATGACGGTGCAATGTGTAATTGTGTCTAGTTGTACGCGACAACTTGAAGACGATGTCCGAAACCCAACGTACGCCGTGGATGTCGGTTATTTTGAAGAGATGTCACATAATATCCTTTTTTTAACCAGGTAAACTTCCTGACGTAAAAGATCAGTTGAAAGGCCGTCACAGAGTACAGGCACAGCCAAAATAAAGGAGCACATTAAAGGAGATTTCTTGGCCATATTATACACAGAGGTGTACCCACACTTCGTTATTAAAAGGGTGCACTTCGACGTTTTCAAAACGAGTTCTATTGACCACATTAGCTTCAAATTTCCTCTAAACGCTGCTTGTCACTTTCCTAACTATGCAACTCATTTCTCGCGGTGTATGTGAAAATGAAAATGAAAAAATGTGGAAGAATAAGAAAAATATATTTTATCATGACAGCCCATAGCTGATAATTACGCACATGAATCCGCTCGCTTTTTGGGTAAATAAAGGAACGCACACTGTAAAATAATTTTACCGAGCAAGCAGCATTGTATTCGGGAGATAGTGGGTTCGAACCCGACTGTCAGCAGCCCTGGAGATGATTTTCCGTGTTTTCCCATTTTCATACAAGGTAAATACTGAGGCTGTCTTATTTAAGGCCACAGTCGTTTCCTTTCCACTCATAGTCCTTTCCTATCCCATCGTTGTCGTAGAACCTATCTGTGTCGGTACGACGTATAGCAAGTTCTAAAATAATAATAATAATAATAATAATAATAATAATAATAATAATAATAATAATAATAATAATAATAATAATAATAATAATTGTTGATACCTATATGAATTATGACATAAACGTGGACCTATCCTGCCTAAGATGTGCCCCGGCGGATGCAGCATACTATTACGTGTAAGGGAGAATAAATGTAGCGAAAAAAGGAACCCACAATAATTTTATTTTAATAGCCATATATTCATTCCTATCATCACAAGGACATAATTTAATGTAATATGGTAACAAAAGTGAATATATCTGCGTTATTCATCAGGACAGGAAATAAGATTGTAGGCCATCCGTAACGATGAATAAAGAGAATGCCACAGAAACTAAGTTCTGTATACCAGTTCAGATATCATGCAATTAACCATCGTGCTGGTGTTCCTAGTATTCGCCAATACGGTTCATGGATACTTCAACAAAGTAAGTTAAACAGTGATAAAACAGGTGTTGATATTAACATTAAGTTGGAAGTAACACTCAACAAACAAGACAAATAATTATGTTTTGAAAGTCATCTTGAAAAGCTATCTTCACAAACGAAACTACATGCGTAGTTGTCTCATGATTCAAAGACAAGCCCTTAGGAAAGTTAGCATACAACAAGCCTTATATAGTATGCACCTCATGATCGTAAATCAATGTGCATCACTTGAACATATTATTTCTTTAAATCACTAAATACCCCAGAACAAATTCTAATAGTTTACGACAGAGCGAGTTGGCCGTGGGGTTAGGGGCGCGCAACTATCAGCTTGCATTCGGGAAATAGTGGGCTCGAACTCCACTGTCGGCAGCCCTCAAGATGGTTTTTCGTGGTTTCCCATTTTCACACCAGCAAATGCTGGGGCTGTACCTTAATAAAGGCAACGGCCGCTTTCTTCCCTACTCTTAGTCCTTTCTTAACCCATCGTCGCCATAAGACCTACCTGCGTCGATGCGACGCAAAGCCAAATGTAATAGTTTACATGACAGACAAACCTCAAGTTGGGAACGTTAGACAATTCCTGCGAAAGGAACTTTTGGAGTAGGGGAATAATAATCATACGGCCGTGTGACCACACTGTCAAACCAACGGTATCGAAAGGTAAGGTCGTAGAGACCCTTAACGTAGGCTCCAGAGGTCACTGGATCTCGCACCCTTAAACCATTACTTGTTGAATAATAATAATAATAATAATACATACATTATCATTATAGACTGTTATGCCTTTCAGCGTTCAGTCTGCAAGCCTCTGTGAATTTATTAAACGTCGCCACAATCCTCGATTTGCAACTAGTGTTGTGGCCTCATTTAGTTCTATACCTCTTATCTTTAAATCGTTAGAAACCGAGTCTAACCATCGTCGTCTTGGTCTACCTCTACTTCTCTTACCCTCCATAGCAGAGTCCATTATTCTCCTAGGTAACCTATCCTCCTCCATTCGCCTCACATGACCCCACCACCGAAGCCGGTTTATGCGTACAGCTTCATCCATCGAGTTCATTCCTAAATTAGCCTTTATTTCCTCATTCCGAGTACCCTCCTGCCATTGTTCCCACCTGTTTGTACCAACAATCATTCTTGCTACTTTCATGTCTGTTACTTCTAACTTATGAATAAGATATCCTGAGTCCACCCAGCTTTCGCTCCCGTAAAGCAAAGTTGGTCTGAAAACAGACCGATGTAAAGAGAGTTTCGTCTGGGAGCTGACTTCCTTCTTACAGAATACAATCGATCGCAGCTGCGAGCTCACTGCATTAGCTTTACGGCACCTTGATTCATCCTCGCTTACTATATTACCATCCTGGGAGAACACACAACCTAAATACTTGAAATTATCGACCTGTTCTAGCTTTGTATCACCAATCTGACATTCAATTCTGTTGAATTTCTTACCTACTGACATCAATTTAGTCTTCGAGAGGCTAATTTTCATACCATACTCATTGCACCTATTTTCAAGTTCCACGATATTAGACTGTAGGCTTTCGGCACAATCTGCCATTAAGACCAAGTCGTCAGCATAGGCCAGACTGCTTACTACATTTCCACCTAACTGAATCCCTCCCTGCCATTTTATACCTTTCAGTAGATGATCCATGTAAACTACAAACAGCAAAGGTGAAAGATTACAGCCTTGTCTAACCCCTGTAAGTACCCTGAACCAAGAACTCATTCTGCCATCAATTCTCACTGAAGCCCAATTGTCAACATAAATGCCTTTGATTGCTTTTAATAATCTGCCTTTAATTCCATAGTCCCCCAGTATGGCGAACATCTTTTCCTCGGTACCCTGTCATATGCTTTCTCTAGATCTACGAAACATAAACACAACTGCCTATTCCTCTCGTAGCATTTTTCAATTACCTGGCGCATACTGAAAATCTGATCCTGACAGCCTCTCTGTGGTCTGAAACCACACTGGTTTTTATCCAACTTCCTTTCAACGACTGATCGCACCCTCCCTTCCAAGATGCCAGTGAATACTTTGCCTGGTATACTAATCAGTGAGATACCTCGATAGTTGTTGCAATCCTTCCTGTTCCCTTGCTTATAGATAGGGGCAATTACTGCTTTTGCCCAATCTGAAGGTACCTTACCAACACTCCACGCTAATTTTACTACTCTATGAAGCCATTTCATCCCTGCCTTCCCACTATACTTCACCATTTCAGGTCTAAATTCATCTATTCCTGCTGCCTTATGACAATGGAGTTTATTTACCATCCTTTCCACTTCCTCAAGCATAATTTCACCAACATCATTTTCCTCCTCCCCTTGAGCTTCGCTGTTCACACCACCACCAGGATGATTACCTTTTACATTGAGAAGATGTTCAAAATATTCCCTCCACCTCTCCAGTGATTCCCTGGGATCTATTATGAGTTCACCTGTATTACTCAAAACACTGTTCATTTCCTTTATCCCTCCCTTCCTAAGATTCTTTATTACTGTCCAGAAAGGTTTCCCTGCTGCTTGACCTAGCCTTTCCAGGTTATTACCAAAATCTTCCCATGACTTCTTTTTGGATTCAAGAATTATTTGTTTCGCTCTGTTTCTTTCATCTACATACAACTCCCTATCTGCCTCGGCCCTTGTTTGGAGCCATTTCTGATAAGCCTTCTTTTTACGTTTACAAGCTGCTCTCACTTCATCATTCCACCAAGATGTTCGCCTTTTCCCATCTTTACACACAGTTGTTCCAAGGCACTCCCTGGCTGTTTCTACTACAGCATCCCTGTATGCCGCCCATTCACTTTCTATATCCTGAACCTGCTTACTGTCTACTGTTCGAAACTTCTCACTAATCATATCCATGTACTTCTGTCTAATTTCCTCGTCCTGGAGATTTTCTACCCTTATTCGTTTGCAGACAGATTTCACTTTCTCTACCTTAGGCCTAGAGATACTTAGTTCACTACAGATCACATAGTGGTCTGTATCATCGAAAAATCCCCGGAAAACTCGTACATTCCTAACAGATTTCCTGAATTCGAAGTCTGTTAATATATAGTCTATTATGGATCTGGTACCCCTAGCCTCCCATGTGTAGCGGTGAATAGCCTTATGCTTGAAGAATGTATTCGTAACAGCTAAACCCATACTAGCACAGAAGTCCAGCAAACGCTTCCCATTCCCATTAGCTTCCATATCTTCCCCACATTTACCAATCACCCTTTCGTATCCTTCAGTTCTATTCCCAACTCTCGCATTGAAAACGCCCATTAGCACTATTCTATCCTTGCTGTTTACCCTGACTACGATGTCACTCAATGCTTCATAAAACTTGTCAACTTCATCCCCATCTGCACCCTCACATGGTGAATACACGGACACAATTCTAGTCCTAATTCCTCCAACTGACAAATCTACCCAAATCATTCGCTCATTTACGTGTCTAACAGAAACTATGTTCCGTGCAATGGTATTCCTGATAAAGAGCCCTACCCCAGACTCTGCCCTTCCCTTTCTAACACCCGTCAAGTACACTTTATAATCTCCTATCTCTTCCTCGTTATCTCCCCTTACCCGAATATCACTTACTCCTAGCACATCCAGATGCATCCTCTTTGCTGACTCAGCCAGTTCTACTTTCTTTCTTCCATAAGCCCCATTAATATTGATAGCTCCCCATCGAATTCCATTTCGTTCGCCAAGTTGTTTCCAAGGAGTCCCTCGCCTGTCAAATGGGAGTGGGACCCCGTTACTCCCATAGGTCCGAGGCTTGCTTAAAATGTTCTGAGCTCGGTCGATTCATGAAGCAGGATGCTGCCCTACTTGCACATAGTCCAAGTGAGGATCTCTCCTCTAACGGGTTATGGACCACCGGTGGATTGTATAGTCCTAGCCGCCTGAGCACAAGGAGGGCCATGACTCAGAATATGTCCGAGATGCCCACTCCCATTCCATAGCAACTGGTATCCCGACTCTCAGGACCACTCACTAGGCCACTCAGCCGTTGCCCATGGTTCACGAACTAGGACGTGACTACAGTAACCCACAAACATGAACCATATAATAATAATAATAATAATAATAATAATAATAATAATAATAATAATAATAATAATAATAATAATAATAATAATAATCGTGTGGCCTCAGTTACCGTGTGCAGACATTTTAATTTGACGCAATCTGGCTGCTTGCTCGTCAATTTCGACGTTCCATTTTACTCTACGCCTACTACACGGTAGAGTAAACCGAATCTCTCTTGGGCGTCTATGGCTGTTTTAATTAATTGTATCGGGTCAACACCTAATGTGTCACAAGAGATCATTTAGAATGCCGACATAATACCACATGGAGTGTGGAATGGATTTCTGTCCGCCCTTCAAATATCCGCTTACCTCTGCCTGGTTTGAACCCGCTGTCTTGAGATCCGAAGGTCGACACTCCACCACTGATACACACCAAGTATAAACTATGCGACCTATCACGAGACCGAGGCAAAATTTTTAAAGAACCGCCGCTGGTGGAAAGCATAAAAGGCTTCACCCTGCCATTATTGTCGTCGACACACAGTCACTGACTACTACGTGCGTGACGGTGGTGGTGGTTATTGTTTCAAGAGGAAGGACAATTTGGGCAATCATCCGCTCTTCACACTAATCAGAGGGACAAAAATAAAAAGTTCCGATCATCGAAGAAAGCGAAAGGTCAGGACGGCGTGAAAAAGAAAGACTCCCTCGACCTCGTGAGCTTAATATCGTCGAGGTCAGAAGAGAACAAGAACTGGCAAAGAGAGGTAGATAGTAAAGATGAAAGTGAGGGGTTGCACAAGAAAGTAGAAGCAACACCCGACTCAACCACACTAAACCACGCTCCCAAGTTGAGAGCCCCCGGTCTCCCCCTTTCAGTCACCTCTTACGACAGCCAAGGGATTCCGTAAATGTGTCCAACACTCTCACCCACAGGGAGAACACTACTGCATAGAGCTCAGATACCTACGGAAGCTCACGGAATACATTTCTAGTCAAACCGTCCAGCTCCATGGCTAAATGGTTAGCGTGCTGGTCTTTGGCCACAGGAGTCCCGGGTTCGATTCCTGGCAGGGTCGGGAATTTTAACCATAATTGGTTAATTCCGCTGGCACTGGGGCTGGGTGTCCATGTCGTCTTCATCATCATTTCATCCTCATCACGACGCGCGGGTCGCCTGTGAGCGTCAAATCAAACGACCTGCATCTGGCGAGCCGAACTTGTCCTTGGGCACTCCCGGCGCTAAAAGCCATACGCCATTTCATTTCTAGTCAAACCTGCAGTAATCGTAGGAAGATTAGCTATTCCCTGGATTATGTTTCCTTTTCTCTCATGTTTGCTGTTGTGCAAGGGATCGGATGGTTGCCTTTTCGTCATTTGTATCCCTAGTTTCACTTATCTTAATGCAGATAACTGTCATGTAGTATGTGATTAATGATTATTATCAGCGATCACCTTTATGAAATTAGTAGAGCTGAGGATCGACTGATATCAGATGTCAGTCGTTGTGACTTATGACGGGTGTGAGCAGAAGTACCCGCGTGGAACGCTAGCTTCTGTACCACATGGCGAGGGGTTAGTTGTGGTTAGTATGGCTCCTCATACAGTACGTCGTTGCTGTCCAGCACCGAAATGACGAGTGATCTGCTGCACTGTGGCCCGTCTTATCGTTCTTACAATCCTAAGCTAGCCGACGGCGACCCCTGTCATCAACGAGTCGTACACCACGACAGTTGACCCTGGCGGCAGTGATTTGGCCCGAATCCACTCATGGTGCACTCTTGATACGGTGGCCCTTAGAAAGCCCAGTGCCTGCACGACTTCAAATATGGAGTGGCCTACAATCTGAGCGCATGTTCTACTACCTTCACCCATCCTGTAGTACAGCCCGTACGTGGTCTGACGTCCTCGCTGTTACATGCCATGCTTTCCTTCGTCGGGCCGAGCACAGCACCATTTCCCCCCTATGGCAAATACATCTAATCAAATTCCTCATGAGTGTACTCACTTATTAGTAATCACCAGATTATTGTTCAGAATCACTCATTTTATCATGCTGTGGATAGCCAAAGTACAACAGCAGATGTGTTCTCATGTCTTCACCGATCATCTAACCATGTTTCATTGGAATCGATGTCGTCGGTAGACCATGTTCTATTTGAAACTGCAGCAACAAAGTACTATCTTTGAAGTATGCAATTATTACTCTACGGCAGAACGACTACTACCATTAAGTTTATGACGTCTTAATTGATCAGCACACCAAGTTTCACTGGAATCGGTCATGTCCAACTCATACAGTTACTTCGTCAGTAGAAGATTGCTGCAACCTGTTATATTTACGAGCTCAAGAATGTCAGGTATAATTAGTGCTTCGATAACTAGAAAGAACATAAAAATCCAAATTAAGCTGAAAGTTCCTGAAGCGCAATGAAAGAAATAGAAGGCGATTCAAAATTGGAATTATATAAAGATGCTGCAATATTCTATTCTCCAAAATGATGATGATGATGATGATGATGATGATCGTTGTTTAAAGGGGCCTAACTTCTAAGGTCATCGCCCCATTCCCCAAAATGAACGTGAAGGATATTCAGGACCTGACGAAGATATCTTTAAAACTTCCCGAAGCAATATTTTTTCTGCACCGTAGTGCAAAGTCTTTCTCTATGGTTACAAATAAATATGAGCTAAGCAAATAGAAATGTACTTATGTCTTGAACAAGTCTATAAGAGATCCGCATTAAACTACTGTACCTAAAGTGAGTGAGTGATGGCACGTATACTGCGACATCGCAAGATGTTAATACTGATCACTAGTGGGAAATATCAGGAAAGCAATGGGGAACTATCTCATTACTCATTTCCCTTGTACGTCTCTTCAGTGACGCCTTGGCTATGGTACCTGCTGGTAGAGCTATAGCGGATCCAGCCAACCTTCGGGCTGAATACTCAATATAACAGTGAGCTGGCCACGCGATCTGCGTCACCTAGCTGTGAGATTCCATTCGGGAGATGGTGAGTTCGAACCCCAATGTCAGTATTTTTTAGTTGTTTCGAGAGGTGTTCGCTTTTTTATACTTTTAACTTTGCACAGCCTAATCTTACTTTAAATATAAAAACAACGTTAATTTCGCTGCTGTCTGTTCTTGGAACGGCATTATTTGTATTACGGACTGAGGAGAAGGAAGTTAGTAATACTTGCTTACGGTCAGTATCGCTGGCTATTGGGCACAATGACGTTTTTTTTTATATCTACATTGCAGGCGCGGGAGTGTCTAGGGAAGCAAGAGAACCAGCGCTCACTTCGAAGCATTATTAGCGATTATTAGTAGCCGTGAATATAGAAAACAGATAGCAAGCCGTTCTGCTGCTGATATTAATATTACTGTACACTTAAATGTACAACATCGTGCAGACACACGCTCTAGTGTTCTAGATTATTAATGAACAGCACTTGAACTAGAACAACAATTCCTCTTCCTCGATCCTTTGCCCTTGATAGGGCGTGGTGACATCTTATGAAGTAGCTTCCAAGCATGCCGGTTTGCTGCCGTGTGCATCACCCCATGAAGAGATTGGCTCAACAGGGAGTGCAGTAGGTCGATCCATCTGGTTGGGAATCCTTCTCTCGGCCTCTTGTCTATGACCTTGCCCTTTACAAATTAGTGTCTCCATACCACCTGTTCTGGCAATGTGATCGAAGAATCTGAATTATTTTTGCTTTGGTTTGGTTTATCCGCTTCAGGAGTCTCTCTATTTCCCGCGACGTTCGTCCAGCACAGCGATTTTGGTGCGGTATTCTTCTCAGGAGATCGTGGGGATACACCTATATACCAACATTTCGAACGCTCTATCTGCCAGTTTCATGGACCATGTTTTGCATGCATAAGTTGCAATTCTGAGGATTAGGGTAGGGTCGTGTAGAGCTTGGCGTTCTTTGTAATAGTGCAGTCCTTCCAAATGAGACTGAGCTTCGTGGGGGCTAAACGCGTCATGGCCGATGCCCTGATTTCATCAGAGCACCCTCTGCGTTAGAAATCAAGGCGCCTAAGCAGAATAACTTATGGATTATCTCAAAAGCCTGCTCCATCCTTCACGTTGGGTCGTGGGATGATCGATACCTTTGTTTTAGTTCTATTGATTCCAAGCCTGCATTCTCGCTTACCAGAGTCAGCTTCTTAGTTATGGCGTGCATTTCCTGTGCGCTAGCTCCGAGGATGAGTATATCAGAGTATCTCAAAATGCTGATCATCTATTCCCCAACCAAGATTCCTCATTCCCGATTCTCCAAAACTTCTCTCATCTGTTTAATGTATACGTTGAACATGATCAGGGACAGAATACAGCACATCTCGTACCAGTTTATACTTGTAGCTTACCGAATGTAATCTGATTCACTCTGTTGCTGTATTGTTTACGTACAGATTCCTGACAAGCTTAACAAGGTACTGCGGCATGCATATTTCTGGAAGAATGGCCCAAAGTGGAACCCACTTGACGGAGTCAAACGCCATGGTGTAATCGACGAAACACAGATAGGTCTTGACGCTAAATTCTTGAGACGTCTCCACAAACTGGCATATGTTTCAAATTTGCCTTTGCCAGGAAGAAAGGCCGAGCAGCTCTTTGCCTATTTCAGGTAATAAGACGTTTTTGAGCCGGTCGAAAATGACATGCAGAAATATCTTGTAGGCATGAGGAATGAGCGCTACCTTCCTGTAGATTGAGCTGTCAGTAGGAGAGCCCATTTTGATCAGCATCAAACTTCAGGGCATACTCCCGTTCTCCAGATATTTTTACATACCTCTAAAATTGCATCCTTTCCTGTAGAGCCCATGACATTGAGTACTTCTGCTGTTATGCCATCCGTTCTAGGTGTCTTTTCATTTTTCAGTCACCTAGTGGCTTTCTCTATTTCCGATCGTAGGATATCGGGCTCCAGTTCACAGGGGCCTTGCGGCGGAGCCTGCCCCTTGCTCGTCCCTGATGGGTTTGAGGTTTAAACTTTCCTGTCAGATATTTCACTGTTTTGAAAAGTTCGCAGGACTCGCGACTGTTGGCGTGATTCTCTAGGTCAGCACATATCCTCCCAAGAAGACGTCTTTGTCCCATATGCAGTGTCGTTTCGATTCGCTGATTAACCTGTTTCAGTTGGTCCAAGCCGTCGGAATCACCCATGCCACGTTTGATGCGGCTCTTCTTCTACAATTTTTAGGGTGTCGCCCGTCTACTCAGTGCTGCTTCTTACTCTTTCTCTTCTTCCTTTTCGTCATGTGTAATGCTCCGCTCGCCCTTTACTGCATCTACAGTACTATGCGTTCTTTGATGCTCTGCCGGAGTTTGTTGGTATTTCCCGAAGGTCGGGGCTGCCTTTCAGATGTTGTTGAATAAATGCTCTGTCTGCAATGCGCAAGACCCCATGTGTCTTCCCTTTCTGCAGTAATCTGAATTTTAGAACGAAAGTTATTAACAGCTGCTTGTGCTCGGAATCTCATTCTGCGCCAGCCTTGGCCTTCACATTCTTTACTCCGACGAACTCCATCTCTATTTGACGAGGATGTGATCAATCTGATTACGGTGTTGAATGTTTGCGGTGGCCCACGTCGAATCTATGAAGATGGTGCTCGAATATGACGTTTGTTATGGCGAAGCCATTATCTATTGTAAACTATATGAGGTGTTCTCCTCTCTCACTTCTTGTTCCTAGCCTAGAAGCTCCCACCACACTTTTCAGGAGTGCTTCGCTTGCTTTTCCTACTTTAGCGTTAAAGTCGCCAACAATAATTACTGGCTCCTTTGTAGGCGTGTTACATGGGATATCTTCCTTTATCCTATACACCGATTCCACGTAGTCGTCATGGGCATCACAGGTTGGCATGTACACCTGAGCCAAGGGGATGTCTCGTGGTTTGATTGCGAGGATGATTTTTATTACCCTATCGTTAATGGAGCCGTACGAACTGACCGACTCGGCGATTCTCTAGTTCACAAAAAACGGCTCCATGGCATCTTCGTTTCTCTCCTCCAGACATGTTACGGTGTGGTGTTTCATGTAGAAGAAGTCTTGGCCTTTCCAGTGAGTCCTGCAGATTTCACAAATTCTATCTTCTCGCGTATCAGCTCTCTCAGTTTACCTGCCTGGAGAAGGCCTCTTACATTCCAGGTGACGATAGATTCTTCTTCAGCAGTAGTTTGATTCTGGGTCCAGTAGCCAATTTTCGCACGTGGGGCCGTCTCTCCACACCTACAAGGCTGATAGCATATTTCACACTGACCGACCAGAAAACAGGGCAGCGCCGGTGGCTAACCGAATCGCACAGCAAACTCATTTTCCTTGGCTCATATATTTCATTAGATGCTGCAGTAGGAAAATAATCAGGTGGTTTTGCCCTGCCTGCTTAACCGTACGCCGCCACCGCCCGGCATTCGGCGTTGAGCTGTGTAGTTCGTCAGATTCCGGGTCGATTTCCTATCCCCAATACAAGGGAGTGCCCTGACCAGCAAATTAGTTTGTTTGCTTATACCGGAAATCCATTCGGGCCTCTCTCCCGCTCCGTCATGTAACGGGGGTAAGGTTTCTGCTAGGCTGTCCCTAACTTGCAGACAGACGCCTTTTGCAGCAGCCCCTAACCTGGAGAACAGACGCCGCGCGAAGGATTTCAATGACACTCCTCCACTGAGGGACCATCATTCCCACTAAGAGGGGGCCCTTTACCCGAAGCCGTTGCCCCCCTTTACGGAATCGAATAAGAAACCACCGCCCGACATTCGGCGTTGAATTGCCGGCTGTATGGTCTACACTATTCCGTAGCAAAATGTACCTATACCCTGGCAAGACAAGTCCGACTTAGAACAACCGGTATTCAAAATCTTCAATTACCGTATCGTTTGACTCGTCAGTCATTTCTAACAAACTATCAAAATCGCAGGCTGTCATCCCACAATGTTTCAAAATTCTGTAAGAAAGGATAATCTCCAAAACTGTGTTTAACACTTTATATTATTAGTTGTCATGTCGCAATATTATGTACAAATCTGTAGATTGCCGCATGACAAGGAGAGCGTATAGCCTCAGATAAAATGTGCTAATCCATTCTACTGCTGCATGTGCTGCCAGCTGAAAATCGGACAAGTTCCCTTGATATGCCTTTGTCATGCATTCCAACACAATGTGCTGAATTATGGGAGCAGCACAGTGACACTGCGGAGACGGAATGTTGTCCCAGTTACAAACTGTAAACGAAGAGTTTTACAATTCATTGGACACAGTGTGATGTGAGAATGACAGCATACACAAACTGATGATTCTTGGAAATGTTCCTGGCAAGAGAGATCGTGGACGAGTTCCAATCGGTGGTCGAACATTATCAAGAATATAACTAGATTGAACCTCTTTGGTGCAGCATGTCTGGTCGAATACCGTATCAGATGGAGACATATGAGCAAGAGCCTCCTCGGAGTTCACGATCCCCGGAATTGAGGAAACGATAAGAGAGAGAGAGAGAGAGAGAGAGAGAGAGAGAGAGATTCAGTGCAGACTCCATTACTGGTCCGAAACCTGATAAGAGCAGTCCAAATTTTCCTCGGTAGATTAAGACCATACGCAGGGCTGGTTGTCTTTATATAGGACAAAAGCTGAGGGCTTGTGTCCAACCTCCACTCTTCTCATCATTAGGCATCAACATGGATCTCTGCTAACCTCTGGACTTAACTAGCGAATATTTGAACTTTAGGGGCTTCCTATTAAGATTTGTGATGTCTCCATGAACAGGCACTTCCAGGTTTACGAAAATATTGTATTCTTAAATCAGAAGACCTTTTCTGTACAGATGAGGAGGCATGATGATGTTGAGAACTGGAAGCCAATAGGTGGAAGTCGTCTGATCAGGGCAGTGATTAGTCTCATGGGGTTACGTTGGTTGTGGACTAACTTAACATGAGGGCTGTTCAACCAAACTGGGACATAACATTCAGGTGTAGCGAGGACCAAACCTAAAACAGGACACCTCAAAGTTGCTGGAGAAGCGCCATGAGTTGTAAGTTACCATAATGCTATTCCAAAACGTTGCACTGCGGGTTCTAATTTCGGCAGGTGTGTTCTCGATGTGGTTTTTTGAAAGACAGCTTTCCGTCTAGAGTTACTCCGAAATAGGCAATTTAATATACCTTAGGAATGATCCTTCAAATAGTATATGTAACACAGCCATTCTGCTGTTCAGACGGAAACAAGATAACTCCGTTTTGGTCGTGCTGGGTTGAAGCCTTATTTATAGAAATATCCTACAAGTCTAGCCATGCCGTTAGTATATTCTCCATAGCATGAATATGTTTGTGCTTTACACAGAAGGCTATATCATCAGCGCAACAAAACCTCCCAGACTCAGTTTCAAGTAACTCGGATATACATCGTCTGAAGAGAAGACAAGCCAGTACTAACCCTTGCGCGGTGCCCGTTGTTCAGCTTCCTTTGCTCGTTCTTGTTCCTAGAATGACATGGATGCATTTGTGACTGAGCATATTATATGTAAGGTGAACTGCAGTTTCACAGGGTAATGCTTGTAACAGTCTATAGAGTAGCTCCTTCATCTAGACCGTACCGTACGCTGCTGAGAGATCCAGAAACTCAGCAGACATTTCCAGCTGAAATTGAAAACTAGACACTGTGTGGGTTTTAAGAGCAATAACGTGGTCGCCGGAATCAATGTCAAACCGATTTACGTAAGTTCTAGATGCTCATCCCACGCACGAAGAATGACATGTGGCGACATGGACCACTCGTAACTTCTCAATGACAATGTACCGAAACTCTCAAGAGTTTCGCACCAAAACATGGAACTTCTGTGTTTCACATCTTGCCTATCCACCTGACTTAGCCCACTGAATCCCGCCTGGTCGCCATGATTTTTAAGGCGTCAAGTATATAAGGTCTGACACCGTGGTTATCCGATTCGAGTCCCGTTGGTGGAAAAACATTAACCATCAGAATTTTGGCCGGCAGAGTATGAGAGGAGGTGGTATACAATTTCTAGTCATTATATTTAGTGCCAAAAAATCTGAGTTAAATTCCAAACCTCTCCGAAGTATTCATACGGACTGAGGTCATATGACGTTGTTTAATGGAGATTCGTCCGTCAGATGGAGACGTTCAACCTTGAGCAGCCCCTTGGTGCTACTAGATAGGAGTAGGATATTTATCGGCACCGATGTTCACACTCTCCAATCTTACTATCCCATATCATGCCATTCATTTCATCTCATTGAATCCTCTGATGAGGATGACGTCAGGAAGGGCATCCGGACGTATAAAATCTCTGCGAAGAATCATCTCACTTTATACCCGACCCCGTACACACAATGGACAAGGGATGGACACACACGCGCTACTATCTAAGAGGTGCAGTACAATCCAAAAGTTCTTGCCGCAATATTTAGCCTCTATTTATGCAATGTCCTACTCATAGTGGTATTTAGTATGTAACTTTCTAGTCTTCTAAAACTACCCTTCTGCCACGTCATTTCCTTGATTCTTTAACGACCCAGAATTCCAGTCATTTTTGAGGTATGATGTATGTTGGATATTCAGCCCGAAGGCTGGTTTGATCGTCTGCAGCTCCGCCAACAGCTGTCATAAATAGCCTAGGCGTCAATGAAGAGGCGTGCTAGGGAAACGAGGAATGAGGTAGTTTCCCGTTGCTCTCCTCATCGTTTGAGGTATGACAGTGAACCATTTCTTTCTTATAGGTAACAAATGTACAAAAGTAATAGCCTTCATCGATTTGGATTACTGGTTACGTCTGGTCAAGTAGGGCTGATAGTAAGATTTTAGCCTTATGTGCTCAAAGATGCGGAAACTAATCCCAGTAGTGATTTAAATGTACCTAAGCTACGTATGCGAGACAAGCGTCGATAGATTTACCGACATTTCGAGAACATATTATCTCCAGGGGAAATTGTTGGCACCTTTTAAAACTGACAGCAATTGAAAAGTACATGAAGCACATGATTATTATTATTATTATTATTATCATTATACCAGGGGTACACCGTCTCCGACTATTTAAATTGTGCGCCTTCTCCATTATGACCATCTCTGATAGTGATTACGAATTCTTACGACTTTGTAAAACTTTCTTATCCGATGGTTAGTTAGCTCAGGCATCTATTTTCTAGCGATCTCTGGTGGTCTGAGTCCCAGTTACTCTACGGAGAAATTTAATTTGTTCAAACTGGTACAGCTTTTTACCTGTTCTTGTTTTCTTTAATGTGCCGAAGTTGTCAACTCTAATCCTGGTTCCCCCTCTAATATAATCTGCTTATCACATGCCTGGAATGATGTTCACTAACCAATCAGAACTCAGGTTAGTGAATGGAAATTTATCCTATCAGCGCTCTGGGTTCTAATGTAGTCTTGAACTTTCCGCTGGGGATCTATTTAAGATGAGAGCACTATGGCCATCTTGTCGGAAACTGCTCTAGTGATTGTGATCGCGACTTGACGGAGGTTAGAGTGGGCAGGAGGAATGGGGCGGTCGGGTTGAAGAAGATTAAGAGCTAACAGGTAATGGCAGAATAAACCTAAATATGTGATTGTGCCGGCGTGTGTTCTTGAGGGGAAGATTTCAGCGCTTTTCTTTAAAATATAATATAAAAGCTTTTCATTTTTCGGTGTAATGTAGGTCCTTATGCGCAGTCTTCGGACTAAATGTACATTCCCTACTGGGAAAATTATTTAATGAAAGGGAGCACGAGTGGTTACCCTCGGAATCGCCTTCTATTTTTGAGCTGGCTGACTAAGGTTCTTCAACCTCTAAATTTGGAAATTAGTCTCGGCCTTTGATGTTCCTCTTTTAGTCACGCTTATTAACATGGGATTAGCCTCTGTGTCATTGGGCTTTGAGCCCACTTGGGTTTTTGTCGTCTCTAAAATATTCTCTTAAGGAGTTCTGGTGTTTCATCTCCTTGCCTTTTGTTAATGGCCTGTATTCGATGTAATTTTTTTCTTTTCCTTCGTAAGGCCTAGCAGGATGAGTAACATGTCCCTGTATATACATTATGGTCTTGCGAGTAACCGTCTACATTTAGGTTCCTTTGTGGAACAGCACTTAAACTGTTTGGGAAATTTTGTAAATGATAAGCCCACCATGGGACAAACTGCTTGTGAACACATGAAATGGTGTCACCAAATTGGTTACCAGTGTAACTGAAAAGGTAACAAGCGACATATCGTTTTATTTAGTCTAGCCATTACGTAACAGCTCAGACTCTATAATGTTGTACCTGTTACGAGCAAATGTTCTCCCATATGTAGGTTAATTACTGGGAGTTTCTTCCCATTGAACCTGGATCTGATTAAGGACTTCTAAGTCCGCTGTATTGCTGGAGCTGACGAGCCCTTGGTCTATGTTACTATTATCTAGTAATTTTTCAACTTCTATGTTTTTCTGGTTTTGGTTAAATCATTAAACTACTCTATTTGGATTTTAAGAGAGAAGAGAAAGTAAATTTCCAATTGTTGTTAGAGTTAGTTTTACTCTAAATGGTCCCCTGTCCAGCCATTCACCCCGCGCGCTTCTTTAACTCTGCGGTCCACGATAAATCCCGGTAACAATTATTATTATTCTTTTGAGTAAGAGAACAAGCTACGGACATTATTAGGTCTGTGAGAACAACAATGTCGTTCGGAATGCTTGTATAAGCTGTAAAACGACGTGGTTGTCAGACTCTGTTCATCATGAACATAATTCAGTTAACTATTGAAATGAGAAGAGAAAGATCACTCGTAAAAAGAGGGGGAAAAGGAATCATAAAAGGGATAGGGACGGGGAAGGGATTGAAAACAAGGATCTCGTATATCTAATTTCAGCGAGCCGAAAGAAAACAAAATGTGATAACCTACAATGTTCTAAGTCTCTAAAATTTAACAAAAACATTATACTAATTGACTACTGCAGATGGTTAAGGTATGATTTGTCTCTTCTGTTGCCACTCGTCTCCGTTAGATGGTATTACTGCTGCAACTACAAAAACTAAACCGCCAACATAACAGCTCGTCTTACATACAGCAGCAAGTGCTTCTTAGTCTCCACACAAGAGAATACATTAAACATTAGAATGCAATTTAATTCTATAAAATAAGAGAGTAACTCCTTTGAACAAAGCAGAGACCAATCCCAGGACGTAAACAAGATGTCCTTACTTTTGCATGCTCTTGATATATAGCACTGTCTGACGGAACAGTTTCCTGTACCTACTACTTGCGAAATAAAATAATTCTGTAATAATGTTATGGCATAAATTACTAACTTACGTATGCATCTGTTCATACTTGATGCATGTTACTGGCCGGTACGTCATCACAAAACTAAAACGGGTGGGAGGAGACTTACTTCTTCCCCCTCACCTGTTTTAATAGTTCTGCTAATCCCATCAAACTGGATGAACGAGAATTGTCCATCCCAAAACCGGTTGTCGAATAACTTTTCAGGACATACGAGTGCACAACCAATATTTTCTTCTGCATAAGAATATCCTTTTTTTTTTTTTTTAGTTTCATATTTCTAAAATGTAATCCATATTTATTTGTTACAGCCAAATCTGACAATGGAGCTGCGAGGAGTACGACGGTGCAGACGCAAGACTAAGTACCAAGCCGGCTTCAATCTTACAAGCATATACTTTCAAGAACTGAACCTATATGGTATTACCGGAAAATTCAACATACCCGAAAACTTGTTAGAACATCTGAAGGTAACCAATACTCTGCTAGAGACACTAGAGAGTGTCTGACGTTATTCATATTTCCATATTAAACGAAACCTTCTAATCCACAATAATGATATTGTTTTTTACGTCCCACCGACTACTCTTGGAAGGCATTCGGAGACGCTTAAGTGCCGGAATTTTTTCCTACAGGAGTTCTTTTATGTGCTAGTAAATCTACCAACACGCGGCTGATGTATTTGAGCACCTTCAAATACCACCGGACTCAGCCAGCATCAAACCTGCAAATGGGGGTCAGAAGGCAAGCGCCTCAACCGTCTGAGCCACTCTAGTCCACAAAGACAGGAATAATTTAGACAATGGCAAATAGTGATTATGAAACTTGATTCAGGATTTTAATTTAATTGATGCCTCGATAAGGAAGACGAAGAAACAAAATCACTGGAATTATGTTTCAGCAGGTATTAGGGTTCGAACTTCGAATTCGTTCGGGTTGAAACGTATCGAGGGATGCCAGCTATTCGAATACACCGCAATATGTTGTTCATTATGACGGAAGCTGAAATGCCTATCTGAGGTAATCATTCACCACAGGTAGCTAAATATCAACTCAATTGTTTCTTTGAAAAATTGAAGTTAGCCTACAATCAACATTTACAGTACCTCGAGTGAAGAAGATTTCAATACAAGGTCGCTTTTCGCCTAGTGCGCTGAAATCGAATAGGGAGGGCGTCTGTAAATGTCAAGTATCTGCTTCAACATAAACTATGGATAGTCGGTGGCCAAAGGGATGATACCTAGAATCCTGACAGCTGTACAATATGTTCACCCTATTACAATCAACAGAATTTTGAAAGAAAGACGGCCAATTTTTGTGCGGTTGAGTGTACATGTCCATTGACCGAATTCGAAAAATACGTACCTGTAGGTCTTTGTAAAAATTTTTGAGGCTGCACATGTCTTAGGAGTATGAAATCTCGGGAATAGAGTTGATCACAGCAGGACAACATGCTGCAGACAATATTTTGAATCACACTGCTCTTTAACGCCAAATACCGCACGGGTGGTGTCTGAAACCCCTCTGGTCTGACGGCGAATTTATCATATCTAGCTAATCCAAGAATATCTACTGACAGAATTAATCGTGTATTGTACGCATCAGCAATGGAATTGAATCCCTCATCGATAGTGTACAGCGAACGTTGTTCAGGATAACGTGATCTTTAATCCGCTTCGGCATCGCCTTGAACAGCTGAACATACGAGGATAGGACATCGAGTGGCTGAAGGTAATGTACATATGGAAGGGATGACCATGACCATAGATCGGATGATATCTATACAGGTTCAAACATGATTTGTCCCGGCCAAGTCAAAAAGCAGCTCTTATACTGCATGTGGGCAGAGGATATCTCGAAAGACTACACCATGATTTGTTACGTATAATATAATTTCGTGTGGCTATTTCTAGCCGAGTGCAGCCCTTGTAAGGGAGACCCACCGATGAGGGTGGGCGGCATCTGCCATGTGTAGGTAACTGCGTGTTATTGTGGTGGAGGATAGTGTTATGTGTGGTGTGTGAGTTGCAGGGATGTTGGGGACAGCACAAACACCCAGCCCCCGGGCCACTGGAATTAACCAATGAAGGTTAAAATCCCCGACCCGGCCGGGAATCGAACCCGGGACCCTCTGAAACGAAGGCCAGTACGCTGACCATTCAGCCAACGAGTCGGACATTTATTACGTGATTAGAGCAGATTTCGAGACCACTTGAACAAAATTATGTGGCTTTAGTATAAGGTCTCTTAGACGTCGCTTCGGTAACTTCGTCACGTAACCAAGGATGTGGCCAATGTCGATCACAATTATATATTTTTTCAGTCAGCTGACATCGACATGTCATCAGTGTCTAAATATACTGCTATTATGTTGATGAGGATGATGCTTGTTGTTTAAAGGGGCCTAATATCTAGGTCATCGGCCCCTAATGGCACGAAATGCAAGGACAATTAAAAACCCATAATCTTCCACGGACCAGAATTCAAAACGCTAGGAGGGTTGAATGGATGGATATGAAGTTAAAACTATCAGTGGATCCGACCCGCAATGCCCCACATTCCAAGAAACGAGCGTGAAACAATAGTATTACTGATCAAACTGCTTCTAAAGCACAATACTTTTTTTTGCTAGGGGCTGTACGTCGCGCCGACACAGATAGGTGTTATGGCGACGATGGGATAGGAAAGGCCTAGAAGTTGGAAGGAAGCGTCCGTGGCCTTAATTAAGGTACAGCCCCAGCATTTGCCTGGTGTGAAAATGGGAAACCACGGAAAACCATTTTCAGGGCTGCCGATAGTGGGATTCGAACCTACTATCCCCCGGATGCAAGCTCACAGCCGCGCGCCTCTACGCGTACGGCCAACTCGCCCGGTAAAGCACAATACTGAATCCATGATGCTTGTAGTCTAAACGGGCCCAAAATCAAGGTCATCGGCCCTTCATAATGGTACCGGTACTTACCGCTAGGAAAGTAGAACCAAGGTATTTGTCATGTTGCGGTACTAATCAAAAGTAATGTAGACTCGCGGTATTCCACACATTATGGTACAACTCACAGGTAATGTACTGCGCGCAGGTAATAACACAAACCTATGGTGTTTCGCACATTGTGTCGCTATTTAGAGGTAACGCAAACTTATGGTGTTCTTCACATAAGTGGACTTACCACACGGACTCGCAGTACCCCGTGGTGTTCCTCACATAGTGGGTACTAATCATAGGCAAGGCAGAACCATGGTGTCGCTCCTAAAGTGGTACTAATCACAGGTACTGTAAAATGCATCCTGAGCACACACTGTCGGTACTAATCGTACTGATCACAAACCTATTGTGTACCTAACATAGTGGTACTACGCACAAATAAAAGCGACCCATGGTGTTCCCTGCGTGGTGGCACTAATTACAAGTAGTATTATGGTTCTAATATGATCATCCCTTGGTGGCCCATTTTAGTCGCCTCTTGCGACAGGCAGGAGATACCGTGGGTGTATTCTTCACCTACTTCTCCTACCCACAGGGGGTTGTGTGTTTGGTCCGTGAGAGGTAATTTCCCTCAAGTTTGCCGGCAAGCCGGTTAGGACCCCACTATCCGCCACCTGGGACGCGCCACGTGGGAGTATCACTTCTCCCCCTGTTATACCAGCGTAGTAGGTTCGTGGCTATTATGTTCGATGTTAGGCGTTGTCGATTGTGAGTGCAACATCAAATGGTTGTAACTTACAGCATAAATAACGATGGCACATGCTTTGTGTATATGTAATCTACATAAAAGCAAATTCCTTTCAAATAAACTACGACGTACAATACTTGCTACTTGTACTACCTCCCTCGTTAGAAAATAGCATGAAATTATGACTGAACATAAAATAACCTCTATAGGCCAATATACAGTGCGTTAGAAATGAGTCTCCGCTGGCTGTGATACAGCGTATCTTGGTAACGCTCCGGTCGAACCGAGCTCAGCCCAGCCGGATGCAATGCTGTTTAAAGTGAATGTCCGCGAGACTGTCAGTCCCGTGCGACACTCAAACTGCTCACTACAGAGGAGCGAACGTTTCTAGTGTAGCGGGTTTTTCGTGAAGGTGACAAATATACGGTCGCAGTGAAAATAGGATTTCACGAACAGTTTCCCTACTTAGATCTACCACATCGTGATACTGTGCGAGACTTGATAAGGAAATTTCGTAGCTGCGATGCCGCATCCGATGACCCGAAGAGCAATAGATCACCAATTTCAATGGAAGAGAAACTTCTGGATATTTTCGCCAGGTTCCTTAAGAATCCGTCTAAATCCATGCGGGTATTGGCACAGCAGACAGCATATCTGTCTTCACAGCACATAGAGCAGCAAGAAACAAAGTAAATCTTAATCCGTATAAATTTTCTGTCGTTCAGGAGTGTTAAGCGGGCGGGCGTAGAGAAGAGGATTTTTTACTTCGAGCGGTTTCAGCGGTTTGTTAATCACCATGGAAAGGAATGTTAGACAAAGCATTCTTTTGTTAACCGATAAAGCTTGGTTTCATTTAACTGGTTACATAAACAGTCAAAATATCCTCCTCCGGACATTTAAAAATCCACATGCAATTCGTGAAACACAACTTAATTCTCAAAAAAGCCTGGCGTGTAGATTGCAACCTCATGTCACGAATTATTGGGTCGATATTTTTTAACGGCACAGTGGATTCAACAGTCCACTGTAATGACATCTTGCACTCGCTCATTGCGGAACTGAATAAAACAAATTATAGGCTCATTCTTCCAACAAGACGGAGCCACAGCTCATAACCTCCAATCACTCCCTGAAATTCTTAAGTGATATATTCTGGGAACGAATACTTTCACGTGGACTCTAGCTACGACGCAGTCCCGATTATTCACCTCCTGACATTTTTTTCATGGGGTGCTGCAGAGTCTTCAGTTTACCAGCCTATTCCCAGAACAATTTGGGAATTAAAAGTAGCCTTACCGAGCTCGATAGCTACAGTCGCTTAAGTGCGGCCAGTATCCAGTATTCGGGAGATAGTAGGTTCGAACCCCACTGTCGGCAGCCCTGAAAATGGTTTTCCGTGGTTTCCCATTTTCACACCAGGCAAATGCTGGGGCTGTACCTCAATTAAGGCCACGGCCGCTTCCTTCCAACTCCTAGGCCTTTCCTATCCTATCGTCGCCGTAAGACCTATCTGTGTCGGTGCGACGTAAAGCAACTAGCAAAAAAAAAAAAAGTAGACTTAGCAAATTGTGTGAATCCTATGTGTAGTGGGACACTGGTGAAAGTTCTTGATAATAAGTATAACCGTGTTGCCCTATCCTTGGAAATTCGTGGTAAACATTCGCGACATCTGTTGTGAACCTGGTAAGCGTACAACAAACATTAGAGTTACAGTTAACTCCTTTTCAAGTTGCGTTGTCATTGGCTTTGTTAACAGTCCATCTATAGGTAATAAATTAATTTCACTGTGTTTTGCTCAATCTGTCCGCGCACATTTGACCCTGAGCAAACATTGCTGCCTCCCGAAAATGTGCACTCGGATTGGCCGCAACTGCACTGCTTGCTGCAGGGACTCTTTTCTAACGCACTTTAACAGGAAGCAGAGTTTGGTACTTGTAGAAAAGTACTGTATTTCGTACCTCGTTGAGTGCAAATTTCGTGGCATCTATCCTATCTGTTACTGTATTTTCGTGGATCACAGAGGTGAAAGAAGGTGCTGGCTTGAATGGGTCTATCTACGACAATCAAAGATTAATTTAAAACTTTAAAAATAAAGGTTATATTTATTTTGATTTCTTTTCAGATAATAAATTTTAACACAACAATCCGCTTGGCGACAGAACAAGATTTCAGGTACAGAGCTAGTTTGGTACAATGTAGAAATGATCAGCTACAATTTGTGCTTCAAGCTCCCGATTTACTAAGTCCCCAAATCCCAACAGCTGCGCTTAGTTTGATACTCAAGGAGACGAATCTCACAATTTAAATCACACAATTTTCAAGAGCACCTTTTGCTCTAAAGGTTACAAGTTACGGCCTTCTAAAGGCACCATTCAATATTCACACAAATATATTTTACATTACAAGAAAGAGCCTCTATGCTCTATAATTCTACCAAGGAGACTGCGCTCCCAAACCCTTGCAGTCTACTCAAGGCAAACTTTAACTTTTACATTTGTGATTACAGCGTCTTTGCTCAATAAAATTTACACTTTCTGGCCTCTCTAGGCACAACCTACATTTAACAAGACCGTATCAGTTGTCTTTTAAGTTTAGATAGAAGAAATAATACAGGGGTATCGAGTACCCATTCTACTGGGCTTTTGTGGAAAGCAACAGGTTCAATTACTGACCCAAAAATCAAATGTATGGAGGCGGAATCTTGCGTTCCTTGAAGTCAAAGATTGAAACCCTACTTGGGCTTGTGGCCCGACGATACAGAGGCTAATACCAAACTACTGAAGTGACTATATGAACAAGTTGAGTTACAATTTAAAAAAACAGTTACAAAATCGTAGTCACCTCCAGATTAAACTGAAGGGGAATTCAAGAGGGTAACGCACTCTCTATCCCCGGTTTTTAGTTAAGTGCTATAGACTCTTACATGAGAAGAAAGAAAAAATACATTTTTGGAATTTTACAGTTACATTATTAAAGATTGGAAACCTTCCCCTAGAGTTAGCTTGCAAGGACTCTAAGTAGCTTATAGAAGAATGGTGGCCATACCTTAAGCTGATGTTCTGCTTACCGACGAGTGAGGCCCCCGCCTCCTCAATAAACACACACACACTTAGAAAGCTTGGCGATAAATAAGACCAGTTAGCTTGAAAAAGTGTCAGCTTTTATACCCAAGAGGAAGTTTCGAGAGATTCTGGACTAAAACCAGACACACCCCCTCTCTTTATTGGTAGATAAAATAGGTACAAGATAAATATAATTGCCTGAAAAATAAACACACAGAATTTCTGATTGGCCGGAATCCAAAGCTGGCTGGATGAGTTAGAAGTGTTGCAAAACTTGAAGTATCAAAACAAACAAAAATCAATTCAGTTTAGAAAATCTATAAATACAAAATTTCTTTAAATTTTTAGTCGTTTCACTTTACACCAGAGTGCACATCAGTTTTTTTTTTAAATAGAGACACCTATGGAATAAAGTCCAAACTTCTTGAAATAGTTGTTGCAAACTTTGTGTGTTAGATAGCGTTCTTCAAGGCACTTCATTTAAATGCAGGGGGGTGGGGTGTACCCCCCGGTACACTATCATTATAAATATTAAGAAGCTTGCCAAGCGTAACTATTTCCTGATTTTGAATTGAAAATATAATTCGAGCTATGATATTGTGATAGTACATATATCACACCCCCCGAATTATATGTAGAAGTTAGAGATATTATTGTCAGTATTCGATTTATCATTATTATTATTATTATTATTATCAGTATTTCATTTGTATATTGCCATTTATATTGGTAAGCTGGAAGATATCCACATATGTAGGTATGAGTAATTTGTTTTGCACGAGTGGGTAAACATTAATAACTCTGGTAATTTGGTTGAGTCATATGGCTACCCCAGTGTTTGTTGTGATGTACTTGTGTCGGGAAATTCATGAGTCATGTATATACCCCAGCCTGATGAGATGAGCTTGTTGTTGTATTAGGAAAGTTTGGTGACTCATCCGAGGCAAACCCCAGAGTTTGTTTATCTCTTGGGAGCAAGGTCTTGACAAGAGGTTCACTCATGATTGGCTGGCAAGCACCAATCCAGACGTATCATCTGAGAGGAGGGGGGTGTTGATGTCTATAAAGGTTGATCATACGGCGGCAACCGGGGTGATTGTAAAGGAACGAGAAGGAAGATAACTACAACCAGTGACACTGTATAAGAGAACTACAACTGACGCACTGTACGGGAAGGAAGTGGTGCTGATACACGGTACTGGAGTGACACGGCTGCAATGGACTGGACTTCAAACGTTCGTGGAGCGTAGTCTTGTTATGTTCGTGGAAAGTGGATGATTGTGGAGAGTGCTTGCGCATTAAGTAATGTAGCACTTGTGGCGGCCTAGCATTATATGTTGGTGAAAGCTATCTCAGACTTTCCATAATTTATGTTGAGGATCGACAGACGTGTGTGTATATCTTTACAACAAGTGTTAAAATATGTGAACACAGTAGTACAAGGTACAGTATCTGTGTGATGCGATAACTGCCGATTATGAGAATCGGTAAGTCGAATTGATATAGAGACAGTGAAGGGTATTTATCTTCATACATGTACATCGGACTATCTACAAATGGTAGCTTAGTTCTCGCTTTCGTTTTCCCACGATTTTCATTATTATTGTTGTTGTTGTTGTAAATATGGAGTCTTCCAGCAATATTTTATGTGTGTATTATATGTATAATGTTGTATGTTGATGAGGTGCTCATGCACGGAATTTGTTAAGAATATAGTTAGCTATTTTAGAATCAGTGTTATTGATGAACCTAGGTGCGGTTTCTACCTAATTAGTCGTTTTCAGGAGGTTAGGTAAGGCCTGCAGCAGATGTACCAGTACGCAGCATTATGTACACGTCCAGGGATATACAGTTTATCATGCTCTTATCTAAATTCGAGGGATCCATTCTTGTGAACTCTGGCGCCCATACTACGGACATTTCGGTTAATTATGCTTATTAATTTTATTAAGTTTTTGAATAATTTTATTTATATTTATCAATAATCATCAAAATTGTTACGATATGATTAATACATAAGTGGTCTTTTCTTCACAGTGGACAATACAGCTGACAGAGATGCGAGATGCTGCATACAAGTACGTGGACCTCGGGGAGTCTGAGATGAGGAATATGGAAGAGCTGTGCGATACATTAGTTTGGAACGAACTGGAGGGCAGTGGTGCTCTGAAGAGCCCCTGCCCTCTACAACCGGTAAGTGCCGACGGCTATGAAACATCTGTCTCCTGTTAGATCTAGGCAACCTCGTATCAGTCTACTTTCTTTCAGCATGAGTATACTACTGCTCAATGAATGAATATGGACTAAGTACGTCAGATCATGCTTCATCGAGAATGATCAGCGTACCAAGTACTTGCAAACACGGTCGTAGAAGGAAGTGTATTCCCTGACAAACAATTGGTCAGAGGTGTGTGTTTACCACGAGGTCCCGGCTAATGATTCTGTCATTTCCCTTATTTATACCTTTCCTGTCTGGCTTCCGTGAGTCTACTCTTGTTAACTTTCTAACGAAACTATATTAGAGTATTCGAAGCCTTAGCTTTCATTTTCTCGGCTTCCATGGGCATCTCCTACTGTGTTCAGCAAAACTATTCTTCAAGCTATAGGGATTCTTCCCTGTTGGACCCATGGGCTGAATGGTCAGTGTAGCTATCTTCAGTTCAAAGGGAACCAAGACCGACTACTGACCAGACTGGGAATTTAAGCCTCTGGCAGGCCTCTTCATTAGCACACCACATTACCAAACAAGTACTGTAAGATAATAGTACTGTAGATACATTCCTCCACCGCTTGTAAACTAGGCGAAAATCGGCATGAGTGCAGACACCAAGTAATTGTGAGTGCTTTATTATTATTATTATTATTATTATTATTATTATTATTATTATTATTATTGCATATTGCATTTTCATGACCGAAATGTACTCGAAATAAACTTTCAACTGGAAACTTGCACTAAAATGTCAAGAACCATCTCGCACTACCCCTGTTGGCAAAACATTCATTACGCAGAGCGACCGCGTTCATTATCCGCTATTGAAGTCCATTATCCCCTAAGGGGCTAACTAATTACTCTCACTTCCCATTCCGCACCATAAGCTCCCAAATTGGAACCTCCACCGCCGACTCAACCACACGGCACAGACATTTTTCCAAGTACACACAAACGCCTAAGCCACAACCTAAGTACACAGAAACAGCTAAACCGCAAACAAAACCTAAAACAAGGGAATCGAACCCGGCCCAGCGCCGAGCTCCAACACGACACTGCCCGAGATTGAGACGGCAAAGGTATCGGAACCCTAGGCCTATCCGAATCATGGTCCCACCCACCTCACAACCCAAGGCTAATGAGGCAAACGTAAAAACTCTGCCTATAAGGCACACACACCCACACAAACTAAAGCTAAGGGCAGGCTTAAAAACTCTGCCCATAAGGCTAACCAACCTTAGGTCAAAGGCGGACTTCGAACCTTACACCATCAGCCAAGAACACCACACACTAACACATCACTTACAACCCAATGCTGCCCAAAATTAAAACATTCTGCAGCTTTCTGCTCATAAATCAAATCATCCGCTGCAACAAAATGATGTGTTGGTAACCACCGCCATGGGATCAAGCAAGGTGTGCAAATTGACAAAGGAATCATGCAGCTTCATTCCCTGGCTGTCCGTTCACTGAAAGGGCAATTAAAGCGCACTGCACAATTAAACAGTCATAAAGCCGAAACCCAATCCACATCCCCCACCCCTCCTGAGCCTCAGAACCAGTCCCCCTTCGAACCTCGCCAGTTGCAGCCCAAACCAGCTACGACAACCGAGCCCCCAACAACTCCTTCATCACACCCCGAAAACAGCAGACTAACGAAGCTCTGAAATGAAGGGAAGAAGCCAAGGTGGCGCACTTACGAGACGGTGACAACAAGCTGCTTTCAAAATAATTAGTTTCACTGCTTAAAAAGCGCCACAGAGTTAAGCAACTTTGGACGTGGTCACAGCCAATTAATACAATACTTCAATCTCAACTTTCATATTATGAATCCTACAGTTGTCAAAGACTTCCCTTTCTCGACTTGTCTCAGAATCGTCGAAATACAAAATACGATACAGAAATTGAAACCTCTGTAAGGTCACTGTCGCGGAATTACAGTTATTCACCGACAACAGTACACTGTTTGAAATTTGAATGTCGTCAGACGACAAGAAATAAATAAAAAATGACATGAGTTCCGATGTCTCCATCTCTTTTGTTTTTTCACTTCTCCAATTTTCCACATTCTTAATCTTGTCTCATCCACCGGATTGCTAAAATAAAAATATGAACAAACATCCTTTTACATGCACTAAAAGCTGGAATATGCCCGAATAACTTAAATATGAATGTATATGTATTACAAAACGTTGTCCTTTTGTTGCAAGTAACATGATACTAATTTATAGCCTATAACAGTGGCATACGATTTACAACGCGGAAATAAAACATGCAAATATGCTAAAACCCACCCGGTAGTAATAATTTACTGTACGCTTGAAAGCAAAGCAAGCTTGTAAATTACATGACCGTTAATATCGTGAATGGGATTCGAACCGCGAGCGCCTTGGTGAAATTCCAGCGACTTAATGTTAAATTTGCTAACTTTATGACCTAATGCAACTTAATGAAACTTTTACAGGTTACTTATACATGATTCATGTACTTTCTTCTCTAGTTCGACTGAAGTACCGTACATAGATTTTTTTTCTGTTGTATTTTTTGGACATTTCTTACTGTGTGTGTGTGTGTGTGTGTTTGTTTTACTGCAACTATACAAGCTGTCTCTACCATTCTAGAGGTATAGCGTCATAAGGATATCATAAAAACAAATCAAGAGTCTAGCTCTTATAGTTCCTGATAAAACGGGTTATCTGTCTAAAAAAGACAAGATCAACAGTACCCTAGCACAACACCACAAAGAATGAAAAAATTACATACGTTATACCAAGATTATCGCATGCACAAAGTAAAAAAGAATCACAACTGTTATGCCAGTCTTATCAACTCATGCAAACAAGGTTTACTCTAGAATGCACATCAAAACAGGTCCTTGGAGACCTTATGGTTCTTGAGATATTTTTTAACAGACCAATGGTTTATGAAATCCTAAAAATGCCCTATGCAACTTATTAAAATGGAACTGAATTTAATATACTTCCATTCAACCCGATCGTACACCGAATTAGTCAACAAATTCCAAATAATGTTTCTGCATTTTTAAAAAATCAACGAACTGGCCATTCATACTTCCCTTAAAGAGAAAGATTTGGTACGTTGATAATACAGTCATTATTGTGAAAGGTATATCACCCCAATGTTTCCCCAGATTGTAACACTGGTTTTAAACCACTACCACTCTCGAGCAAACTGACATAAAACAGCCAAATATTCTATAGCAATAAGATTGTAACTGCCTTGTACCAAAAATCACTAAAGAGCTAGAAAACCCTACTGAGCATCTCCTACTAGAAATCAAAGCCATATTAGTCGTTCTACTCTAAGCATTCAGTTGGCCCCCAATGGCACAAAAAAAAAAAAAAAAAACATCGTGCTTTACTGTTTGCACTAATTTGCTCCTAAAGGAATGGTCAATCGTTAAAGCCATATGCCACTGAATTTAATAATTATTATTTTCACGAGCGTTTAATCCTGATGTAAACATGGTATGTCTACGCCTCCGCCAAAGAAAGAGTTGTGATTTGCTGAGCGTGTACTACCGACCTCCACTCCGTCAACGTCTCGTGTTCGAAGTGCGAAGATCTGAACTTCTGAATAAACGACTAAACATGGATTCTGTTCACTTAGTTCATCGAAAACATTCACAATCCACAGCCTATGGCCACTTCTGAGCGGTTTCCACTTTTGTGCTTCACTACACGCGATGGTCCTACCTCTTGCTCCATTTCTCTCACTATGAATACTAACTCACTGACTGCTGTAAGATGCCGTGATGTGAATATAAGATGCAACACCTTATCTCCACGCTGCACAGCTTGGGACTTTCCCCCACTACGAGAAGACTTCCTGTATTACACCACGCCTTGTGCCTTCATTTCTCGTTATTTAATCACTATTTTATAAACAAGCATACATACTGGGTCTTTTTTTTTTTTTTTGGCTCGCTCCGCAGCACCACCCAAGAGCACGGCATGACTGGCGCAATGACACTCCGTCGCTAGTCGGTATATAATGCGCGCTTTTCCTCCCCACTACCCACGGCAATTCACTCTTACAGAAATCCATTTCTAGTGAAACTATTAGTCTGAAACCTACCTGGCATTATATTTCATGTTCAGAATGTTGTCCCTCAGCTGTCAAACACACCTGACACCTCGTAAATAGGTTTGCAGACACTCGGCGAATCTCAGCCCGTGTGATGTTCGAAATAACTTGTGTAATGTTCTCTTGTAGTTCTTCTCTCGAGTGAGTGTTTTCACATACACTTTTCCCTTCAGCATCCCCCACGGGTGATAATCACAAAGATTTAAATCAGGAGATCTAGGGGGATAATTAACCACACGATCTTCGAAAACTCCATTACCTCCATAGAGCGATTAGCAGTGCGTGCGGTCGCATTATATTGCATAAAGTAACCATTACTCCTTTCTTTTTCCGTCAGCTCTTGAAAGAATGGTCTGAGAATGAGGTCTACACATCGATCAGCATTTGTTTCAGGGAAAAATTAGGCCCTATAATTCTGCGAGCACTTATTGCACACCAAACTCCTATCTTTACATAAAGAAGTGGACGGACATGCAGCTGGTGGGGATTTTCTCCACACCAGTAGGAATTGTTTTGACTATTTACATAGCCACTTAAGTGTAGCCATGCTTTATCACTATAAAATAAAAGTTCTGGGTGAACATACCCATCGCGAACTGACTGAAGCAACCGGTTACAATACCGAACCCTAGCGAAACTGTCAGGTCCTCTTAAATATTGGGCAGGGGTGGGTTTGTACGGTTTTATTTTTAACAGTTTTGTTGCTTTGTGGGCAGAAGATAATGACACATTAGCTTATACGCCTTATACTGTCGCTTTGATATAATTAATACAGGTTGTGCTGACTGTTAACAGGGGGACCACGAGGTGGCAGCAGTACCCATCAACTTTACACGCTTCTATCCCGAAGAGAAAGAACTGCTTTATGGTAGGCCGCATCAACACTTCTTCCGTCTGTACAACACAGTGGACAACTCTACAGCGGCTTGCATCATATTTGATGCTGTAGCAGTGGACATCCGTACTGCTGAGGAGGTGCAAGAAGAGCATCGCAGGATTGAGGAAGAAGAGAGGAGGAGGAGAGAAGAACGGGAAAGGGAGGAAGAACAGGAATACGACGACGACGATGATGAAGAAGAAAATTAAACTGAAGAGAATAAACATAAGGAATAAAATACTGGGCTGATAATAACTAATTTTCTGTACCCTTAGCGATGATTCTCATGAAGTTCAACGGGGAAAGAAATTAAAGATCTGCATTACAGACGATTTTTCTTTATTATCCTCATCATCATCTCACAAGCAACTTTCTACATTCAGCAGTAATTTCAGTGTTTATTACTTGTTACTGTTCCACATTTGCAATATTTAAATATCATAACAATTCACGACCTATAAATATACAAGCCGAATTATTACGCGTTCCTAATTTGAGCTTTAATCGAATGCTTTTTAACACAAAGTGGTTTGGTTAAGAGAAGTCTCCCTTAGAGCAGGGCTCCATATTATACACATTGTATCTACATTTTTATAACACACTTTGAGTACATAACACTTTGAACAGCAAACCATGTCCGGAGAGGCAAAATACCACCATGCCCTTAAAAACCCGCATCTGCATCGTACTTATAAGAACAGTTCGACGTAGAGACCATTACAAACATTATACCTGCGTATCATTCTTGGGTGGCAGACGACACACTAAACCAAGGTAACAACACATTACGAAGCAGCAAACAGGACGAGTACGTGACATCAGGTAGTCATCGTCAAATGACAAAGTAAATATTCAGCTCCGTGAAGCAGCAGACGTGGGGCATTTAAACGCGTGGTTTTCTGCTTGTAGCGGAGAAACGGTACGTTTCTGGACAGGGTTCTTATTCAACACTAGCTGTTACCCGCGGCTTTGCTCGCGTGGGTTTCGTAATTTGATAAAATTAACCGTTCCTCGCTACTGCACTAAGACATTTTCTGAAAATCCCTACGGTATAAAAACTCACTGAAAAACTGAGTTTCTTTTGCCCCAGTACCTCTTTGCAAATCACATTTGTGTTATTGCCTTTTGGAGCTAAGATGACCAGGCTACTGGCAGAGCTAACTCTGGATCATGCCACACAGAAATGTCCGTGTGAGAAACAGCTCTCCCTCAAGTCGAAAACAAAACAAAAAAGTGTTTTTTTTTACGGAAATTCCAAATACCAAAATAAAATAATACATTGAACCCATGACCTTTGTGCCCTAAGAACATTATGCATTATATAACAATTAAATTAAAAGTTGGATTCTTGATAGCATGGATTTGACACGTGACGAGGGGGTGATTACCTTCGGTCCCACGCTCTGGGGTACGTGACGTCAACCACACGTGTCGACGGCGGAAGAATCTCAAGTCATTTTTATAAACTATTTCAAAGCGCGTGTACATGGCGTGACCACGCCAAGTCAAAAAAATATAGTGCCTATCAAAGGAGGTCAATCATCTCACAAATCGAACCCGTAAAATTTTTAAATGTCCATGAACACTACCGCCAGAAATGTAGCAAGCATGTAGTCACTTTCAAAACTCTTGAAATTACAGTTTAGGTAAGTCAGAAAGTTTATAGGAAATTTCTTGGCGGCAAAAGGGAGAGATCCGAAGAGAGGGGGTAACTGCTATAAATATGAAGGGACGCCATGACGAAGCTTCCTTCTCCGGCATTTGTGATACAAAGCGGACGAAAAATTGTTGAGCTGCTCTGCGAAATCAAACCAACGAAAGTAGACTGAGTTCAACTGCAGATTTTAGCCATTGCGGCTAAGTCTTGACTCCATGAGGAGATAGTTTCTTGAGTGAAATAACTGTACCAGATAGGACGGTCAAAGTACTGAATAAATTCTAATGTGATTAAGTAATTCGTGTGCGGAAATAATTATAGTCCATCGTGTGCGTTCAAGCAAACAAGTGAAGGGTATTTCTTTTTTTTTATGCTTTATTCCAGGAAACCTGAAGAAACAATAATCAATTGTGAAGCCATGAATGTAAAAATGGCTAAATAAAATGCCAGGGTCGCAGGTGAGCCCTAAGACGAATACTGGCATGAAGACATGAGGTAGGTGATTTTCCATCTTACTACCTCTTATATCCTGTCTCGTGATTTCTTAAAGTGTATTTGAATGGGGATATACGACGCAGTGGTCACCCTACTAAGTTTTGTAAATGTGAGAGTAAGACTAAAAGAGTCATTTGTTTTATTTTCCACTTGGATAAATTTTTGAAGTCTTGCGAGGGCCGTATAATGTTGTAAAAAGTTATTGAATAGGGTTCCGAAGTGATATCACGTCCAATGTAGATCGTCATCCGTGTGAGTGTACTGCCTATATTTTGTGATGTCAAATTAAGATGTTCATTCGACGTAAAATTCTTATGTCTGCAATTTGACGTTAATAATAATAATCCATGGTCACTCATTTTCAATCGAGTGGAAGCGCGCTGTTGGATGAGAACCTAGGGTGATGAATTTTGTCACGGAGAGAAACGTTTTATTTAATGCCCATTTTAAACTGTGTCTGACTGACAATAAAAGATCTAGTAGAATGTTTCAGTCATTTCTCGTAAAAAATCAAGTTATTAAATACGATATCATTTATGCGAAGTTATTCATGATTAATGCATTGTGCGATATTAGACGTTGGGATTTCTAGTGGGGATTTTATTCCAGTTCTTGGTCGATGATAATTGTGGAGCTGGGAAACAGAGGTTAGTTTTGTGAATCAGGTTGGACCTGTCATTGAAGCCGGGACACGGAAGCCCGAGGAATGTTTTATATGAGTTGAGATGAGATGTGCGAATCAGGTTAGAGTCCTGTCATTTGAAGCCGGGACATGATAACCCGAACAATATTTATAATGTTGAGAATGGAAAGAAATTCATAGAAATCCATAGCGGTATAATTGGCGACGCGTATAATTAGTGTGGGCATCTTGAAGCATATCTGTGCATTTTGTTGGTTAGAATATCGTATTTGTTTTATCATGTCGGCAGAGTTTAAAGGGAGCATTTTGAGAAGTCAGTCAGGTAGAACGAACCGGGTGGTTTATGTAACTGCCAAGCGAGCATGGGGTGAGAGACCTCAGCTATGATAGCGGGAAAGGAGTGGAGTTGAGATTGTACTGTAATTCTCGGCCAGGGGAAACGTTAAAATGCTGGATTTAGTTGAAATTCATAGCCGGTAATGATATAAGTATTGTGAAATACTGTAAATGGGGACGTAGTGAACATTTGAAATCACGAACTTTGAGTATAAGGAACAGAGTAACCCAATTTCAGGGTTGTCCAAAATATAGAGCGATGGTCGTGACGATCGGTTTGTCTGCGAGGGGTGTGCAAAATTCAGTGATGACGAGATATGACATCGTAATTATTGGCGAGCTGTTTGGTTTGTACGTAGATTATTATGATATCCAAGTGTTAATAACGGTTAGGACTAGATTAGATTTTTAAGCATGATATCACGAGATAGGATATATGTAGCTGGACATGAATTATGTAAAAATTCTTTTCCAGCCAGATAAACATCGCAATATTGAACTCACATCACAGCTGCGTAGAAATTTGTGAAGAAACCAGAGTCCGCGGAGATAAAATTTGTTGTTCGTTAATATTTCGTTAAATCATTTAAATTTATTTAATTATTAAATTCAGTGAAACCGCATTTGAAATAACTTTAATCAAGCGAATAACTTGGAGATGCATTCTGGAAAATTTAGTTTGTTTTCTGGGGAATGTTAACATGTAAAGTAACGATTAAAGGGACATATCCGAAGGAAATGGATTTTTCTGCCACTAAGTTTGTGAGCATTGCTATTGTTGTAATTATTGAATTTTGATTGATTGAGCAGTGAATGTGCTGGGGATAGTAAAGCGGAACTTTGGTCATAAACCGATGTAACTTAATTGTGTTTAGCCTTCAGCCTAGAAACTTGGATGGTCAGGGGGTCATCAACCTCAGTGACTTAGATTAGGGCCATATGCCATTGTAGCATCATTTCCTTGCGGTCATCATCCACAATGACTTTAAAGTAACTTAGAAGAGTAGATGTCGGTCCATGACATAGACGCAGGTCACATCGATTCAATTAAGGGTCCATGCCGTAGAACCACTGTGTGGCACACACCGATTGGACGGCCTTAATTATTCCCAGAGTCCAGAGTTCGTGTTACGAGGGCTGGACCATAACGAATCACTATGATGGTACATGTGGTCTCACATGGAAGCCGAATTTAAGGATTTCCAGACTTTTCTTTCTTAAATGATTAATAATTGAGATAATGGTTTCTAGTAAGAATGCCCATCAGGCACTTACGTTAAAGTCTCACACCAGTGTTCTGACGTTTATGTAAAAATGATTGTGGTGTCCAGTGGACACAATTGACTATGACACCGTTGACATAGTAAATTACTTCAGAATTTTCCTGAATAAATAGGAATCTTTTAAACAGACCTTTCATTCCAGTAGATAGATTAGAATTAATGAACCCTACCTTTACCTCAGCAAGTGACGAAGAACCCGAAACGACCCAAGAGACAGATCTCATGAACTTTGCTGATAGGTAAGGAAGGTAGGTACCACTCAATATGGACCTAAAGGGTACAACATGTTTCTTTATTTTTAAAAGAGATTCCAAACACCAATTTTTACGTTTGTAACCTTCAGTTTTTCAAGTATGTATCCTCATAAAAGAATTCAATCTTTTTCACTTCTTTTCACGCCCTCCCCCCTTAAGTGGATTCTCCGAAAACAAAAAAATACGTGTTTATAAAGGAGCTTCCAAATAAAAAAACATTCACGACTGTAACATCTTCAGTTTTTGAGATATACACTGATCAGCCAGAACATTATGACCACATACCTACTATCGATACAAACCCGTCCAGGCGATAGTAGCGTCACCTGAAGAGGAATGACTGCTAGTCAGACACACGCACACGGTGCTTGTAGTATCAATGAGCGTGATGTCCGTGTGTGGAATGGGGAGGGCACGCGATCTGTCTAAGGGACAGATTGTGACGGCCCGGAGGCTCGGCACGAGCATTTCGAAAACTGCACGACTTGTCGAATGCTCAAGGAGTGCTGTGGTGAGTGTCTTCAACAAGTGGCGAAACCAAGATTAAACCACGTCCACCCCTCATTACAGATGTCGGACGTAGTAGGCTGGGCAGACTGGTAAAACAGAACAAGCGGTGAACTATGGCGGAACTGATTTCAGACTTCAATGCTGGGCAGAGTACAAGTGTGTCTGAACACACAGTGCACCGAATACTCTAAGGATGAACCTCCGCAGCCGACGACCCATGCATGTGCCAATGTTAACACCACGACATCGGCAACTACGACTGAAATGGGCACGTGACCATTGTCACTGGACGTTGGCGCAGTGGCAGAGCGTTGCATGGTCCGATGAATCCCGATACCTTCATCATGTCGATGGGAGGGTGCAAATCCGTCGTCTTCCAGGAGAACAGCTCCTTGACACCTGTACTGCGGGACGAAGACAAGTTAGCAGCGGCTCAATTATGTTCTGGGAAACATTCACGTGGGCATCCATGGGTCCAGTAGAGCACATGCAAGGCAACATGGCGACCGAGAAGTATCGTACACTAGTTGCAGACAACGTACACCCCTTCATGACGATCATGTTTCCCAACGCAGTGGCATTTTTCACCAAGATAATGCGCCATGTCACAAGGCCAGGAGTGTGATGCAGTGGTTCGAGGAACACAGTGGCGAGTTGCAATTGATGTGCTTACCCCCAACTCGTCAGATCTTAACCCGATCGAACACATCTGGGATGTGATTGAACATGCCACCAGAGCTCATCGCCCTCTCCTCGGAATTTACGGGAATTAGGTGACTTGTGTGCAGATGTGGTGTCAACTCCCTCCAACGACCTACCAAGGCCTCATCGCTTCCATACCAAGACGCGTCACCGCTGTTATCCATGCAAAAATGGACATATCTGCTATTAGGTAGGTGGTCATTATGTTCTGGCTGATCAGTGTATGTATCCTCATAAAAATAAGTCAACTCCTCGCCCGCCCGCCGCAAGTTACTTTTCCCCCTGAAAATGCGTGTTGCTTTATTTTTAAAAGAGATTCCAAATACCAAATTCCACATCTATAACATATTTAGATATAAGCATCCTCATACAAAGAATTCATCTAATTTTTCAATTCTCTCACCCCACTTCATCTCATTAACTCTTCTTTTGGTGATACGGAAAACATCATAGACTAAAGTCAAATCACAGAGTGTGATGGTCAATCAATAGACCCACGGCATCCGATCGACTCTGTGAATATGTTATCGAAAAAGGTGCGAGCATTCAATCCAAAGTGCGATGCAACTCCAACTTGTTGTCCAAGGAATTCTAAATGAGGTGGTTTTTCAATTCAGGTACTACGAAGTGCAGCATGTCTAGATAATCTACTGAAGTACCCGTTTCTTGAAACAAATAAGGTCCAACGTATCAATCCGATACTTGAAATTCCTCCCCAGGCAGCCATACATGGAACATAAAGATCTTTCTCCATTATATCACGAGAATTTGTGTCGGACCAATAAACACAATTATAGCTATTAACACGCCCGTTTAGTTTGAAGATTGCCTCATCTGTCCATAAAATCACATGGCGTCAAATAATAAGAGTGTAATGGCCAATCAATAGTCCCACGGCATCCGATCGACTCTGTGAATATGTTAACAAAAAAGGTGCGAGCATTCAATACAAAGTGGGGTGCAGCTCCAACTTCTTGTCCAATGGAATTCTGAATGAGGTGGTTTTCCAATTCAGGGGAGAAATTACAAGTATCGGATTGATAGGTAAGACCTTATTTGTTTCAAGAAACAGGTACTTCAGTAGCTTATTTAGACACGCTGCACTTCGTAGTACCACCGCCAAAAAATGGATCTGCTTCGATCCGGATTACAAACAACTCACAGAACACAAGTCATCGGTCATAATCATAGTTATGCAATACCAGAAGTAATTTTGGAGGAAAAGGCTTGAATTTGACATCTCTTAGGATTCTCTGCAGGTTTCTTTGAAATATGCTCAACTAAGCAAACGCCCTCCTCGTTGACTTATGAGGACTTGCTACAAATGCCCAAGCAACGATCGAACATTTTTCTTCATTATGTGGCCGACCGGATCTTGACGTATCTCACTTTCCCATTCTTTCGAATTTGAGGTTAAGTGTTCACAAACGTTGCTGAGTTGGTAACGGTACATCAGGAAACCTCGTAATAAAGTCGTTATGAAATCTGGAAGTATTTTTGTCATACTTCCGCCATAACTAAACTACGTAACTTCGTTGTTCATTCATAAATAAACTAGCGTGCCATTGCAAAGAACGCGAAAGTACAGAACAGAACACAGAATCAACTCAATAAAAATAACACCACCAATAACAGACCTACGACTGACAATTGAATGTGTTTATGTGGTGCTGCAAACTATTATTACCGAAATTAACCCAACTAAATCTAAGCATGGCTTGTATCCTCACTCAATACTGGGTAAGGGGGAACAGACTTTCACAGATGTACTTGTTTCCTGTTGTCAAGCTCATTCAGCTATGTGAGGAACGATATGGAAAGGAACATTATTGTAGAGCGTAATCTCCAATTTACCGAATGTTACCTGGGATCCTGGGAAGAATGCGAATGACAGAAAGCATGGCCAATAAATGGTGAATAAGTTAATATGGGAAGGACAGCCGAATCAAAAAAGGATGGAACCAATCAAAGGGGAAAATATTCTAGACATAGTGCTGAAAATTCTCTACAGAGAAACTGAAGTGATAAATGGTACAAGTTATCATGAAGCTGTTAAAAATAAATGTAATGGAAAGGAAGGTTGTAAAAGTAGGACTATTAGGAAATACCGTACGGTTGATAAGGGGGAGATGGATGAATTTAATAAAAAGGAATTATAAGCATAAAATGGTAAATAAAAATTGTCGGCCTATGAGATGGGTTTAAAGCAATTGCTGAGGAGTGTGAAAAGAGGTATGTACGTTTAAAGGTGGTAAGGACTCATTGGTCGTACGGTTAGGGTCGCACAGCTGTGAGCTTGCATTCGGAAGATAGTGGGTTGGAACTCCACTGCCACCAGCCTCAAGATGGTTCTCCGTGGTTTATTTTCACACCATGCAAATGCTGGGACTGGCCACGATCGCTTCCTTCCCACTCCTAGTTCTTTCCTATCCCATCGTCGCTATTAAGACCTGCCTATGTCGGTGCGACGTAAAGCGAATTGAAAAACAAAAACAGGATGACAAACATAACTGGCAGCCCTATGAGTTGTATGGAACAATGGAAGGATATGTATAGATACCTTAAGGCAGAAACAGGTTCAGTAAGGACATTCCAGGGATCATTACTAAACAAGGAGTGTATATGTGAGGTCAGAGGTATGTAAAAGTAGCTGAATATAAGGATAAGGTTCAGACAGAGTCAGCAACTAATACTGGCGAATTACTGAAATTTACCTACGATAATAATTTACGGTTGAAAGCTAGAAAAGCAGCTCGGGTTGATACGATTTTTGGGTATATACAAAAGGCGATGCGTTAGGATATAGTGCCATATTTGAAATATATGATTGTATGCATGAAGGAACGATACCAAATGAATGGAGAGTTGCGATAGTGGTCGTAGTATACAAGGGAAAGGGTGATACTGATAAACATAAGCCAAACACCATGGCATAAAATCCCCGAAGGACCATGGCCTACCAAGCGACGGCTGCTTAGCCCAAAGGCCTGCAGATTATGAGGTCTCGTGTGGTCGGCACGACGAATCCTCTCGGGCGTAATTCTTAACTTTCTAGACCAGGGCCGCCATCTCAATGTCAGACAGCTCCTCAATTGTACTCATGTAGGTTGAGTGGACCTCGATAATGGTAAAATATTAAAGCGGATAATCACAGGCCAGTCAGCTTGACTTCTGTAAGCTCTGGGAAAGCATTCTTTATTTTGTATTATATTAGACACGTTTGTGAAATTACTAATTGGTTTAATAGAAGGCAGTTCGGGTATGGAAAGATTATTCCAGTGAAGTTTTTTTTTTTTTTTTTCGCGAACGTGGAATGGTGTGGGGTGCGTCTGTTAGGAAAACGTTCCGCATATAATCTTGCAGCAGCTCTACCATTGCAATCCGCTTTGCCGTATGCAAGCACCATCATTTCCGCAGCTGTGTACTGGTACATGTCACACTGCTGTTAACGACGTTACCGCACTAGCTGACTACAGTACAACAGTACACAAGTAACGCAGTAGGATGCGCACCAAAAACTGTGTGAGGAATGTAGCGCATGCCCAGGAACGTTATTAGGCTGAAGTCGTCCATCCGCAGTATACAGGTGGGTAAAAGATTGCATACCTTCGGTATTAAGACACTAAATCGGAACAAATGGTCACAACCGTTCTCAGATTTCGACGCTCTCCAGCGCCCAAACCGTCCATTTCCGGACAGGGGCTCCTTCTTAAAAACTTATCAGTCCGTAATCTCACACAACATACTCAGGCTTGTCGGTGATTTTTGGGGACACACACACACAATATTCTATTCCACCACGAATGGCCACATTTACTATACCCCATGCCATGTAAGGGTAGACGCTAAGGGCACAACCTTACTCTTTCTCCCCTGTTAATACTGAAGGTAGTGATTTATAATTAATTTCTAACTGGTGGTGATGACGATTATTGCTTTTAGAGGAAGTACAACTAGGCAACCATCCTCTATATAACACTAAAAAGAGAGAAAAAATGGAAGGGATTGGACACTTCGAAAAATGAATGTGTCCACCAAAGGAAGACAAGGGCCACGAAGAGGATGAAAAGGAAATACTCCCTAGGCCTCGAATACTGTAATACCGTCGGGATCGGAAAAACCAAGAGTTGATCAAGGTAGGTCGTATAGGATAGATGAAAGTGAGGAGCCTGGCAAAAGTACGTAGAAACAATGCCAAAGCTCAGCTAAGGACCCGTGGTCACCAACCCACGCTCTCAAATTGACAGCCCCTGGGGCCCCTTTTAGTCATTCCTTACGACAGGCAGGGAATATGAAAATGAACATCCACAGCCTGTTTCCAGTCATTCGACCGCGTCAGGAATGGAATGAATGAAGCCCCCACATAGCGGCTAGGACAGAAATTGCGCCGGCTGCCGAAGCTTGTCGCACTACTCTGATAAATGAATGACAGATGAAATGAAATGATATTGGAGAGTGTTGCTGGAATGAAATATGACAGGGAAAACCGGAGTACCCGGAGAAAAACGACAGGCAAGGAATGCCGTGGTGTTATTCTACCGCCCCCACCCACAGGGGGATATTTTCTAACTGTTGGGTTCGATTCAGTGTCGCTAACCATACAGCTTAGGGACCCTACTTGCCGATTCGTCGTCGTACAGTTACTGTTAATCTTACATGTAAGCACTATACAGTCATGGGTTTTCTGTTTTGTTTTTCGTGACTTGCGAGATTCACGTATTGCCAATGCCATATCGTGAAAGTCACTGGTGTTACATTTGCGTGTATAAGTAGGGCATAATTTTTTATTCTGCAGAACTGTGGATCTCTTGGGTAATAACAGGTAAGTAGAATTACACTCCTGAATGAAAGCTCACAGCTGCGCTACCCTAACCGAGTTTTACTTCACTTTGAATACCAGCTGAAAGTTTACTATTTTCTACGAAATGAGTAACAAACGTAAATGTTCTAGTGTTTCAATGTTATCATTTTTTAAAAGCTAAAAATGAAGCAGAAGATAAAAAATCAAAATTCTGCAGTTAAGGTTTCCTCTCGTGGCGCTGACCTGCTTACTACTAAAAAAAAGAGAAAGGGTTCACAGACGATGCAATAAGGATATGTCCTCTTAGCACTTCAGTGGAAATATCTAATTCCACTATCTCAAATGACGTTGACACTGTCGCATGCAAACAGGTAGATGAAATTAAACAGGGGCTATGTTTACTATTAAAATAGTACATAACTTTTCAATTAGTGCTAAGCAGTTCGTGAGTGATGATCAAAAACTTGCTGTAAAATTAAGAACGTTACTGAAGTGTAATTTTCAAAAGACTTGTGTAGGCACTATAAATTATTATTATTGTCAACGTGATGTACGCTTTTGGGCTTATGCCGTGTCAAGAAAATAAGGTGAAATTCTTTACGTTTCGCAGAGAACTTTACTCTGTGTCATCAGTAGAAAATCTCGACTGTCCACGAGAAATGCTTCTTAAACAATGAGCTTTGAATATAGGCGTTATAATAGAAGTGGAAATGGTACGTTCATTCGTCACCAGATGGCTCCTCGGACGCGGAACAGCGCTAGCGTTCAAAGCGGAAGCTGACGGAACCATCAGAATCAGTCTTGCGAGGGTCGCATAACATAACAGGTGTACGCACATATGAAACTAAGACACTGACACAAGCCTGGAATTAAACATCTGGCGATGAGGAACGTACGAATTTGGAAAACACCGAAATACCAATAGTAATAGTAATAGTAATAGTAGTAATAGTAATATGTTTTATTTATCCTGGCAAAGTTAGGGATGTACTCCCTTTCTTACACTTAACCAGTCTTAACCTAGAACACTTAATAATAACTACTGATGACAATAATATGATAATATGGACAATAGTAACAGTAATACCATTAACAAAAGTAACCACACTTAAAAAAAAAAAAATCATATCATCTATATAATATAAATCGTACGTAAAGTGCAGAATATAATTATGAATAATGAGTACTAAGAGTATAATTATGAATAATGAGTACTAAGAATATAACTATGAATAATGAGTACTAAGAATATAATTATGAAAAATGAGTACTAAGAATATCATTATGAATAATGAGTACTATAACAACTACTTAAGAAAAAGTTTAGAAAATATATACATTTCTACAGTACACCGAAATATCGCCTTCAGTTGAGAGGTGAAGAGAAGGATTAGTAAGAAGTAGAAGAAGAGGAAGAAGAAGAATATCTGTGAAAGGAAGAGGGAAATGATGATGAAGAGGCGGTAGGAGTAGGTGTTTTCAGGTCATAATTTGATGATTCATGCATGTTTACCTAGTATTTCGACACAGGCATGTTTAAAAGCTAAGCTGCTGGACATGCTTCTGACGTCCACTGGTAAGAGATTCCATTGTCGGGCTGCGGTAACGGTGAATGATTTCGTGTAGATTGCTGTTCTGTGTACAGGAAGGGATAAACACATGGTGCTGCAGGATCGGGTATTTTTGTTATGGTCTGTGGAGAGGAGCTTCATTCGATCACGGAGATAGGCTGGTTGAGAACTTTTAAGAATAGTATGCAAGAAGCAAAGAGTATGAAGTGTGCGTCGTTCTTGCAGGCGAAGCCACCCGAGCCGCATATAAGACGGTGAAGGGACAGGCAAGGGGAAAAAAAGGCTGGCAACTAGGTATTACTTAACTGATAGCCTGTGTCCCTGTTGAAAGTGTTAGGATTTCTACGAATTTCCACAGCTTCCCGTATAATCCTGGATCTGTAGTGTCTAGTGTGAGTAAGAGCTCGAGCATCACATCATGACCCAACGATTGAGCGGGCTCAGCTATTGATTTGTCTGGCTGGTTGTTCCTTGATACGAATACCAATGGACCGCCATGGTTGGCCAATGTATACCTTACCACAAGTACAGGGAATTTCGTATACCCCAGGATGTAAAAAATGGGAACAATTTGTCCTTGGTTTTACCCAGACTGTGAGCAATTTTAGTGACGGTACCAAACACTGTTTGTATATTGTGTTTGCGGAGTACCTTGGCAATTCGATCTGTGGTGTTGTGAATATAAGCCAAGTAGGTAGTTCACTTCACTTCTTCCTTCGGTGAGCTTTGCTTGGTCGTTTCTCTGGGATGCAGGGCTCTATGAATCTGCAAATCGCTGTAACAATTACCCTTGAACGTAACTCTGAGTGTGTCCATCTCTACCTGGATATTTGAAGGCTCACAAATTCACCTCGACCTCTTGGCGAGTGTCGTGAGAATGCCTTGCTTTTGTGCTGGATGGTGGGGTTTCATTTCAGGCTTGTGTCAATGTCATAGCTTCATATGCGCGTACACCTGTTATGTTATCCTCGCAGACTGATTCTGATGGTTCCGTCAGCTTCCGCTTCGAACGCTAGCGCTGTACCGCGTCCGCGGAGCCATCTGGTGACGAAAGTACCATTTCCACTTATATTATAACGTCTAAATTCAAAGTTCATTGTTTAAGAAGCCTTTCTCGTGGACAATCGAGCTTTTCTTCTGATGATGAAGAGCAAAGTTCTCTGCGAAACGTAAAGCATTTCAACGTCTATATCATGTCTATAAGTATGGCCGTGAAAGCATCAATGGCAATATCATTATTAATTCATAAACTAAACACATGATATTGCATGCATGCTTGGTTACATCTTCCGCATTAACAGTAATCTGTAATACACAGTATAGCCCCAGGAATATTTCTACCGCTGAATCTGAAGTGTACTCCCTACTTTCGTCTTTGTCAGAAAATAAACCCACTGGTCCTGATGGTCTCAGTCCTATCTTCCTTAAGAATACAGCAGTAACTCTTTCATACCCTATTAGCGTGATATTCGATCGGTGCTTCTCAGTAGGCTACTTTCCGAGCTCCTGGAAACTTGCTTATATCATACCCGTTCTTAAAGGTGGACAGAGGTGGGATATCGCTAATTATCGTCCGGTCTTTATATTACCTGCTTTATCAATCATTTGTGAAAGGATCATCGACCAGCATTTGCGTGCGTTTACAATTATTCCATATATATCCCCTCAGCAGCATGGTTTCCTTTCTAGAAGCTCCTGCGTAACTAACATGGCTATCCTCCTCCAACATGCCACGTCTGCCATCCACGCGAGCTCTCAACTTGATGTATGCTATATCGACATCGCGAAGGCCTTCGATACTGTGGATCACCTGCTTCTAACACACAAACTTTCTGAACGGTTTAACGTGCATGGGAAACTCCTAGCTCTAATTAATAGCTTTCGGAGCGAAAGACTACAGCGCGTGGTCCTTAATGGATGCAGCTCTTCTCCCACCACCACCCTCTCTGGTGTCCCGCAGGGCATTGTCCTAGGTCCAATTCTTTTTGCCCTGTTTATTGATGACGTTATGGATACTGTTTCCCACCATTCATGTGAAATCCTTCTCTTTGCAGATGATTGTAAAATCTTCAAGCAAATCGATTCACCCACAGACACAATCCAATTGCAAAATGCACTTGGTTCACTGTCACGTTGGTGTACTACATGGCGTCTTAAACCTCATTCCTCCAAGTGTTCTACCATTTCGTCCACAATTCGTAAATCCCCCGTTCTACAAGAATATCACCTACTGAGCAAACCGATTGCACTTGTTGACAATCAAAAAGACTTAGGAGTGCATTTTGACAGTAAATTGTTGTTTGTCTCGCACATAAACAGGGTCACCTCACATGCTATGTCACTCCTTGGTTTACTCTACAGGTTTTCTGACATCACAGATGTAAATGCCCTCAGAGCATTCTACGTTTCCTGTATCTTACCTATTGTTGAATACGCCTCTCCAGTCTGGTCCTTTTCTGCTTCTTCAAATCTCAGCCACCTTGACCGTGTACAATCTTTTTCCTGTGCTATCATCAGAGCCAGGGTCCCTGCATGTCACAACTTAAACACTATCCAAGTGCTTGGGAAACAAACTCAAGACTCTTTCTGCTCGGAGGAAAGTAGCCAACCTAAAGCTGCTATACAAAGCAGCTAATGGTCTATTTAGGTCTCCAGATTTAGTTTCCTTATTCCCCCTCCACGTCCCATCCCGTAGTACCAGAATGAAGACCTTATTCCATATTCCTTACTCCCGGCTTCCTCTCACTCAAAGGTCCCTTTCTGTACGTATTCCAGCAATGCTTAATACCTTATCTATCAACAAGAACCTAGACATCTTCGTAACGTTTTCTTCCTTCTGTCATTATATTTATCATATAACTTAATTTTCCTTCGTGTTCTTTCCTGTTCTGCTCCTGTATTTACTGTAAATGTATTTTCCTTTGTTAATGTCGTTGTTTATGTAAATATGTATTATATATGATTGTGTTTATATTTGTGTCTCTTGTAAATATTTATATATCTTTCATTTTAGATTAATATCTATTGTACATAGCTCGGATCTTTGTAATTCGGTGTTATGCTGTTCCTGGTCCTGAATTTAAAAAAGGACTTGCTAAATTCCTGAGGAATTTTCCTTCATATTATATTTATGTATGAAAATGTTTCCTACTGAATGCTTAGTTCAAATTTGATAGTCATATGACATTGAGAACACTAATGCTTTAATATTCATGAAAGTGTATGGAACTATAAAAGTTTGATTTGTTCAAGGGGATATGTAGCCTCTTAGTATGGTTCTCTCTTCTCGCTTTACTACAAAATATAAACTAGCAGCTTTTGCTTTATGGTATAGTCTGTTTTTAATAAAAATTCAGCCCCTACCACCATTTAGGGAATCCTGGATCTGCCTCTGCACCCAGTAGCCTATATTTTAAAATGAATGATTAATTAGTAAGTAAAGTTGATAACTAGAAAACACGAACAACAACATTCATGCAGTCCACACATGCAACATAAATGCTGAAATAGATTAATTTTTGCATAAACTAGACCTATCTAGCAAACAACCCAATTCAGAACTGATAAGTGCTCATCAGTTGAGACAAGACCTACACCTGAAAGAACATGAAAGGTGGTGCTCCTTACCTTATGTTTGGAGCTAGTGGCACAATAACATTCATATTTGCACAGTTCTGTAAGCTATTCAGGATGGGCAATAAACTTATGAACACTCGGGCCTTGGTGGTTGTTAAAGTTTACCAGTACGTTGCTAGTTTGAGGAATCATTTGTATATGTGTAATTGTTATGACTGACATATGTGAATCTCATGTACCATCTGATTATAAAACATACTGTAAATTATATTCAGAATGCTTTATCTATTGGGCAACTGAAGTTGTCAATACCAAGCAGAGAAGAAGATGCCAGCAGTCTTATCTCTTACAATAAAAGTATAATTTAAATTTTGTATGTACTAGTCTAAACAAGCAAAGCAAATTGTCTTTAAAAAAAAGAGAAACAAATAACTTAATAAAATTAACATTAAATAGGTTATTGTAAAATACTGTATGAGAATGTCTAAAACTGTCCTAAAATGTCTTACATCCTAAAAAAACAATATAATTTCTGCTAAAGACATTAAAACCCCAGCCCTGGTAATAAGAGATTGAATCAAATAACCAACTGGATCAAACTTGATGGGAATGAATTGGGGAAACATTCAATACAAAAACACAACCAATAATACTCACAAATTTATATTACACTCATGCACATTCATAGCCATATTTGGCTCACTCATTACAGACAAATATTGCACACAAAATTACAAAATAAGAGAAATAGTTAATGATACAAAATTGTTTACAAATTTATAAACACATAAATTACCCAGGGGAAAAAAATTACACCATTCGGCCTAAAAATATGGAAAACAATTCTCGTCAGTATGATGTTCACTAAGTTATGGGAAGAAATCACATGATGGTTATTTACAACAAAATACGCATCATAACATACAGCCAGTTTAACACTTCTTTCATTACTTCACTGTTGTAATAAATAGGCTCTATAAAGAACTAACAAGAATATTAAAGGCTTAGCAAGTGTGCATAATGTATAAATGAAGAGAACTGCATGTGGAAAGGGTCATAGAATTTGCAAACGACAACTGCTGGAAATATGACCCAACTAGTCCTTTATGTTACAAAAAATATTTAGCTTCAGCACAATGATAAATCACTTCTGAATTGTAAATTATAGAATGCTAACAAAAATATGTACAATTTAAAGGACTGTTAATCAGTACCTACTGTAATCAAGAGAATGTCGAACATTTTAAAATAAATGCCATCATGCCACACAAGCCAACTCTGTAGAATCTTATAAGATTGTAATATTATTCAGAAATATCGAAGATATGAGTTTAAGTTGTTCAATTACTTATTTGCAAATGCATCAACCACACAACACTAAAATCCTTGCTAACTGTCCTTTACTTCAAGTGCTACTTCCATATAAATAACTAATTATTGGTTGTATATTCCTGACAACAGGGAGAAAGAGGTATAAATTCTGATTAAAAAGTAACATCAATTTGTCCTAAGTTAGGTTCATATGCAGGTTCATACAAAAAGAGAATGGATACCACAAAAATTAAAAATACTAGAGCCTAAATATGCATACAGACTTCATCAATGCAATATGTGTACCAGTTTGAGAAAACTGTTCACATACATTTGATTTTCTTATTTTATGGTATATCAGACTTGACAGTGACCATATGCTAGCAGAGCATAAATGTGGTGAACTGTAGAACAGAACAAGCATTGGAAACCGACAGAAAGCAATAACTTGCTATGTAAGTAAAGTAGACAGAACAGGCCTAGGCTAAATAAAAAAGAAACTCACGAAATTTCCCATTTTCAACTTGCCTATCCTCCCTTGCAACCACACCGAAATTATACCTCACAGCAGCATCTACTTTTTAACAATGATCATCAACATTCTTCTGTTCTTCACTAACCAAGATCTAATGTTCTCAGCCGCTGTTTCTTATAAAAAATTCAGTAAGATTTTAAATTTGATACAACCACAAAAGTAGATAGTGGGACGTAAAATTAATAGGCCTAACCTTATTATTTAATTTGTTAATAATAGGCTTACATCACAACAGACTAAAGTATAAATAACATTATCACCTACTTCAGAATGCCTTCCTTTAATTTCTGTACATGGGTACTTTTTTTAGATCTAACTTAATTTTCCATCTGACCATAATAATACTCGTAATAATAATAATAATAATAATAATAATAATTGAATGGCTTTGGCTACCATGTGCAGACATTTAAATTTGATGCCATCTGGCTGTCTGCTCGCCAATGTCAACGTTTTGTTTTACTCTAGGCCTACTGGATGGCAGACCGAGTAAACCGAAACTCTCTAGGGCGTCTATGGCTGAGATTTAATGAATTTTGTCGGGTAAACACCAAATGTGTCACCAGAGACTTTTTACATACCGACATTGTACGACATGAAGCGTCAAATGGATCTTTTTCCGCCCTTCAAAAATCTGATTACCCCTGTCAGGTTTGAACCCGCTATCTTGGGATCTGGAGGCCGACACTCTACCACTGGTCCACAGAGGCAGTTGTCTGACCATAACAGTCATATAATACATACGACATTTTGAAGAAAGGCAATATGTTCAGTAACTTTCTATGAATTTTTTAAAGTCACTCTGTAGTACAAATACCAGCCCTGCAGTGTAGAGGGCAACGTGTCGGCCTGTCACCCGAAGGGCCCGGGTTCGATTCCCGGCCGGGTCAGGGGTTTTTAATTGTAATAATTAATATCCCTGGCCTAGGGACTGGATATTTATGACGTCCTTAATCTTCCTTTCCACATTCCACACTACTGCCATTCCAATTACACGCAGATTCATACAATATAGTGCCAGTAGGGGCAAAAGATCCACATGGGTCGATGACCCGAACAAACAGCATTTTTAAAAAAAGTACAAATACATGTAAGTATTTCAATACAGTACATTGAGTAAATGATATTACACAAGTCTTGGGACTAGTTTCAGCCACTTACTTATGTAATATCATTTACTTGATATATTGCATAGTATTGCACTTCAATATGGAATAAAAATGGAATTTATAGGATATAAATAGGCTACATAGTATAAGGCACATACTTCACAGTAACAGAATTAGACGCTATTAAAATTGTGAGAACTTAAAAAAACGATCTCATCTGCTCTTATATTTTAAGATAACATTAATTTGTGATGAAAAAAAAAAGTTTCAATAAATTCCAAAGAGTAGTATTGTACGACATACACATCCTTCATCATCTTCTTCCCGTGCCATATCTCTTTAAAAAGCACTGGCGATAATTTTTTTTTTCTTATCAACTGATGCTCTAAACAATTCAAAGGTTCCCAAACAAGCCCCTTAGATTCTTTATTCATAACGTTGTTCTTCTACCAGGACCTCACCTGCCTTTGATCTTGCCTTGGATGATATACAAAAAACTGTATTGCTGTGGATGTCACATAGCATGGACAAAATATTCTAGTTTGCATTTCTTGACGTATTTCACAATTTATTTTTAATTTCTCATATGCTCCAGCATCTCCATATTTCTCGCTTATCAACCCAACTTATCTGCAATATGGATCTGTACACCCACATTTCATATACTTCAAGTCTGTTTAAACAAGTGTCTGTGAAGGACCAGTAAGAGGGACATCTGTCAAGCCTGATAATCAATTTTATAACAAAGGCTAATTTATTTCTCATCTTACAGACATGGCTCGACCTTTCTCCATTCGTGTTTTTATATCCATGGTTGTATCCTAGTTCACCTGGATATTACAGCCGAGGTATATTTTATTTAATGTCTTCAACAGAGTTCGATTTGCTGTTGTCCTTGGTAATAGAGTTGTTTACCAACGACCATGATTTTCTTTTAGCAGTGGTCAGATTTAAGCCAAGTTCTTGACATACTGCCATAATTCTGATAATTGGCAATATGAATGGTGTCATCAGTGCATCTCAAGCTGTTGACTGGTACACCATTCACCTCGACGCCAACTTCTGTAATTTTCCAGTGCCCCCTCGAAGATTTCTTCAGAATATACAATATATTGAATATATGAGGAAATAAGATGCAGCCCTGCCTAACACCTCTTTGTATTTTAGCATCATCCGAGAACTTCTGGCCTATTTTGACATTAGCCACTCGGTGCCAGCAAAAGTTCTTTATTATCTGGAAGTCCCTATCATACAGGCCAACACATTTCAAAATTTGCAGTTGTTTACAGTGCCGTTCCTTGTCAAATGCTTTCTCAAAGTCAATGAAATACACATAAATCTTATGACTGACATCTCTACATCGTTGCAAAAGTACCTGTATTCTGACATGAACATCTCTAGTATTAAAATTGTTTCTGAATCTGAGAATAAAATTTTTGAATGCATACTAACGCAAAATGCAATACATCTACCAAACTATCTACAGATGATTCACAATTTGAAAGCCAATAAAATACAATTCTGTCTAAAACTATTCTAGATGGAACACTATTGTATCATCTGATGATGGTTTATGCATTGTAAACAATGATGTTTCATTTACGTTTTTCAGGTTTGTGCTTTTTAACTGCACTGTCAGCATCTTCAGAAGATGATGTCATAACATTTTAAAAAAATTAATAATTATTATTAAATAACAGTAGGTATATCTAATTACGACCTAGTGTTCAGTAGCAAGGCTTTCTACTTCATATAAATTACAGCCAATTAACATTTAGGTTACTTAAAGCCATAGCTGTTAAATAAACATGAGTTTCACTAAATTTTGTCCTAAAAAAAAACGTTGGCAGAACATCAGCACCGCCCCATCAACTAGCATGCGAGAGCGTGCTGCATTAAGCCCGAAGGACAATGCTCTTTTGCTCTAAGCGGCTACGTCACTTGCTTAAATGATACAACCATCTGTTCCGGTAAATCCCAGGAGCTTGGTTTGCACACGTCCTGGCTAGTAACAAAACAGTCTAACATATCAGAGGTGCTCAGAAAAGAGTTCCTTGAAAGGAGTTAGGCTCCGCAACACAGATTACTGGTCTCAATAATAATAACAACAATAACAGCATATAATTTACAGGCGCTGATAATACCTTTTTTATTTTACAGTTAGTAATGAAATATATCTGCACTGAATTCTGTGAGTGATTTTACCAGGCAAGTTGGCCATGCGATTAGGGATGCACAGCTGTGAGCATGCATCCAGGAGATAGTGGATTCGAAACCCAATGTCGGCAGTCCTGAACATGGTTTTCCGTGGTTTCCCATTTTTACACCAGGCAAATGCTTATTAATTTTTTTTTGCAAATTGCTTTACGCCGCACCAACACAGATACGCCTTATGGCGACGATGGGACAGGAAAGGGCTAGGAGTGAGAAAGAAGCGGCCGTGGCCTTACATAAGCCATTTTCTGGAATTAAAATTGTAAGAAAATGGCAGAACAGATTACAATAAACAACAATCATTTTAAAGCTCACAATTTGAAGGTCCTAAAAGAATAGTAGTTTTTGTGTGATTGCCAATTTTCCTACATCACTTGCTACCTTTCATCCAGTAGTTCCAAGATCTTCCAGTGGACACCATGTGGCAGGTAGTATAATTCCAAGGCCCTTTACTTCGTACCACGTGGCACCTCATTATCATCGCTATTAGTCCCTCAGTGAGAAAATCTCCACTTTCAGGCAGGAGCATGTTAGGTAATGTTAAGATGGTAGCAAGAAATTACTACGACGACCTGTGAAACTTTGAATTGCAAACATACTGCCATAGAAGCAACTAATTCTACAGAGTCATCTGAGAGAAACTGTGCCCAGGCGGCTTCAATGGCAATAACTAGACTGCAAAGACGAACCAATGGCATAAAGCTAGTTCATGCCCATAGTGAACAATACACATGCACTCTAAACAATGCTTTACAAGTTAACTAGTACAACCAGCACATGACAATCTTCAACATCTTTAGACACGTCACAGAACCTAGTTAACCTGGAATTTACTGCCTGAAAAAAGGTAATTGATTACTGTGCTTTATCAGTCCGATAATTATACGTGGTTCAGTTTAGCAAGCTAAACAGCTAATTCCCACTCATATTATTAACAATGACTGAAAGAAAGCAAACTATTTCCACCTTATTCCACCATCATTCACCACTGATGTGTATTTAAGACTGTCACTAAGGTAGTAGGTGCCTATCAATTGTTTACCTAATCTTCCCAAATTTTCAAAGAGGTTGGAAATTTATGGAATCTCCCATGATAAATCACTGCCAATTCCTCTTCCTATAAACAAACATTTGCCCTAATTTGTCCTCTTGAATTACTTTCCACTTCACTGATTAAATGTATTTCCATTTCACAAAAACAAAACATCCCTCTGAGCAGCATCCTATTATCAGGCAATGTATCTCAATTCACCTACATGACAGGAGAACTATTATACAGCCTTAACTTCAAGCCAGCATATTTCATACTAAATAAGCCAACTATACACAGTATAAAACTAAACCATCTACTTCATTATCTCTCCTAAAACATGATATTAAGTGCTCTACTGTATATGCCTATGAATCCAACAAATAGGCAATAAGATTAGTATTTTACAAAATTCTCCAGAGAATTGTCCAGTTCCAAACATGGATGAGTACAACCACAAGCTGATTAAATGGAAATCAAAGTTTTCTGGAAACCTAACAAACGACTACTTTGACAATGCTGTTAATGACTTTGTCCACTCCTTAATTTCAGTGCCTCATATTCTGCCAGGGCTGAAATACCCTGCCAAGAAATATTATGAACTGAGAAGAAAAGGACAACTTAACACCGTTCAACATTCATATAGGATCTTTTTGAACCCTGAAAGATCAACAAAAAGCAGAGAGAAGAGAAGAAGCATATGTATGAATTAACTCAGTTTTACTATTACAATCAGCGGCGAATAAGCCATAGGTCCTACACAGCGTGTTTACAAATGAACAACCAATTTGCAGGCTGAAAGAAGAAGAATTGCACATGTATTTTTCAAACATATTTTTTAGCCGAACAATCCAGAGTACACCCAAAAGGACACAGAGTGAACTCATTGAGACAAACAACTTATTTAATCTGGTCATTTCTAAAGAAGACGACATTGTTCAGGCAACACAGAAGATCAAGATAGACACTGCAAGTGGTCCTGACCACATAATCATGCGAGCTATTAAAAACGTCAAGATTTCAGGGATAATCGCAATCACCACTAGAATGTTAAGAACAGGGTTAGTACAATCGACTTTCAAGAAAAGCCTGTACAATTCTAGTTCATAAAGGTGATGTAAATGATCCCAGTAACCAGCGTCCAGTAACTATATGCTCAGTTATTAGACAAGCCATCAAAAATGTTCTTGATAAACAGTTTCAAAATTATGCGGTATTTCATGATAATGAAAAGGGTTTTACCAACACATCCAGTACTTACATAAATACCTCGAGTTTGGAAGCCGTTTTACAGCACGCTAGACAAGAAAAGGACAATGCATGCAATACCTTTCTTGACATTCTAAAAGCTTTTGATAAAGTTGGACACGCGCACCTCCAGAGTACATTGGAGTCTCTTTTAGTGCCCGAAAAACTGGCGAGGCTGCTAATCGCTCTACAAGAAGGTAACATAACACAGATACAGGGAACAAAACCTATCAAAATTAATTGTGGTGTGCTCAAGACCGTCCCAGATGGAGAGACCTCATGAAAACCTACCTTGCTTCGGACTTAAAGAGGCCACATCGTAAAAACGATTGAATATGGCTGATAGTGATAGTGACCAATCAAACTGTGGAAGAACTATCTGAAGATTCATTAGCAGGGAATTATGGTTATCTGTTTGCAAATTACCAATCTAACCTCACTATAATATGTTTTGGTGATGATACAGCAATATTTGGGAAAAACACTTGAGTCTGCCATCGAACTAGCCAAGACTGCAATGGAAAGATCACAGGAAATCGCCTGGACATCCATCAGCACTTCAAAATCAGCTTGCCTTTCTAGCAAAGATCAACTGACGGAGGAGAATATCACCATAAATTATGGCTGTGAAATTAAATCACAGAGCAATGGAGATGCAATTTGCTACTTAGGTTTGAACTTCATTAAACGAACTAGAGCGGATCCACAAGCTGTACTTGACAAGATGCAAAACAAGATTGACCCCCTTGTTAGCTCACTGCTGTTGCAATAAAATCAGAAATTTTCAATTTTAAATAGTTCAATATCACTTCCTCTTTTTTTCTCCACTCCAAGTTACTCCCCTAAACAAGATTCCTCAAACTTTTCTGACAGATGCAGATAAAATATTTAAGAGTGAAACTAAAGAAATATTACAACTACCAGCAGACGTTCTGGATCACATGGTATACACCGAAAGGAAGTACAAAGGCCTCAATTTGTTTCACGCTACTTAGGAAGCCAAACTACTGCATATTAAAATTTATATAAAAATTAACGCTTGCAAATAATGGCTGCATTAATGCAACTAGGAACTTGGAGCAAGAACATCTAACTTGTTTGCAAATCCAGATAACTTACAGAAATGAATGATCAAATTATGTTCAAAAGTAGCCATCTTCCCAATGTGAGGAAGATCCAGCAGATACGAGAGAGAGAGAGAGAGAGAGAGAGAGAGAGAGAGAGAGAGAGAGAGAGAGAGAAGTTCAGTCATGCATGAAGCTGCTGCACAAAGGAAAGGGCACTGGGCTCTTCTTCCAGAAATACATGCCAGGGAACAAATGAATAAGAGATCATCGAGGCTTATCCTGTGCAAAATTTAGAGAAGCCATCAAGATGACGGCGACTATGTGTGCCGTTCGCTCCATGCCGGGAAGGTTCCAGGACAGCACCCTCTGTCGGCATTGCCACAGAGAGCACGAACCCCTTGCCCATGTCCCAGGTGCCTGTCCTCATGAGGTGGTATTGAGAAATTCCTGCCATCATTCGATATGGCACACGATTGCAAACTCGCTGAGAGATCACAGTTTCACAGTGCTCGAAAAAGTTTCTGGCCTGGCTACCAATGGGAGTAACAGGCATACTGACATGATAGTTTTTCAACCAGCTAGCAAGCAAGCTAGATCCCATAGTACGCTTCGAGTCGCATATTGGCGAGCTTGAAGAGGTGGACGCCGAGAAGAAGTTGATTTACTAGCCAACCGTAAACTATTATAAAAGCAAATATCACCTAGACAACATCTCCATCCAAGGACTCATAATCGGTGCTCAAGGCGCAATCCCTAAATTTTTTTGTACAGGTGTGGGATTCTCTTGGTCTAAACCAGACACAACTTAGCTATTGCTGCAATACAAGGTTCAATAACCATACTCCATCATCATTTATATAGCATTTGATGAGCTGAACATCATGATGCTATATTCAAAATTTATTTCTGAGCCTTGTGATTATTGTTATTTCTATTTAGCACATTCTAGCAAATTCACCAATGATTTGGAAGACATAATATTTTGTAATTAATACACTTTGTCCTTGTGGCAGCCTGCTCATGGAGGAAGTTGTATTAATTAAATCACATTTTAACTTGTTAGTTGTGAGTTAACGAATACTATCAGACGTAGAAGCCAACAGTAGTTCTGTCAGACCTCCAATCAATATATGGTATCTTAACTGCAGAACCACTTATTGTAAAATTTCAGCAAATATAATTATTATGATCAGGTTCTTTACCTACAGCTGTAATTCCTCAGACTAAAATAAAACCTAGTAATACAGTACGCAATTTGTTTTCAACTAATTAAGACGTCTGAATGATTTAAAACAAAAAGAGCTACCTTTGGTGGAGATTTAATGAACAAGATAAAAGAGAATCTGGTGGGGATACATGAACTTTCGGCTCACGTTTCATAGCCCTTATCTCAAAGCTTCACATACCATAATATGAAATGCAACGGCTGAATAATTCTATTCTGGTTTATGGCATATATTCAAAAATCATATAATGTATTCGTTTGAAAATAGTTGAAATACGATATGAAAGGAAGGAAAGGATCACTAATCACATTTACAGGATTCGAGGAACAATCAAAGTCAACAGCGGCGCAAAAGAAAGAAGAAAAAAGGAACTATACAATAAAATATTTACCTTTGTAGCTTCAAAACTGATTACAAAAGTTCTCACCACGCCTATTAATGTGCATACTGTATTACAGAAAGAAGAAAGTCGAATGTCAACCTAACCTCTACATCACAGATGTAGCAGTATCATCTTAATCTCACAACTCATTTCATTATAATACTGATATAAAAATTGGTTGCGAATTGTTTTGCTATACAGCTGTAATATTCTCCATAAGAGCTGCGTTCAACAGATATGAAAATGTAAATATCACGATATGAATCACTCGACCAAACACCTAAACGTCACAATGTAACCTAACCTCAAACAACATTAGTTAGTTCCGATATTCATCATTAATATTTTTTAAACACAAACATGGATAAAACTATTGGATATAATAGCAAGTGTCACAACATAAACAAATCCTACCTTCAATCCAAAGTTGTAACCATACGAGGGTCCTGTTACCAACGACTACTTCGGCTTGCCTTAGATTACTTTCGAATGCAAATTACAATTTTAATTTAACCTTTACGGTAAATGTCAATTCTTTCATCTAAGCATCGAATTCACATTAATCAATTCAATTTTACAGTTAACCATTAGAAACAGATCATTTACATAACACTTTAAACACATGTTTCAACAAGTTTCTATTGAATTTTGACTTCAGAATTAACGCGCCTCTTGTGGAGTGGTGCCAACGTAAGACCAGCAAATTTCTCTAAATATTTCCAGTTCGCCTCTGACAGTAGCAAGTATTGGGTAACCTAAGGGTATAACCAAAACAACTAAAATGGGAGAATATTTGGACCCAGATTTGAAAATGAAAGAGTTCTTTATAAACGGATCGTACTCATACGTTGCCTACGAGATACACAAGGCCGGGAAATACAGCACACTAGACTCGTACTCGAGATACTTCCGGCAAGTGCCGCTAGAGTTCTCTTTACTGATCTGTCTCGCCCGCTCATTGCAACACCTTCGAATACGAAAAACTATAAAAATTCATTAAAACTAGTGATTTCCGAAGGCAGCAAACAGATATGAGATCAAAGATAGACCAAGAGCAATTGTTTGACTTATTTTCTACAACGTATGTCTTACAATATGCTTAAACGAAATACGTAATTCACGAAAGAAGCAGAGAAATCTGATAGCGAGTTTGTCACTTCTTACCGATTACTTTAATTGTGCCTCAGAGTTTCCGATAAGCGGATCGAGATTGCGGTCATAAATAACTTTGGGCTTAATCGTCCTTTCATCAATTATCAGCGATCAATCTTTTCCTCCGCACATCTGATATTTCGACAGTCGTATTGAAGCCGCTGTTTGGTGAGCGATGTTATGCCCGTTACGCAATTATTTAGCGTCGTTTCACCGTATTTCTCTTTTTCTTCCCGTTAAATTAAATTTGTGTTCGCCTCTGTGGTGTAGTGGTTAGTGTGATTAGCTGTCACCCCCGGAGGTCCGGGTTCGATTCCCGGCCCTGCCACGAAATTTGAAAAGTGGCACGAGGGCTGGAACGGGTCCACTCAGCCTCGTAGGCAACGACTCATATCACTCTTAGAAGATCCTTGACTGCAAATTCGTGATGCTGTTCCGTATCTGATACGAGGTCGAGGATGAGGTGAGATGAAATTATGACATGACGTCCGGATGTCCTTCTTGACGCCGATCTCAACTGAGGAGCTAATGAAGGGTGAAATGAATGATGGTGAATGAAAATGGGTAAAGAGGTGAAGGAATCAGCTGGGGATTTCTGACAAAAGAGTAGGAATTGGGAGAAAGAAGACGAGCTGCTCGACTAAGTGGTATGTTCAACCACAATATAGGTGTTTTAATTTAATCCACCTATTCAATACTTTTATTTTCACTTATAGTGGTTACATAAACAGACTATCAGTTAAATGGGACATGTTTCGCCCTCAATTAAGGGCATCTTCAGCCTAAAAACAATCATCAAGAGTACAACTAATATTAAATGTGGAAGCTAAAAGTTTAGTCAGTTATTAAAATTTGGAACATAAAAATGTAAAAAATTATATAATATATAAAGATGCTAATGGTAACACTGTCAATGATAAAACTATAATCTTGTCGGAGACTATAAAACTTCTTCCATTAAAATTCTAATTAAAACAGTTCATTTAAAATGTTAGTGGAATACCAAAAATGGTAATAATATAAAGCCAACGACATGAGGGCATGAACACAAGCATAAACATGATTGTCATAAATACAATATGTCCAAGGCCGCTGATGAAATTCGTGAGCATAAAGTGAGACAGAAGCGTCAGATGAAAAATTGTAGAAGTGGCCCTTAGCACCGGTAGGTAATACAACATGAGACTCAGAGCCAACAGAAGGGCAGCAACCAACACAACAGTAGATAACAAATAACAACTTTCAACTAACATAAAACATTATTTCAGTATCTACTGACATTTCCTGACAAGATTTCAGCCAATAGTATTACCTACCGGTGCTAAGGGCCACTTCCACAACTTTTCATCTGATGCTTCTGTCTCACTTTATGCTCACGAATTTCATCAGCGGCCTTGGACATATTGTATTTATGACATCATGTTTATGCTTGTGTTCACGCCCTCATGTCGTTGGCTTTATATTATTACAGTACCACTTTGGTATTCCACTAACATTTTAAATGAACTGTTTTAATTAGAATTTTAATGGAAGAAGTTTTAGTCTCCGACAAGATTATAGTTTTATCATTGACAGTGTTACCATTAGCATCTTTATATATTGTATCATTTTTCACATTTTTATGCCTCGAATTTTAATAACTGGCTAAACTTTTAGCTTCCACATTTAATATTAGTTGTACTCTTGATGATTGTTTTTAGGCTGAAGATGCCCTTAACTGTGGGCAAAACATGTCCCATTTAACTGATAGTCTGTTTATGTAACCACTATAAGTGAAAATAAAAGTATTGAATAGGTGGATTAAATTAAAACACCTTTATTGCTGTTGAATTGTAAATTTTCAATACGGACCAAAAATGAGATTTACAACGTGTAATAAGTGGTATGTTCCTAGCTGTCAGCGGAGAGATGCCGTGGAATGACATTAGTAGATGAATAAGTTTGAGTGGCGTCTTTAAAAGTAGGAAGATCACAATATGAAGATAAAGTTGGAATCTAAGAGGACAAATTGGGGCAAATATTCATTTAGAGGAAGGGGAGTTAGGGATTGGAATAACTTACCAAGGGAGATGTTCAAAAAATTTCCAATTTCTTTGAAATCATTTAAGAAAAGACTAGGAAAACACAGATAGGGAATCTGCCACCTGGGCGACTGCCCTAAATGCAGATCAGTAGTGATTGATTGTAGTCTCTGAACAGGAACAGTCCCAGCTTGTTGCTTGCCTAACATCTGCATCACTGGTCCCACTGCCCCTACATTTGCCTGGAAGTGAAAATGGGAAACCACAGAAAATCAATCTCAGACCAGCCGACGATGGGGTTCAAAGCACTCGTCTCCCAAATGCAGAGTTTGGTTACATAGCCAAAACGCGAAAACATGCGGGTGCGGCCACTCCACTCAAAAATAAGTAATCTTTTGATTTCTCTCGAAATCCAGAACTTACGTGACATGGTAAGGATAATAAATTCTGTTTTACCTGACGGAAGATATTTTGATGAAAAAATCTGTGATTCATTATTTAATATTTTTTACTTTATTTATCATATGAATTTTAGTGCCGGGAGTATCCAAGGGCATGCTCAGCTCGCCTGGTGCCTGTCCTCCTTTTGACACCTATAGGCGACCTGCTTGTATAGATGTGGGATGATGATGATGATGATAATGAAGTAGGGAGAGAGAGAAACCTGGTGTTGGCACATAGCCTGCTTCTGTTGAATAACACTGAGGGGTCTGCTCAAGGCTTAACATCACCATCCGATGGACGATTAACCATTAACAGCGTCATATGCCTTCATTGATATGAACACTGCGGAGAGGTTTTGAAATTGAATCCAGTCTTGTGGCATGCAATCTAGTGATTAGAAATTGTATACAGTACCACCATTTTTCCTACCCTGCCGGCCAACATTCCAATGGCATTTTTTTTTCCACTGACGGGACTCGAACCGGCTAACCATGGTCTCAGACCATATAAACTTGATACCTTTAGGATTATGGCCACCAGGCAAGCTTCTGGGCATCAATTTTTTTTGCTTTACATTGCACCAACACGGGTGTGGGTCATATGGTGACGATGGGCATCAATTAGAACAAAAGCAAAATACCATACTTCTCTCTACCTGATGTATATTTCAAACCAGTATGGGTTGATATTAACTTGTACTGTACCTGAAAGTGTTAGGTACAGTCACACCCTGAATATGGGCGTGGAAAGGACAAACTGGGACCCATACCTGAAGAATCTGGACTGTCCGTCTCATCAACTTAATCATTATCAGTTCCATTCAGAACAAGTTATTTTTCCATTGAAAGTCCTTTCTGCGAGTCACATGTCCAACCTACTGCCATTTCAGTGTTGCCATCCTTTGAATCTGTCTGTCTGTTAGGTCAGGTCATCAGCCCAGAGGCTGGTTGGGTCCTCAAATAGCATCACCAAAGGCTATGCAGTTACAAGGAAACCACAAAAACCAATGGCAGTACCAAAATGAGGCGTACTAGGCAAGACGAGGAGTGAGGTAGTTTGCCATTGCTTTCCTCACTGGGCCAGACAGTGCTATTGTAGCACAACTAACCCTATGAGCAACACCTTTCATGACACTCAGACACACTGGTTGTGCTCTGAATGTCATTAATCAGCAACACCCATACCGCAGCAGCTTCCATATTGTCACAGCCATGGATGAGACAGGGACTTCAGTGGAAGCTACACTTTGCTCTGGCCTGTGCCAAGAGATGGATGCATAAGTACTGTATCCATCAAGAAATGACAGACAGTGTCCAGGTCTCACACCCAGAAGGAAGTAGGGCCTACAAAAAGGATACATTATATCATATTTGCAGTGGCAATAACTGATATCAGTAATGTCAGTAACTTAGCATATGTTATCTGCTGTTTTTCTGTCTCTTCTTGAGAAACCCAGCATAATCTTTTCATGACTGTTTGAGCTGTTCTAAGTTTTTGTTTTTTCAAATTCATTCAGTGTCCAGGTCTCACACCCAGAAGGAAGTAGGGCCTACAAAAAGGATACATTATATCATATTTGCAGTGGCAATAACTGATATGTGATAATATTTTTGGAGAAATACTGACCCACTGCACATGTATTATGAAGAGCATGGATTCTTTGACAATATTCAGTGGAGAGATGGCATGGGATGACACCTGAAAAACCATACATCTAATTTTTGATCTGATGACATTAGTAGACTAATAACCTCGAGCGGTGCTTTTAAAAGTAGGAAAGATCATAATATGATAAAGTTGGAATTCAAGAAGACAAATTGGGGCAAATATTAATTTATAGGAAGAGGAATCAGGGATTGGTATTATTTACCTAATGAAATGTTCGATAAATTTCCGAGTTCGTTGAAATAATTTAAGAAATGGCCAGATAAAAAAATCTCATAGGTAATCTGCCACTGGGTGACAACCCTAACTGCAGATCAATGATTGATTGATTGCCTGATTGAATGAACACAATATTGACCCTTAAGAGGCCCATAGATGTGCAATATTATTGCGCAAAATAGATTGTACAATATATTGTTAGCTGCCCACAGACATACAATATTATTGCACAACAATCAGGTTTGTACAATAAATAGAATCGCTGTGGAGATAATATTGATGGTTGTGCAATATGTTGTGCAAAGCAATCATAGATGTACAATATGCGTGGCAATATATAGTCAGTCCATGCTGGTATTTTGTTTGGTGAACACACTTTTCTGCATCACGAAGCCGCTTCACTTCCTTGTAGAAGTTTGTACGTAAAGAACTGATTTTTAAAAATAACTTCTTGCTTGTCGGCGTTCGGGTATTTTTTGCGATATTTCTCAATAAGCACCTCGTTCTGTTCTCCTTCTTTAACGCGATTACTGTAATTTTTGCTCTTAACATCCCATACAGCTGGAAGGCCATGGTACACTTCGATAAATTCCAAAATAAACTTTTACAGCACCTGTTTGACTGCCATCACAATACTTTCTGCCCCACTTATTGATACCAACTGGCGGGAAGATGCAATATTGCCAAGACAGGTACAGTATATTGCGATTTGTGCAATATATTTCAAACTTTTTAAATTTTGTACAATATATTGCACAACCCTTCAATATTAAATACACACTATCAATTATCAGTTCTTTCCAGGCAGTATGGTCTTGGGGAATTCTCTGACAACGACCTCCAGTTGTTCTCTGGCAGTCTTTGTACTATCAGTCTGGTGGAATTCCTCTTGGTCTCTGATAATCTCCACAGCTCCCCTCAAGAACAAGTTTTTGTTTTCTAATAAAAGTCCTTTCTATGAGCCTATGTCCATTGGCAGTTTGTTTCTTCATTCAGTATGTTGAACTTTGGAAGAAATACTTATGGGACTTGAAGCACTTCATCCAGATTAGGAATTGCCCCATTTCAGTATTAAATAAATTGAACACAAGCAGTGACCATCAACTGGTAAGGGCAAGGATCATTTATTTACAATAATGAAATGAAAAATGAAATGGCATATGGCTTTTAGTGCCAGAAGTCCAAGGACTTTGACTCGCCAGGTGCAGGTCTTTTGATTTGACGGCCATAGGCGACCTGCGTGTCGTGATGAGGATAACATGATGATGAAGACGACACATACACCCAGTCCCTGTGCCAGGGGAATTAACCAATTATGGGTAACATTCCCAACCCTGCCAGGAATCAAACCCGGGACCCCTGTGATGGAAGGCCTATACGCTAACCATTTAGCCATGGAGTTGGACATTTACAATAATAATAATAATAATAATATAGAGTGAGTTGCCAAGGCAGTGTGGGTCACATAGTTGTGAGCTTGTGAAAATTTAGATTCTATAATTCCACCTTTACAATACTGTTGTGAGCTACATTTATTTGTGAGATAGTTGGCTCAGGATTGGCAAGTGGACAAAACAAAACTCATTGTTACAATAGATATCCACTGCTGCATAGTCCCCTAGTTGGTTCTACTTCTTCTGTAATGTACTGTACTGTATAGGCACAAGCATAGAAGAATGAAACTTGTCAAGAAAATGTGAAAGAAAGGCTGGTGAAAATACATGCAAATATGGTCTTTTGTTATTTTTCTTTGGGTTTTGAAGTGATGATTTTATATACAACACAATATAATTATGAATTAAATCTATGAAGTAAGGAATGAAAATTATATAGTTTTTACTATCTCATAAATACAGAATGTTGAAATTTTCCAAAACTGCTAAAGGGAATGTGTAAAGGAAGAGTCTGTTAAAAAGTTGCAAAAAATTGATTTTCTTTAACAGTGTAAGTGAAGATTCCTTGCCAGGTTCCACTAGCAATAGCGTTAGTGCTAGTGATTTTGAAATATGTATTAGTGACATTTCAGCACAAGAGAGTGATATTAAAACTCATAGTGTGAAAAATATAATTGACACTGATCATGGCCTGTACAGCGGTGAGTTAGATAAAGATTTCAAAATAACATTTGTGACCTTTCAACTCTTAAGGAACTGGCCAAACTCCTGATAGAAAACTTGGTCATTGCTATTAGTGGGCCTGATTTGTGTACAGTGCTGCAACTATATCTTGCTTTACCAGTCACAACAGCATCCATCAAGCGATCGTTCAGCAAATTAAAACTTACAAAAACATATCTGTGCAGTCCCATATCACAGAGGAGGTTAGGTTCATAGACTTTACCCTCCATGACAGTGATGAAACCAGCAGTATTAATGTGTGAAGTGTGTTAAACAGTTTTCTGTCAACAAAACAATGGTGCTTCATAAAAATTATTATGGATACCTCTTCTGGTGAGTTTCAGTTAATTATAATATATCTCTAGTATGTAAGCATACAGTGATTAGTGTAGGAAATATTCTCACACTAAGTCAGAATTTGTCCGGCCCTGCGGTGTAGAGGGCAATGCGTCCGCCTGTCACCCGGCGACCCCAGGTCGATTCCCAGCCGGGTCAGAGGTTTTTAATTGTAAATGATGAATATCCCTGGCCTGGGAACTGGGTTTTTGTGTCGTCCTTAATGTTCCTTTCCTCACATTCAACACTTTACACTTCCGCCATTTACATAATACACGCAGGTTCCTCACATATGGTGCAAGTAGGGGCAAAAGATCTTCATAGGTCGATGCCCTGAACAAATAGCATTAAATAAAAAAAAAGGATGAGACCACCAGTTGTTATGTGGAACCTTAACTGCAGGGATGCCACTTTTCATTTCAGATATTCTGTTTTTATTGGCTGGGACTTAAACTATGATACTTTAATGAGAAACCCGTGTGACAATGCCACTTGGCTACCATGTCCTTAAATAACAGAATGCCTCTTGTTTTGGTGGTATTCATACAGCATTTTAATAATAAGAATTTTATTGCAGCCAATGGCCATATAAGAAATAAATAAAATATGTTTCCACTTATTGTCACAAAGTTTGTTTGCACTTTTAATTGTCATGTCCATTATTCATTAGCAAGCTGGGTGATTGTTTGTTGCCTACGCTTGCACTGTAAAGCATGATACTTCTCATAGTGTTGGTCACAGAGTCTGCACATGCAATCCGGACCTGGTTCGTGGTAATTCAAGATCTGGCATACTTTATGATGAAACCCATGTATGGCAAACCTCGTAACTGTATGCCGTAAGTCATATCCTGTGCATGTCCATTCACGGTTGATCATGGCATCTGTCTCGTAGAAATCCATCCCAATATCTGCTCTTTTTTCTTTCAGTTCTTGTAAGAGTTCCCGATAACTTGTTGTGGATGGTAGCAGTAGGTGAAGTCTTGCACCATAGCAATTTTGTGGAAAAGTACATAGCCGAGCTCTTCAGACGAAATAAAAAGAAAAAAAAATCTCTCATAAAACCAGATAGACCACAGGCCAAAGCACAAAATGCCTCATCCATTGCTTTACTTTTGGAAATATTACTTCAGAAAAGAATTAACCACAAGGTTGTTAAAAACATAGGCATCTCTTAAGCAGACAGGATTTTTGATAGACAAGGCATAATATTCACACTCACATGAATCCTCCTATGCCTGTAAACCAGTAACTCATTAATATCACACTTGTTTACAGAAATTTTCTAGTTGTTTCTAGCTTTTTTGAGTAACAATTTGAGCTCATGGTCTTCTGCACAGATCTTTTCTGGCCATCAAGTTTAGCCTATACCGATACTAAGAAAATAAGGCTGAAATCAGTTCAAGTAAGAAAATCGGCTGTTCATGAGGAAGACTTCTCCATTTTCTTGATTTTCTTCAGAAGACATGGAGCAAAGTTCTCTGCGATACATAACGAATTTCACCTTATTTTCTTGACACAGCAAAATCCCAAAAGCTTATATCATATCTACAATTATGGGCTATGAAAACATCAACTTAAACAGTTCAAGCAAGTTTGCATATGCTGACAATTGGGTACTTGTGTGAGCGACCATGGTGACCAATAAGTTATCAGTTCTTGGTAAAAGGAGGTTACAACCATATGTTCCTAGTGGAGATCTACATACTTTACTTTTCAACAATGAACTAGTCAATATGGACCTTAGGATCTACTTTGAGAACATTCTTCTTCCATCAGAAGCTCAAGATGTCTCAAATACCCAGCTTCAAGGACATCTATGGAGGTCAGCTGAAAGATGTCTGTAATCATTAGAAACGGGATCCATTCTGGTCATGCTTCCCTCAAAAACAGTACCGGTAAGGGTTCTTATTGAAAGAGGATTCAACATAACTAATAATGCTACTTCTGATCATATTAAAATATCCTGTTTTTTATCCTAGCTGTCAGGCTTTGTTTGAACTAAGCCATAAAATTAGGTCTGCTCTCAACATAAGTAACAGAAAAACTGTAGGCTACCAATGTGCTGACTTTTCTCAAAATTTTCTTCACTAAGCTGTAAATGTGATGCTAAAAGGCAAACTATTCAGGATGTAACTTTAGTGTATGATAAGTCTTGTCCAGAGGAACAGATGCCTGATAATTCATCTGCCTGATTTTCTAGATATTCAGTTTTCCTTTCAAGAAAAAATCTAATAAACACTATACCACTTCCTACAGTTAATATTTCTTCCTTGAATTCAATCTTTGAGTCAGTCACTGGTCTGATACGGATGAAGTTTTTGCTCTCCTTTCTCATGTTCATCCAATTGGTCTGAAAAAGTACAATAATGTAAAGCCATATAAAGGGAAGGGACACCTTTTTTTACCTATCATCTTTCCTCTCTAGTTTTTCTCTTAAATAATGTATATGTTCAGTACTGGGTGACAGATAAATCTATAGTTGATTTTAAAAAATAGTTTGTTTGACCAGCTTCACATGCTGGTAGATCTGAAATGCTTAATTACCTGTCCTTATAAAGGGTCCTAACAAAATTCACTTTCTTAGGAATGATCTCCACTCTTAACAGTATACCAGACAAGCTTCTGTGACCATATTTTCCAGCAGTAGTAGCAGCTGTAGCACATTATAGCACTTTATGTAATACATTCTATCTCAAGTACAGTTTACTGAATTGTTGCTTCTCATCAGCCAACTAAAGATAATAAAACGTTATTCTTAGCCATTGCAAGCTACTTGTAATACAGTACATTGTCCTTTGCAAATAATACTAATTAAAAAATGTTAAGAAGCCAATGATTCCATAATTAAGTATCTATTTTATATAACAAATGGAATAACATACAGTGGCACAAACATCAGGTAGATATTTTCTTAAAGTAAACATGCAGTCAGAGGACTAGAGCATACAGCATTAATTTCCAAGAAGTTGCACACTTATATTGAAGATGTTGCAGAGAATTAAGGTGTCATAATCATTTAATCTGAAACAAGTGCTCTTTTATAAAGAGCAGATGTTTCAGAAGACATCTAAAGTTCCATTATTTCCCTATATATACAAGAGCCCTTCAAACAAAGTCTGGAAAATGTGATGTATCTGAATGGTGAACAGGAACACTTACATGAAAAAGATCTTCACTGTAGTCCTAATGCACAAAATATCCTTTCTCTCACAATGAACGTATTAGGATTGACCTGTGAGAGAAAATTTCACTTTTGTTGTAACTAGGCAACAATCAAACACTACCCGTTTTACTTCTTCATTTGATGAAAAGAGTTTTTTTAAGGATTACAAGAAATGAAAATCACACAGCCTTGCAAGGCTGTTGTAGAGTCTGATATCGTACTGCAAATTCATGCCCGAATACAAGATGACTTATTCTGTTCTGGCTTAAATGCATTCTTCAGTGAGTCATAAGTCTTCGAAAGCTTATAGTTCTTTTCTGATTCAGTTGATGTTCAAATATCGCTGTCTTATGGTTGAAATCCAACTCTTATCCCTATCCAGGCAATGGAAAACAGTATTTTGTGGTGGTTACACAATTCTATAATGAAATATATGCCTACAAGATGATTTAATACAGTTCATTACATTAGTGCTGCATTCCTCTGCAGATGGATATGTATGTGTTCTTTTCGTTCTCAGACCTATCTGGTCACTGAATGCATATCTCATATGGAAAGAAACTGTGATGGATGCTCCTTCATAAAGGTCTAGTAAGCTGAAAGAGTGATGAGTCTCCATCAAGCCTCATTGTCTTGAATACAATCAGTAAGCAAAAACTCTTGTATAAATCAAGTCATACACATGTTTTCCAGCATTCATTTGATCTTTGTATATATAATGGTTTCAAAGTTCCCTCGCGCTTATTTATAGCAGTAATGTTCCCTCCACTTTCTTCATCTCCATGATTGTTATATAATAACATCAGGAAGGAGAAAGTAAGAACATTAACAGAAAGCACATCCTGACACCACTTTGAAAGGTCTGGATCCTCAGTTTATCCGTCCCTTATGAGTCATAAAGGAATCGTGGTCATAGCGGCTCGATGGAGTGGTGGCATCCACACATTTGTTGAGGCGCCGAACTCGGTAGCACAACACCACCAAAGCAAGACTAAGTAGTGCGAGGAGAACACATCCCAAACCTGCAGAATAAGAATATAAGATCAGTGAACGTTAAAACCATAACAGATTAGTCAGTTAGCATAGTAGTAAATATCATTGATAATGAGACCTCTTAACCTTTTCAGTCTGGCAAAGCGAGGGCAGATGTGTGGCTTCAGGGACGAGTATATATGGCACCTGGCTGTGCTCGCTGCACGGGATACTTATTACTCTCTACAATCTTGCTCACATTTGTTCACATTGTTAAGAAATGACAGGTTGACTATTTAAAAAATCTATAAATAGTTCAAATTGTTTGTGCAAGTATTAGTCATCTTCAGTCATGCAGAGTGTCCCATCCTTTTAGATCTTTGACTTTGAACACAGCATTGACAGAGTTACATCTTTCCTCTCTTCACTTTCTTCAAAGTCACTACCCAATACGAGGATAAGAACTTCATCCGCAGTATACAGTTTCTCATGCATTTTGAAATACAGTACCACAATGCACTGAAGCTGCATATAGAAGTGCTAATACACTGGCAGTGAACTATAATTATACAGCAAATGATGAGGGTGAAGGTCACTCGAACCCTTACCTTCTGACTAATTGCCCCCAACTTCTCGTGACTCTGCTATTAACTAAAGACTCGCAAGATAACCACTAGATATAATGAAGGTCAAACTTCTCCAGCGGTCTGTCACAGCAAAGCACAGAAGAGACGAACGACACAGAACCGTGTAGCATCGCTCCCGCACAACTGCTACAGTAGTCCACTAGCTATCCAGCATGGCTCTCTCCTGACTGCTATAGCAGTCCACTGGAGTGAAAAGGTTAAAAGCAAGCAGTGAATGATTTACTCATATTTCTTGTTTGAATGATTACACAGTAATTCCTGCTAGTAGTGCTGAAGGCCTACAGATAACAGGCCATTTAAACCTAGACCTGAAAATTAGAAACTGAATAGAAATAGCAAGATCAACATTAAAGAAAATGAGGATGTTATTGTGTGATGATGTTTTAAATTTGAAACTTATAGCAGCAGCATAGGTCTATAGTTAAATGTTACATTTGGCCTACTCTGCTCTATGGGTCAAAGCTTGGACATTAAAACAAGCCACTATCAAGCAAGTGGAATCTCTAGAACTATGGATCATGGGTTGAACATAGCCCCGGTGAATACATATTACAGAGAGCAAACTGCTAAAGAAAACTGCTGATCACCATATAATGCAGAAAAAGTGCATATTGGGGGCATGCGTTATGCAATGAAACATTTGCAATTTTGCAACTAATTCTGAAAGGTAAAATTGGAGCGCACAGAGAAATAGACAGGAGGTGAACATCATGCCTTAAGGTTAGGCCTGTTAAGACAGGATGGATATAAAAGCATTGAGAACTCTATCATGTTGCTGAATACTAAAGAATACTCTCCATATGTATCACCAGTGTATGGGAGATCGGATAGGGCACGAAGAAGAAGAATACTGGGAAATTAGTGGCATTAATTTTTCTGGGATTATTTTGGAAAAAACTTTTTCTGCTTTTATCCAGCACAAAATATGTAACATGTGTATTTTTTAAAGTTTTTAAAAATCAAGCTTTCATTCCATACCCTGAAGAGATATGGTGGACCTCCTAGAGGGTAACACCCTCTCACAGACTACGGAGATTTAAACAGATGATTTGGTATGGAGAAGGCGAGGGAGTAGCGGCCGTGGCCTATAAAATACGTCCTGGTATTCACCTTAGTGCAGGAGAATGGGAAACTGCGGAAAATCATTCTCAGGACAACCAATAGTAGGGACCAGCACCTCTGCCTACAGCACATAGAGCTGCAAGGCTAACCAAAATTAACCGTTATTAAGCTGAGGCCCACTTCACTCTGTGACATGTATTAATTATGATTATTATTATTATTATTATAAAGCTTTCATTCCCACTCTGATGTGGTGGGGCAGGCCACCTAAAGAGCAAAACCCTATCTCTGGCCAAGCGATGCAGGCTGGTTAAGGAGATGTGATAGAGAAGGGAGGTGGATAAAAGGATATGAAAAATAACAGAGATGGAGGAAGGATTGGGCCTCTTGGCTACTATTTATTTATTTATTTATTTATTTATTTATTTATTTATTTATTTATTTATTTATTTATTTATTTATTCATTCATTTTTTTTGGACATAAGATTTCCATTTGGATTTTGAGTACACTAGAAGCACAGAACTGAATAGGAAAAATGATAAATACAACAAAAAACCTGAGCTGATCTAACGTAAATGAAAATATGCAAACTGTGTCCTACTAACTCCTGTTGAAACATTTAAAGTACGTGTACATGCAATGATAGACGGTGAAATTATGAATCACATTAAGACATTGAATACTTAAAATGAATATTATATGGCAAGACTGTCGGACTAATGGTGTGGTAAGCCCGAAGGTTGTCTAGGCACATAACTAATCCCACAGACGATGACCATATTGGAAAGGGGTGGGGTAGGGAATGCGCTTGGTGTGGTAGGATTAAATACGAGGGTTTACCTTGGTACAGTCTGTTCTTATGGAGGTGGCTGGTTTGTGGATTAGATGAAAATACGGTGATAATGAAGTGGGGATAGGGTGTATAGGGAGGATTTTAGGGTGGTCTGTAGGAATTAGGATATGAAGGGTTGTTGGGATCGAAGGCCTCGTTGATCCCAACAACCATTACATATATTTAGAATTTCCTGTGATTATAGTCGGAGAGAATACAATTGGAATAAGGAATATTGTTAGTGATTTTTATTATTAATCTCATAGTAATTACTATTAGTTATTTTCATAAGAATGTACACTGCAAAGAAAAATGACCCACCATTAAAACTGAAAACAGTTAATATAATCCATGACATCATAGAAGTTAAGTGAGATTTCTGAACAGTGGAAGGTGTGGCAGTAATGCATAGAAATAAAGTATAATAGATATATTATTATTATTATTATTATTATTATTATTATTATTATTATTATTATTATTATTATTATTATTATTATTATTATTATTATTATTATTATTATTATTATTATTTTGGGATTTCCGTGGAATGCAGAGGTGAAAGAAGGTGCTGGGGTGAATGGGTCTAACTACAATGTCAAGAATTGAATTTAAAACTTAAACTGAAGGTTATATTTTTAGAACTTCAAACACAACAATTTTTTCATGACAATATTACAGGTACAAGTAGCAATCATTAAACAAGATGGGGCAAAATCCAAGATTTAGAATCTTAACACTTTGGGCTTTAAGCCCTTAGCTTTACATTTCCTGAGCTACTAGCTCAAATTTACAAAAGAGCACAATTTATACAAGGGCAGAAATCCTCAAATTCAAAGAGCACTTGCTCCCAAAATTACAACATCTAGCCTTCAAGAGACATTTATAAATCTTACAAAATCTTGAAAAAGAGCGAACAGGCTCTCAGTTTTCCAAGCCTACTCGAGGCAACCTCAACTTTCAATTACAGGCCTCTCAAGGCACTATTTACAAATGGAATATATTTTTACAGGGGTATTAAATACCCAACCTACTGGGCCTTTGTGGGATAAGAATAACAGGTTAAATCAATGGCCCGAACACAAAATGAATGGAGGCGAATACTTGCACTCCTAGATATGGACACTTAAAACCTAAAGGGCAGCAGGCCGATGAAACAAGGGCTATTCCTAAACTATGGAGGTGACTCGTGTAAGGATAAATTAATGCATTACGGAAAGGAAGAAAAAAGAGTTGCAAAACATAGTCACCTCAAACCAAGATGAAGGGGAGCTCGAGAGGGTACATCACTCTCTATCCCCGATTTACAGTTAAAGAATTTATGAAGTTTTTACATTAGCCAGCAGAAAGTTACATTTTTAGAAAAGTAGGTTACATGATTAACGATTCAGAGCTTTCCCTCGGGTTAAACTGCGGAGTTAGCAAGAAAGAAAGATGTTATGTGGCCATTACCTTGTAGATGTAATGCTGACCGATGAAAGAGGCTGCCCGCCTCCTGCTCTGACACACACACTCAGTAAGATGACGATCAATTGGCCAAGAGACATGAAAAGCCGCAGTTTATAAACCCTCAGGGAAGGTTCGAGATCATTCAGGAATAAACCAGCCACACCCTCTCAATTTAATTGGTCCAATTCAAAGTTACATTTCAGGATCAAACAAGAAGCCAGTGATTGGTAGAAAATTAATTACAGAAATTAGCGATTGGCTAGATTCAAAACTGGTGGAAATAAAAAGGAAATATTGCCAACCCAAAAATAAATGAACATCAATCAGTAAAAAAAACAACAACTTATGAATACAAAACTTCTTTGAATTATAAGTTCTCATACGCCACACCAGGGTGCATGCTCATAGTTTTTAGTAGTGTCATCTGTGGAAGAATGTCCAAACTTCTTGATGGATAGCAAACAAAACTAGTAGAAATTCAGTCAGTTCAGGAAACTTCACAATAACAAAATTACATCCTATTTCTGTGGTGACATCTTCTGAGTAAATTTCTAAGTTGGTGTAGTTTCAGTTTCACTGTTTCACCTATAGAGGAGTTTATTTAGGTGCTTGTTTTAAATGCACGGCATTGAGGTGTACCTCCCGGTACAATTATTATTGTTGTTGTTGTATCGGGAGGTACACCTCTACGCCGCGCATTCAAAATTAGCACGGGAAAGGTCCAAATCGTTAACTATGTAACCTCCTTTTCTAAAAATGTAACTTTCTGCCAGCTAATGTAAAGATTTCATAAATCTTTAACTGTAAATCGAGGATAGAGAGTGATGTACCCTCTCGAGCTCCCCATTCATCTTGGTTTGAGGTGACTACGTTTCATAACTGTTTTTCATTCTGTAATGTGGTAATGTAATTTCTATACGAGTCACCTCAGTAGTTTGGGAATAGCCCCTGTTTCATCAGCCTAGAGCCACTTAGTTTTTTTTTTTTTTTGGGTGTTCATATCTAGGAGTGCAAGTAGACGCCTCCATTCATTTTTGTGTTCGGGCCACTAATTTAACCTGTTATTCTTATTCCACGAAGGCCCAATAGGTTGGGTATTTGATACCCCTGTAAAAGTAAGTTCAATTTTGTAACTGGTGGTTTGAGAGACCAAAGAGTGATGTAATGTTGCCTTGAGTACGCAGTAAGAAACTGAGAGCCTGTTAGCTCTTTTTCAAATTTTGTGATTGTAACGAATGCCTCTGGAAGGCTAGATATTGTATTTTGGGAGCAAGTGCTCTATGAATTAGGGGATTTCTGCCCTTGAATAAATTTGTGCCCTTTGTAAATTTGAGCTGAGAGCTCAAGAATCGTAAAGCAAAGGGGCTTGAAGCCCAGGATTTGTGGAATTCACTATATTGTATTTTCCTTGACTTGATTCTAAATTGCTAATTGTACCTGTTACACTGTTATTTGTTGATTTTTGAAATTCTAAAGAAATATAACCTTTGTTGAAGTTTTAAATTAACTCTAATATTGTAAATAGACCCATTCCCCCGGCACCTTCTTTCACCTCTTTCTGCTCCATGGGTATCCCTGTAACAATTATTATTATTAAATATTATGGTGATTATTGCTTACTAGTCTCAAAAAAAAAAAAGAAGGTAGAATCTTAAAATATATTCGAGGAGACTGGATTTATGAGTTATGTAGTTAAAAATTAAGGTGAAATATACCATTGAAACTTCTGGATTCACACAATTCAATTATTTTTGCATGAAAATTCCTTCTTTTCTTAACCTAATAACACTGCAACTTATGTTTTTATATTTCACCAGATCTTGCAGTGCTACTAAACTCAAAACTCAAAGGAGAAGGTGGTAGTGTTTCACGTTGGTACCAACAACGTAAGGCAAGCTGATATAAGTACCAACATAGTTGGAGATGTGTGGGATCTGGTAAATGCAGCACGGGTGAAGTTTAAGAAAGCGGAGATTGTTATTAGTGGAATACTGTGTAGGAGGGATACTGACTGGAGGGTGATTGGGGATTTAAATGAGACTATGGAGTGGGTATGTGGGAAACTGGGAGTGAAATTTCTAGATCCTAATGGGTGGGTAGGAGAAAGGGATCTGCGCTCGGATGGCCTTCATTTAAACCGCAGTGGTACGTATAAGTTAGGAAATTTGTTTGGAAGGGTAATAGGGAGGTACATTCAGGGAAACGGGATGGCCTAGGGAGCGGTGATAAGGGAACAGGGAACTGGAAATCAAGTAGGGATGACATAAAATTGTTAGTGTTGAACTGTAGAAGTATTGTAAAGAAAGGAATAGAATTAAGTAATTTAATAGATATATATTTACCAGATATTGTAATAGGAGTTGAATCATGGCTGAGAAATGATATAATGGATGCAGAAATTTTCTCACGGCACTGGAGTGTGTATCGTAGAGATAGGATAGGAAAGGTGGGAGGGGGAGTTTTCATTCTTGTGAAAGAAGAATTTGTAAGCTACGAAAAAGTTAAAGATGAGACACATGAAATTCTAGGTGTAAGGCTCATTTCTAAAGATAATAGGCAACTTGATATATTTGGAGTGTACAGATCGGGAAAGGGTAGCACTGATGTGGATTCGGAATTATTTGATAGGATAGTCAGCTATGTGGGAAACAACATGGAAAGAAATGTGATTGTAGCGGGAGATCTGAATTTGCCAGATGTCAATTGGGAAGGAAATGCAAATGACAGGAAGCATGACCAACAAATGGGAAATAAGTTAATATGGGAAGGACAGCTGATTCAGAAAGTGATGGAACCAACCAGAGGGAAAAATATCCTGGATGTGGTGCTGATAAAACCAGATGAGCTCTATAGGGAAACTGAAGTAATAGATGGTATTAGTGATCATGAAGCTGTTTTTGTGGTAGTTAAAAATAAATGTGATAGAAAGGAAGGTCTTAAAAGTAGGACTGTTAGGCAGTACCATATGGCTGATAAAGCAGGTATGAGGCAGTTTCTAAAACGTAACTATGATCGGTGGAAAACGGTAAATAAAAATGTAAACAGACTCTGGGATGGGTTTAAAGAAATTGTTGAGGAATGCGAAAACAGGTTTGTACCTTTAAGGGTGGTAAGGAATGGTAAAGACCCACCTTATTATAATAGAGAAATAAAGAGACTAAGAAGGAGGTGCAGACTGGAAAGAAATAGAGTTAGAAATGGCTGTGGAAGTAAGGAGAAATTGAAGGAACTTACTAGAAAATTGAATCTAGCAAAGAAGGCAGCTAAGGATAACATGATGGCAAGCATAATTGGCAGTCATACAAATTTTAGTGAAAAATGGAAGGGTATGTATAGGTATTTTAAGGCAGAAACAGGTTCCAAGAAGGACATTCCAGGAATAATTAATGAACAAGGGGAGTGTGTATGTGAGGATCTTCAAAAGGCAGAAGTATTCAGTCAGCAGTATGTAAAGATTGTTGGTTACAAGGATAATGTCGAGATAGAGGAAGAGACTAAGGCCAAAGAAGTAATAAAATTTACGTATGATAACAATGACATTTACAATAAGATACAAAAGTTGAAAACTAGAAAAGCGGCTGGAATTGATCAGATTTCTGGGGATATACTAAAGACAATGGGTTGGGATATAGTACCATATCTGAAGTACTTATTTGATTACTGTTTGGCCAAAGGAGCTATACCAGATGAATGGAGAGTTGCTATAGTAGCCCCTGTGTATAAAGGAAAGGGTGATAGACATAAAGCTGAAAATTACAGGCCAGTAAGTTTGACATGCATTGTATGTAAGCTTTGGGAAGGCATTCTTTCTGATTATATTAGACATGTTTGTGAAATTAATAACTGGTTCGATAGAAGGCAATTCGGTTTTAGGAAAGGTTATTCCACTGAAGCTCAACTTGTAGGATTCCAGCAAGATATAGCAGATATCTTGGATTCTGGAGGTCAAATGGACTGTATCGCGATTGACATGTCTAAAGCATTTGATAGGGTGGATCATGGGAGACTACTGGCAAAAATGAGTGCAATTGGACTAGACAAAAGAGTGACTGAATGGGTTGCTATATTTCTAGAAAATAGATCTCAGAGAGTTAGAGTAGGCAGTGGCGGCCGGTCAGTACGTGCTACCGGGCTTCAGCACGTAGCTTGGAACTGTAAGGAATATTATTTATGTACAGTACAATTATCCTGGTGCCTTTTCGTTGTTGTGAGTACGATATGAATTTGTGTTTTGTGCAAATCAGGACGAGATCTGTCGAACACCTAGCGCCGTTCTCCCGGGGAACAAGGCTCGTGCTCATGTGAAGTGAGCCCTTGCCTGTAGCCTGAAGGAAGCAATACGCAGGCGCAGCCAAGCTTGGAACACTCCCCCTAGCCGGCGGAGTATACCGTAAACCGGGATCAACTTTCACTGATCCCGTTTATAGTTACTTCCTCTCCCGCAAGGGGGTAGAATTACTCGGTGTCTCCTGCTACCCGGAGCGCAGCGAGGGATCCAGTCGGCCGTGCTTATGTTGAACGTGGTAAGCGAATCTGCCACTAGAGAGTAGCATCGTCTGGGTTCGAAAGTAAAGCGTAAGTGGAGGCAATCTATCTCACACATGCTTATTAAAATATCCATCTTCCTTTTGTGCCAAAAATAAGGAATTCGTAGGTGAGTCAAAGAATCTTTGACTGACCCTAAATGTTATCCCGCATTACAATGTAATTTACTCTGGTGAAATGAAATAGCGTATGGCTTTTAGTGCCGGAAGTATCCGAGGACATGTTTGACTCGCCAGATGCAGATCTTTTGATTTGACGCCCGTAGGCGACCTGCGAGTCGTGATGAGGATGAAATGATGATGACGACAACATGTACACCCAATGATGGTTAAAATTCCAGACCCTGCCGGGAATCGAACCCGGGATCCCTGGGACCAAAGGCCAGCGCGCTATCCATTTAGCCATGGAGCCGGATATTTACTCTGGTAATAGGGGAGGTCTCAATGAATCAGTTGGCAGCTCTTTCAGTTGCTTTGTGCGGTTTTAAATCTCGCAGTTATATTGCTGGTGCGTGTTTTTTCTGTCATTGTGTTAATGCTAAAGTTTATACGAAGATTTATCAAATTATTTATCCACTGCAGTGTATATAAAGTGAAATTAAATTAGTGTTCTTAGTGGGGATCTATATTCCCACGATTCTATTTGCACTGATGTAAGTTGCGCCATTAGGTTAGTAAAAACAATATTTCTCCAATTAATTATTTATCTCGTAGACAGTTGTCGAAGAATTCATCTGCTTCCAAATTAATGTTGTTTTTGTTTGTTCTGAGTTATAAATTGTGAGAAAAGTTGTATTATTATTATTATTATTATTATTAGTAGTAGTAGTAGTAGTAGTAGTAGTAGTAGTAGTAGTAGTACCAAGTTTGAAGTATGAGTTGTTCATCATGGCAATATGCAGATTTAAAACAGCGTATTTAGCTTGTTTTTTGTAGCACGTAGGACGATTTTTTCACGAGCCGCCACTGAGAGTAGGTGAAGCTTTGTCTGACCCTGTAATAGTTGAGAGGGGAGTTCCTCAGGGCAGTGTTATCGGACCTTTATGTTTTCTTATATATATATAAAAATGATATGAGTAAAGGAGTGGAATCGGAGGTAAGGCTTTTTGCGGATGATGTTATTCTCTATAGAGTGATAAATAAGTTACAAGATTGTGAGCAACTGCAACGTGACCTCGAAAATATTGTGAGATGGACAGCAGGCAATGGTATGTTGATAAACGGGGCTAAAAGTTAGGTTGTGAGTTTCACAAATAGGAAAAGTCCTCTCAGTTTTAATTACTGCGTTGATGGGGTGAAAGTTCCTTTTGGGGATCATTGTAAGTATCTAGGTGTTAATATAAGGAAAGATCTTCACTGCGGTAATCACATAAATGGGATTGTAAATAAAGGGTACCGATCTCTGCACATGGTTATGAGGGTGTTTAGGGGTTGTAGTAAGGATGTAAAGGAGAGTGCATATAAGTCTCTGGTAAGACCCCAACTAGAGTATGGTTCCAGTGTATGGGACCCTCACCAGGATTACCTGATTCAAGAACTGGAAAAAATCCAAAGAAAAGCAGCTCGATTTGTTCTGGGTGATTTGCGACAAAAGAGTAGCGTTACAAAAATGTTGCAATGTTTGGGTTGGGAAGAATTGAAAGAAGAAGAGCTGCTCGACTAAGTGGTAGGTATGTTCCGAGCTGTCAGCGGAGAGATGGCGTGGAATGACATTAGTAGACGACTAGGTTTGAATGGCGTCTATAAAAGTAGGAAAGATCACAATATGAAGATAAAGTTGGAATTCAAGAGGACAAACTGGGGCAAATATTCATTTATAGGAAGGGGAGTTAGGGATTGGAATAACTTACCAAGGGAGCTGTTCAATAAATTTCCAATTTCTTTGAAATCATTTAGGAAAAGGCTAGGAAAGCAACAGATAGGGAATCTGCCACCTGGGCGACTGCCCTAAATGCAGATCAGTATTGATTGATATTGATTGACCTTACATACATGGACTAATGTATACTAGCAGCGTCACATGCATAGAATTCTTTTCAATATTATATGAATTCAATCATTAATAAGTTGTGTCTGTTTTCCCATGAGACAGTGGCAGTGCTTCAACACTCCATGCAAATAGTGTACTTGACACTGCCCGAATGTTTGCCCTCAGTTGCATATTTGAAATGCTTCTTTTACATGTAAGAAAGCACAGTCTGTATAGGAAATTTAACTGTAAATCTTGTGTGTATGCTCTTTTTTCTTGTAAGACTACAAGTTTAACCACAAACTATGCATCAAAATATAGAAAACAAACTCTTTTTCCCCTGGGAAATTGAATTCCGAGTACATACAATGGGCTCAATGTTTTAATGGGACTAACCATTTAAGCAATGTATTCTTTTTTTATGGGTCCTAGGAATACAATTTCCTCTGACTTGCTACGCATTTTCTTTTTCTGCATGGCCCCCCTAAGAGGTGGTGTGATAGTAAATGGCCTATGTGTTAACCAAATATACCAGTTATAAGCTGGACAATGTTTAGCTTGATCGGGCAAGTAGTTTTTACGTGGAGGGAAGACAAACGTACCAATATTATTTATATTGTATTAGTAAACATGTTACCACTGTGCTTTCAACCCCTCAAATATTACTGTACCAGGCGGTACACTCCTATGCTGCAGTTTTAAATCTTGCGCCAATAAATCCTCCTCTACAGGAGAAACTCTGAACTTTAAAAACTGGGTCAACTCATAAGTTTCTCAGAAGATGTCACTACCGTAAATTTTGTGATTACGAAGTTGTCAATACTGTGTGGATTTCAACTTGTTTTGTTTTCCATTGATCAAGAAGTTTGGACATTGTCTCATAGATATCTCTACAAAAAAAACTATGATCATGCACCCTGGTGCGAAGTGAGGGAACTTTCTTGAAGATATATTGTACTCATAAGTTTTCTTATTACTAAATTTTGTTCTTTCATTTGTGGGTTGGCAATATTAATCTTTTTTTCTGCCAGTTTTGAAGTTAGCCAATCAATTATTTCTGTAATTAATTTTGACCAATCGTGTCTTTCTTCTTCGATTTTGTGTGTAACTGTGTACTGTAGCCAATAAACGCCTGTGGGTGTGTCTTAATTATTCATGAAAGGTCTCGAATCTTCCCCGAGGGTATAAAAACTGCTGATTTTCTTGTCTCTGGGCCACATCATCAACATTTAGCTTAGTGTATGGACGTGTAGCAGGAGGCGGGTAGCGCCTCTTTCTTCAGGCAGCGGTTCTTCTGTAAGGTAATGGCCGCTTAACATCTTTATTTCTTGCTAGCTCAGCAGTTTAACCCGCGGGGAAGGTCCGAAACCTTTACTATGTAACCTATCTTCAAACATGTAATTTTTGGTCGCTTTTGTAAAACTTCATATATCTTTAACTGTAATTCAGGGATAGGGAGTGATTTACCCTCTCGAGCTCCCCTTCATATTGGTTTGAGGTGACTACATTTTGTTATTGGTTTTCTTCCTTTCCATAATGCCTTAAATTTTCCTTATACGAGTCACCTCCATAGTTTGGGAATAGCCCCTGTTCCATCGGCCTTGTGACTCTTAGGTTTTAAGCATTTAGGGGTGCAAGTACACACCTCCATTCATTTTTGTATTTTGGGCCATTTACTTAAACTATTCTTTTTCTACTAAGGCCCAGTGGGTTGGGTACGAGATACCCCCGCTTCATTTGATGTTTCTTGTGCCTTGAGGGCAATTAAGTGTTAAATCTGGTATGGCCTGGTAATAGGCGTGAAAAACTGAGAACGGGCCAGCTCTTTTCTATGTGGTAAAAGTGCCTCTAGGAGGCCTGATATGGTTTTTGGAGCAAATGCTCCTTGAATGAAGGGGTTTTCTGCCCTTTGGACAAACGTGTACCTTGGTAAAGTTGGGCAAGTAGCTCAAGGATTGTAAAAATTTGGGGCTCGAAGCCCAGAACTTGTAAAGACCCCTAAACTTGTGCTTTTGTGCTCTTGTTTGTAAAATTATACCTTGTACCTGATTTTTCATTGTTATTTCACGTAGTGAAAATTTGTTAAATCGTGTTATCTATTGAAAATATAACCTTCAGTAAAATTTTAAGTTTAGTTTCATATTGTGGATAGACCCATTCCAGCCCGCACCTTCTTTCACCCCTGCATTCCACGGGTATCCCCGTTAGAATTACAAAACAGGTATAACTTAGTGTTCATTTGAACAGATCTTTAACCACTAATCTACAGCTTAAGCATCACACTAAGCGAGTTGACCATGCGGTTAGGGGCATTCAGCTGTGAGCTTGCATCCAGGAAATAGTGGGTTCAAAACCCCATTGCCAGTAGACTTGAAGATGGTTCTCTGTGGTTTCCCATTTTCACATTATTAAAAACAACATTATTAGTACTCACCCATGAGAGTTGTGAAGGCACCAGTTTTAAGGCACACACTGTTAGGATCTAGGAGTGTCTCTGTAAAAAAAAAATACAACCATACTGAAGACTTTCTTAATCACAAGGTACAATTGCTGCTTTATAACAGTTTTCCCTCAATGAAAAAGGATGTATGTACATTTCTCTACTACCCAGATAAGCATAGGATCATGGGTATGATTTTGAGCTTAAAAGATGAGAGAGCAAGTACAGATAAATTCTTTGGCTGTCCCCTTCTTAGTAGCCTCTTACAACATGCAGGGGGTACAGTTAATGCATCCTTTCACTCTACCCACAGGTAAAGAGTTTTGATATCAAGCAAATTTTCATCCATCAAACTTTCCATTACTGTTGATGTATTGTTGATACAGGTCCTCAAAACAATTGCAGGGCAGTTAGATAAAACACCATTACACCAGCTTTTAAAAGTAAGAAAGATCATAATATGAAGATAAGCTGGAAATCAAGAGGACAAATTGGGGCAAATATTCATTTATAGGATGAGGAGTAAGGGATTGGAATGATTTATCAGGGGAGATGTTCCATGATTTCCAAGTTCTTTAAAAACTTTTAAGAAAAGGCTTTTCAACTCATAGGGAATCTGCCACCTGGGTCACAGCACTAAATGCATATCATAGATGATTGATGATTGACAGTGTTCTAGAAGCAGACACTAATATTTATAATATTTTAAACAGGACTCACAATATTAATAAAATAAAATAAAATTTTAAAAAATAGAATTATGAAATCTTCAATGTCATAGGGAATGGATTATCCTAGACTGCTTACAAGGAAAGACAAAATAAATTATGCAGGTTGGTTGGGAACATTGTGAACCGGGTATAAGAGCATTAGAGGGTTAGTCATATTGATTAGTAATTTAAAAAATAAAAATCGATACCTCATGCCGTTGTCATTATATCAGCTACAGAGCCAATCAGATCATGTCTTTGTGGTCAATTCAAATGGTCTTTGTGAGCTGGTGTTGGTAAATCTACATGTGACTTAGGACCGGCTTGAGATTCATGCCCAGAAATCAGTATCAAACACACCATGGGTTTCAGCCTGCGTCACCATAGCGTACTTGCTATGACGCAATCCTTTCAGCTCGGAGGTCAGTATTCAAATCCCTCCCTTGGTGAATGCAATCATAAGCCACATGTAGATTTAGTGACACCGTCTCGCAAAGCCCATTTGAAGTCACCTGCATAGCAATCTGATTGGTTAACTTCAGCAGCTGATAGAGTGACAATGGTGTGAGGTATTGTCAGTACGACCAATCATCTAAGGTTTATATACTTGGTTCTCGTTGTTTCCAACCAACCTGTATAAGGCAAAAATAAAATTATTATCCTGTTCTTACATTATTATGATGGGCTGAGATAAAGTTATATCTATTTTAAAGACCTGTTATTGTAATGGTGGAACAACTCACTGTTACGTGCAAGATCTCCATCAGCTGATTCACCATCTTGTAAGACTTGAAGTGCCTGGAATAGGTTCACATTTTCAGACTGCACCTGGGGCGCTGGTGTAGAGCTGTTGGCTACTGAACTTTCCAGTGATCTCTTAACCACTGTCTTAGCATTACGCCAGTGACAAGGTTGACTCTGCAATCATAAACCACCTGTTCAGTAAGTCTTCCTTTGAGAATTAAAAGATCATCATATTATAATGAATACAATATATAAAAATAAATTATTCTCTCTCTCTCTCTCTCTCTCTCTCTCTATATATATATATATATATATATACTACATTACATTTCTTCAGTGTAGTCACCCGCAAAGCCTATTACGTTTTGCCAAATGTTGGGAAGCTGTTGGGCATCATTGGAAAGGCGTTCTCTGTTGATGACAGTGACGGAGTGCCCTACTGTGCAGAGTACAGATGCCATGTCAGGAAATCGGCGGCCTTGGAGCGGTTCCTTCAACTTCAGAAACAGGTCAAAGTCACAAGGATTCATGTCTAGTGATTACGGCCGACCTGTGCAGTGCAAATCCACAGTCTCATTCTGCTCCGCACTAAATGCCTTGATCCACCATGCAACCGGCCTGTACGGTAGTTCATTCTCGCCATAGGCTTCACGTAATCCTCAATAATATTCTCATGCATTTTCTTCCACAGGCAACCTCGATTTTAATCTATGAATGTTGATCACCTTTTGAAAACACGCTTTAGAGCGGTGAAATTGACACTTTTTCACTTCAGTGCCATACAGCAACAACACTCCCAACTGGATGCCCATCAGATGCACACTATAACTCGGCACCTGACCGCTCCCATATCCTATTTGCGCATGCCTGATCTCCTGGACAACATCACCACTACTTTATTTACAACCCTTGTATATGATAAGGTACTGGTATACACTAAGAGGAGTTTTTTATTGATTTTTTCAGAATATTTAGTATTTTCGGAATGGTTAGGTGTAAAAAATTAAATAGTGATTTTAAGTTTTGCAAAATATGTATATAGACATAATGATTGATCGATTATTAAATAATGCATTAATATTTTTTTATTTAATTCCAACTCCAGCATAAATAAACATGAAGTCATCTTAAGAAAAACTGTTATCCCTTTTTTTAATCAGTAAAATGTAGAAAAAAATTACATGTGAAGAAAGTCACTTTACTTCACCGCAGTATTGTGATGTCTCACAAGTAGCCATTTAACAGTTTAGAATCTTCAGTAACCAAACAAACTAAATACGTGAAATCATACACTTTTAAAAACATCAGTAAATGAACATTGCTCTTGGAAATGTTGCTATGGACTGGTGTAACCAAGCAGTTAGTAAAACCACAAAGGAATTTCTGGTTTATGTCTTGGTATATTCAGCCTTCTTCTATGGCTATGGATCGCAGACAGGGAGGGGCAAGGACAAAAAGCGCATCAATGCATTTGCAATGCGGTGTTGACAGAGGATGTTCAAAATACCATGTAAGTAAGCTTTGCTGTCAAACTTCTCACCATCACAGAGTGCCTGTGCATCTTAGGTTTTCAGTCCCTGGTGTTAGTGACAACAGATCCAAGGTAGTTAGCAATTCTTGTGATCTATACACCACCTTAAATGTTTGATATGCACTTCAGGGAAGGAAATTGTCCAATCAAACACTTTTTTTACCATCTCTGTATATGACAGCTATTTTTTAAATATAGGAATAAGTATTTAAAACATATTTCCAGGATAAGATATACAGTATGTAGATTGTTTTAGACTGAAATATGGTAAATCTAACAGAAACTCAGAGCAACTTCTATCTTCATATCTTAGTTCTGTGAAGTGAATACAGCTGAGGAAGGAAGTGGATTATGATCTAACATTTGGTGTTTTCCATAGTTTGCTAGTTTCATTCCTGGTGAATGTAAGGATGATACCAAACATTTCACCCACAGCTGATTCCTCTTTAATGATCTCCAATTATTTAAAACAAAAATAAGCACAAGTATTTACTCTGAAGCTAATTGGGTTATGAATAAGACAGGCATGATACTCATATATGGCTTATGGCACTACTGATTAAGTTCCATAGTTCCTTACATGAAGCAACAACAGCAAAATAAATTCATCTTACATGGGAATTACTATGTGAGTATAAAAGTGTATGAACATATGTAAGATAAAAGAACAAAGTAATCTTGCTGCAATATACTGTAGACAATTTTCTCAGGTGCTTATTTCAGTTTTGTACAATAACCTATGGTATTTAAAAAAGAAAAATCACCTCATCGTGTAGCAATTTCACTGACTGTTAGAATTAGAACATTTATACATGTACTATAAGTGATAACAAAATGTAAAATTTGATGTATTTTTGTGTGGAAATGCTAACCTCTGTCAGATAATAATAAATTTAAAAATTGTTACTTACTGGGCACCTTCCATGGCACATGCGCACATCACATTCAATGTAGAGGGCAGGTGAACCTGTGAACCGGAATGTCTTCATGTAAGCAAAAACCTGTGTCTCAAACACTCCACTTTCACTCCAAGAGCCACGGAACCGACTGATAAGCTTGTCGTCTACTGGGCATCTGTAACGTAAGAAGACATTTTATTAACATCCATCCCCTCGCAAGAATATTTTAAATTGGAAGCTATTTATGAGGAGCTTTTACTTTACAGTGTTTATGGATTTCGGAATAAGTTAATACATAATAACGAACATGCATGTTTGATGTAAGTATGTGTGTGTGTATGTATGTTGTATCTTCAGTCCAAAGACTAGTTGGATCGCCTATAGCTTTACCATTAGTTGTCATATAAAGCCCTGGAGGGAACATACTAGAGAAGTGAAGCTTAGGCAGTTTCCTGCTTCTTTTCTCATTGTGTTGGAAGGTGTCATGGCATATCAGCAGAACTGGGAAGTAACTGAGTAAAAGTACTTGTAACAAGTACTGTTTTAGTAATTTTTACTGGTAATTATTACTTTTTACAAAATATTATTTTTACTTGTAATTTACTTCTTGAAATAAAATTGTAATCATTACATTCTAGTAATCAATATACATCAAACGGAAGCAAAAATGAGAAAAATTTAAGTGATGAAGATAATTTTTTGAGTTCTACTGAAGCAGAACCTGTAGCTTCACAAGTGCTGGATGAAGTACTTTCCTACCTCTCCAGTACTTCCAAATACATCAAAACTTATGCTACAATATCTATCACTACTAGATAAACAGAAGTAAATCTTTTGAGTGCTCCTGTACAGTATCTTTTCATAAACTACAAAGATATACTTTTGCCAAAATATTTAGGCTTAGCAATGAGAATTTTAAGAACAAATTATTTTGGAAAATAAATGGCAAATTATTTGAAATGCTAACCCAAAACCCCATTTTGATGGATCTTGGCCTATCATGTAACTACTGCTCAGCCCGAAGACCTGCAGTTTATGAGGTGACGCACGATTAGTGCGATGAATTCTCTCAACTTTTCTTCACTTACTACTTTGTTGTACCTTCTTTACATTTCCTGGTACTTTCTTCTAGTTTATCTCTATTTAATAATTGCCATGCTTTCCCTCTCTTTATCCTTCACTCTTTCAGCTTTTCTGCCACAAGCACTCTCTGCACAGCTTACATATACCTTCTTGAACATGTCCCATTCCACTTCCACACTCTCCACCTCAGTTCTGAGTGTGTGTTGTTTCAATTCATTTTGGCATTTTTCTTTTACTTTCATAACTTTTAATTTTCATACTTCCTTCTCTCTTGTTTCTTTCTTGTTCACTATTTTTCCTATCACTGCTCTATGGTCCCCATCAAAGGCTACTTCTGGTAAGGCTATTACATCTACCAAATGTCTATGATTTACCGGGCGAGCTGGCCATGAGGTTAGAGACATGCAGCTGTGAGCTTGCACCCGGGAGGTAGTGGGTTCAAAGCCCCTGTCAGCAGTCCTAAAGATGGTTTTCTGTGGTTACCCATTTTCACAGCAGGCAAATGCTGGGGCTGTACCTTAGTTAAGGCCACGGCCGCTTCCTTTCTATTCCTAGGCCTTTCGTATCCCACCATCGCCATTAGACCTATCTGTGTCAGTGCAACATAAAGCAAATTGTAAAAAGATTGTGTCTATGATTTGCTCTTTTGATTAAGAATTAATCAATACCACCTGAGTATGTGCTGAGCGAAACAAGAGCTTTGAAGTCTTGTATGTTTGGGTTCCTGTACAACATGCTGCTTTTGTCCATGATGAGAAAACCTATACGGGGTGTATTAATTTTGTCAACTGTGCATGATTCTGATGAAATTGACAAGGACACCAATAAGGCAGTTGTGAACCTTGACTACAATGCGATGAAGGGAGGTGTTGATACACTAGATCAAAGTTTTGAAAAATATTACTATTAACCGTGACTATTAACTATGACAGTAGATCATATGTCAGCACCTTACTGGACTTCTCAAATCATAAGAAGATGGCCATTGTCAGTATTTTTTCACTATCTGGATATAGCAGGAATAAATTTGATGATAATTTTCTTTGGAAATAATCCTGAAAAATTGCATAGAAGAAGTCTTTTCCTGACTGATCTGTCTTTTGAGTTGATGGAAAGCCACCTTTGATTGAGAGCAACCATGGAAAGTCTGCCAAAGAACGTCAGCTTGTTTTCGGTGAAGTAATGTGAGCTACCAGCTCCCATGCGTATGGAAGAGAAGTGAACCAGGCTCTGTCATCTTTGTGGTTGCCACAAGTGGAATAATACAACAGTCAAGCGCAAATGTGTGCCTTACATGTCTGCAAGGATCACTGGATTTGGGAGGTACTTTGTTTCACATGTAGAAAAGAAGATACTGAAGAACTTGATAAAGATTTTTGATCATGATTTTTGTAAGTGTAGACTATAGTTTTCATTCAGCAGATTACATTTCAGCTTTCCTACACCTTTGCCATGTTTTTCTGGCAAATATCTATTTTAATAATTTGAAGTTTGCTTTTCTTTACCTTCTAGTTACGGTCATTTCTGCATGAAGACATTCCCTTTTTTTTCACAGAATAAAATTAACTTATCAAACTGTGTGTCTTATTTCATTTTGAAAACTAGTGATTTCTGTAGATCCCTTGATCATTCCAGAAAATGTGCATTTAAGTGATATTTTGTAGGAGCCACACTCCATGCAGCACTTGCCCATCCGTGTAACTGGAGGTTTAACTGTATATTGATTATTCTATCACTTATGTAGTCCACTATCTGCATACTCATCTTATACATGTACCGGTACTGGTAATCTGGCTAATCCACCTCATTGGTGTTCTTCCTATTGGCCTCTGTCCCTTGGTTTTTCCCTGAATGATCAACTTAATATTTTCTGGTCCTTTCCTCACCACATGGACAAAGCATTTCAGCTGATGGAGCCAAATCTGGCCTGAGGTTCTTGAATAATTTGGTGTTTGTTATATCACTGCTTTCAGTAAGGTACCGTAAAATTTCAGATGTGCTGAAAATGGGAGAAACAATTACAAAACATGAGAAAGGAGATTAAACTGAAATTTCATGCTAAAGACCATGTAGCTTACTCACTCGGTAACTTAATATCCAACTAACTACTTAGCTTAGAGTATGCTGGTCACTCTCCTGGGGTAACACTCCTATCAGTACTAACCCAAATTCTTTCCTCTGGTTCCTGTATGGACTCTGACCCAGTGGTAGCATGTGACCCTAGCACACTAGTTTGTAGAAACATGGATAAAACAATGTATGGGTATTAAAGCTTAAATAGAAGCATGCATTTTAAAACTTAGAAATTCAATTCTCTTTGTACATCTGCATATATTACTTCTTGTAACATAGCTCTATCCGGGAATTTTTGGCAGCAAAATTGTCTATAACAGAATCATGGAAACCCGGATTGTTTGTACAGCTCTTCATAAGGTTCTTCTCAAGTGATATTATGACAATTTTGATAATTTTTCTTATGTTTGCGTACCTCTTAAATAACTTTTATCCATTTTATTGACAAGAAAATTTGTTCGAGAGAGGCACTAGTAGCAGGAATAGTCAAAATTAAAGAACAGAGTTTGGTTACTTCAGGTAATACCACATTTAATTCTGAACATGTTAAATATTTATAAAGTTCTAATATGCAGACTTCTTAAATTCTGTTGATGTGTAGGTGGCCGACAACTCAGTTTTGAGTACCAGGACACTGAAGTAGTTACCATATGATTTAACCAGAGACTTGAATGGCCGAGCAGGGAAAGAGTCAATATATGTTTCAAACAAGTCAAAATCCAAAAGAGAAAGAAATTCCAGCTTATTCAGTTCGGGATATACGGTAGGTTATATGTCGAACCTTGTATCAAGTCCCTGCAACACAGTCTCAGTATGATTTCTGCTTGTCAATTTCCACATCACCAATTCGCTGCATTTTAACTTTAACTTCATTTTAATTTGATAAAACTTATGAATGTTCGTCTGTGCAGTGCATCCGAAACAATAAAATTTATCTTGTTTGTCATTCAGAAATCTTTTTAATTTATCGACATTCAGAGCACAATATATTATGTCATTAATTTTAGTTTGTCAAATGTTGAACAAGATGTTTGCTTGGCAAGGCCAAAAAAACAAGGAACATGACTTCCTTCAGTCACACAACCATGTATCATTTGTGTGCCAGGAATCATTAAAATGATCCACTTTTGCCTACTCATTCTGTTACCATAGCTGACATATGGCAAGTGGGTCTCCCATTGTCTATGATTTGTATGCAAGCAGCAATAGTTTGGCTTAAAGAATGAATGTTTTAGTAAGTCCTCAATAACACAGCAGCATTTGTCCTCCATCATAACTGAATCTCCCTTCAGCAACAACAAAGCTGTTGTAGGCAAAAGATGCATTTTCTGCAGAGTGTCATTTTGTCCTGCCAAAAAATCTTCTCCTAGATGATAAGTCCCCTCAAATGTGGAGTTTGGTAGTCTTCGGAGGCTGCTAAGGCCTTAAATCTGTAGAAGTTGGTAGATGGTTTCATATCAAGAAATGAGAATAGAAAGTGGGCATTCCTTCAGAGAACTACATTTCCCAATGGAGACTGTTCAGGTGGTACATCTGGTGGTAGAGCTTTTCACATTTTGTATCATGAAATGAATAATATACAGTATGATAATAGGATATTTATTAAGAAAATATATTTATGAAGCAAATTCTAATTTTTTTACTTGTGATTATTTTTGATAGCTTCATACATAAAACATTTCTTCAAAATATTTACTTTATTTATGAATCAAGTTATATCTATTTTGTTTACTTGTGAATATTGAAAACTCTATACATAAGACTCATTCAAAAATGTATTTTGAGAAACAAGCTCTATTATTGTTCTGTTTTCTCTGTTTGTTTGTGAATATAGTTATAATGTGTAGGAATGTTAACATTAATAGTTGTTCCTCGTTTCACATGCCTGTGTTCATGTTAATCATGCCCCCCAATAATTACCCAAAGTAAACAAAGCGCACATCTTCATCATTCGACAGATGCTAAACTTTTGTTACTTAAAGTGATATTTATACGTAAGAGAATTAGGCTTTGTTGTTGTTATATTATACAGTATTAAATAAACAATTTATATGCCATAATATTACTGTATGTAGTCATATTCACTGATATTTCAAATCTTTCATTTTAGATGGCGTTAGCCCGGCTAACACGGCAAACATAGATCCGCCGCACCTGCTCTGATCTGTGTATATCCATTGTATAGATTTTAGGGGTTATTTACAAAAACAGCCCTTGTCAAACAAGATTTATGAAAGTATTGCTGCAAGCAGTGAAAAATTAACATCCTCTTGTGTAGAAGCTATTCATGACAAACCACAGAATACTAGCGATGAAATGAAATGGCGTATGGCTTTTAGTGCCAGGAGTGTCCTAGGACAAGTTCGGCTCGTCAGATGCAGGTATTTTGATTTGACACCTGTAGGCGACCTGTGCGTCGTGATGAGGATGAAATGATGATGATGAAGACGACACATACTCCCAGCCCCTGTGCCAGCGAAACTAACCAATCATGGTTACAATTCCCGACCTTGCCGGGAATCGAACTTGGGACCCCTGTGACCAAAGGCCAGCATGCTAACCATTTAGCCACTGAGCCGGAACTAACAATGATAGAAGTGAACAAACAAATGCTGAAAACTACATTGTTGTGTACATTTGACAGCAACTGGGTTGAATTAATCTAAATAATCAATTAGAATGTAGCTAAAATTTGACTGAAAATAGTAAGCAATTTGTATCAAAACCATGAATGTCATGGGTTGTTTGTAAAACCACCAAATATTTCCCAAATCCTCAAGCTTGACATGGGCTGATTTTCATGTAAATGATATATCCAGGCTCCAGTAGAAATCACCATCCACTAGATGGCATCAAATTCTCATTTTTTTAAAAAAAGCTCCCAAAGGCTGTTTTTACAAATAACCCCTCAATTCTATCCCCAGGTTTCATTAAAAAAAAAATCTTTATCAGCATCATTTGATGAGTATAAATATTTAATGCTTTTATTTCATGGAAAGTCTACTTACCCATATTGATCAATCAGCTGGATTTTCTTGTTAGCACCATTATGAGCGAAGCAGTCATTGACTACAATATCAAACCCATCTGCAAATAAAAAATCAATTTTGCATGAAAAGTGCATTGTATGAAATTGCAACAAATTTGGTCAAGTGGATGATTACATTTTCTTCAATACATATATCAGTTTTTGGAAAAACATTTTATGATGAGGACGACCAGTTTGTAAATCTTCTAATGATTTACCCTTAGTTGTAATCTGTTTGCATTACAGTAAAAATAAACAAAATCTTGATGGTAGAGGACCAGAATAGGGAGTTATTTCTAATAATAAATAAGGCTATTTGCTTTACGTCCCACTAGCTACTTTTTCGGTCTTCTGAGACGCCGAGGTGCCGGAATTTAGTCCCGCAGGAGTTCTTTTATGCGCCAGTAAATCTACCGATACGAGGCTGATGTATTTGAGCACCTTCAAATACCACCGGACTGAGCCAGGATCGAACCTGCCACGTTGGGGTCAGAAGGCCAGCGCCTCAACCGTCTGAGCCACTCAGCCCGGGGGACTTATATCTGATGTGAAATGTGACAGTATTAATAGGGACAATATATACAGGTGATTTTGAGCAATAGGGACAAACTGCAGGAGACGATTGTTGAGAGGATAAGGAATGTGAAAGGTCTAATGGACATACGTCTGGAAGTGTCCGAGTTCCTCACTAGAGAATGGTACTGTTCCTCTTGATGCCAGCATACTCACTTATCAATAACATTAGTTAACTGAAATCCTCCCTGTCATTTTACACCTTTCAGTAAATGAACCATGTAAACTATGAATAACAAAAGTGAAAGATTAATACTTTGAACCAAGAACTCTTTCCATCATCAATCCCACTGTGGCACAATTGTCAACATAAATGCCTTTGATTGTTTGTAATAACCTGTAATTATAATTAATTCATTCATTCATTAATCAATAATCTTGAACTTAACCTTTGATAATTATGCAAGCTAATCCAAGTTAATCTCTTGCTGTCTTGATTAATCATAATTCCTTTTGACAATCGCATAACTGATGATGAGAAAGGTTATTCCACTCAAACTTACCATATTTACTGCGCATATAGATAATAAGTGTGAGAGGATCACCAACACGAACGGGTCCACCCACACGGTTGCCTGTTGTGCCATAGCCATACCGAATTTCCATGTAACATTCAGGTGGAGACAGGGTGAACACTACAGGATTTCCTGTTGCTACCCTGAAAATGAAGATAATACAATTTTGTAGTAATTTCAAAATAAATAAATGAATAAATAAATTACTAATAATAATAGTCCAAATCCTAGGCTGAATGGTCAGCATTGAGGCCTTCAGTTCAAAAGGTCCTGAGTTCAATCCCTGGCTGGGTTGGGGATTTTAATTGCATGTGATTAATTCTTCTGGCTTGGGGACTGGTTGTTTGTGTTTCTCCCAACACACTCCATTTTATATGCAGAAAACACACCACATTACCGGCTACCACAGAAACACGCAATAGTGATTACCATCTGTACGCATAGAGTTGGCATCAGGAACATTAAAAAAAATCAATTTTGCATGAAAAATGCATTGTATGAAATTGTGACAATTTTGGTCAAGTGGATGAATTTCTTTTCTTCAATATGTATATCAGTTCTTGGAAAAAAAAAAAATTATGATGAAGACGATCACAGTTTGTAAATCTTCTAATGATTTAAATCTTCTAATAATAATAATAATAATAATAAACCAGGACTAAATCCACCTGTGCAACATAGTTTTCATCCATGACCCCACAAGGTGTGGGATAACCAGTAGAAGATCAATAAAAATAATAATAATAACAACAATCCTCCCCTGCGAACCATGTGACCTTGCCTCGGTGGGGAGGCTTGCGTGTCCCAATGAAGCAGATAGCCGAGCCACAGGTGCAACCATATCGGATGGGTATCTGTTGAGAGACCAGACTAACGAATGATTCATCGAAAGGGGGGTAGCAGCCTTTCGGAAGTTGCAAGGGCGGCAGTCTAGATGATTGACTGATATGGCCTTGTAATAATACTCAACATGGCTTGGCTGTGTTGATACTGCTACACGGCTGAAAGCTACGGAAAACTACAACTGTAACTAACTCCCGAGGACATGCAGCTCTCTCTGTATGAATGATGTACTGATGATGGCTTCCTCCTGGGTAAAATATTCCGGAGGTAACGTAGTCCCCATTCGGATCTCTGGGTGGGGACTACACGAGAAGGGGTGATCATCAGGAAGATGGATACTGACATTCTGCGAGTCGGAGCGTGGAATGTTAGAAATTTGAATCATTGTGGTAGGTTAGAGAATCTGAAAACGGAGATGGACAGACTATAGTTAGGTGTAATTGGTATAAGTGAAGTACGTTGGCAGGAAGAACATTTGGTCAGGCAACTACCGAATTATCAACACAAAATCAAACAAGGGAAATGCAGGAGTTGGTTTAATGATAAATAAGAAAATAGGGCAGCGGGTAAGCTACTACGACCAGCATAGTGAAAGAATTATTGTTGTCAAGATAGACACCAAACCAATGACCACCACAATAGTGCAGATTTATATGCCTACAAGTTCAGCAGATGATGAGGAAATCGAAAGAATATATGAAGAGATAAAAGATTTAATATAATATGTAAAAGGTGACAAGAATCTAATTGTGATGGGAGGATGGAACGCAGTGGTGGGTCAAGGAAGAGAAGGTAATACAGTAGGAGAATTTGGATTGGGACAAAGGAACGAAAGAGGAAGTCGGCTGGTTGAATTCTGCACTGATCATAATTTAGTCCTTGCCAATACTTGGTTCAAACACCACAAACGACGGCTGTATACATGGACAAGTCCTGGAGACACTGGAAGGTGTCAAATAGACTTCATTATGATTAGGCGGAGATTCAGAAACCAGGTGTTGGATTGCAAAACTTTTCCAGGAGCAGACGTGGACTCTGACTGCAAATTGTTGGTCATGAAATGCCATCTCAAGTTGAAGAAATTGAAGAAAGGAAGGAATGCAAGGAGATGGGATCTAGACAAGTTGAAAGAAAATAATGTGAGGGATTGTTTCAAGGAACATGTTGCACAAGGACTAAATGAAAAAGCTGAAGGAAACACAATAGAGGAAGAGTGGATAGTCATGAAAAATTCAGTAGGGCTGCTTAAGAAATGTTAGGAAGGAAGAAAAGATCAACTAAGAATCAATGGATGACTTAGGAGATACTAGACCTGATTGATAAATGATGAAAATACAAGAATGCTAGGTATGAAGAGGGCAGAAAAGAATGCAGGCAATTAAAGAATGAAGTGGATAGAAAATGCAAGGTAGCTAAGGAAGAATGGCTGAAGGGGAAGTGCAAGGATGTCGAAGGTTGTATGGTCCTAGGAAAGGTAGATGCTGCATACAGGAAAATCAAGGAAAGCTTTGGAGGAAGGAAAAATAGCTGTATAAATATTAAGAGCTCAGATGGAAAGCCAGACAGATGGCAGGAACATATCAACAGTTGTGTCAAGATAAAGATCTAGATGATTTGGTTCTGGAACAAGAAGAAGGTGTGATGCTGATGAAATGGGAGACCCAATTTTGAGGTCAGAGTTTGACAGAGCTGTGAGAGACCTAAATAGGAACAAGGCACCTGGAATTGATGACACTCCCTCTGAATTACTGATTGCCTTAGGAGAAACCAGCATGGCAAGGTTATTCCATTTAGTGTGTAAGATGTATGAGACAGGAGAAGTGCCATCCAATTTTTGGCGGAATGTTGTTATACCTATTCCCAAGAAAGCCGGTGCTGACAAGTGTGAAAACTACTGCACCATTAGTTTATCTCATGCCTGCAAAATTTTAACATGTATTATTTACAGAAGAATGGAAAGACAAGTTGAAGCTTAGTTGGGAGAAGATCAATTTGGCTTCAGAAGAAATGGAGGAACACATGAAGCAATCCTGACTTTACGTCTGATCTTAGAGGACTGAATTAAGAAATACAAGCCCACGTACAAGGCGTTCGAGATCTAGAAAAGGCATTCGATACTGTTGATTGGACCAAGCTATTTAAGATTCTGAAGGTGATTGGGATCAGATACCGAGAACGAAGAATTATATACAATATGTATATATAAAAATAAAAAAAAAAAGCAGCAATCCAGAAAGGAGCTAGGCAAGGCTGCAGTTTGACCCCCCTTCTTTTCAATGTTTACATAAAACAGGCAGTAAAGGAAATCAAAGAGGAATTTGGAAAGGGAATCAAAATCCAAGGAGAGAAAATCAAAACCTTGAGATTTGCTGATGATATTGTTATTTTATCTGAGACTGCAGAAGATCTCGAGAAGCTGCTGAATGGTATGGGCGAAGTCTTGGGCAAGGAGTACAAGATGAAAATAAATAAGTCCAGAACAAAAGTAATGGAGTGCAGTCGAACGAAGGCAGGTGATGCAGGAAATATTAAATTAGGAAATGAAGTCTTAAAGGAAGTAGATGAATATTGTTACTTGGGTAGTAAAATAACTAAAGATGGCAGAAGTAAGGAGGACATAAAATGCAGATTAGCACAAGTAAGGAAGAGCTTTCTTAAGAAAAGAAATTTGCTCACTTCAAACATTGATATAGGAATTAGAAAGATGTTTTTGAAGACTTTCGTGTGACGCGTGGCATTGTATGGAAGTGAAACATGGACGATAACTAGCTCAGAAAGAAAGAGAATAGAAGCTTTTGAAATGTGATGTTACAGAAGAATGCTGAAGGTGAGATGGATAGATCGATTCACGAATGATGAGATACTGAATCGAATCGGTGAGAGGAGATCGATTTGGCTAAATTTGATGAGAAGAAGAGATGGAATGATAGGACACATCTTAAGACATCCAGGACTTGTTCAGTTGGTATTTGAAGGAAGCGTAAGCAGTAAGAACGGTAGGGGTAGACCAAGGTATGAATATGACAAGCAGATTAGAGCAGATGTAGGATGCAATAGTTATATTGAAATGAAAAGTTTACCACAGGATAGAGTGGCATGGAGAGCTGCATCAAACCAGTCAATGGACTGATGACTCAAACAACATCAACAATAAATAATAATAATAATAATGAAATGAAATGTCGTATGGCTTTTAGTGCCAGGACATCCCAGGACGGGTTCGGCTCGCCAGGTGCAGGTCTTTCTATTTGACGCCTGTAGGCGACCTGCGCGTCATAATGAGGATGAAAGGATGATGAAGACAACACACATACCCAGCCCCCGGGCCATTGGAATCAACCAATTAAGGTTAAAATCCCCGACCCGGCCTGGAATCGAACCCGGGACCCTCTGAACCGAAGGCCAGTACGCTGACCGTTCAGCCAAAGAGTAGGACATCATAATAATAATAATAATAATAATAATAATAATAATAATAATAATAATAATAATAATAATAATAATATCATAATAATAATAGCCTATCTGCATGCCAATTTTGAGATTCCAGCTTACTCTACCAGATGGCAGAGAAACCAGACCATTGCTTCCTCACTAACAAGGAAATTTTGGCAATAGTGACTTGTCAGTCTGAGCTAAATTTATTGGTGCAATTTTCCAAGTTTTAAATACAGTATGTAACTGTTGTTTAATTAAGCACGCCTCAAATGGACTGCTGGTGGGTGGGAGAGGAAGAATGGCAATAGGAAGAGGAGAGGAAGCAGCAATGATCGTGGTGCCAGAAGGTAACATCGCTCTAGTGCGTTCATTGACGCTCCGCGCTAGGGAGAGGAGAACCATAAACATGTAAGGGTGGATCTCACACGAAAGGAAATTACTGTTATGTATTGATGTATGCCATTGAACTGGTAAATAAACTATAAGGTATACAAGTTCCTAAGTAGAGTATAATCTATATACTACTTTTAAAATTTAATCCGTTTACACTTCAGGGCTGGTTTTTCCCCCAGAATCAGGGAGGAATTCCACCTCTACCACCTCAGGGGTAGTGTGCTGGAGTGTCAGACTTTGAGTCGGTGAGAAGAATCAGTACCTTACCCAGGTGGCCTCACCTGCTATGCTGAACAGGGGCCTTGTGGTGGGGTTCGGGAAGATTGGAAGATATAGAAGAAGAAGAGGGAATGAAGTGGCCATGGCCTTAAGTTAGGTACCATCTCGGCATTTGCCTGGAGAAGAAGTGGGAAATCATGGAAAACCACTTTGAGAATGGCTGAGCTGGGAATCAAACCCCCACTACAATCTACATACTATATATGAACTATATACTCTAGCCATATGGGGCATTTTTTAAGGAGAATAGGTACATGATTCTATACAGATGCAGGTATGTGACCACTGAATTAACAATAAGATATCATGGCAAGTAATAGTCATTTTATTATATCATTGATTGTAAACATTACACAAGTGTATTTTATAGAGAAAGAAAAATGGTTCAGGTAAAGATTGATCTTGCACTATACACATGTAATTAAAGAGAGCTCTTCACAATAGGTACATGTAGAATCAATATCAGAATGAAAACAATAGCAAACTGAGTTTTTACAGTGTGAAGGCTTTTCTGTTGTCTATCCTGATTTAGGGTATACCATCCATACTGTCACACAGCTCAAAATCTTGGTGAAGACAATAGATTGTGAACAAAAGCTTAAGTTTGAAAAATACTATTTCTAACCTGGGTATCAACATCAAGATCATGCAGAAGAAGCATATCATAAAAAGTTCAAACAAATTGTTTCCAAACCCCAAACCCATGAACATCTAACAGTTGGATAAGGCCTGTAGTACAATTTCGTTATCATTTGGTACTGCCCAGTCCATGAATCCAGAAGAAGAATGGCTTTCCTTGGGTACAAGCATACAGTACATATTTTCAACTCAACCTTTAGTTAATCTTCCTGATTACTTGTGATTTTGCCTCCATGGAAATTTCACCATTTGAAAAATAAGTACCATACTTTGATTGATATATTTGTACAGTTGCCACCAACTGCTGATTTTAAGTGACTTGACTTTTTTTGCTTCATAATTTGCCTGACTGGTCGCATAATTTGTTAAGAAGGAAGGTAAGCTGGAATGGTGACAAAGCAAGTCTTTCTTAAGATAAGTTCTAAATTTCAGATTCATAGATGTTTGGACAGAGATAAACATATATATTTCCAAATATTGAATGTGATTTGACAGAATTTGATAATGTTCTTTTAGAATGAAACATATCATTCTTTGTTTAATAGTATGATATAGATATGATGTATTTATTCCTTGTTTAATTTTTTTTTTTTAAAAGGTATGTTATAGTGTAATATTTATAGTGAAATTGTGCGTTCGGCAGACTGGGAAGCTTTCAAGTTTATATTCACTGCTTAAGTCTCGGTATGTATGTTTAGTCCTCATCCCGAAGGCTGGTTGGATCCTCAACAGCTTCGCCATCAGCTGTCATAGATGGCCTAGGTATCACTGAAGAGGCGTACTAGGGAAATGAGGAGTGAGGTTGTTGAGTGCTTCAAATATTTGGGAAGTGAAATAATGCAAGATGCAAGGTTGGAAAAGGAGTCAGCAGAAGGGTACGAGTGGGAAACAAGTTCTACCAGAATGTAAGGAACTTGGTGTGGAACAGAGGAGTTCTTATGAAATATAAAGAGATAATGTACAAAATGTACTATACCCCTTATATTAACGTATACATCAGAGACGTGGACATTGACATCAAGAGATGAGAGTAAAATTCAGGCCAGGGAGATGAAGTTCCTGGGGAGTATGGTAGGGAACACATGGAGAGACAGGGTAAGAAATGTTATAGTCAGAAAAGAAATAGGGGTAGAAAAACTGAATGATGGAGAGAGGAGGGACACCAAAACAAGTGTTGGGCTTAAGATAAAAGGAAAGAGGAAAGAGGGAGGCCCAGAACAGGATGGGTAGACTATTAAGAACAGTATAAGGAAAAAGAAGACTGGAATGGAATACAATTACCATCAATACCCCAACCTGGCAGGAGCTGCACAAGGGGAAATGAAAATGATGATGATGATGATGATGATGATGATAATTTAATGTAACAAAAAATTGACTTACTCGACATCCAAGAAAGGAAAGGTTACCGTCTTCCAGAAGTCATATCCATATTCACAGGTGACTTTAAAGTGTTCATCCCATTCTTCTTCAATCAAAGGGTTGTACTGCACTGTTACTGTGTTCCACATAAAGTTCTTCTGCAACATTTTGAGTAGCATGTTATTTTGAGGAGCATATTATTTTAAGTAGCATATTATTTTGAAGAGCATGTTATTTTAAGTAGCATGTTATTTTGAGGAGCATGTTATTTTAAGTAGCATATTATTTTGAAGAGCATGTTATTTTAAGTAGCATATTATTTTAAGCTATTTCAGTTCATCACATAGAACATGGGATTTTGTTTTAGAACTTCGTGCACCTTCACTTAAAGTATAATATACTACACAGATTAAGAATATTTTATATACCGGTACACATCTTTCTGCATAAATCAATCAAACATAAGTACCAGAACAGTAAAATATTGATATTACTCACCTTCAAAATTTATTTTATTACATGCATTAAAATCAACAAAATGGAAAAGAACAGTTCTTTGGAGAAGGGGTAAATATAGCAGAACAGTTATTACAATCTTTGGACATGTTTCAAATTTGCAGTTTTGTAAATTTCTTCATTTTAAATTAAGGAATATATATTAAAATTTGTTTCATAACATTATTTCCAGATTCCAGGACAGTAATTTGATGTACCGGTAATGTATAAAAGAACTGGTAGCTGTTGACTTGTTTTTGGAGAACAGAATGATAACTTAGCAGAAGGGCTCTTGTTTGCAGTGGAATGGGTGAGAAAAATTGACAAGTAATTCATTTTTCTAGTAACTTCAGAGTTGTGCTTTTCTTATATGAAAAATAAAAATTAGAAGTAACAGTACCAATAATTCCAGTAATAAAAACAACGCTTTGTAAAGTCCATTTAAATTTGCCCACAAAGCAATCTGATTGGCTAACTTATGCAGCTGATAAAATGAGAATGGTGCAACATATGAAATTATTTTTTCAAATTATTTATCAGTATGACAAACACTCTAGCACTCATATACCCAGTCAACGTTGTTTCTGACCTACCCTGTATTACCTTAGAGAAACCCTTTGGAAGGTTCATTTCTTGTTAAAAGTTCCAATTGATACAATTTATTTTGCAGCTCTAAGATAGAAAATGAGATTTTGTTTTAGAACTTTGTGCACTTTCACTTAAAGTATGATTATTTCAATTTTGGATCATTATGTGACTCCAGTAGTGAAAATTCTCAAAGACACATACTGAAAGGAAAGAAAATAACACCACACAGAGAAATGATTGATTCAATCTACCCCAGAGAGGGTGAAAAGAAGAAGAAGAAGAAGAAGAAAAAGAAGAAGAAGAAGAAGAAGAAGAAGAAGAAGAAGAAGAAGAAGAAGAAGAAGAAGAAGAAGAAGAAAGAGGCTAGTTTTCAGTTGAGCTCTAAAAGTTGTATGAGTATTAGAATGGTTGGTTCCGTTTATCAATTTAAAGAATTGTGAACTTTAATTATACTTTAATTTTGGCTATCTTAAGCCATTTAATTTAAAAAAATATAATTTAACAGTCACATTCATAATTTCAAAACAATGTTTTAGTTTTTAAAGTTCAATTATTACCAGTATAACAGTCTTGCTCTGAAATTTTATACATTGAGAACATTAACCAATAACTCTTGAATTATATTCCTAATGACAATGTACTTATGATCTGTTTCATTGCATTTATGTAGTATGTTCCTCAACTATTGTTTAAAATTCTCAAGTCAGAAATGTCCATTTTGTCAACTGCATCAATCAAGAACCCTCCATATTAGGAATAACCATTATGATTCAATGTCAAGTTTGAAACACTCATTACTGGTAAATGTATTAACAGGCTGTTTTTCCCATTGAGTATAAATAGGCCTATTATCAATATTGCTTAACAATGATATTTTTATTTTCCTTAGCAATATTGTATAAATAAATAAATAAAAATCTCTGGGTTTTTCTTTACATACCATTACTACCATTACTTCTCAGACTGCCCTCCTCCAACTTAAAGCTTCAGGGCTGTTTCTGATAATATAATAGAAAACAGCATTGTCATTCAATTCAATTCTAGGCTGGAATGCAAACATTGTTCCGTGTTTTGTTCTGTGACAGAAACAGAAACCCTGTATAGCCTACACTAAATTGCAAGTTTTATCTACCTTCCATTTCAATAGAACTCTCCTTTCAAAAAAAATTATTGAGATCATGACTGAAAAAGTAATTAATAAATTAATGTACAAACATAAATTACTAGATTTCTGTCCACATTTGAACTGTTCTTGGCTCCACATAACCTAGCCCAATAATTGATAATATGATAAATTTGAATGAAAAAAATATCCTGCTGGATTTAAAAAGAGCCTTAAACTTCAACATTCAAACTTTCTTCATACCAACTGAGACTGTTTTCTTGAGCTGTGTTCTGTCCACTCACCGGCAAACAGTCACTACATTTGTCTCTGCAATATGTGCCCTGTTGTAGAAAATCAGAGTTGCTAGTAGATGTTTCATTAGTATCTTTCCAACTGTCATAATTACCATTATTTTGTGAATGTGAAGAGTTTATTTCCAGCTCTTTGTTATTCTGTGGTGTCTGAGGATATTCATTTTCTTGTAAGTCATCATCACAGTAAGAATCTTCTTGATTACTAATGAAATGTTGACTACTGCTGTAGTTCAGTTCTTGGATACTACTCTTTACAGGGTGTTCGTTATGCTGAAACTGGCAACATTGTTGAAGAATATCACAGTTACTAGTCTTATCTTGGCTATTTATTTGATATTTGTCATTACTGGAACATGAAGGACTATTCTGTACTACTTTGTCTGCTGTAGTGGAACATGTTGGCTGATACATTTCAGAACTGTCCCTTGGTGAAACTGAGCGAAGAGCCCCAAGTGAATTCCTTGTTTCTTTACCTTGTAAATGTGTAGGTATGTCCAAACTGAGGAATACACGAAATAATTCACCATTGTATTTGACAATTATGGACTCTGGTATTACAACTTTGCTTATATTTTCTGAGTCAATATATATTTGACGTCTAAAACTAACAACATGTTTCAAGTCAGGCTGACGTAAACCTAAGGAAAGAAACCGCATTGGAGAAACTGGAACAAGATTTAAGTGTCGTACTGCACCTTCAAGTATATTGTGTGGAACAGCAGGAGCAACATTGGACAATACTAGTCGTCGTGATGCAGACATCATTAGAGGTCTTCCAGGTACAAATAGATTCTGATCTAAAGCTAAGCCACCGTAATTGTTCAAGAACTTCTGTACTATGCTCTTAGCTGATAAGTAAATGCATACACGTTGTTTTGACATTCGAGAGGCAGCTACTATGTTGAGTCCCCCAACCAGTGCTGCCATAGCCTGAGCATAACATGATACAGGAATACCAGAAACAGATGGGAATACAACTGCTTGGCATTTAGAAGGAAACACTTCCATGAGTTTATTTGCTTGTGACAATCCGCAACTTTTCCGTTCTTCGCTTCCTTCATGTAAGACCGTAACAGAACTGAAATTATCCAAGACTGAATTATGCTGCTTGCCTTCTCTCATTTTTTTCTTCCGTGATCTTGTTCGTCGTGGTTTTGAAACATTTTGCGAGTGCTCTGCTGAAGCAGACTGATATTGCTCAGTGGAAATGTCCTCTATTCTCTTTGTTTGGTGAAAACACATGCTTAAGACTTGAGGTTCTGTACTAGTTTGTGATGGAGAAGATTGGAGGTGATTAAACTGACATCTATCATTACTGGCATTATCTGAAATTTTTGAAGACCTACTTGATGGACAATACATTATTGGCTGATAATGATACAATTGGGAATCACTGTTTAAATAACTGGATTCAGGAAGTGTAATGCCATGTTGTTCACCTGTCAGTACCTCATTTGTCTGAAGATGGATGTCCTTTTTATTAGCTTTACATGAGCGAATGATTTGCAGATCGCAAGACTCTGAATATGAATTTTCAAGTGGAACTTTGCAGCATTGTCCATCTATAGACTTTGATTGATCACTACTTGAAGGAAGTCTATTAGCAAAATAAACATTCTTTAAAGTTTGTGCTGATGTTTCATATGATTCATTGTGCTGGATAACTGATAAAGATTTGGAGGAAATATGATCTGATTCTGAATGTAAATCTAATTCTGATTTCCCCTTTTGCTCTTTCCCTTTAATAACACTTCTCTGAGGCAATGGTTTCAGTTGAGAACTGTCATTGTTATCACTAAATATTTTATTTGGGAAGTCTTCACTTCTTGAATTACAACTGTGGGAAATATTCCTATAATCTTCTGTTGAATGACAGGAACTGTGCTGCTGTCCAGTAATTGGTTGTTGGATGGAGGAGGATGATGATGATGCTAGATTCCTTCTTTGTGTTGTTGGCCCCCAGGACCTGGATTTTCCCATAATTACTCGTGACATGAAAAAATTCTGAATGTCTCAAAAGCTGTTCTTATAGAATGGGTATCAGGGGAAATAAGAATTCCAAATTTCCAAACTGCACCAAAATTTTTAAAAAGTAAAGCAGAGAATAGGGAACGTGAAAAGTATGGTATAGAAAATAAATATAAAATCTACGACAACTAATGAAAACGATGAAGATATTTGGCAAACAGATACAATAAAATTAATATTGCATTATGTTAAATTCTTAGGCTGTGATACTGTTCGTGGCCTAAGCACTCCCCAAAATTTCCTAGATAGAGCTTTGAAACAATATTTACAAGTAATATATGTGTGAAGAAAAATAATATAAGAAATGAACCATACAGAATGTACTGGTAATAAGTGATTTTCAGAATATACAAACAATCTCAGATATTGATTTCTGGAGGCAAAAGACTTGAGCGATTTACTAATGGTGTTCTGTTCCTTCTCTTTGGTACACAAGTATCCTTTGATGAAGAATGTAGATAGCTTATTATCAATTATTATAGAAAAAAAAAGCTGCAAATTTGCTGCAGAGTCGGTGATATATAGTTGTGCCAGAATAAGAAGAGTATTCACCAAAATCTTGTTTGACTTTTAACTGATCAATTTTCAACAATCAACTTAATTATTCCAAATACGAAGAGATGTTTTCTAAAACCCAGCTAATGTAGAAATGTAAATTTTATCACTGGTCTTGAACTGTAATATAACGAGTAAAAGATAAATGTACGGAATTTTAAACACATCTACTTCCCAAATCAAATCAGGTGCACCTTATGCCAAGTCAGAGTTACAGAGCATCAACAACTTTAAAAAAAGAGCAGTTTGTAATTAACTCTCAGTGTAGTCACGCTATGTTTCTGGGGAAAAATAAAATACCGTATAAAATTCGAGATAAGTTAGAATAAATCATAATTGTTAAATAATAGAATTTCACTCAAATCAAATCACTGTCCTAGAAAAAATATCGAGGAAAAGTAACCACTGCTATGAAAAGAGAGAGAAGAAATTCACAGTTACTAGACCCCGAAGAAACTAAGTAGCAACTGTCACTTTATACAGCAACTAATATCAAGTAAGGGGAGGGAGAATAATGTCCTGGGCGGAGCTTCATGGGTAAACTATTCCGCAAAACTCAATATGTATGAAGAAACGAGTTCTGGTTTCGCTTTTTGCTCCGACAGCTCTGCTTTCCGGCCTTGATATAAAAGATGCACGTGTTAGCATATCCCTTCCTTTTGAAATATTTGCAGGAGCGAAATTCGTTTATTTCGTTCAATACGACAGCGACGAAAATGCAAGTTAATTGATCTGAGCGGCCAAAACTGCTGTCAGGAATGCGATTGCAAGTTTGAAGTTGGAGTAAAAAGCGGTCAGAATTTTGGAAGGGGTTTGTGGAAAACAAGAGCGTATTTTAGATTTTTAAATCATACAATAGATATCTTTATGAATCAGTGATAGAGGATCGAACTCCATATCTCAAGAATGATGGTTTCATAGCCAGGACAGGCAGTCGGATTTTAAAAGGGCGGAAAAATATCCGTTAGGCCATTGAATCAATGAATCCTTTATTGGGCATTAAACAACAAGTGCAATAGCCTGCGTAACAATGCATTAATGGTACAAATATATTCTCCATATAAACTAGAGGGAGCATAAGCCTACTCCAATAATAAAGCTATATACATCTCACTATAATATATTGAATGCCAATGGATACACTTCTATATCAACGTAAGTTTGCTCTCTGTGCTTTCTATCGTACAATAAGAAGAAGAAACTAGGTTTTACAATAGTCATTCAACGATCTTGTTCACGCTCGGCACACGGTTATATATCTATCACACTTTTTACTGAACAGAATACACACACAACTCAGATATTCTACATAGAAGGATTCCTTAGCTAGTTCCTAAACCAGCCTTGTCGGTGCAAATTTCCCCACTCTCAGTACCGGTACATGCTTTTAAATCGACTCTTTAAACTCAATTTTTGCCAGGTCCTTAATCAACAAGTGTTCCTAAACTACCTGTAAGCCGTAAGTTGCTATTGGAGATACGGTTATCTTGAAACGGGTCACTGATGTGGCCAGGGAGAAGGTCCGTTATATTCTTGATATTATAAATTGCTCTTATCGCGGTTACTGTTCTCTCTTGTACACGACATCTGAATGATTTTTCTGTGGTTTGCAAGGTTATTCCTAGATACCGGTACCTAAATTTATTGACCGTTTCTGGTGGTTGTCCATTCGTAGGCACGTGACATTTGGCAACAAGTTCATAGCATTAAAAAAAAAAAAAAAAAAAAACCGCAAGGGTTTAATGCAAGTATATGTGACGGAGTTGCTGAGCATAGAAAGCTCTACAACAAAGTCCGCGGCAGTATATCAAACTTCAGTCACTATTGATCTGCATTTAGGACAGTTGCCCAGGTGGCAGATTCCCCATCTGTTGTTTTCCTAGTCTTTTATTAAATGATTGCAATGAAATTGGAAATTTATTGAATATCTCCCTTGGTAAGTTATTCCAATTAATAACTCCCCTTCCTATAAACGAATATTTGCCCCAATTTGTCCTCTTGAATTCAAACTTCATCTTCATATTGTGATCTTTCCTACTTTGAAAGACACCACTCCAACTTATTCGTCTACTAATGTCATTCCACGCCATCTCTCCGCTGACAGCTCGGAACATACCTACCACTTTAGTCGAGCAGCTCGTCTTCTTTCTGCCAAATCTTCCCAGCCCAAACTTTACAACATTTTTGTAACGCTACTCTTTTGTCGAAAATCACCCAGAACAAATCGAGCTGCTTTTGTTTGCAGTTCTTGAATCAAGAAATCCTGGTGAGGGTCCCAAACACTGGAACCATACTCTAGTTGGGGATCTTATCAGAAACTTATATGCCCTCTCCTTTACATCCTTGCTACAACCCTTAAATACCCTCATAACCATGTGCAGAGAATTGTATCCTTTATTTACAATCCCATTTATGTGATTGCTCCAATGAAGATCTTTCCTTGTATTAACAACTAGGTACGATACTTACAATGATCCCCAAAAGGAATTTTCACCCCATTAACGCAGTAATTAAAACTGAGAGGACTTTTCCTATTCGAAGGGTACAGAGAAAGAAGGGGCTCATTGCATTTTTTTTGGAAAAATCGTGGTCCTCACTCATCCGGTGGATTTCATTTGAAGTTTCTAGTGACCAACTTCGTCTGTAAAAGAAAGAGTTCCTTGCAGAGATACGAGCTGAAGAAAAAAGGGCATAGGGCCTACAGGGAAAGAAGGGGCTCATCGACATACCTGCAGGGGAAGAAGGAGCTCATTGTATTCTTACCGCGCTCAGTGTACGAGCAGCAGGAGGTTAGCTACGCAATGTTGTTTGTGTGTGCGTGGGGACAAGTGGTTGTAAACTACTACTGTGTTTCTTAACTGTGTGTCTGTTGTATGGACAAGTGAGACAATATGGAACTGAAAACAAAGAAACGTAAATCGTATGGTAGACTGTCTGCAAATACAGTAGAGACAATACGCGACACTTACGGATTTAGCCTGCTTACAATGGGAGACAATTCGACGGTGGCGCTCCTAGTGACTTGACCTGACAAGTCGCGCTAAATTCAAATATCAATGGAAATGCATATACGAAAATGGATAAATAAATTACGTCTAGAAAGAAAGTACTATTGAGATATTAACTTCGAAGTTGCTAAAGCAATTCTGGATAAATGAATGAAGAATCATTTAAAAGGTTATTATTTAAAGACTGAAATTAGACATATAAACAAGATGTGAAATGGACTGTTGTGAAATGGCTTGATCTTTCATTTATGCATTACTTTTTTTGCTTTAGCATTCCTGCCTGAACTTTTACGGTTAGATTTCTCTTTTTTCTCATTTAAAAAACATTGTAACATCACATTACGACACTTGTCAATAAAAATTCGGCACATTCCTTACACACATGATGCAATGAATTAACATTTAAAAGTTGGGCAATTTTCCTCTTAACATGAAGCCTACTAACTGAAAGAAAATCTATAAAATCCCGGCTTTAATATGAGAAGAGGGATGAAAAAAAGAAAAGTATGAACATGTTGTCGATAGTGATGCTTTGAGGAATATTTACGTACAATTAGAGTAAAAATGTAACATACCCTTGGCTGTATAGTCGAGGATTTCTAAAGTCGCTGGCCTGGAAATGATCTGAACAGATCTTATAATTCTTATATAAGCGTAACGTCCCTTCTTTCTTGTACATCTTATCCAAATCACTTCTGTGACATTTCAAAACCCACAGATCACACCTACAACAACACATCGGTATTGAAGGTTAACTGCTGCACTATACAATAAAATATGCGTATTATATTTTAAGCCAGTTAAAATGTGGCTCGAGCAGGTCAGAAGATTATGAAGTACTATAAAATTCTCTTTGTCACTGGAAGAATATATATGCAAACACAATATTACTTACATTTTCTTGTCACGAGAGAAGCGAAAGAAAGTCTGCGCATTCTCTACTTCATAGTTACTGCAGCCAAACACAGCACATAACTTTCCCTTCATGTTGAGAAGAGATATCAAGGAATGACACACGCTACTATTTAATTATGTAAGCTCACTGAAATCGCATAAATAACACCAAAAACTTCATACACAAATACACGTGCTCTTATGACAAATCAGTAGTTCTCAGGTCCACGCGCTAGAGAGAGCTCTAATAGGTGTCCCTTGATATCTCGCCGAGTGTCGCGTATTGTCTCTACTGTATTTGCTGTCTGTAGCTACTAAAAAGCTATAACTGCAGTCCCATGAAATAGGGAATGACTGTAATTGCAAACACCACTGTTTTCAGACTGTTCCGGAAGAAACAAGATACAAGATATTACAATCATTCAATCTTCTTGAATCACATGATGAACAGAATATGTACCTCTGTGGATCAATTTCTGTTCTACCTGTAAACAGACCTGCAACTAGTGAATCTGCTGTACATTACGGTGCAACATACAAGTTTCGCGGTCCAGTTAGGGAAGACGGCACGAAAGTTATTAAAGATTTTAATGTATACCGCAAAGCCTTTATGGCTATACATGGCATTAGAAAGAAAAAAATTGAGTATCTTGTGAAATCCTTACAAAATACGGGTTCAGCACCGATGGATATGAGAGAGAAACATGGACAACACCACCATGAACTTAGTGTTAACACTGTAATTAGTGTGCGTCAGCACATAAATTCTTTCAAAGGCCGTCACAGCTACTACAACTTACATGATTCGTCCCAACTTTACCTGCCGGAAGATCTAAATATTAACAAGATGTGTAAAATGTTCAAAGAAAAACATTCAGGTATCCAAGTAAGCTATGAGACTTACAGGAGCATATTCTGTAAGGATTTCAATATTGCCTTCGGTTATCCCAGGACTGATACCTGTAACATATGCGACGAGCATATTGGCAGAAAGAAAATTATAGAGGCAGAGAAGAAACTAAAATCTAGCTCGGAAGAGGTTCACAGATTGGACGATGAATTACGTCGGCTGACATTAATCAACACTGTTCATAAGAAAAAAGCAGAAGCATTTTAGTTGAGAAAAAGAGGCGATAAGGAGAGAGCGAAAAGCCAATGTGAATTTGAGGCGATTTGCTTCGACTATGGGAGAAACTTTGGCTGTTCCTAACATCTCCACGAATGATGCCTACTACAGGAGACAGTTATCTGTGTTTGCATTTAACGTGCATGTACTGTTCACTTCCCAAATGGTTTTTTATTTGTATCCCGAGCATGAAGGTAAAGAGGGAAACGGCGATGTATGCTCCTTGTTGCATCACTTCATCTACAACTATTTAGATTCAAACGTAAAGAACCTCAGTATGTTCTGAGATTCGTGTAGTGGACAACAGAAGAACTTCACTTTCTTTCGGTTCCTCTACAGCTTGGTGAACGTTGAGAAAAAAAACTGGAGTCCATCGCTGTAACGTTCCCTGCAAGGCGTCATTCAAAGAACACGGGTTTGGTGAATTCGAAAGCCCAGGCAATTGTTCCTAGTGACTAGATCTCTATCATCAAAACAGCTCGTCAAAAGCCCTCACAGTTCGACGTTGTAACAGTTGACCCCACAATGTTTTGGGGGTTGAAATAACTTAAATGAGAGGTATGCAAAGAATCACCGTTTCCACCCCGGTCAGTAACAGAGATCAAGATTCAGAGAGGACCGTTGTTGAGCTTCCGGACCTCTTACAATGGCGCTTGGGAATCCGTCTCCACACCAGCGAAACGGAAGAGATATTGATGCTTCCAATCATCCTGAAGACCAGTTTGACCTGCCAGAGGAAGCTTATCATTTCCTTCATGGTGTAATTCTCACCTTCACTTAATTATTCTAACATACCACAATGAAATGTAATACAATGCTTTTCTCCCCTAAGAGCTTTGCCCATATCTGCTGAGAAGTTCAAAGACTTGCAACAATTAATGAGATTCTGTGGTTATGAGGCAAGGGAGTATTTCTCCAAAATCCCTAATGGATGATGAACTGTAGCCTGTGCTACGTGAAGTGATGGACGTCTGCTAAAATTATTATATGTAAAATGTGATTTTGTGCTTGTTAAAGACTTGAAAAATGGTCATAGTTTATACATTGCTCGTGTTAGTTAGTAATAATAATGAAATTAAACAATAATACAGAGACTTCAGACAGTAGTTCAGTGCAATGAGCCCCTTTTTTCTTCACAGATGTACGTAGTTACAGATTTTTTTTTACCTCATTGCATGTTAAAATTCCATAATGAAAATAAGTTACACATTTACAATGAATATACCAAGATTTGTAGATTACCGGACTTCCAAATAGATAAAAGAACAGGTTATACAAGGTTTTGAAGCAATGCAACTCAAGCAACTCAGGTCAGGGTCCCTTGGTAGTCAACCCACACTCCTCAGTTAAAAGTGCCCGGGGCCCTTTTATTCGCCTGTTATAACAGACAGGAGATACCGAGCATGTTATTCTAATAATAAATAATAATGTTATTTGCTTTACGTCCCACTAACTACTTTTACGGTTTTCGGAGACGCCGAGATGCCGGAATTTAGCCCGGCAGAAGTTCTTTTCGTGCCAGTAAATCTACCGATACGAGGCTGACGTATTTGAGCACCTTCAAATACCACCGGACTGAGCCAGGATCGAACCTGCCAAGTTGGGGTCAGAAGACCAGCACCTCAACCGTCTGAGCCACTCAGCCCGGCACATGTTATTCTACCACCCCTACCACCAATAGCGGTTCTCCGGGTAAGAGGCAGGGACGCTTCCACCAGGCTTCGGGGGCGGCGCTTTTGACTCACCCTAGTGTACATATTTTGCTTCTTCATATTGATTCTGTAATACATCCGACTCCTTGGCTGAATGGTCGGCGTTGAAGTCTTCGCTTTAGAGGGCCATGGTTCGATTCTCGGCCGGTTCGGGTTTTTTAATCTGCTATGATAAATTTTTCTGGCTTGAGGGCTGAGCCTATCTGTGCCGGCGGGGCTCAAAGCAACTTGTAAAGAAAAATGTGTCGTCCACCTCAGAACTTCATTGAAGTCTTACTCTGTAGAGTAGTAGGCTACATAATCCGTAACAAACCTTATCTGTAATTTCAGTTCTTTACTCAAATAATGTCCGGCTCCATGGCTAAATGGTTAGCGTGCTGGCCTCTGGACTTCGGTCCAGGGGGTCCCGAGTTCGATACTGGGCTGGGTCGGTAATTTTAACCTTCGTTGATTACTTACGATGGCTCGGGGGCTGAAAGTGTACTGCCCTCATCATTAGAATTTATCATCCATCCTCACAGACGCACAGGTCGCCTATACGGCGTCAACTCGAAAGACCTGCCCAGGCCTTTTTGGAGGCCACAATCTATTATTACTCATATCATTTATATATAAAAGACAACATGAAGGTACAATAATACTGCCTTGAGGATCTCCCCTCTTAATCATTACAGGATAAGATAATGCTAGTTGAAAGTTTATCTCTAAAGAGTAGAATATGATTGGCCCCTGTAAAACGAACACCAAAGGGAACCTACTTATGTGTGTTCGAGTTATTGACCCCTTTGATATATCTTGTTATTTATATTCATAGGTTATCCATAGGCTATAAATATTATAAAGAGAGAAATATTGTTGTCCGCCTCTGTGATGTAGTGGTTAGCGTGATTAGCTGCCACCCCCCGGAGGTCCGGGTTCGATTCCCGGCTCTGCCACGAAATTTGAAAAGTGGTACGAGGGCTGGAACGGGGTCCACTCAGCCTCGGGATGTCAACTGAGTAGAGGTGGGTTCGATTCCCACCTCAGCTATCCTGGAAGTGGTTTTCCGTGGTTTCCCACTTCTCCTCCAGGCAAATGCCGGGATGGTACCTAACTTAAGGCCACGGCCGCTTCCTTGTCTATCCCTTCCAATCTTCCCCATCCCCCGCAAGGCCCCTGTTCAGCATAGCAGGTGAGGCCGCCTGGGCGAGGTACTGGTCATTCTCCCCAGTTGTATCCCCGACCAAGAGTCTGAAGCTCCAGGACACTGCCTTTGAGGCGGTAGAGGTGGTATCCCTCGCTGAGTCCGAGGGAAAAACCGAACCTGGAGGGTAAGCAGATGATGATGATGATGATGAAATATTGTTTTTTATATGGAGGCTAATACTGGGAATCACTCATTCGTTTTCAGTAATTCTTTCACCATTCGAGAGCTTATTTCTTCTTGTTAATTATACGAATGTCCATAAGAGGAATCTTCGAGATCCACGAAAAAAAAAAAAAAAAAAAAAAAAAACACGGGGCACGGTGATAACGTGTGCGCTAAAAGAAGCCCTGGCAACAATTCGACTCGTGACACAGTGTTACTGATACCAGGTATACAGGGAAACGAGACATGGACAGTGGGTGGCACTGGCCTTGCGTGGTGTTCCTCCGCCGGTGGCATACAGAACGTCCTTGCGGGGTTTGACGATCTCGCATGGCAATGCAGGATGCATAATGGCTCCCCATACTCTGGATCAGGCCGTCCAGCATGGCTTGCGGTAACGCATCTAATTGCTGATCAAGAGCCCTTTGGTGGTCAACAATGGTCGGTGGTTTCGGTGTTAGGCCTGCAAACCTTTGGCCTAGTGCCACCCATGCATGTTCAATCGGATGTTAAGTCCGGGGAGCGAGCTGGCCAAACGTGTGGTGTCCTCATGTTGCAGGTATTCGTCACCAGGCCCAGCCCTGTGTCGGCGGTCATTATCGTCCATCAGATGGGACCCAGGTCCATATACACCGCGAAAAAGCCGCACATACTGTTGCAGGTTGCCATCCCTATAGACAGCACCCGCCATAGTACCACATGCAGTGAGGTACGTGCTCCTAATATGATGCCACCCCATACGAGAACATTGGCGTCGTCATACCGCTCCATTTCCACAATATTGGCACGATTGTAACGTGTCCCAGCGGCGCGCCTGATGGACAGACGGCAAGAGTCATCCTCTAGGTTAAAACTCAACTCATCCGCGAACTGCACACTACCTCACTGTTCCTGTATCGAATCACGATGAGCAAGACACCAAATTCGATTCGCCACGCGGTGCCTTTGTGTGAGGGGGATGCATCCGGCGGCTCGCCGAGCATACAGAGCAACCTCTCAAAGTCGGCGATACACAGTTTGACGGAAGATTTGTGACCCAGAGGTTGCTGCGAGGTCTCTAGCCAGTGCAGGTGCTGCGCTGGTTGGACTACTTCGAGCACTTCAGCGGCGTACGTACTGCCTATGCTGACAATGGTAATTTCTCCATTTTTAGGTACGCTCAGGTAAAAGGTCCTTTGTCCAACAGATTTGAAACTTTACAGTCTTATTACATGAACTTTGTTCTTTACATTGCTGTCTTAATTTTAGGATTAGATGCGTGGTTATTTTGGGGACTTTTTTTTCCAAATTTAAGAAAAGTATTCATGAAAACTTTGAGTAATAATAATTTTTTCTGGTCCCATATATTGTCTGTCAGGTCAACAGCCCAGGGGCTGGTTGGATCCTCAAACTGCACCACCAAAGGTTATGCGGTTATAAGGAAACCCCAAAAACCAATGGCAGCACCAAAATGAGGCGTACTAGGCAAGATGAGGAGTGAAGTAGTTTGCCATTGCTTTTCTCACTGTGTCAGAAAGTACTATTGCAGCACGACTGACCCTGTGAGCAGCACCTTTCATAACACTCAGATGCACTAGTCGTGCTCTGAATGTCATTACTCAGCACTACCCATACCCCATATCTAAAATAAACTGGTAGCTTTACAGTGAGAAGGTATGGAAGTATCACTGATAATTATTTCAGATTTATACCCTTTAGAGTTTTTTGACTGAGCGTACCTATATAAAGAAAAAACAAAACAAAAAAAAAATTGTGAAGTTGGATTAAACGTGTTCAGATCCTAGATATTATCTGTACGAGGACGGTTTGAAAAGTTCTCGGAATCACCACTAGATGTCAGTGCTAGAGCAACGAGGTTCCCGCGCAATAATCACACATCCTTTGTGAGAGAACACGTGGCGCGTCAGTGCTCTACCTGCAGGAGTGTGGTAGCGACGACTCTTTGTTGTTGTTCCCGCGTAGTGATTTGTGACAATGGAAAGAACTGAGATTCGAGCAGTGATTAAATACTTTGTAAAGAAAGGTATGAAAGCAAAGGAAAGGAAACGAGTCTTTTAACAGTTTTATTTGGAGCCGTGAACCTAAAAATATTGTTGTTGGATATAAAACCTTAAAATTAGGAGTACGTGATGCTGTTTTATCATTTAATATGGGAAATTCAGGCAGAATTAAGCTACTAGAACAGCTGGGGATCCAACCAGGGTGGAATTCGCTTAGCGCGTTTCAAGCTTTTGCTATTCGTCGGATCAAAATGGAGAATAGAAAGCTCTTTCTAGTGGAAGCTAAGATAAGGAAGTCAAGGAGAGCAATGAAACGAAGACTCGTTTACATTTTGGGTTTTCCCATCAAACATTCCTTCAATAAATCGGGTCGGGCACGATCCTTATAAATTAACTTAATCAGAAGGATCACTTCTTTTGGAAATCTATGGTATTTGTAGGTTTCCTTGTCTTTGTTATACGTGCACCAAGTACCACGACAAGCAACTCAGTAACCCGAAATAATAAGCTAACATAAAAACCTTGAAGAGAAATCAAATATTCCTATAACTTGAAATTGGATTAAAGAGATTAGCTGTAAAAAAATTGTGAAGTTGGATTAAACGTGTTCAGATCCTAGATATTATCTGTACGAGGACGGTTTGAAAAGTTCTCGGAATCACCACTAGATGTCAGTGCTAGAGCAACGAGGTTCCCGCGCAATAATCACACATCCTTTGTGAGAGAACACGTGGCGCGTCAGTGCTCTACCTGCAGGAGTGTGGTAGCGACGACTCTTTGTTGTTGTTCCCGCGTAGTGATTAGTGATTTGTGACAATGGAAAGAACTGAGATTCGAGCAGTGATTAAATACTTTGTAAAGAAAGGTATGAAAGCAAAGGAAATTCATGCCTACTTTCAGAACACACTGGGGGACTCTGCTCCTTCATTTTCAACTGTTGCCAAGTGGACCAGCGAGTTTAAATTTGGTCGGGAGAGCTTGCATGATGATCCGCGTATTGGACGGCCAAAAAGTGTTACGCCCCCAGAATTTATCGCAAAAGTGCATAAAATGGTCATGGAGGATCGTCGACTGAAAGTGCGGGAGATTGCTGAAGCTGTAGGGATGTCTTCTGAACGGGTATATTATATTTTAACCGAAGAATTGGGCATGGAAAAATTATCCGCAAGATGGGTGCCGCGGCTCTTGACATTGGACAATAAACGCACCAGATTGGAAATGTCCGAACAAAGTCTGGCCCGTTTTCAGTGAAACCAACAAGATTTTTTGCGCCGGTTTGTGACTACAGATGAAACTTGGGTCCACTACTATACCCCGGAGACAAAACAGCAGTCAATGCAGTGGAAACATGCTGATTCACACCACCAAAGAAAGCAAAGGCAGTGCGTTCGGCCGGAAAGGTCATGGCCTCAGTTTTCTGGGATGCAAAAGGCATTCTGCCGATAGATTATCGTCCTACTGGCCAAACAATTACGGGGCAATACTATGCAAACCTCCTAGACCAACTACAGGAAAATTTACGCGAAACAAGGCCTGGTTGGGCAAGAAAAAAGATCATCTTTCATCAGGACAACGCTCCGCTGCACACAAGTGTTATTGCCATGGCAAAACTTCATGAACTGGGGTACGAATTGTTGCCACATCCACCTTATTCACCTGATTTGGCACCATCAGACTTCCATCTATTCCCCAAGCTGAAACTTTTCCTCGGTGGACGGAGATTTTCTACAAGGGAAGAACTGACAGCCGAATTGGAGAGGTATTTTGCTGGCCTGGAGGAATCTCATTTTCGAGATGGGATCAAGGCATTGGAACATCGCTGGACCAAATGCATTAGTCTACAGGGAGACTATGTTGAAAAATAAAAGCATTTCCACCGAGGTAAGATACTTAATTCTAGTACATTCCGAGAACTTTTCAAAGCACCTACGTACATCATACGGTAAAATTATGTTTTGGAAAACTTCATGTTAGTTTGTTCTCTTTTTCTGTCTAATGTTGGGCAAGTTTCGGTACCGGGACTGATACCGTTTGTGCTATTTTGGATATTTCTGTTGCTGTGGGCAACTTTTCTTCATAAGATTTCGACTGATGATAAGCCCCAACAGTCTATGGGGTTCAATAATGTACTTGCATTTCCTAGGAAGTTATCAAAAAGTAAAATCCAGCCTGCAGTCAGAGGAGGGCGTGGCATTTGTAAATGGGAGGGGCCATGGAATATCCAAATTATAGGCACTTGTAACGCGATTTCGCTGAAATAAAGAACGGTCCTCTATTGTACATATACCAAAGGATACTAAAATACATTAAAATGAAATTCGCAAATTTTTGCAAAAATTGAGGTGCGTATTCCCCTTAAGGCAAGCTAACGATCGTGACGCTGGGTTGTAGCACGTAATCGACCTTGCTCCAACTTCCTTTGGATGTTTCCTCCCTCCTGGAATCTTCTCCACGGCCGTGAAATGACGTTACGGGCGACATTCATTTCCTGGCCCACCTGGCGATGACGGTGGCCGGCCTCTAATCTGCCGATAATCTGACTATGCGTAGTGTCATACAAATGTGTTCTCTGTGCCATCCTGCTTCCCTACTACTCGAAAACGGTGTGCCAAACGCACACAGCACGCAGCCAGAACCGCTGTACCCCAGACCTCTGCTCACACTGATAGTTTCAGTCACTCTAATGGGTCTCGTTCTGAGCTGTTAGGTTTGTCACGTGTTTCCATGTTGTCCAGCCACAGTTTAGTCCGCACATCATCATGACGCAAAGATTTATCGTGGATCTCAAAGATCCCTTAACTTATGGACATGAGTGTGTAAGCTATGTATGTACTTAGGCTAGCTTATCGCAGGAGTATATGGTTTTTAAGCCGGCCCCGGGGTGTAGGAGTAGCGTGCCTGCCTCTTACCCGGAGGCCCCGGGTTCGATTCCCGGCCAGGTGAGGGATTTTTACCTGGACCTGAGGACTGGTTCGAGGTCCACTCAGCCTACGTGATTAGAATTGAGGAGCTATCTGACGGTGAGATAGCGGCCCCGGTCTAGAAAGCCAAGAATAACGGCCGAGAGGATTCGTCGTGCTGACCACACGACACCTCGTAATCTGCAGGCCTTCGAGCTGAGCAGCGGTCGCTTGGCAGGCCAAGGCCCTTCAAGGGCTGTAGTGCCATGGGGTTTGGTATATGGTTTTTAAAACTGTATAGGAAGTCGAAAACATTGTACGTCTGGGGTCAGTAAAAGTGAATGCACTGCCTGAACTCTTAGGTCTATTAACACTTCATTTTCTAATCTAATATTTCCTGCATCACCTGAGTTCGTTCGACTATACTTGGACTTATTTATTTTCATCTTATACTCCTTCACCAAGACTGTGTCCATACCATTCAGCAATTTCTTCACATCTTCTGCAGTCTCAGATAAAATAACAATATCATCGGAAAATCTCAGGGTTTTGATTTCCTCTCCTTGGACTGTGATTCTCTTTCCAATTTTCTCTTTGATTTTCTTTACCGCCTGTTCTATATAAACATTGAAAAGGAAAGGGGTGGGGTGGGGTGGGCAAACTGTAGCCTTGCCTCACTCCTTTCTGAATTGCTGCTTCTGTTTCAAAGACCTCGATTATTATCACTGCAGACTGATTTTTATACAGATTGTAGATAATTCTTCTTTCATGGTATCTGATTCTGATCATCTTCAGAATCTCAAATAGCTTGGTCCAATCAACATTATCGAATGCCTTTTCTAAATCTACGAACGCCATGTAATTGGGTTGTTCTCCTTAATTCTGTCCTCTAAGATCAGACTCAGGATTGCTTCACGTCTTTCTACATTTCTTTGGAAGCCCAATTGATATTTTCCCAACTCAGTTTCAACTTGTTTTTCCATTCTTCTGTATAGGTTATAAATAACTATGCATTTGATTTATTTTATTTACATGCACTCTTATCGTCATTGCTTAATTTTGTAGTTATTCTCCCAAGAGTCAAAATAAATACTATTCGAGCTTCGGATCACTCAGTTTCCTTGATCGCGAATTTACCGATAGCATCTGAAGGTCTCGTTATATTGCTACAGAAAATTGCTAGCGGTATTGGTATCCATTAGTGCCCAAGTCTAACAATCATTATCTTTTTTCACTCTCTGAGGAGTTTTCTTCAATGTGGAAGGCCGGGAAGGGGTGGTGGGATGAAAAATGTGGAACAAGCCGAAGGAAGTATACATTTGAGATCCTTAAAACTGTCTAATCTGTTATAAATACAGCAAAACCTCTGTTTATCGGAACAAAGACGGGTAGGGAGAGGTGGTTTTGAATAACCAACATTTCGGATAACATTTAAAATGTCATTTTTTTGAAATTAAGAAGCGTTTTATGGCGTTTTAGCTGAAAGTAAACGATAAAGTAATAAAGTAATCGATTGTTAAAGCACCGAACTTATCTTTAGAGGTTCGTACTACTACTTCTTATTTTCTTCATGGGGCCTCTAAATATTAGTTCCTAATTCGCGTCCACCTCTAAGATCTTTTGCTACCATGTTTTTCCTTCATTCCAACCTAGACATACCTGCTCCCTTCACAAATCTGGAGGTTGTTCTTATTGGGTCTTCTTGGATTTTTTCTCTCTCTTCACCTGGTAGTCCTAGAGTGGAGAGTCTGATTCTACCAGCGCCTCACATTCGAAAAGTATGTGTTCAGCTGATTACTCTGCTTCATTGCATTTCCTACATATATTGTCTCTTATTACTCCAATTCTATGTAGGTGTTTTATCAGATGGTAGTGTCCTGTCAACAGTTTTACTACCCATCTTATATTTTCTCTGCTGAGTTTCAACAGTTCTTTAGTATGCTTCTTGTTTGGTCCTTTTATCAGTTCCTTTGTAAACCTGCATCCTGGAGTATTTTTCCAGTTCTCCATTTGTCTCTTTTGTACCCATTTTCCTATGTAGTGTTGGGCTTGTCCATAGTAAATCCCGCATACAGGTTCTGGGCCTACAAAATGTGTTTCTGCCCCTTTCCTGGCCAGTTTATCTGCCTTTTCGTTTCCTTATATACCTGCATGCCCTGGTACCTATATTATTTTGACAATGTTGTACTTTGAGAGCTTCAGGAGAAGTGAGTGGCAATACCAGACAGTTCTGGATATTATCTGGACTGCTTCTACTGTAGTGCCTTAATGGCCGCTTGGCTGTCCATAAAACGAAAATGTTCTTATTCCTATGGTTCATTTTCAGATTTTCTTCAAGGCATGTTGTGATAGCTATCACTTCCAGAGGTTCGTACTAATTAACAGGTCAAGCATAGTCTTCTACCACTAATCTAATTGCCTATTTGCAATTTCGTGAACGTATCAGTGTGATGACTTCCTTCATGTCTACTTCTAGTTTCAGGTAGCCAGTCTTATATTACTATTATAATGCATGAAGTGAGAAGTATCGTCCCTTCCCCTCTCGCCACCAGATGCTCCTCGCGGCTGCACACATTATCATATTGCAATATTCAACAGCGTCACTGGACATGCATTGCTCAAGACTCCCTAGGCCTTGACCGCCTTTTAGCTACAGCTGGCACGTGTACAAATCCGAGTCGACAGTTCAGGAATATTTCACTGATTGATGGTTAAGTGCAAACCAATTTTTGGAGTCTAATTTGAGTAGACTGGGCAGACTATTTCTTTGGTATCTTCTTACCAACGTGGCTGGTGTTTGTTTTCTAGTCAGTGCACGCACTATGTGTTTATCAAAATAAAGGCATGTCCCTATGGTTTACTCTTTATTGTTTATTTCAGGACGTTGAGGAATCGTTGCCTATTGATCGACGTACTTATTATGGTTTGTATGCAGTAACTGCCAGGGTCTGCAACAACAAGAAGCTTTGGTAGACATGGGCGCCCGCAAGGGGGGGCAAGGGGGGCACTTGCCCCCCCCTGGAATTCTAAAGATGTTGATGTTCAATTGTTTAATATCATACCAGATTATTTCATAAATTGAAATTACTGACAGTCATCTAGCATATGTTATAACTGGAAGTTTCTGTAAACAATTTAATGTTGCTGACGTTATATTGGTTTTTATACTCAAGAAAATTGTTAATGTGCCCCCCCTCCCCTGGAAAAGATCCTGCGGGCGCCCATGTTAGTAGATTTCAGTGGCGTGCACTGCACCGAAGCAAATGATGCATTGCTTAACTAACTAACTACACAAGTTTTCATTCTATACCCTGAAGGGGTGCGGCGGGTCTGTTATTGGGTAACTCTCTCTCAGGCCAGGGAGATTTCTAGTGGTGATTTGCAGTAGCGGCTCACTCTAAAGGGCAAAGGGGTACGTGCCCCTCCAGCTTGTAGCTAAGTAACTGTTATTGCATGGATTTACAACTACTGACAATTTGAATGATGATACATTCAGTTTTGATATTAGGCCCCGCATGCAGCCAGTTTTAATCAGACGTGTACTTCACTTCCTCTGGCGGCCTTCTCGCTGGCCGGTCATCCTGACTGTGCCCTTCGCTGTCAACTCTTTCTTAGGTAGGCAATTTTCGTTCGCGCCTGCGTAGAACTATTTTTTAACATGCACCTTCCCCACGAATGGCACAGCCCAAGGCTCATTTCTCCCAAGAATCACCCAGTTGTTCAGTGCGTTTATTTTCTAACGTATCAGCTCATCTCAGTTTCGTGGTGAGCCAAGGGAGTCAAAATTCTGTAACTACTGACTTATTTTGGTGTAAATGAAGGCGAAAAATAAAAGTTTATCTTAAAAATTATTAGGAGTCTTTCTTCTGTCGATATGGCCTTCCTCATCACAATATATCTCCTTGAAATAATTGGTCCTATTTCCTGTGGTAGCCCATTGAAATAATTTTTAGACACTGAAGAACTGCAAACATTTATCCGGATGATTACAAAGTTGTCCGCCTCTGTGGTGTAGTGGTTAGCGTGATTAGCTGCCACCCCCGGAGGCCCGGGTTCGATTCCCGGCTCTGCCACGAAATTTTTGAAAAGTGGTACGAGGGCTGGAACGGGGTCCACTCAGCCTCGGGAGGTCAACTGAGTAGAGGTGGGTTCGATTCCCACCTCAGCCATCCTGGAAGTGGTTTTCCGTGGTTTCCCACTTCTCCTCCAGGCGAATGCCGGGATGGTACCTAACTTAAGGCCACGGCCGCTTCCTTCCCTCTTCCTTGCCTATCCCTTCCAATCTTCCCATCCCTCCACAAGGCCCCTGTTCAGTATAGCAGGTGAGGCCGCCTGGGCGAGGTACTGGTCATACTCCCCAGTTGTATCCCCCGACCAAGAGTCTGAAGCTCCAGGACACTGCCCTTGAGGCGGTAGAGGTGGGATTCCTCGCTAAGTCCGAGGGAAAAACCGAACCTGGAGGGTAAACAGATGATGATGATGATGATGATTATTACAAAGTTCGTGATATAACGAATGAAACTCCCCAAACTGTAGCCGGGCTTTTACAATTGGATGCAATACATTCTCCGCGTTTTCCTTCGTTTTATGCGTCGTCGCACGAGCAAAAGAAGTACAGCCTCCTCTTCAGAATTCATACTGTGAATGACAGAAGTTCCACTTGTCGAACGAAATTGCTCCATACGCGGTGAAGCGGGCTGGACCACATTTTGACGCTGGCTTTAGCCACTGCAGAGGTGGTTGGGCCGGGGACAAAGAAGCGTGTTTTTGCAGTCGACAATGACGACAGAAAAACGCTCGTGTGTAAGGGCCCTTAAGGATAGGCAAGTAGTTCCCGGGTTGCTGGACCGGGAGACAACCGGAGCAATGAAAGAGCTCATACATCCCCGATTGAAACTGATGTGTGAGCAAGGGATCTTGAGGAAGGAATGGATGGGGAAAGTTGGGCAGTGCTAGTTTACGAGATCATGTTTGAATTATAAAGATGACCTGCAGGTAGAAACAATTCTACTTCGCTCTCTTTGCTGTACACGAGTTCAACCATGCTGAAGTTTATTGAACCTTGGTGAAATAGTGGGATGGAAAAAGCAAGGTAATGTGGCGGTCCTGTCGCCTGTCGATGTCCATTGAATATTGATGTAGCCGGAAATGTGTTTTGTACTGCGATCAATATTCGAGACAGTTAGCAGTAGAACGAGTATAATCGTTGCTTAAAAATGATGCATGTCCCATACTTAACTTGGCACTGTTTGCTAAATGTTGTGAATTTATGCATTACTGCAATATATCAGGTGATAAGTTGGACTCAGTGAGATGGTCTGGATGGCGTAGCTATTCTGAAAGAAAGCTGGCTACATATTGTGAATCTAATTAACAACGCAAGCTAATATAATAAAAACAACAACAACAACAACGTAATGTTGAATTGTCGCTGATACACTCACTCGTGAACGCCGTAGCATTTAACACGGATCCAGAAGAAAGATAGCAAAAGCAAAGTCACCTCCGTACAGGCCATGAAGGCCCTTGGAGGAGTGGAAGGTAAAGACATCCACTATCCGTAACCTCGGCACTTGAAGGGGTAGAGTGGTTAGCTCTGCGCTCGGCCGCTTTTGCCCGCAGGAATTAACCTGGTACTCATTTTTGGTGTAGGCTGAGTGAACCTCAGGGCCATGTGCACCTCCGGAAGTGGAAATCTCGTTTCTTAAATTTTACGACTTCCTGACGGGGATTCGAACCCACGTCCTTCCGGGCGAAGAAGAAAGATAGCAGAAAAATAAAACGTGTGTAGTTTTACTTGACTGTTAAAATCGTGATCATGACCACGGCCCCCAAATTTTACGTGAAAACGACGTTCCCGCCCACTTCCCCGAACAAAGTACCCCGAACGGGCAATTCACCGAATCAAATCACCTGAAGCTCGATAGCTGCAGTCGCTTAATTGCGGCCAGTATCCAGTAATCGGGAGATAGTGGGTTCGAACCCCACTGTCGGCAGCCCTGAAGATGGTTTTCCGTGGTTTCCCATTTCCACACCAGGCAAATGCTGGGGCTGTACCTAATTAAGGCCACGGTCGCTTCCTTCCCACTCCTAGCTCCTTCCTGTCCCATCGTCGCCATAAGAGCTGTCTCTGTCGGTGCGACGTAAAGCAAGTTGCAAATCACCTGAATCGAAATATCGGAAGAATTTTCCCCGAACGAGAATTTCCGAAGCGTAGAAAGCCTTGAAGGTTACAAAGACCCGAATTAACAATTGATTCTGTTGCTATACACCCACGCCCACATATGTGGAACATGGATACTCAAATTACAGTATTCGTTCAGACAGCAGAGGAGTAAAAGTCCTGCCTCATGAGTAAATGCGCCACATAAGCTACAACTAATCACTCTGACTGCAATATTCAAGACACCACTATCTAATTTAAAACTGACAAGTTAAAAAAAGTGTGAACATATTATTACGGCTGTTTTTTTGCTAATGGCTTTACGTCGCACAGACACAGACAGGTCTTATGGCGACTATAGGATAGGGCTAGGAGTGCGAAGGAAGCGGCCGTGACCTTAATTAGGTACAGCCCCAGCATTTGCCTGTGTGAAAATGGGAAACCACGGAAAATCATCTTCAGGGCTGCCGACAGTGGGATTCGAACCCACTATCTCCCGGATGCAAGCTCACAGCCGCACGCCTCTAACCGCACGACCAGCTCGCCCGGTGGCTGTTTATTGCTGTATAATAAAGCATTACTTACATAGCTTTCTTCGTATTTACTTTTTAGAATACTTTAGTTGTTCGTTTTGCAGAATTTGTAGTCCGATGAAATGGGCTTTCGGGAAAAGTTAATTCGAGAAATAGGATTCGGAGACATGTCTTTTCGGCTGAATGACTTCTGGCATTTGTCCGGGAATCGGAATCACAAGGACATTAATTGACCGAATAAAGTCATCCGTAAACTATTTCCATTGTCATGCGTTTATTATTTGCAGCTTCCCACCTGATTGTCTTGCGTTCGAGCAGCGGCTTGCCACGAATTAAAGGCTGGCTTGATATACTACGATGACGTGCATTCAGCTTCAAGAACCGCCTGGGGTGCTGCACATATGCAAGGTGGGCAAAATAAAACTGAACTGTCCTGGACAATATTTATGAGGCTGACGCGGGATTGACCCTTGTCGATAAACAGAACTGCCCATAAATGTTGGAAACCGTGTTTTCGATGCACTCGGTTGCTGCCACATGTCTGCACGTGCGCACCTCCCGCATGCTCAACACGCGAAAGTTCGGCTGGATCCTTTAACGTATGCACAACAGTAAATTTGTAAGGGTACAGATGCAGGTCCTTTTTGATAATGTTTCGACACGACGCTCTCCTAATTCCCACTTGCACAGATAAATGGCGTTGAGATTTCGTCGGACTTCGTCCCAGGCTTTCTTTCACTCGAGCAATGTTTTCTGGTGTTCAAATTCTTTTCGGACAGTTACGGTATTTATTCCCTAAAGAGCACATTTCACGCCATTTTGGCACTAGTTTTGCATTGCTGACTTAGCTGGAGGCTCTGCCAAAACACTTCCAGTCTTAAACTCTTGTGCAAACAGTTCCGCACAGGATTTCCCCGAATCCTGCTTCGCATAACACTCAACAATGAACAGGCGCTGTTTTATCGTGAGCACCATTTTGTGTTGCATTCAACTGGTCACTAACCACGTCTGATCCTCACACTCACTCACATGTAATGACACAGCGACGTACTCGGGAGATGCGCATGCGCTGACATGTGCCAGCAACCGATTGGTGCACCGAAATTACGGTTTCCAGCATTTCCTGTGATGGGCAGTTCTTTTGTTCATTAACAAGGGCCATTTCCGAGTCAGTCTTAAAAATATTTTCCGCGCCAGTTTAATTTTGCCCACCCAGTACATTCACGGTATCCATCTACCTGTCTTAAGACAGAAGGCTCTCAACATCACGAGCCCTAACATCGCCACTGCTTAAGTTAAAATAAATAAATAAATAAATAAATAAATAAATAAATAAATAAATAAATAAATAAATAAATAAATAAATAAATAAACATGGGGTCGTGCGTTGTCGATCACGGGGCCCTTTGCTGAGTCTGTCACTGCTTCCACTTACTTGTGCCAAGTTCCTTATTTTCATATTCGACCACCCTTGTCCAACTCTATCCGGCACCATGGCTGAGTAGTCAGTTTTTATTTGTCCTCCGGATCTCGGATTCGATTACCGGCAGGGTTGAGAGGTTTTAATCGTAAATTATTTATTTCCTTGGCTTGAGGACTGGGTGTTTCTGCTGTCCCGAACATTTCTGCACTCGTATATATCACACACTGCCCTTGAGACAGTAGAGGTGGGATCCCTCGCTGTGTCCGAGGGAAAAACCGACCCTGGAGGGTAAACAGATGAAGAAGAAGAAGAATGATACGTTATCTGAGGTAATGACATTGTCCGAGTTCGGAAAACTAAGATACCGGCAAAAGTAACTGACACTAGTGAATACGGGCCTAGGGGTGGTATCGGAGAGACTTCTGAATATGTAAACTAACGTACACTTTATCAAATGATGCCTATCTGCCTCGATTATGAGAGCACGTGAATGACAATGTTGGTCTCAGCCTGGAGACGCCATTCTAATGAATAAGTAAATGAATTATTCAGCAAAGAGGTTAGTTTGAAAGTCACTCTTCTCGGAAATGTATCTCCTTGACTAATTCATCACTTCCCCTTAGCCCAGGGGTCTGGAGGAAGGGAATCGCGAATAAGGAATGGTTGAGTAATGGTGATGCTCCCTTCTCGAATTATCTGAGTTACACCCATTTGGAAATTTGTGAAGAAGGGGTAAGCACATGGCGCTAGGCTCTGTTTGAAGTTGGTTAATTGATTTTATTTTTTTTTGCTAGGGGGCTTTACGTCGCACCGACACAGATAGGTCTTATGGCGACGATGGGAAAGGAAAGGCCTAGGAGTTGGAAGGAAGCGGCCGTGGCCTTAATTAAGGTACAGCCCCAGCATTTGCCTGGTGTGAAAATGGGAAACAGCGGAAAACCATTTTCAGGGCTGCCGATAGTGGGATTCGAACCTACTATCTCCCGGATGCAAGCTCACAGCCGCGCGCCTCTACGCGCACGGCCAACTCGCCCGGTGTTAATTGATTGGGTTAGCAGATAAAAATGTCTCTTATCACCGCAAAATTGTCCGGTTCCATGGCTAAATGATAAGCATGCTGGCCTTTGGTCACAGGGGTTGCGGGTTCGATTCCTGGCAGGGTCGTGAATTTTAACCATAATTGGTTAATTCCCCTGACACGGGGACTGGGTATATGTGTCATCTTCATCATAATTTCATCCTACGGGTGTCAAATCAAAAGACCTGCACCTAACAAGACGAACATGTCCTCGGACACCCCCGGTACTCCATTCCATTCAACCGCAGAAATTTCTTACCTTGATTAAATCGTTACTAAATCGTACAACGGATTATGCAAAGCATCACGGGTTGGGAATAGACATGAATTCACAGTGTCGAAAGACTTTTCCGTCTGGCAAGAGATTGCACCTCACAGTGGTCGCCAACGTTAGGGGGGCGTGATATGTACACAGGGCTGCCAGATTTCTGGTCACATAAATACGAAAATTTTCAATTTTACCGAAAATTGGTGAAATGTATATATTAAAGTAGTTTACTTTGTCCATTCCGTCCATCCATTCTATTGGACCGATTTGCTTTATTTTTCTTTTATTCTCTCCGGAACTATCTGCCAATGAATCATCAAGCGTTGTTAGGTCTCTAAGTTCAACCAACTTTAAGTAATCTTAAAATCAAGTCATTAGGGGGAATCTAATTATTCGAAAAGCCTCTATCTCTCGCTTTGCAATTTGTCGTCAACGATAGAACACCCTAAATGATCACTTCAACTAATTGCAGACGAAGAACTTAACCCTACCTCAAAATACATTCTGTACTTAGCGAGTTGCATACAGTTAAGGAGCCATATCTTTACGTAAAGATATTGATGAAGCTAACGGCGACTACACTATATGCAAACCTGCAATTTCAACCAAACTTGGTACACATTGACTTGATACTATCTCGAGAGAATTTTTTTTTTGCTAGGGGCTTTACGTCGCACCGACACAGTATGGCGACGATGGGATAGGAAAGGCCTAGGAGTTGGAAGGAAGCGGCCGTGGCCTTAATTAAGGTACAACCCCAGCATTTGCCTGGTGTGAAAATGGGAAACCACGGTAAAACCATTTTCAGGGCTGCCGATAGTAGGATTCGAACCTACTATCTCCCGGATGCAAGCTCACAGCCGCGCGCCTCTACGCGCACGGCCAACTCGCCCGGTCGAGAGAAATAACGTGGAGTAAGACACACCTAGCACTCCTAGGGGTGGACCGGGGAGGGAGTGACATTTAAAAATAATCGAAAACGCTCTAATGTCGAGTCCCTACTTTCGTGGTCACCGAGATGAATTTGACACTCTGCATGCCTTTTAAGTTCAGCCTCCATCGCCGTGTGGGTCATTAAGGGGTGAGAAAGAAAATGTCCAAAATGACCGAGATCACTACTGAATTCACAGTTTTGCGGTTCTCTAGCCTGATTGGTGACAGTCCCACTGACAGTTGGAATCGTGTACGTCCTATCTATAACGGGACGTGTAAATACATAAAGTTATCACTTATTCTTATTATGTGAAAGTCTCAATTACAACCACAAGAACAAAGTTCCACGCGAGACAAAACAATCTAAAACTTTAAATTAAACACACAGCAATAACTTCGAAGCTGCAAAATAGTTCGTAATGACCGAGCGAGTGGCTCCGCGGTTTGGGTCAGGTAGCTGTTAGCTTGCATTCGGGAGATAGTGGGTTTGAACCCTACTGTCGGTAGTTCTGAATGTGGTTTTTTTGTGGTATCCTATTTTCACACCAGGCAAATGAGGCTGTACCCTAATCAAGGCCATGTTCACTTCTTTCCCACTCCCAGCCCTATCTAGTCGTCACCAGATCACCTATCTATCGGTGCGAAGAAAAACAAATTGTGAAAAATAGTTAATAAATTATCAATCAACTTCACAATAAACGAATCTAAAAAATATCACTTCACACGTAATTAACAGGTACTACAAATTCTGAAATTAAAAGTTCAAGAAAGTGCCCGGGCAGCATATGGAGCAATTTAATATTAAGACACGTTATCTAACCTATTTATAACGAATGCTACAGAGCAGCACGGGTCTTCTAGTTATTTAATTAAAGGAATCTACATACTGGACTATGCCTTTGCTGGCAGCACCTAGTGTTTAAGTGCACTATGTGTTCAGGAATGGGCTAGAGCTATTTTGTTACTTTCATTGATCTGTCTCTGTCTAATCCTTGGCTTTGACAATATGAAAGTGACTGAGGTATGAGCGATGCTAGTCATGCCAGTCCTTATGCAGCCAGTCCCTGTTATGAATGGTGTGAAAATGTTGCTCATAGGGTTGGTTGGTGTACGTATGCATTTCAGTGGGCTTGGCAGACTGATATGTAGTAGCAACTCTGGCTCGGTGAGGAAAGCAACGGGAAACTACCTCACTCCTCATTTCCCTAGTACGCTCCTTCAGTGATGCCTAGGCGATCTATGACAGCGGATGGCGGAGCTGTTGAGGACCCCACCAGCGTTAGCGCTGACGGACTGAACATACATACATACTGCATTGTATCCGTACTTCAACCCCGTGCATTTAAATGAAGCGCCTGGAAGAACGCTATTTACAACAGCTATTTTAAGAAGTTGGGACTTTTCTCCATAGATGTCTCTACTTAAGAACTGATGTCATGCACTCTGGTGCAAAGTTGAATAACTAGGAATTTAAAGACATTTTTTGTTCATAGGTTTTTTTGACCTGCATTGACTTAACAATGAAATGAAAATTCTGCTCTCATAAAATTCATATCCTGATAATTAAAACAGCTAGGCTAATCTGATTAACTGATTTGAACACACGTGCCATCAATGAATACTGAATTTCCACGACCGCAATTTAATCGAAATGTCGTGTTATTCGTACATAGTACATATTACACATGCCATCAGTTAATAGTTTTATAGGAAGAGGAATTGTCAAGAGGAAATAATTGTAGGATTGTTTTGAAGTTCAATTGAACGTAATCTGGTTGCAATAGCTTGATTTTTTTTTTTTTTTTGAATTTTGCTTTACGTCGCACCGACACCGATAGGTCTTTGGCGACGATGAGATAGGAAAGGCCTAGGAAGTGGAAGGAAACGGCCGTGGCCTTAATTAAGGGACAGCCCCGGCATTTGCCTGGTGTGAACATGGGAAACCACGGAGAACCATCTTCAGGGCTGCCGACAGTGGGGCTCGAACCCACTATCTCCCGATTACTGGATACTGGTCGCACTTAAGCGACTGCAGCTATCGAGCTCGGTACATTGGGGTACGAACCCACTATCTCCCGGATGCAAGCTCACAGCTGCGCGCCCTTAACCGCACGGCCAACTCGCCCGGTGAATTAATTATTTACAAATGGCATAAACTACGATAATATAATAAGCATAAGCAATCAATTGATACTCATTTATATAATTGAGGTTAATTTTCCAGAGAATAACACGCTAGACTGTATCATAAATATTCCTTTCTATTTTAAGTTCAATGCTATTCGTTTATCCCGTATATCCGTTAAGGGCATAGGTATCATAAATGGGGTCAACGCATAAAATCCACCCATATCAATATAGTCTAAATAAAGTTTTAGGGGGTCCGCTGTTTGTAATTTCGTTTGTTTTGCCAATTTTTCAGATATTTTATCCGTTTTAGGTCAACTTAAGACCGTATGTAGTTTTTATTTTTCTTGTCTGTTTGTTCCACCATCACGGCGTAATGGCTGAATAGATCTCGACCAAACTTCATATTTAAAGTGTACTGATCCCGGGGAAGGTTTTGATGTATGTTGTATGTTGGGTATTCAGCCCGAAGGCTGGTTTGATCCTCCACGTTCCGCCAACAGCTGTCATGGAAGAAGCACTGAAGAGGCTTACTTGGGAAATGAGGAGTGAGGTAGTTTCCCGTTGCTTTCCTCACCGAGCCAGAAGTTGCTATTTTATATCAGTCTGCCAAGCCCACTGATATGCATGCACCAACTGACCCTATGAGCGGTATTTTCGCACCATTCATAACAGAGACTGGCTGCATAAGGACTGGTATTACTAGCATCGCTCATACCTCGGTCACCTTCATTTTGTCAAAGCCAAGGATGAGACTGAGACAGGTCAATGAAAGTAACAAATTTATTCTAGCCCGTACCAGAAGACAGAGTGCACTGTAAACACTACATCTCGCCAGCAAAGGCATGAGGTTTTGATGTGCCTATGATTTAAAAATCTCTGAATAGACGGGGGGTTTATAGGAAAACCAAAACAGTTTTCTTCCATTTTCTCTTAAACTATTGATTTTCTGTAAAATCCGTGGACTGTAAATGAAACGACCCTTCATTATAAACAACTTTTGTTATGTAAATTATTTCGCTTACTCTTCAAATGACGGAGAAAATTACTATTTTCTGTTAGTCTCATGCTCTGCACCAAGCGACCGACAGACCGACAACGTACCTACAGGTTACCATGACAACGTCACTGACTGTTTGCCAGCTGGGAAGTAACGTATTGCAATTTTTGTAATAATTCCTGTAAACTCGTGGTTGTTCCTAGGGCAGAAAGCAAGAGAGGCGTCAATCGGCCATTCTGCGGGATATTGGCAGAATACCGTTGGACGTTACAATCGTCCTCGAATAGCACTAAGGGGCGTTGTTAATATTTGAACAGTAACGCGGAGTGCAGCGCATTATTTCATACCCTACGGTGTTTTCAGGCATTTGCTATAATTTTTACTGTATTTCTATTCTACTTCAGTTTTCCGCTTTAATTTCTTGCCGCTGCCTTGTATCTTTAGGCTTAAGTAATAACACCATAAGTCACCTTATTAGTTTACCTAAGAATCACTGCGCCTAAATTTCTCCTCTGTAACCGCCTTCTTATATCCGTAAATCATATTATCATAATTTGTTGAGGGGCATTTTATTTTCCAATAAATCCACTTGGTATTTACATATTTGTCCTATACGGCTGTCCTCAGAGTTATAATCCTACTTTATATTAATTTCAACTTTCTTAACTATATTACTTTCTTCCTTAATTACTCCGTATGTATGCGAAAGCTAATCCCGAAACCTGGACACTCTTTTCTTTGAGGAATAATTCCAAGTTGTTGAAATGTGCAACTTTTGGCCCCGGAATATATCAAAATATGAGTGCAATTTTAATGACGGTGCAGACCTTTGTTCCGGGATAATTGCTGGGTAAACGTTAAGTCGTATCACAAAACAGATAGCACAGTCGCTGTTTACTTTAGAGAGATCTACAATTTTGTTCCTGTGACTTTGTGTCGTATCTCTATCCCTTATACGTTAAATAGAGCTGTATTTATCGTTTTCATGTTAATTTTGTAGTTTTTACATGTATATGTTATCGTTTGACACATTTATACGAAAGATAGAATCATCATATTCGGCATGCACACTGACACGACCAGTGGTCATATATTCGCCAAATGTTATGATTCCAGCTGCCATTTGAGTATAAAAATAATAAATATGATCGTACTCACTGCCTTTGCAATAATTTATGGAGAAATCCGTACACAATGTAGAATACCGTAGCGAAGCACGGGTACATTTGCTAGTATAATATATTATGACCAGTTTTTATGAAATATTTGATGATATAACTACTTCTACGACCTGTCCGATTCATTTATGGGATCGAGGCTAATTTTATGTATGTGTCAGTTTAATATTAATGGCAACGTTGAAGTGGGAAGATTCCACAAAATGAAGGAAGTAGTATATTACAAACAGCACTGTAGCGTTGGACTCGACTTTTATACGATCCAGCTCCTTGGCTAAATGGTCAGCGTATTGGGACCCAGGTTCGATTCTCGACCGAGTCGGTGATTTTAATCCTAAGTGGCTAATTCCGTTGACTTGTGGACTGTGTGTTTGTGCTGTCCCCAGCATTCTTGCAACTCACACACAACACTATACTCCACCACATTAACACGCAGTTTGCTAAACATGGCAGATACCACTAACCCTTGTCGGAGGGTCTGCCTATCAATAGCCACGTGAAATTATAATTATTACTTTCATATCGTATAAAGCGGTCCGACTCATTGCCTGAATAGTCAGGGTTGAGGCCTTCGGTTCAGAGGGTCCTGGGTTTGATTCCCGGCTGGGTCGTGTGATTAATTCTTCTGACTCGGGAACTGGGTGTTTGTGTTTGTCCCAACACTTTCCACTTCATATTCAGACAACACACTACACTACCAAACACCACAGAAACACGCAATAGTGATTACATCCCTGCACGTAGTGTTGGCGTCAGGAAGGGCATACGGCCGTAAAACACGGAAAATCCACATACGCGACACAGTTCGCACCCGCGATCCCACTGGTGCGGGATAAGCGATAGAAAAAGCAGAAATAAGAAGATACTGTATAAAGCGTAATTTCAGGCAACACTGGAACATACAGGGTGGTAGTCGCCAAAATCGGCCTATTTCTTGTTACTAAAAACCTGTAAGTTTTAGTCGACACACCTAAATGGTTAATTAAGAGAATAAAGTTAAAACTTCAAAAAACATAAGTGAAAAAGTGCTCTATTTGCAATACAATATTTGTGAAGTTGGCCCTGAGAGGAGTTTGTCTCCTAAAAGTTAATACAGTACGTATACAGCAATAATATAAAAGTGAAATATAAAATAATAAGTGAAGAAAGAAGTAGCAACAATGTACAACGATCAGTAATGTTATATACCAATCCCCATGGCGCAACAGCCCCGAAGGGCTATGGACTACCAAGCGACCGCTGCTCAGCATGAAGGCCTGCAGATTATGAGGTGTTGTGTGGTCATCGTAACGAATACTCTCGGCCGTTATTCTTGACTTCCTAGACCGGAGCCGCCATCTTACCGTCATATAACTCCTCAATTGTAATAACTTGAGCAGAGTGGACCTCGAACCAGCCCTCAGATCCAGGTAAAATCTCGTGACCCGGCCGAGAATCAAACCTGGGTCCTCTGGGGTAAGAGGCAGTCACACTACCGCTACACTGCAGGGACGGCGTAATGTTATATACAGTCTTGGTTATTAAATCAGATATTCTCCCCGTTCTTCCAGATTGTAGAAATCGTCGAGTGTGGTACACCCTATTCCTTTGCGATGCTGAAGTTTGATTTTTCCCCATTTTCTAATCGCCCTTATTATGTGTGACTTTTCTTCTATAAACACTTTTTCATTCACTTGTGACATCTTCACAGCGACACTTGTCTTGACTATTTAGCGGACACACTGATTTGAAATATACAATCTACAGAAAACAACAGTTTGAAAATAAGTTTCACACTGTTGTCAGCAATCCCCAAATAGGTAACAAACAAACATCAACATTGGACGTTATAGTGGGTACATCCCCCCCCCCCCACCACGAAAATACGCCTTTATACGATATGTCGTACTAAGCGATGTCCTACTAAGCGATTTTTTAAATATAATGCTTATATAGGATATAGACGGGACCGTTAGATTTCCCTGTTATATCCAATACATGGTTAAAAGCGATGTCACAATGAACGGTTTCGACTATATATGTACTGTATATAATATATTAGTAGGCTAAACCACATGATCATCTAGAAATGAGCAAGAAAAGGAACTTACCGTAGGTGACTTCCGGCTATCCTCGGCGTGTGTGTTCTTGCCAAGAGTTCCACATCGATTGAGCTGGATATAGAACTCGTAGTAGTCTCTGCCCGTTCCATTGATGTAAACACAGTCAGGATCGTACGAGTAACCTGCACACATGCATGAATTAGTTAGTAAAGAAGCTTGGTTTTAATAAGGATATAACAAAACGGGTAGGTCATTATTATTATTATTATTATTATTATTATTATTATTATTATTATTATCATTATTATTATTAGAATTTTGTGGTAGGTGTAAGAAGGTGCAGGCGTGAATGGGTGGACAGAGAAATGACGAGGGCATAATTTAAAACACTAAATTTTGAAATTTCATTTCTTTCCTTTCTTTCTTTCTGAGTTTGAAGTTTGATAAATAATCTGAATCAACAACATCAAATAACAATCAAATAGAATAACGATGAGCTCGTCAGCCCATATAACAGGAATGACCTAAAGTCAAAATTCAGGTACACAAGGAATGAACTTGTAGCTCCAAAGTTACATTATTTCAAAAAGCACTTTTGCTCCACTCAGTTACGCTTTAGGAGACTGAGATCCAAAATTTAATACAGTCCAGCCTCTTAAAGGCACAATTTTCTTATCCAAATTTTACACTAGATAAACTTCGAAAACAGTATTTACTGTCATTTTAGCTCGACAGTCTATCACGCACTCATCCATAATTAATGATCCTTTAAACAGAGGCAATAAGTGCCCATTCTAAATGTCGTTAGTGTGCAAAGAAAAGGTTTAAGAAATCGGTCATGAACAAAATGCTAGGAGGGGAAGCACTTGCACTCCTTTTGAAATACACTTTGAAAAACACTTAAAATCCTACATGGGCTTATGGTCCTAAGTTTGCAGAGGCTAAGCCTATACCACAGAGGATGACTAGATGGCGAAATATTAAGTTCCAAAATGATTTTAAGAATTTAAAGTTTTAGAAAATCACAGTCACCCCCATACCAAGTTGATTGCGAATTAATAGCGGGTGAACACTCTTTATTCCCTAAGCTACATATTTACCAGCATGGATTTGAATAGAGTCCTTAGACTTGCCTGAAAAATTACATTTAAAAGGTGATATTAAACTTTAGAAATATACATTAAGAAATAATTTTGAAACCTTCCCCTCAAGTTATCTTTCTGGCGCAATCATATTTTAAAAATATATCTGCCATTACCTTGAGCTGGTGCGCCTTCCGACGACGGGCAAGGCTTCCCCTGCCTCCACTTACACCGTATGCACTCTAAGACTGGAGCGACTAAGATGACACAAATGGCTCGAAAGCGCCCAGCTTATATAGCAACTCAGGGGGGAAGGTTCCCGAACTCTCTAGAGCTAGGCAGAATGCCTGTATACACCCCCAATTTTAATTGACTACAAAAATATGTACAAACAATTCTGATTGGTCTATAACATAAGGAAGAAGGATGCCTTAGAAGTGCTGACACCCTCAGCACATAAAAAAGAAACAATCTGCAAACATTTCAGGTATACAAATGTTGAAAATAGAAATTTCCCTTGAAAACTTAGTAGTCCGTCCTCCCACCAGAGGGGGTACATAGGTCGATAGTAGAGACATCTGAAGATTAGAGGTCCAAACTTCTTTAGATACACAGTTCAAGGTTTACATCACAGATGGCCTTCTAGAAGACGCGTTGTTCAAATACACGGAGAATGTGTACCATCGGTACAATTATTATTATTATTATTATTATTATTATTATTATTATTATTATTATTATTATTATTATTATTATTATTATTATGGGGATTTCATGACCACGCTATCCTTAGATTAGCTTTTCAGTCACCAGGTCGTACAACCCAAGCACAGGGTGATTCTGAACATGTGAGAAGTAATTGAGGGGCGCGGGCGTGAGGGGGGGGGGAAGGAGTGAGTTGGATAGTAAAAAAAAAAGAGCCTTTAAAGAAAAAAGAAAATGTTCCTTCGAACATCTAATCTCTGGTTGATAGTTTATGAGTTACAGACTTTCCAACTTCGTACGGGAAGTATTGGCACATCCCATGTTGAACAGCTGTCGCGATGTTGGTGTACGAGCAGGAATATTGCATTTTAACAGAAGAAGTCCTCAAAATGTCTACCATGCACTTGAATGAATTCCTGAACACGTCACCTCATTAATTATCGGACACGTTCGAACATTCCAGGTATCGATGGCAACAGGTTCTGATATGCATATGATTTAAAAACCGCTGAATAGGCTGGGGGTTTATAGGAAAACCAGAACAAGTTTTCTTCAATTTTCTCTTATACTATTGATTTTCTGTAAATTCCGTAGGCTGTATGTGAAACAACTCTTCGTTTTAAATAACCTTTGTTATGCGTATAATTTCGCTTACTCTTCAAATGACGGAGAAAATTGCTATTTTCTGCCTTGGATGACGGACACCCTCGCAGCATATGCCAGAAAACACCTCACGGTGTGTTCAGTTATTTACGTAGAAATCCGTATATAAGTTAGAATATCGTAGCGAAGCACGGGCAAATTTGCTAGTTGTTGTATATTATCTTTGGTATCTATTGATTTAGTGTTGATATAAACGACTATTTTTTTCTTATTTACGCAATCGAGGCTACATGGTATTCTTTTTGTGTTCAAACAAATGCAGAGAAGTGTGCCACCATATTTCTTGTGTCAGCTATTGTGTTCCATGGCACTAAACCAAGTAATTCCTACCCCAGTTTGTGATAGTACATATATCACACCCCCGAATTATATGTAGAAGTTAGAGATATTATTGTCAGTATTCGATTTATCATCATCATTATTATTATTATTATTATTATTATTATTATTATTATTATTATTATTATTATTATTATTATCAGTATTTCATTTGTATATTTTGCCATTTATATTGGTAAGCTGGAAGATATCCACATATGTAGGTATGAGTAATTTGTTCTGCACGAGTGGGAAAATATTGCTTTAATAACTCTGGTAATTTGGTTGAGTCATGTGGATACCCCAGTGTTTGTTGTGATGTACTTGTGTTGGGATATTCAATGAGTCATGTATATATCCCAGCCTGATGAGATGAGCTTGTTGTATTAGGAAAGTTTGGTGACTCATCGAATATACCCCAGAGTTTGTTTATCTCTTAGGAGAAAGGAGAAGTTCAGGGCATGTCTTGACAAGAGGTTCACTCATGATTGGCTGGCAAGCACCAATCCAGACGTATCATCTGAGAGGAGGGGGATGTTGATGTCTATAAAGGTTGATCATACGGCGGCAACAGAGGTGATTGTAAAGGAACGAGAAGGAAGATAACTACAACCAGTGACACTGTATAAGAGAACTACAATTGACGCACTGTACGGGAAGGAAGTTGTGCTGATACACGGTACTGGAGTGACACGGCTGCAAGGGACTGGACTTCAAACGTTCGTGGAGTGTAGTCTTGTTATGTTCGTGGAAAGTGGATGATTGTGGAGAGTGCTTGCGCATTAAGTATTGTAGCACTTGTGGCGGCCTAGCATTATATGTTGGTGAAAGCTATCTCAGGCTTTCCATAATTTATGTTGTGGATCGACAGACGTGTGTATATATCTTTACAACAAGTGTTAAAATATGTGAACACAGTAGTACAAGGTACAGTATCTATGTGATGTGATAACTGCCGATTATGAGAATCGGTAAGTCGAATTGATATAGAGACAGTGAAGGGTATTTATCTTCATACATGTACATCGGACTATCTACAAATGGTAGCTTAGTTCTCGCTTTCGTTTTCCCACGGTTTTCATTATTATTGTTGTTGTTGTTGTAAATATGGAGTCTTCCAGCAATATTTTATGTGTGTATTATATGTATAATGTTGTATGTTGATGAGGTGCTCATGCACGGAATTTGTTAAGAATATAGTTAGCTATTTTAGAATCAGTGTTATTGATGAACCTAGGTGCAGTTCCTACCTAATTAGTCGTTTTCAGGAGGTTGGGTAAGGCCTGCAGCAGATGTACCAGTACGCAGCATTATGTACACGCCCTGGGATATAAAGTTTATCATGCTCTTATCTAAATTCGAGGGATCCATTCTGGTGAACTCTGGCGCCCATACTACGGACATTTCGGTTAATTATGCTTATTAATTTTATTAAGTTTATAGTAATTTTATTTATATATTTTTATTCATGATTTTATTTAATAGTAGTCATCAAAAAAGTTACAAGTTATTCAGACAAATTGAGGAAAACATTGTATTCTTAGATCATTAACTCCATGCTTCAATGTAAATATGAAACAGTTCCGGAACAAAGTTTCTTATTTTTCGTCATTTAGATGGCGTGAGTGTTTTTTTTTGGTATTCCGTTTACATTGGCATCAGATATCGAAAGTAGAACACTACCAGATGGCATTTCAAATGGACTGCTCCCTAACCAAGAAACCACAGCTCTACTGGACTGTTTCACAGGCTGAGTACTTAATTCTTCTGGTGGATGCCGAATGCGTATTAACCGAGGACATGAACATGCAGAGTAGGTCTACCAAAATTTTCAAATTCTGATGCACCACAGGGGTGTAACTTTGGCCCTATTCTATTTTCCATCCTGTGTTTTTCGTGACATTCTTTGTCACTCTAGGATAGGAATTGTGCCGGCAGACAAAGTCTGTCACACTCCACTGGGGCAACGATTAATGACTGAGAGATGAAATGAAATTTTTTTTTTGCTAGGGGCTTTACGTCGCACCGAAACAAATAGGTCTTATGACGACGATGGGATAGGAAAGGCCTAGGAGTTGGAAGGAAGCGGCCGTGGCCTTAATTAAGGTACAGCCCCAGCATTTGTCTGGTGTGAAAATGGGAAACCACGGAAAACCATTTTCAGGGCTGCCGATAGTGGGATTCGAACCTACTATCTCCCGGATGCAAGCTCACAGCCGCGCGCCTCTTCGCGCACGGCCAACTCGCCCGGTGAAATGAAATGATAGTGGAGAGTGTTGCTGGAATGAAAGATGACAGGGAAAACCGGAATACCCGGAGAAAAACCTGTCCCGCCTCCGCTTTGTCCAGCACAAATCTCACATGGAGTGACCGGGAGTTGAACCACGGTATCCAGCGGTGAGAGGCCGGCGCGCTGCCACCTGAGCCACGGAGGCTCTTTGTTCCGCACGTAATGGTACTAATGACAAGAAATCACATGGTTCTAATATCATCATCCCTTGGTCGGCTCTTTTAGTCGCCTCTTACGACAGGCAGGGGTACTAATGACAAGAAATCACATGGTTCTAATATCATCATCCCTTGGTCGGCTCTTTTAGTCGCCTCTTACGACAGGCAGGGGATACTGGGGGTGTAGTCTTCATCTGCGTCCCCACCCACAGGAGGTTGTGTGTTTGGTCCGCGAGAGCTATTTCATTTCGCCCAAGTCCGCTGGCAAGCCGGTTAGGACCCCCTGTCCGCCCGCCATCTGGGACGCGTCACGTGGGAGTATCATCTCTCCCCCTGCTACGCCAGCGTAGTAGGTTCGTGGTTTCCGTGGTTTCCTGTTTTCATACCAGGAAAATGCTGGGGATGTGCCTAATTAAGGTCACGGTCGCCATAAGACCTATCTGTGTCGGTGCGATGTAAAACAAATTGTAAAAAACTAAAATAATGGAATGATTAAATAATTATGCGGTGAAAACCCAAGAGAAATGTTGCCCAAGGGGCTCTTAACTTGGGAGCGTGGGTTGGCGATCACGGGGCCCTTAGCTGAATCCTGGTATTGCTTCCACTTACTTGTGCCAGGCTCCTCACTTTCATCCCTTGGCGAACTCTTGTTCTTTTCCGACCCTGACAGTATTAGGTATGAAGGCCTAGGGAGTCTTTCATTTTCACGCGTTCCGCGGCCCTTGGCTCTCTTTGGCCGATACCTTCATTTTTCAAAGTTTCGGACCCCCTTCCATTATTTCCCTCTGATTGATGTTAACAGAGGATAGTTGCCCAGTTGTACTTCCTCTGAAAACAATAATCACGACCACCCCCACAAGAACGTTTTACATACGGAATGAATGAATAATTTTAATTAAAATCACTTCCCCGGTGTTTAAATGGGGCGGTGACCAAGATGTTAGGTCCCTTTAAACAGCAAGAATCATCATCCCGCTTCTTGGTGTATTATCCATAAGTGTTCAGTTTGTTATGCCTTTGCTTGCGGGATGTAGTGTTTACAATGCACTATGTCTTCTGGTATGGGCTAGAATAAATTTGATAATTTCATTGACACCGGGCGAGTTGGCCGTGCGCGTAGAGGCGCGCGGCTGTGAGCTTGCATCCGGGAGATAGTAGGTTCGAATCCCACTATCGGCAGCCCTGAAAATGGTTTTCCGTGGTTTCCCATTTTCACACCAGGCAAATGCTGGGGCTGTACCTTAATTAAGGCCACGGCCGCTTCCTTCCAACTCCTTGTCCTTTCCTATCCCATCGTCGCCATAAGACCTATCTGTGTCGGTGCGACGTAAAGCCCCTAACAAAAAAAAATTCATTGACCTGTCTCAGTCTCATCCATGGCTTTGACAATATGAAAGTGACCGAGGTATGAGCGAAGCCAGTAATGCCATTCCTTATGCAACCAGTCCCTGCTACGAATGGTGTGAAAATATCGCTCATAGGGTCGGTTGGTGTATGCATTTCAGTGGCCTTGGCAGACTGATATGCAATAGCAACTTCTGGCTCAGTGAGGAAAGCAACGGGAAACTACCTCACTCCTCACTTCCCTAGTATGCCTCTTCAGTGACACCTAGGCTATCTATGACAGCTGTTGGTGGAGCTGTAGAGGATCAAACCAGCCTTCGGGCTGAATACCCATCATACACAATATATGCTCAGTTTTTAAGGTTATTGTACAACCAGTGACAGGAGAAGTTCAAACGAGAAATAATCGGCCTAAGTAACAGTTACCTGGTCCGGCCCCGCGGTGTAGGAGGCAACGCGTCCTCCTGAATCCCGGCGGCCCCGGGTTCGATTCCCGGCCGGGTCAGGGGTTTGTAATTGTAAATGATTAATATCCGTGGACTGGGGACTGGGTGTCTGTGCCGTCCTTAACGTTCCTTTCCTCACATTCAACACTCTACACTTCCGCAATTCCTCTTACACACAGGTTCCTATCATATGGTGAAAGTAATGGCAAAAGATCTACATAGTGCAGGTCGACGCCACGAACAAATATCATTAAAAAAAAAGAAAACAGTTACCTGATATATATTGTACTCAAATTACAAATTACTCTTTTTCAACAAGTAATCAGTAATATTACAATTACTTCAAAGAACACCAGTCTTAAGGAAATCGCTAATTTTATGTTATGGGTCTGCAATGTTACCAAAGTTTGCAAGGAAGAAGATATTTCTTTATCGTTAATTTTTAGCATAGAGCAGTGATCCTAAGGAGGCCGTAAGGAAATAATAATAATAATAATAATAATAATAATAATAATAATAATAATAATAATAATAATAATAATAATAATTCGATTACTTTTACTTAATTACTTGCCAAATCTCACTACAACATACCTGAAGAGTAGAGCAGTCCAGCGAATGATCCATTGAATCCGATCCTGATCTTCATATAGTCATCTTGGCATTCAGCTTCAATGTCTGAAAAAGACAATAGAAACAAAACGTTTATATTTAGTGTATATGCAGTATTTCATCATAGACTGTTACACTGTGACTCTGCACACACGACAACGCCCTCTAGGTCTAACTCGAAATCATTACAAATTTTAACTATCGTCGATAAGTTCGCCCTCTGTGCCTACATGGCCTAGTTCATTTTTCTGCCCGGTACTCTTGTTTTTTTATGTAATCCGTTTACCCTCCAGGGTTGGTTTTATACCGGACTCAGTGAGGGATCCCACCTCTACCGCCTCAAGGGCAGTATCCTGGAGCGTGAGACTTTTGGTCGGGTATACAACTGAGAATTAGGACAGTACCTCGCTCAGGTGGCCTCACCTGCTATGCTGAACAGGAGTCTTGTGAGGGATGGGAAGGGATAAGCAAGGAAGAGGGAAGGGAATGGCCGTGGCCTTAAGTTAGGTACAATCCCGGCATTTTCCTGGAGAAGAAGTGGGAAACTACGGCAAACCACTTCCAGGATAGCTGAGGCGTGAATAAAACCTCCACTATTCAGCTGACCTCCCAAGGTTGGCTGGATTCCGTTCCTGTCCTCGTATCACTTTCCAGATTTCGTGGCAGAGCCGGGAATCGAACCCTGGCCTCCCGGGAGTGGCAGCTAATCACACTAACCACTACACCACAGAGGCGGACAAATAATAATGATGAAAATTATTATTAATTCACGATTTAAATAGCTTTAACACTTTTATAATATTCGCAATCACTGACATGGTTTCCTTATGAGAACTTGAAGCTAAAGGCAGACATTTAAATAAGTGGAGATACACATCTCCCCCGGTACACTGTCATTACATGTGCTTCAAAAGGCGGCTTGCAATGGTGTCTCAAAGGCGCACTTGCTGCCAGCACCTGCGAAAGGTATGACACTCCAATTGATGAGCCCAGTACCACTCTGGAGCGAAACGCTAATAATTAACGATTGCAAAGGACTAAAGAACTTTGAATACGTTTATATTATTTCAGTTTATAATTTTCACGGCATTCTTTTACCTGTTGTTACCGGTATAAGCCCACCTCCGCAGCGTAATATTTAGCTTTATTTATTGCTGTCCTCGGTGGCCCGGGTTCTATTCCGGGTACTGCCAGAGATATAAGAATAGCAGGAGTGATGGTGTTCGGTTAAAATGGTACATGGGGGTGTGCCTGAAAAGAGCTGCACAACCTCGAGAAAGGACAACAGTTTACTTTTTTACTGGTATATGAAATATTCAGGGGCTGCCTGGCCGAGGCGATAAAGGCGTGGAAGGACGTGGGTTCGAAGTACTCTCGGAATAACAGCGCAAGTTCCTATGTCCAGCAACATATTACTGAATAGTAACAGCTTTTCAAACTTACTAGTAATCGTAGTAGCAGATAGTTTGTAATATTCATTCAGTGCCTAGGTAAGAATTTGCTCCCGCAGGAATTCCTTAACAAGCGGGAAAGCACAGAGTCGACCCAATTACAAACACTCAAATAACACTGAAGAATAATTTGAAACTAAACGTTCTCCTGTGGAATCAATCAATGGAAAAGAAAAGAAAAGAAAAGAAAAGAAAAGAAAAGAAAAGAAAAGAAAAGAAAAGAAAAGAAAAATCTAATATATAGTTCTTTTAAAATTTGGTTATGATGATGGGCATGGACATTCGAATATCGCTGTCTTAGAATAGTAAGAAACAATACCTTAAAGTGGAATTCACGGTGTATGGAATTTTCCTCAGCCGCGGGAATACTGTAGCTGTATATTGGAAGCATTCATTCATTCATTCATTCATTCATTCATTCATTCATTCATTCATTCATTCATAATGAAGGCTATCTCCTCGGTTGGTGGTTATCCGTGACTGGGAGAGGGACTCTCTTTCCTGTTTGCATGCGTGCACGAATTCAGTTCAGTCATACATCCATCCACTTATCCATTTGATGCATTGGAATGTTCTCACACTATCTGCTGGAGTTCAGTAGATGTAGGTTGAGAACATTCATTCATTGCTTCATCCATTCATTCATCCAGTAATAAGGACTCTCTACCCAGTTGGCGGTTATCCGCGTTTGGGAGAGAGACACTTAATTTCAGCTGATTCATTCATTCATTCATTCATTCATTCATCCAAACTGGAGTGTTCTCACCTTATCTTCTGGGGCTCCATAGATGTAGGCTGAGAACATTCAATTCATTCTATCATTCAATTATTAATGCTCCCTCCCCAGTTAGTGGCTGTCCGTTACTGGGAGAGAGAAGTGTTTGTTCATGAGCAACTCGTCCAGGCATTCATTCATTCATTCGTACAGTCATTCAGTTAATTCGTAATGTCTGTTGTAAGCTAAGGAGAAATCTGTTCGGACTCGTCAGAAAAACAAATACTTGCACTAATTAATAATAAGGGTAGGATTCATGTTGTCCCAGACTACATAACATTGTCAATAAATACAATTTTTAAAAAAGCCACAATTTAGAGATCGGGTGTAAATAGTGATTAGGTGTAATTGTAATTTTTAAGATAGTGGTAGATAAATTAATTTTAACAAGAAAAGCATGCATGTATCAAAACCGGGCGAGTTGGTCGTGCGGTTAGGGGTGCGCAACTGCGAGCTTGCATTCGGGAGATAGTGGGTTCAAACCCCACTGTCCGCAGCCCTGAAGATGGTTTTCTGTGGTTTCCCATTTCCACACCAGGAGAATGCTGGCGCTGTACATTAATTAAGACTATGGACACTTCCTTCCCAATACTGTGGACCTTTTCTATCCCATCGTCGCCATAAGACCTATCTGTATCGGTGTGATGTGAAGCAAATTGCCCCTGTATCAAAAATAATTTGGATTGCAATAAATGATCAATCTCTCCTCCGTTCCAGGTGATCCGGAACTAGGAAATGGGAGTATTCTATAATATGGAATGAAATTAGTACTTACGCTGTACTCTGGTTGTGTTGTGGCGATGTTTGTTGTAGCCTCGGTCCCACTGTTCCACGGGTACTCTCCACTCTAGTTCATCCAGAGGATGTGACCGCAGTTGTGTTATGGGCACGAAGCTCGAACCGTCTCCCACAAACACCACCTGTAACATGTTCATTACCACTGATCTTTCATTTCAAATCTTTCCAGTATAATTAATTTAAACAAAGGATACGTCAATTAGATATTGAGCTGAAGTTTTCAAGCCAGGGTTAATTGCAAATTGCATATTTCAAATTCCAAATTACATCCCTATATTTTGGTACCTACTTATTTTGAAAAAGCATTTAATTGTTAGGGGCTGCCTAGCCGAGGCGGTAAAGGCGTGCTCGGTTCGCACGGAAGGACGTGGGTTCGAATCCCCGTCAAGAAGTCGGAAAATTTAAGAAACGAGATTTCCACTTCCGGAGGTGCATATGGCCCTGAGGTTCACTCAGCCTACACCAAAAATGAGTACCAGGTTAATTCTTGGGGGCAAAGGCGGCCGAGCGTAGAGCTAACCACTCTACCCCATCACGTACCGAAGTTAACAATGGTGGAAGCCTTTACCTTCCACTCCTCCAAGGGCCTTCATGGCCTGTACGGAGGTGACTTTGTTTTTGCTTTCATTTGTTCTCACATACAGTATTTTGTTTTCTATCGTCTTAACAATCCGGAATATTGCTACTGTTGATCAGAGCTGAATAGAAAATGGTGTATACTCCTCAAGAAATAATATCGTGAGAAAGACAAAAGTCACCGATAGGTCATAGATCTAGTATGTAAATTCGAAGAAATTGGCTCTGCGAACAAGAAAACAAATAAACGTCAAGTGTTACGAAACACGAACTTGCCAATAGCTCAGCGAAGATGATTTTGATAGAAGAACAGCATTTTGTGAGCTAATGCTAATAAGAACATAACCTATAGCACATATCCTAATATAATTTACTTTTTACATGTAAATATTAACCGTAGGGACTAGATGATAAGTTTTTCCAGTTAGTCTGTAAGTTACACAATTTTAGTACGTTGTAGAATTTAATATAAATTAAACAGTGTATGTTGAAATGGCGTATGGCTTTTAGTGCCGGGAGTGTCCGAGGACAAGTTCGGCTCGCCAGATGCACGTCTTTCTGATTTGACACCCATAGGCGACCTGCCGTCATGATGAGGATGAAGTGATGATGAAGACGACACATACATCCAGCCCCCGTGCCAGCGAAATCAACCAATTAAGGTTAAAATTCCCAGCCTTGCCGGGAATCGAATCCGGGACCCCTATGGCCAAAGACCAGCACGCTAATCATTTAGCCATGGAGCCGGACACAGTGTATGTTGATTGGGCATAATAGCAAGCTCTATAGCCTGCGCCACGCTATGGGAAACAAGACGACAATAAATAAATAAATAAATAAATAAATACATAAATAAATAAATAAATAAATAAATAAATAAATAAATAAATAAATAAATAAGAGAACTGAAGTTGAACTAAATTTGACACGAACTATTTGTTCCAATGACAAAGCCACTTTTTCTTAATTTGATTTTTTCAGCTGACACGATTGTAGGTAATGAAACCGTTAAAATCCGCATACTTTTTTTAAGACGATTCCACTCAGTTCCCTGAATTTTTTTAAAATTTTGGCCTAATATTAAATAGATTTTCAGTCTTCCTTTCTCTTGATGTTTCTCTGTTGTGAACACTGGCGATAGAGCCGGTATTCAAAACCACTCTCCCCTTCTCCTTTCTCGCTCACTGCGACGAACGATTCACCACCTCTGTGTGGCGAACGGGTAGTATTCACAGTACATCATTAATTTGCGACGTTTTGCGACCGCTGGTATAAATTAATGATACGCAAGGGCAACGATATACAGGGTGACCTAAAAATCCCTTAACATATGACGAGGCAATACTTCAAGGAATATTTGTGGTAGAGAGGTAAAAATTAACACACATAATTGGCATGACATGGGGTTGTATTTGCATCAAAACGAAGTAAACAAAGCTTCAATAACAGCGCCTTTTCTGATAACGTCAACATGCCGCGATTGCAGGCGCATCTGACGCCCTCTCTCACGACAGATCCTATTACACCGTACACGGGTCTCAATTCGGCATCACTGACGTGCTACTGTCCAGCGCCACCTGTTGCCCTGTTTGCGCACTCGTTGTTGGTGTCAATAAAATTCTATGTCATGTCAAGTAAGTGTGGCCATTTGTACCTGACGTGCTACTGTCCAGCGCCATCTGTTGGTCATTTTGTGTACCTTATTTTGGTATCAATAAAACCCAATGCCATGTCAATCACGTGTGTCAATTATTATCTCTTTACCTTCAATATTCCGTGAAGTATTGCCTCGTCAAAAGTTAACGAACCTTTGGGTCACCCTGTATAATTTGAATATAAACGCACTCTGAGAAAGACTGGTATAATAATAATAATAATAATAATAATAATAATAATAATAATAATAATCAGAGAATTGGCTACATGCGTGTGAGACAGAGTTCGGGTAATAAGTGGGTTCGAACCCCACTGCTGGCAGGTCTGAGAAGGGATTTCCGTCTTTTCCTATTTTCACATCAGGCATATGCTGGGACTGTACAGTAACTAAGGCTGCGGTCGCTTCCTTCCCACTCTTAGCCCTTTCCTATTCTATCGTCGCAATAAAACCTGCCTGCGTCGATGTGACTGAAAACAAATAGCAATAAATAATAATCATATGGTCTCAGCTACCGTGTGCAGGCATTTTGATTTGATGCCATATAAGCTGATTGCGTGTCAATTTCGTTCCATTTTACTCCAGCAGAGGACCGGATATTTGGTCTTCTATGGCTGATTTTAATTCCTTCGTCGGCTAAACACCAAATGTATCAGCGGAGATCTTTTACACTCGGATATCAAACGATATGAAATGTCGAATGGACTTCTTTCCGCCCTTCAAATATCTGACTATTCATGCCGAGTTTAAACCCGCGATCTTGGAATCCAGAGGCTGACACTTTACCACTGATACTGATCCAGAGAAATGGTGGGTTTGAATCCCACCGAAGGTAACCTTGAAGATGCTTTCCGTGGTTTTACATTTGCACACCAGGTAGTCACCTGAATAATTAAAGCCACGACTTTAATTCTAGCCCTTTGCTATACTTAAGTCGCTAAAAGCCTTCCAGTGTTAGTCCGACGTTAAACCACTAGCAAAATAAATATACACTGCTGATGATCTCAAAGATGTCTCAGTGCCAACATTTTGGTAGGCAAGAAGTTATTTAGCGTGTTAGCAAGTGTACCGAAATTATATTTTTAATTTTAAAATCCCGAAAACCGATGTCAGGAATGATTCCTACAGTCTTGTGTACATGTACATCAAACAGTCTGGATCGATTATGAGTTTTCCTGCCATTGTGCAAATGAAGTTCAACAGGCGATGAAGTGGAGGAGAAGAAGCTACTAAAGAATTACTGTACTTCATTCACACCGCAAAAATCTCACACAATAACTAGGGGTTGAGCGTTGAGCCTTAAGATTTCTTTCCTGAGCTGTAATTTAATGTTTCGATCCTCGAACCTTACGCCTATCAATACAGTGCATTCACATACAGCATATGGAACCGAGTGAATCACCTCTTCTTTGTTCAATTTAAAGTTATTTCATCTTAAATACAACTGTTCAGATTAAATTTTAGTAACACTTCATGACGCCAAAGGCGTATTTCAGACTAATCTTTTAACTCATTAAAGCCTATTTTAAGGACAACACCTTCAAACTATTTTGTAAATATTACTGTCATATTCAATACATTGATTGCTGAGTCATATAATGTAAGATGTTTCGAAGCTTTTCTATGTATGAACAAGTCTGTATATTAGTACTATTTAGCTTCATCATCTCAACAGGTCACATTTTTTACAATACTCTGCTACACTTTCAGCACCAAAACTTTAGAAGCAAAATGGTTTGTGCTTCCTAACATGAATAATATATCCTGAAGATGGAGAGTTTGTTATTGATATAAATGTCTATATTAAATGAAATGCTTATTGCGTCTGGTGTTCTACTGTCCTGAACTAAATACAACAGTTTTAAAAGTTGTTTTTATTTTCGTATATTTAAAGCTGTCCGCCTCTGTGGTGTAGTGGTTAGCGTGATTAGCTGCCACCCCCGGAGGTCCGGGTTCGATTCCCGGCTCTGCCACGAAATTTGAAAAGTGGTACGAGGGCTGGAACGGGGTCCACTCAGCCTCGGGAGGTCAACTGAGTAGAGGTGGGTTCGATTCCCACCTCAGCCATCCTGGAAGTGGTTTTCCGTGGTTTCCCACTTCTCCTCCAGGCGAATGCCGGGATGGTACCTAAGTTAAGGCCACGGCCGCTTCCTTCCCTCATCCTTGCCTATCCCTTCCAATCTTCCCATCCCTCCACAAGGCCCCTGTTCAGCATAGCAGGTGAGGCCGCCTGGGCGAGGTACTGGTCATACTCCCCAGTTGTATCCCCCGACCAAGAGTCTGAAGCTCCAGGACACTGCCCTTGCGGCGGTAGAGGTGGGATCCCTCGCTAAGTCCGGGGGAAAAACCGAACCTGGAGGGTAAACAGATGATGATGATGATATTTAAAGCTATCTGTCGAGACGTCAAGTATGGTTGACTCCTACGAACTTCGCACGCAAGTAGTTTGAGCTATCTAATGAAGGGAACGCCTTACTCCAGCGTCTTGCAATGTACGCTTGCACGTCGGGTGGCATACACGAAAGGCGTTCAGTGAAGTTGCAGAAGTTGCAGCACGTTGGAGCATCAAAGTCAAGCAGCCGAGCGACGTGAGACGAGTTTCACGCAGCCGAGAGCACACCTACTGCCTCAGTGATGGATACATTTTTAAAGTCACACTAAGTATATATATTTTTTTCGACAATACCTATCACTACGGTGATCATGCTTCCCGGTTTGAACGTTCTATCCACTTGTCCCGGACAATTTACGAAAAACCCCGATAACAATTTTAAAAATTTAGAAATGACGAAAATAAGTGTTATGTAAACAGTGTTGTTAATCTGCCCAAATTTGTGGAGAATTGGCAAGTTAGCCACATTGCCGGAACCAGAGTCTTAAATGTCTTCTTCTTCTTCTTCTTCTTCTTCTTCTTCTTCTTCTTCTTCTTCTTCTTCTTCTTCTTTATCTGCTTAGCCTCCAGGGTCGGTTTTTCCCTCGGACTCAGCGAGGGATCCCACTTCTACCACCTCGAAGGCAGTGTTTTGGACCTTCAGACTCTGGGTCGGGGGATACAACCGGGGAGAATGACCAGTACATCGCCCAGGCGACCTCACCTACTATGCTGAACAGGGGCCTTACGGGGGATGGAAAGATTGGAATGGATAAACAAGGAAGAGGGAAGGAAGCGACCGTGGCCTTAAGTTAGGTACCATTCCGCCATTTGCCTGGAGGATAAGTGGGAAGCCACGGAAAACCACTTCCAGGATGGGATTCGAAATCACCTCTACTCAGTTGACCTCCCGAAGCTGAGTGGAACCCGTTCCAGCCCTCGTACCGCTTTTCAAATTTAATGGCAGAGCCGGGAATCGAACCCGGGCGTCCGGGGTTGGCAGCTAATCATACTAATCACTACACCACAGAGGCGGGTCTTAAAGGTCAGTTGGAGCAATAAAGCTTTTCATTCAGCTGAAATTCTCTCCGGTTCCATTTCTTACTGTACTAATTACAGGGTAATCCTATTACAGCGAATAATTAATATTGTGATAAAAAAGCGTGTCGTTGTGCCTAAAGGAAAGTGTAAGTTTACGGATGCGTTATTTTATTTTTTAAATTTTATTTTAGAACTTACCTATTAGAGGGTTGCCAATAGGACAAGGTATAATTCATTTTTCATTACATAACATATCAGCGAGGAATATGAAATGTCTTTCACATACGGTACAGGAAGGAATTAAGAAGCAAAATTTACGCACACGAAACTATTGAATGTATAAATGGTTTCTCAATATTGATATTAATGGTAACTACCGCTATGTTTGTCCATACGTTTTTCTATACCTAATAAAGTCCAAAACTGCGATTAGAATTTAGGAATTGTTCCCCAGGCTCCCAAGATGAAGTCAATCGAATGCAATGTGTTCAGTGTGCTTTGATGTTCTCTGAAGAACGTGGAGGGTGCTCAGATATTACTGTCTATTTGAGAAGTGCTAAACAATAATTTGTCAGTTGAAGAATGTTGACCAACATTATCTTCTTATTTTAAAAAGAATGAATCCATAGAACAATCACGGTAATAGAAGCCATTCTGTTTTGCATTATATAAGATTTAGGACCTCGCACTGTTCTTCGTATGTAATTTAGAAGTTATTTAACACTAGCCAGAAAGAAAAGTGAGGGCGCGGCTGTGAGCTTGTATCCGGGAGATAGTAGGTTCGAATCCCACTATCGGCAGCCCTGAAGATGGTTTTCCGTGGTTTCCCATTTTCACACCAGGCAAATGCTGGGGCTGTACCTTAACTAAGGCCACGGCCGCTTCCTTCCAACTCCTAGGCCTTTCCTATCCCATCGTCGCCATAAGACCTATCTGTGTCGGTGCGACGTAAAGCCCCTAGCAAAAAAAAAAAAAAAAAAAAGAAAAGTGAGGCTACAGCAATTAACACTGAAATTAAGCCTAGGAATGCCAACCTATATTTTATTTCATTGTATACACACGGGAGGGGTGGGGGAGTGGGGAGGGGGTACTGTGTGATCAGCACTTAATGTCAAGTTTCTGGGAATCTATAATGTTTATTGTTTGAGATTTTCAGCAGAGACAGAGCTTATAACTTGGTCACATCATCAGGTGTCAACCTTTCAACGACTTGCCTACTAATAGATATGCAAATATGTTTAATGTCCTAATTTCAGTCTAGTCACTCGAGATAGTTCTGTAGAACCACTTTATCAGTTTTTGTCACATACTTGAGCCTAGAAATGTCACTGCCTGTAGAACGGTCATTCTCATCTGAAAAATTATCTTCACTTTCCGAGTAGGAACTATCACTTTCTTTCTTCATTCACGCAATAGATACCCTCAGTCCCATGTTCATTTTCACTTAAGATTATAACACTGTCATTATGTTCAGACGAATTAGCTACCTCGGGGAATATTTCAGCATCCTTCTGGTACAAATTACTATCAGATGCTAAAACGTGCCATGAAACAATAAAAACATTAGCTTCCTGCAAATTTCATTACAACTTAAGACTGTATTACATAAAATTAACGTTAAGTATGAGACAACCTAATAGTATTGCAATATGGTAAGTGTCCCGGTTTTGTAAGCCTACACGTAGTACGTATTACGTGAAAACGCGCGGCAGTGACCCCAGTCCAGGCGGGCTGAGTGGCTCAGACCGTTGAGGCGCTACTTTCTGACCCCAACATGGCAGGTTCGATCCTGGCTCAGTCCGATTGTATTTGAAGGTACTCAGATACGTCAGGCTCGTGTCGGTAGATTTACTGCACGTAAACGAACTCTGGGACAAAATTCTCGCACCTCGGCTTCTCCAAAAACCTTCAAAAGTAGTTAGTGGGACGTTAAAAACATTATTTATTAAATTTCAAATGATATATTATGCTAACATTTGTTAGGCAATGATGGCTGATAAATTTCCTATTATGTCGATCCTCGAAGAATGTGAGCGCCAACGAACTTAACATTTGTTTTTCATGCGCACTGGCCAAAGATTCGAGCACTACTATGTAATTACACAGTTGCTTCTAAGAATATGAGTGTCAAACAACATACACATCTTGTTTAATCTCAGCCTTGTGACCGAGAGGCCTTATTTCAGAGTTAGCACGAAGACATGGTGATGAGCAGCAGTTTTTCTACCCGGCCACTTACGGTTTGTTGACTACATGTCACACGCGCTTTACAACTACCGTAATCTGCATTCTTGCAGATGTTATGCTTTATACTTGAACCACTCCTGCCCTATATCTTGATTGAAGAAACTTATGATTATCATAGAATATCTCTTCGGAATCTGAGCTAGCTACGTCTCCCCAGCATTTTCTCACGGTTTTGTATACTTTTTTCCTGTAAAATAACTTTACCACACCATATTTTTTCCATTAAGTGGTGGTGTATGGGTTTACGAAGAAGTGCAACTGAACAACCACTCTCATTTCTATAAAAGGTAATTTAAATTTTTTGAACACCACTTGACTTGCTATTTATTTTAAGACACACCAGAAGTTTGTCCCGTAGGGCCAGCCATCCCTCTCCATTGTCACATTAAGCAACCTATATTGGAGAGTCTGGTAAAAAATGAGACGAAATAATGACAATTGTGAAAAAATATTTGTTCATTTTAATGACTTCAATTGTTGTTCATGTGATGTTGCGAATTTTGACTTTGGAATGTTTAAAGGCCTTTGATCACTACTTTTAAATCGCCTTGCAAAGTGGGCTTGGTCAGGCAAAAGCTTCCGTTGTGACAAATTATTCATCTGTACACTCCTTAATGCAATATCATGTTGCATTTATAATGCAAAACGATGCTATAGTGGTTGTATGCTATAGATACTCTGTTTTATAGTCCGGCTCGATGGCTAAATGGTTAGCATGCTGGCCTTTGGTCACAGGGTTCCAGGGTTCGATTCCCGGCAGGGTCGGGAATTTTAACCTTAATTGGTTAGTTTATCTGGCACGGGGACTGGGTGCGTGTGTCGTCTTCATCATCATTTCATCCTCATAACGACAGCCATTGCACTTCATTTGCTTGTCATAGAAGCCAGCTGCCTTTTCACTATGCTTGCCATGTCCTGAAAAATAACATTCCAAACGTGTAGGAAATGAAATCTGCGCTGTATGCTGCATTATACCATCAGATGAGTACTGATGAAAATCCTCGCCACTTCAGCCCTCCAGAGATTTGGGCATTATGCTTCTACAACAGAGTATTGTGTAGAATGAAAAGCCAGTAAGTCACAAAGACATGAAAACCAAGCTGGAGTCTGCAGTGGTAGTGAAAATTAATGTCCGTTTACCAAAGGCTGGAAGCAAATATACTTCTTGGCAGCAGTGTTGGTGGTGGGACTCAGAATGCAAATGAGATTCTTCACAGCACTCTGTGGTCAAAATGTCCTAAAACAAAATTTGTGTCTAAGAAACGGCTGGAATATGCTGTTGTATCAGCTGTAAGCCAGTTCAACATGGGATGAGAAACTAGCCTGGAAGCGCGGAAAGTTGTCTCAGGAGAAGAAATATGTGACATTGCAAGGAACATCAGTGGGCAACGAGATAGGCAACGTATCCGCCTCTCCAAAGCTAGGCGTTTTGAGCAGACCAAATAATTGACGAGGAAACCGGAACTTAAGAAAATAATGTTAGAAAAGTTCCTGAAGCAGAAAAAAGGGTCTACATATAGTGCAGGAGAGTATTCGGCAGCTTGTAAATGTCTTGGTACTTTATTCTGCTTTTTCTAAAAAACTATTTTTCAATATATTTAGATTGTTCCTTGAAGAACAGTTATTAGCCAACTGTCTTTTAAACTTGCACAGTTATATCTTGGTAGGTTACGTAATGATTCACAGAGTCCTTTCAAGAAAAAAGAGAAGAAAATCTAATTTTCAATCATATATATTACAAAGTGGATAATGTATGTGAAAAATTAAGTAAACCATATTAAATTATTAATTTCTCTAATCATAATTTTAAAAAGCATAAACGAAATTCTTCAAAATACCAAGGTGAATTTGTACAAAATATTCCAAGTGCCTACAAGAAAACAATAATAAAAGGACCTTTATCATTATTTTAAATTTTTGTTAAAAATTATAATGAAAAATCAATTCTCTGAAGAACTTTTTAAGATACTGATTCCAAATTTTGTGTTGTAAATAGGCTAACCCAAATTCAATAGTGAGGAAAGTTTCAAATGTGTACCTAATAAAGTATAGATTTTGTTATGTTAATCAGAATATCCCCTAAGTGAAAGGGATATCAGTTGAGGGGACATACAGGGTTTCAGTAAAAGCATTCCGGTAAATCTGGAATGCCCTACTGAACACTTTGGGATAGGGAACGTAGGGTCTGAGAAGCTAGCTTAAGGAGATAGGCCTATGGGCTCAAACAGTTATGGCTATTACCCTTTTCTGGATTATTTAAGCTAATTTTTGCGTGTATTTATTTACATTTAATATTTTTACATTATTTATGATTATTAAGTTACTGTACGTGTGATTAACTGCCACCCCCGGAGGCCCGGATTCTCTTCCCGGCTCTATCACGAAATTTTAAAAGTGATACGAGTGCTGGAACGGGGTCCAGTCAGCCTCGGAAGGTCAACTGAGTAGAGGGGTTCGATTCCCACCTCAACCATCTTCGAAGTGGTTTCCCGTGGTTTTCCACTTCTCCTCCAGGAAAATGCCGTCGTGGTACCTAATTTATGGGCACGGGCGCTTCCTTCCCTCTTCCTTGTCTACCCCTTCCAATATTCCCATCTCCCACAAGGCCCCTGTTCAACATGCGAGGTGAAACCGCCTGGGCGAGGTACTGGTCCTTCCCCCAGTCTTCGCCCCGAGCCAAAGTCTCACGCTCCAGGATACTGCCTTTGAGGTGATAGAGGTGGATCCCTCGCAGAGTCCGAGCGAGAAACCAACTCTGCAGGGTAAATGGATGTAGAAAGAAAGAAAGAAAGAAAGAAAGAAAGAAAAAAGAAAGAAAGAAAGATTTATTTAGGCTACATTTATTTTTTTATATTATTTGTGATAATTAAGTTACTGTACACTGCCTTATCAGTGACAAACCTGAGGTAACGTACCACTTTGTATATCAGAACAGTTTTTGAAAATGACAGACATCAACTTCAATAAAAACATGACATCGGCTTACGAGATTCTGCGCACTCTCTCTCAAATATCCGTGGCGTATTTTGAATCACATCGCAGTTCAGTAGAGAATCCTCTATTTTCTGTTCGACTTTTGCACATTTTTACTGAAAAACCTGTGCAGAAGCAATAGCATATTCAGTTGATGGTATGCAAAAGTACAATAAGATAAGTAAATGAAATACTCTGATACTTTCTACACTATATACAGTACTTGTGATAAGCAGATCCTGAATTGACAAATCAGCTGGGCAAAAATGTATCATTATATCTAATATATGTTTCCTCGGCTGGAGAAAGTTAGGGCACAGTCTCGATTATCTGAGTTAATGTGAACCAAGAATACCTCAGATAAGACAGATGATTACTGAAGCACTGTGTTTTTGATTAAAAATTAGGCAAACTCTTTACTTATTGGATTAAATATAATGAATAAATCAGGTTAATGTGAACTCTGTTCATTTAGAAGTACAGTATAGCACCGAGTATATTAAAGGGTTTGGTCATAAAAAATAACCAAATAAAAGTCGTCTCCGTTCAGGCCATGGAGGCCCTTGGAGGGGTAAAAGGTAAAGGCTGCCACTATCCGCAAACTCGACACTTGATGGGGTAGAGTGGTTAATTCTGCACCCGGCCGCCTTTTCCCCCAGGAATTAACCTGGTACTCATTTTTTATATAGGCTGAGTGAACCTCAGGGCCATATGCACCCCCGGAAGTGGAAATCTCATTTCTTAAATTTTACGATTTCCTGACGGGAATTCGAACCATAATTCGAAATCTCGTGAAGTTGTCATTTTATCAGCTCCTCAAGTTAGCCAATTCAAATGGACTTTGTGAGGCGGTGTTGCTAAATCTGCACGTGGCTTATGACCGGCTTGAGAGCCATGCAGAAAAATCAGCATGAAACACAAACACACCTTGCATTTCAACCAGTGTCACCGTAACGTATTTGCTATAGCGCGATCCTGTCAGCTCGGAGGTCTGTGTTCAAATCCCTCCTCTGGCGAAGTTTTTCTTCTATCTGTCTAGCTAGCTAGCTAGCGGAATTCTGTTCATTCCTACTAAAGAACATGCGTTAATGCCAGGGTTTTTCGATGTACTGTACTATAGACCATTTCTCATGGTACTTATGGAACAAATCCTTATAGGTTGTATTTATCTCCGCCATGCACGAATGGAGGTGCGAACTAAATCGACATCTGTTGGTTGTTAAATGTAATTGTAATTGTAAGAATCAGTACAGGTTTTGATGATCCTACTAGCAGTAAGCAGTTACAGTATGGTACAACTGTGTTATTCTCGAAGGGTTAACAGCAAACAGACAATTGCAATATTATCCTACGAAGAAGAATAATACATTGTTTTCTCTTTTTGAGACTCCTGGTTCCATTCTAGGTTGATGTAATCCTAGTTTGAAAGTGTTCATTTAACCCCATGTTGTCAGCTCAAGAGGTGTCTGAGATAAAACAGTGAAAACCTCGATAATAATAATAATAATAATAATAATAATAATAATAATAATAATAATAATAATAATAATAATAATAATAATAATAATGTGTAGGCATTGCTAGCCTGGTGCAGCACGTTGGAGGTAGATCCTCCGAAGAGGTTGGGCGGCATGTGTCGTGTATGGGTGTATGGGAAACTGCGTGTTATTGATGTTGTGTTTGGTGTATGAATTGCAAGAATGTTGGGGACACCATAAGTACCTCGAGCCAAGGGAATTAACTATTTAAGATCAAAATCCCTGGCCTAACTGTGAATTGAACCTAAGGTCATTACGCTGACTATTCAGCCAATATTATTCATATTAAATAATAATGATAATAATTTTGGCTTTACGTTCCAGTAACTACTTTTACGCCGAGGTGACGGAATTTAGTCCCGCAGGAGTTGTTTTACGTGCTCGTAAATTTACCGACACGAGGCTGGTGTATTTGAGCACCTTCAAGTACCACCGGACTGAGCCAGGATCGAACCTGCCAAGTTGGTGTCAGAAGGCCAGTGCCTCAACCGTCTGAACCACTCAGCCCGGCAATTATTGTTCATATTGTTGTCCGTGCAGCAAGGCCTCCGTGGCTCAGGCGGCAGCACGCCGGCCTCTCACCGCTGGATACCGTGGTTCAAATACCGCTCACTCCATGTGAGATTGTGCTGGACAAAGCGGAGGCGGGACAGGTTTTCCTCCGGGTACTCCGGTTTTCCCTGTCATCCTTCATTCCAGCAACACTCTCCACTATAATTCCATTTCATCTGTCAGTCATTAATCATTGCCCCAGAGGAGTGCGACAGGCCTCGGCAGCTGGCACAATTCCTATCCTCACCGAAAGATGGGGGTTTCATTCATTCCATCCCTGACCCGGTAATTGGCTGGAAAACAGGTTGTAGGTTTTCATTTTCATAGTTGTCCGTGCAGCAAATACGGATATTTGGGAAAATAATAAAAAGCAAAATAAAAAATGAAAAGTTGTATAGTTCGATGAAAATACATATAAACTTTTTTGGTTAGTAAATCTTGAAACAAATTACATTTTCAAGTTTCAGTGCTTTAAAGTGACATACTCACATTGTATGAAAAATATGTATGTATATCTTCATGGTATGACTTAACTTTGTGGCGTTAGTATAGAATTTCATGATTTTCTCTCATCGATGTAATAATGAAAGCTGTTATCATTTGTATTAACATTTGTTTTTAGAATGTACTTTTTGACTTTTTTTCTTACAGTTTGCTTTACGTCGCACAGACGCACATAGGTCTTATGGCGACGATAGGAAAGGACTAGGAGTGGGAAGGAAACGGCCGTGGCCTTAATTAAGGTATAGCCCCTACATTTACCTGATGTGTAGATGGGAAACCACGGAAAACCATATTCAGGGCTGCCGACAGTGGGGATCGAACCCACTATCTCCCGGATGCAAGCTACTAGTTGTGCGCCCCTAACCGCACGGTCAACTCGCCCGGTCTTCTTGACAGTTAGATATGTATCCTCCTGTGGCCACTACCTCAAGAGGTGGTCCATTTTCTGTGTTTTTTGACTACTGTGAACATGCATGTGTAAGCTGTTCCGCGTTATGGTCGTGTTAAGACTTGTACCTTGTTGGCAGAGCCTCCTGCAACGCCTTAGCAGTTCCGTTACCAGGGACGTTGCGTGCAACCTTTTAATTGTGCGGTTTTTATTTTGCGACAAGCATCAGAATCATGTTAGTTCTTTAGATAATATGTAACCGACCGTTACGACCGTTATTGGAATCAAGGCCTAACGCGCTAAGTGAAAATAATTTGACAGATGGTTCGTTCTGGCGGGGCAACTAGGGAATGCAACTGGAGCATCTCTGAACCATATACAGGATGAACCCGAACTCCACCGACAAACTTTTGGAGGTTGTTCAGAGATACTTTCTTAGTATATTGGTAATTATTTAGCGTATGATGCTTCATTTGACAATCGTTTGAAAGGTATTTTACATATAATATGTGTTATTAGAAAAATATAAACATATTTAAATAGGCTACATGGATATAGAGTATTTACAGACTAACTAGGAGGTAAACACACACACGCACACGCACACACGCACACACACACACACACACACACACCTGCAGGTTCTGAGATTTCATCACAAGCTGATGTCAAGTCCTTCCAGCCAAGTGAGTGCCGTAGGGGTTCCTTGATGTAGCTCCTCCATAGGTCCAGTGAATGTTCGGAGAGGACATTCTTTCACAATGTGGCTGATGGTTTGCACTTCAGCAACACAGTTGCAGGAAGGAGACTCCAACCACCCCCATTGGTGTAGTGCAGAAGCAGTTCTTCCAACACCGCAGCGTATCCTGTTTAATCTAGTCCAGATGGTGCGTAGGAGGTTGAACCATGGAGGTTTTGTTGTTGGGTCATCAATGTTGATTAGACCATGTGGGTGTAATCTGGTCCATTTTTGCTTCCATGCTTCGTCAGGTCTAAAATGTATGTCAGTTAGTTCCCTGGCCGTCTTCCAGGCAGGTTTCCGGGATTTCAGTCTCGCAACGGCGTTTCCTTCTGCATCCTGGTGGATGGGAAGTGAGCTGTTCATTATCACCTTAGTCCATAATCTGACAAGAGAATTTTGTCGTCTGATGTGAGGAGGTTGAATGTGGCTCAGTACGGGTAACCACTGTATAGGAGTGGAGTGCAGGGTGCCAGATATGATTCTCATTGTATGGCGCAGCTGGACATCGACTATTCAACCATACAGCAGAACAGTATTCAGCTGAAGAATATACTAGTGCTAAAGCAGTTGTTCGCAGTGAATTCACATCTGCACCCCATGATGTTCCAGCTAGTCTACCCAAAACGTTGTTACGACTTTTCAGTTTAGCTGACAGTTTCTGAAGGTGATGGCGGTAGGTTAGGGATCTATCTAAAGTTACACCGAGGCTTTTGGGGGTAGCATTACACCGCAGTGTGTGATTTCTGAACCTGATTGTCGGTTGGTAGTTTGCATTCCTGTTACTGAGGTGAAACGTAGCTACTTCTGTCTTTAGAGGGCTAGGTGTCAGTCGCCACTTTGTGAAATAACCATCCATCTTCTCAAGGTCCTGGGATAGGATTTCTTCAGCTTCACTGAAGTCTGCTCCTTGTATGGTGAGGTGAGCTTGTTACAAAGTAATAATATGATAGTGATTCATTTGGTTTGTTAGCCCAATCATCCTTGTTTCCGTAAAAATACCTTGAAATTGAAGTTTCTGCCCGATATTCTTAGTTATGAAAGTTTGTAAGCCTAACCGTAATTAAAAACATCCTAGGGATATGAGCTACGAATTTTAGGTAAATAAAATATAATGAAGTATGAGAATATATTCTTTATTTATTCGTAAAAATGCAATCCTTTACTTAATCATCGTTATTCGAGCGATTAGATTAGCAGTTTGCCTTTTTCTACCATTACGAGCGCTAGGGAGTGAGTCAATGCAGAGTTTCACTTAAGCCTTAATAACTAAATTCGGTGTGGACATTTTTCAAAAGTTAAAAAAACACCTGAGGGTGTCGAACCAAGAACCACATTAGAGAAAAAATTATGTAAATAAGTTAATTTGGCTAGGATTTGAATCAAAAAGAAAACGAGTAAAGAAAAAAAGCAATTTTAGGCTGTTTTCCGGAGCAGCATTTAGGCCGGAAGCGATTTTCGAAATTTGCTTTTTGAGTTTGATAGAGCTATCCAGGACTTACAATTTGAAACCTTTCTGGGACCTTTAAGCCCTTCAAGTTTCGGCACAATTGAGGAACTTGCTTAATTTTACGTTTTTCGTAGTATGGGGGCCGGCCCCGTGGTGTATGGGTAGCGTGCCTACCTCTTACCTGGAGGCCCCAGGTTCGATTCCCGGCCAGGACAGGGATTTTTACTTGGAGGTGAGGGCTGGTTCGAGGTCCACTCAGCCTACGTGATTAGAATTGAGGAGCTATCTGACGGTGAGATAGCGGCCCCGGTCTAGAAAGCCAAGAATAACGGCCGAGAGGATTCGTCGTGCTGACCACACGACACCTCGTAATCTGCTGCAGGCCTTTGGGCTGAGCACCGGTCGCTTGGAAGGCCAAGGTCCTTCAAGGGCTGTAGTATGGGGACCCCTACTTTGTTTTCTAATAAACATTTTCAACATTAAAGCCAAAAATATTATTGTTGTTTGAATGGGCCTAACTTCTAGGTCATCGGCACCTAAAAATCGAAAAATATTACAGATACAATTTTTCAGTTGGGAACCGAAAAGAAAGCAACATGTAGGTGAGAGAATATGTAAATGAAAAATATATCTTTCGCCGTTACAGCAAAACCTCCTATCCATTATTCTTGTTAAAACAGGTCACGCCTCCCAGCCGCATATTGATATGCAGTCCATCGGAACAATTTTTGTTGGGTTCATTTTCCTATGCTAATGAGTAAAGACCGCTGAACCTTAAATGCATTACTGTACACTGCAGGAGTGAGTAAATACGTCATACAAACATACATTCCTAGAGTACGGTACGGTAAGGTTCATTTTCCTTTACCGAAAACCATAGGAAAATGAACACAGCGAAAATTGTTCTGATGAACTACATATCCGTATGTGGCTGCGAGGCGTTACCAGTGTTAAGAAAAATAATGGATAGAAAGGGCATTAGGAGATACAAGGTTTTGCTGTAACAGCGACGATATGACTGAAGCCAATGCGGAGTGAATTGAATCGATTATTTCAGAAACCAGTCAAGCGCCAAGTCTGTCATTTTTGGGAAAATAAAAAAAACTGTTTAGCATCAAATAAAATGTTATGGTAGAGGTTTTAATATTTCAGCTTGAAAGTATTATATATGTTAATACTTTCTATCTAAGGAAAAATATTTTGTGCTAATTAGCATTGCTGTAAAAAATCCGAAAGAATTCCACTTGACTGGTTTCTGAAATAAACGAGTGTTGAAAACATGTTTTTATGGGATAATTCTTGAATTTTAAAAGGATTTTGTCATAAAACCCATATTATGGAAATATAACATATTTTAATAGGTTTAGACTACATTGCTGATACAAATATAATTATTAAAAGGATGAAATCAGCAATGCCTGCTCATGACAGGAGGTAATCAATCCTCACAAACAAACTCCACAGCACATACTGTCTCTGTTGTAAGCCTTTGTAAAATGCTGTCATAAAAGCGTTCATATCTCATCAGGTAAAGTTTTAAGGCATTTAGGTCACGCATATTCTTTATATTGATGGGAACCTAAAACAAACAGTAACAAAGAATAATGTAGGGCTCAAGGCAGGAACTTCCTTGCCCGAGTAAGAAATAGAACCTTCTCCTTTTACTCTTGCATTCCGAATAGTATTACGCATATGAGTTTGTTTCTCTATCACTCCTCGTTTCCTTTTAGATACAGGTTCGTCTCCTGAACTTTCAGACCCATCACTACGATTATAAAAACACTGCACTAAACAAAAGAAACACTTTTTCAATCAGTTGTACACAAAACTACGAACATGCGATTCTAGAAACACAACAATGACAATAAAAACAGCTGAAGAGCTGGTTATTCTGGATTCAGAACAGCAGCGCCAACCGGCAAGGTGCGGCACATCACAAAATGTACCAGCAGTTTACTGCAGAAACCAGCCAAGTGATGTCACTTAACTGGTTTCTGAACTAAATACGAAATTCAACGCAATACCTGACTATTATAGGAGGAAGTTTCTTGACTGGTTTCAGTACCAAAATGTGCGTATACCCTCTTAGTAACATGTTCTGCCAATAACTCATTTTTTTTCATTTTTTGGCACTTGACTGCTTTCTGAAATAATCGATTCAATTAAGGAGTAGGTTATAATTACGATAAACCTTGAAGTGAATAGTACACAACTGAGGTTCCATAGTAGTTATACCATTATGAAATTCATTTGCGTACTGTGCAAGGCTGTGGAACATGACTTATGAGCCTTATGAAGAAATACTCCTTGATACTGTTGAAGGCGGCTGTAATGAAACTCGACCTGCTTAGGTAAACTATGGACATAAACAAAACACATGTTTGCAATGTATTCAACGGAAGTAACAGTGAAGTAACTCCTCCTTTCTTACAACAAGAGGTCAGTACTTTCACGCTGTCCGTCCTTCCGTTATTTCGTATGCAACGCCCTTTGCATCGCGTTATCATCTGCGAACCGTGAACACCGAAATATTCGCACATCACGGAGGATAGGCGCCATTATAATATTGTGTATTCTCGTAGCCAATTATGAGCAAGTTTACTTTGCAAATTGTGATGAAATGTTCTGAAATGCTAGGTATGGTGTTAGTTCCACCATTTTAAACAAATGAAGACAAAGAGATTTTCATAACACTATAGCATAATAACAATAATAATAATAATAATAATAATAATAATAATAATAATAATAATAATAATAATAATAATAATAATAATAATAATAATATATAATGTTGTATGTTGGGTATTCAGCCCGAAGGCTGGTTTGATCGTCCATAGTTACGCCAACAGCTGCCACAGATAGCCTAGACATCACTGAAGAGGCATACTAGGGAAATGAGGAGTGAGGTAGTTTCCCGTTGCTTTCCTCAATAATAATAATCATCATCCTCATCATCATTTTTGCAAGTAGCTTTACGTCGCACCGACACAGATAGGTCTTACGGCGACGATGGGACAGAAAAGGACTTGAAGACGGAAGGAAGCGGCCGTGGACTTAATTAAGGTACAGCCTGATGTGAACATGGGAAACCACGGAAAACAATCTTCAAAGCTGCCAACAATGGGGCCGGAACCTACTATCTCCCAAATGCAAGCTCTCAGCTGCGCGCCCCTAACCGCACGACCAATTCGCCCGGTAAGACATTTTCTTAACTCTTAAATTATGTCCCTTAATTCTCATATCACAGATCCATACTAGGGACTCCTGGTTGAGGCGGTAAAGGCGAGCTGGGTTCGCCCAGAAGGACGTGGGTTCGAATCCCCGTCAGGAAGTCGTAAAATTTAAGAAACGAGATTTCAACTTCCATAGGTGCACATGGACCTGAGGTGCATTCAGCCTACACCAAAAATGAGTACCAGGTTAATTCCTGGGGGCAAAGGCGGCCAGGCGCAGAGCTAACCATTCTACCCCATCAAGTGCCGAGCTTGCGGATAGTGGAAGCCTTTACCTTCCACCCCTCCAAGGGCCTTCATGGCATGACTTTGTTTTGCACAGACCCATACTACACCGACTTATTACCCACATTCCGAGTGTACCATATTCTATTGAATTACATTTATTGTCCACATAATATCTGTCTTATTTCTAATAAGAAAGTCTAGGAAACCCTGAAAACCCTGCGGCCATTACAATAGTGACAGCATACCGCCGATTTATCTTAGCATAGAGACATTAAGTGCCTATCGTCAAATGAGACTAAATATGATGATGATGATGATGATGATGATGATGATGAAGATGATGATGCTTGTTGTTTTAAGGGCCTAACATCGAGGTCATTGGCCCCTGATGATACGAAATGAGATCTAATGTAATGACAATATAAAAATAAAAAATCCTCCACTGACCAGAATTCAAAGCGTGAGGACGAAAAGTGAACGGATGGATATGAAGTTAAAACAATCAGTGGAGCCGACCCGCAATGCCTGAGTCTCAGAAACTGACGGAAACAATAGTAATACTGACCACGGGACTGCTTCTATAGCTCAATATTGAATCGAGGATGCTTGCAAGCGAAAGGGGTCCAAAATATATGTCATCGGCCTCTCATAATGGTACTTATCGCTTGGAAAGTAGAACCATGGTATTTGACATGGTGCGGTACCAATCAAAAGTGTCGTAGACTCGCGGTATTCCACACATTATGGTATTACTCACAGGTAGTGAAATTCGCACATGTAATACAGACCTATGATGTTTCACACATAGCGGCGCCATTTACAGGCAACGCAAACCTATGGTTTTCATCACCTAAGTGTACTAACCACAAGGACTCAGACTATCCCGTGGTGTTCCTTATACAGTGGGTACTAATCATAGGCAAGCCAGAACCCTGGTGTCGCTCATATAGTGCTACTAATCATAGGTACCGTAAAAGCCTGACCGCACGGTGCTCCTGATTGCTACTAAACACAAACCTATTTGGTACCGAACATAGTGGTACTACGCGCAAAGTAATAACGACCAATGGTGTTCCCCGCGTGTTGGTACTAATCACAAGTAGTTTCATGATTCTAATCCAATCATCCCTTGGTCACCCCTTTCAGTCGCCTCTTACGACAGGCAGGGGATACCATGGGTGTATTCTTCGTCTGCGTCCCCCACCCACAGGGGGTTGTGTGTTTGGTCCGCGAGAGGTATTTTATTTCCCTCAAGTCCGCCGGCAAGCCGGTTAGGATCCCCCTATCCGCCACCTTGGACGCGCCACGTGGGAGTATCACCTCTCCCCCTGCTACGCCAGCGTAGTAGGTTCGTAGGAGACTAAATAGAATACCATGAAACTTCCAAAACGATTACTCCCAAACATTTCACATTTCATGTTCTCATTGCTCTTCGGAGGACCAATTCAAAATATGTATTGAGATAGGGGAATGGGAATTTCTTAATCCGTTAGCCATCTCATCTTTATTCCTGTTCCATTATCGACCACGTGCGAGGTCACAAAGTCGTGGTAGTCGATTGTCTAAATCTCAACACAACTCCGCTAGAAACCTCAGGCTGAGAGTAATGAATGAACTAAAATAAGTAATTCCAAAGCCAGGCTCAGATGGTTGAGGCGCTGGCCTTCTGACCCCAACTTGGTAGGTGGGATCCTGACCCAGTCTGGTGATATTAGAAAGTGCTCAAATACGTCACCCTAGTGTCGGTTGATTTACTGGAACGTAGAGACAAAATTCCGGCACCTCGGCGTCTCCAAAAAACAATACAATTTAAGTGATTTCAACTCCTACCCTGAAGTAAGGTAAGCAGACCTTCAGCTGAACGAGCTGCTCCTTGGCCATAGATTTGGTGTTTTGAGATGCTTGTTTTCCTCGTCATATCCTTGGGTTTAAACCCTTGGCATGACGCCTTGCGAATGCTGGCGCTACGAAGTTGCTAAATTCTTGATGTGATGTATATCGATTACTAGAAAGTAACGATTACAATTTCATTTCAAGAAGTAAGTTAGGAGTATGTCCCCCTCTGTGGTGAAGTGGTTAGTGTGATTAGCTGTCACCCCTGGAGGCCCGGGTTCGATTCCCGGCTCTATCACGAAAATTGGAAAGTGGCACGAGGGCTGGAACGGAGTCCATTCAGTCTCGTGATGTCCACTGAGTCGATTTCCACCTCAGCCATCCTCGAAATGGTTTTGCGTGGTTTCCCACTTTTCCTCCAGGCAAATGCCAAAATGTTACGAGTACCTAACTTAAGGGCCACGACCGCTTCCTTCCCTCTTTTTTGTCTATCCCTTCCAATCTTCCCATCTCCCCCCCCCACAAGGCCCCTGTTCAGCATAGCAGGTGGGCCGCCTGGGCGAGGTACTGGTTCTACAACTTAGTTGTATACCCCGACCCAAAGTCTCACGCTGCAGGACACTACACTTGAGGCGGTAGAGGTGGGATCCTCGCTGAGTAAGAGGGAAAGACCATCCCTGGTGGGTAAACGGATTGAGAAAGAAAGGAAGAATGAAATTAGAATTCAAAATTTCATTTTGCGAAAAGGAACGATTACAAGTAAAAATTACTTAAAGGGTATTCATTACAAGTTATTCCATTACGTGTACTCAATTACATCCCAACTCTGTTCACAAACGGCAGCCGATTCCTTCCAACTCCTCACCCTATTTCACTCACCATCGTTTATTTCTCAATAGGTCCTCAGCTAGTATTGGCGACAGGAAGGCCATCCGGCCGTACAAACATGCCATATAATTCCATCTCACCTCGTTTCCGACCCCGTATTAGGAAAGGTTCTAAAGGGTGGACATACATACAGACTTTACGGAACTAAAAATAAACTAACAAATGAATGTGCGCAGTATCAAAATAGTTACGTCATATTTTTAAATTCAAGGCTCAGGTTTGTATTTTGCGAGATCTTATTATTTTTCCCGTTTCGCTTTTCCAACACCTGTGGGATCGCGGGTGCGAACTCTGTCGCACATGTTGATTTGAGCGTGTTTTTGCGGCCGGATGCTCTTCCTGACGCTAACCCTATATGGAGGGATGTAATTACTATTGCGTGTTTCTGTGATGATTAGTAGTGCGGCGTATTGTATGAATTGGAAGAATAATGTGTTGGGAGATACACAAACACCCAGTCCCCGAGCCAGAAGAATTAATCAGAAGCGATTAAAAATCCCCGATGCGGCTGGAAATTGAACCCAGGTTCCCTTAACGCTGACCATTAGGCGACGGAAATGGTGGTTGTCCTACAACGTTACCGGCACTAAAAAAAGGCTGTACGATAAAGAAGACATATTATTGGTATTAGAAGTCATTAGTATCTAATCTGCCGGGTTTAGCGGCTGAGACGGTTGAGGCGCTGGCCTCCTGACCCCAACTTGGCAGGTTCGATCCTGGCTCACTCCGGTGGTATTTGAAAGTGCTCAAATACGTCACTCTCGTGTCGGTAGATTTACTGGCACGCAAAGGAACTCCTGCGGGACTAAATTCCGGCACCTTGGTGTCTTCGAAAAGCAAATATTATTATTATTATTATTATTATTATTATTAGAGTCCGGATTATTAGGTGCTGATAGGTTAGAATGCAAACTTACTTAAGCCAGTAACAAGTATACCCTACACTGTACAACGGTTATGCTATGAGGTTTGCATAGATATTAGGGGTACAGCCTATAGAACTCCTTGAATTTATTCTACTCTTCCTACATTATGGTACAACAGGTTGCATAACACTTCCTACAAACCAAATTACTTTGCATTCTAAACTATTACCACCTAAAAGTCAGAGGTATAATTATTATTATTATTATTATTATTATTATTATTATTATTATTATTATTATTATTATTATTATTATTAGTACCTAATCTGATGAGAAAATACTTATATCCTTAGTAGCCTACTTATTACTGCTGGCAGTACGTCATTTCAATTGTTTTCATCTAAGTATGACCTTTTGAATATTAAGTTTGGAGTTCCTGGTGGACTCCTACCACATGTCCTATTTTCTTAACGAAAATAATCTCGATCTCTGTTCGCTGTTTCTCCAGTTGCAATGTGCCATTAGGACCAACAGATGTGAGTGTTGATATCTACGCCTCGACTGGCAGACATCCGTGAAACATTATAGATTCGCATTTCATAAGGATGAAATGATTCTCTCCAACAGACAACTTTCCAAAAGGAGCTTACATAACTTCAACATGCATTTGTATTTCATACAAAACAGCTGTTTCCTTTCCTGATAAACTGTAAATCATAACACTCCGCTCCACCATGCGTGAAAGAAGATGAGATAAAAGAGCCTCAAACATGCAATGACTGCCTGTTAACTTCGCAAGGTCCTGGCATATCCTTCCCGGCTGCTGCACCCGTTCCTCGCTCTTCTGACATACATTTGAAGCGGTTTTTTTGTTTTGTTTTTTGCTTTACGTCGCAACGACACAGACAGGTCTTATGGCGACGATGGGACAGGGAAGGGCTAGGAGTGGGAAGGAAGCGGCCGTGGCCTTAATTAAGGTACAGCCCCAACATTTGCCTGGTGTGAAAATGGGAAACCACGGAAAACCATTTTCAGGGCTGCCGACAGTGGGGTTCGAACCTAATATCTCCCGAAGACTGGATACTGGCCGCACTTAAGCGACTGCAACTATCGAGCTCGGTAAGCTGGTATTTAACGTGTTCTCTGTCTGTTAGGTCTTCATCCCAGAGGCTGGTTGGATCCTCAAATAGCACCACCAAAGACTATGCACAAAAACCAATGGCAGCACCAAAATGAGATGTAGTAGGCAAGATGGGGCGTGAGGTAATTTGCCATTGATTTCCTCACTGGGCAAGAAATTGCTATTGCAGCACGACTGACCCTATGAACAACACCTTTCGTAACACTCAGACGCAGTGGTCGTGCTCCGAATATCATTACTCAGCATCACCCACACCTCAGCAGCTTCCATATTGTCACAGCGATGGATGAGACCAAGTGGAAGCTACACTTTGCTTTTGCAATCCTGGAAAATGATGCCATAGAAATAGAAGGTAATTCCGTCCATTGAGTTTGTTTGGTAAAATTAAGACGACACTCCGGTTAAAACAGTTGAATAATTTGAGCGTAGACTTCCAAATGCTTGTCAAGAATTTCAGAATAATCCAGGTGTGTTTGAAAGAATTCGAAATTCAGTGCGGTGGGGAGTACAGGGCTGCATCCGGGTACAAGGAAGACACTTTCAACACTTCCTTTAACCATTAGTAAGTAACTATAACATACTAAGTAAGACTGTCTTCTTGTTCATTAAAAACAACTGGACTTCTACCAAAGTATCTCTTAACGTTTCTTAATGTTGTACTGGTACCTTTTCCTAACTAGGATGACATTTACACACAATCAAGTCAGTCGTGTCTGGTAACCACAAATTCTAAATTATCTCGCAAACGGCTCGTTTGCGGACTCATGTTTACTACGAATTTTTGCTTTTAGTATCGTGTACTTACAGCTGTTAATTATAATACACCCTGTATCAGAGGCGCCGACTTTGGGGGTGTAAGGGGCAAGGCGTTGTATGCACCCCCAGAAATGGTCTTATGGGGGCAAAGTGGCAAAGTGCCATTTTCCCCCCATAAGATTTTCTTCCTAAATGTTAAGTCCCTTTAAAGCGTAGAGTTTGATAGTCTTCGGACGCTGCTAAGGTGTTAAATCTGGAGAAGGTGGTAGATGGTTTTATATCAAGAACTGAGATTAGAAAGCGAGCATTCCTTCAGAGAACTACATTTCCCAATGGAGACTGTTCAGGCGGTACATTTGGTGGTGGAGCTTTTCATATTTCGTATTATGAAATGCATAATATGCAGTACGGTAATTGGATATTTATTAAGAAAATTTATTTATGAAGCAAGTTCTAATTTTTTTACTTGTGATTATTTTTGATAGCTTCCTACATAAAACAATTCTTCAAAATATTCAATGTATTTATGAATCAAGGTCTATTTTTCTGTTTACTTGTGAATATTATTGAAAACTCAGTACATAAGACTCATTCAAAACTGTACTTGAGAAACAAGCTCTATTATTATTCTGTTTTTATCTGTTTATTTGTGAATACACTCAACTCTCGATTAATGTAGGGTTAAGGCTTCCCGGTTAAGTAAAATCGCGGTTAAACAGCAAGAAGTTAAAAATAGAACAAGCCTACTAAAAGTACAGTTAAAATGATAATAAATTATACTACTGTACTGTTTTTTATTAACCTACCCAATAGGTTGCAGTAAAAGTAGCCCTTTAGCACAATTAATAAATGGAAAAATAAACACCACTTTTCGTTGAAACTAATAAGTCAAAAAATATTCAGAATACCTAACTTTACTATTTCTAAAAATAATCTGTCATGGTTTTCTGCTTTTGTACCGAGAAACACTTTTTCTTTAATTTGCTTCTCAAGTTTCTCAAAACAAATTTTTCGGTGATGAGAGCATCATCCTGGCAATATTATCCCGACCCTTTGTAATTCTGTATTACTGCAACTCCTAACACTCGTGCATTTTTAGTGTTTTTGATATCGCGGTTAAGCCGCAACGCGGTTGATCCGATTACGGTAAATCGAGAGTTGAGTGTATTGTTATTACATAGGAGTGTTTGCATTAATAGTTGTTCCTCATTTCACATGCTTACGTATACGTTAATCATGCCCCCCACCCCCACCCAATAATTACCCGAAGTCGGCGCGCCTGCCTTGTATAGAAGGTAGAGTTCTGGCACATGGTAATAACGTAAGGAAGATGAAGACTTAGTATAAACAGATGACGAACACTGGTTGCCATGGTTACCATGGTGTCATTATTCCAGACTAGCTGATGTACCCGTGCTTCGCTACGGAATTCTACATTCTATACAAAATTCTACGTTAGGTAGTGTACATGTTGTAAGATTGTATTAAATTGTATAGCTCTTAATACTACCCCAGAAACGCCCCGGGGAAGTCACCATACTTCTTTTCTCATGTGAAGACTGGGTTAGGGAATATCCATTGTAATGATATGCCTTCTTGCCTACCATTAGTCACGATCAAGTTGGGGAATTTCATTATAATGGCAGACACTCTCCACTTGCCTTTTTACATCCTCAGAAAGACTGTGTTCGTTGTTTTCCCAAATGAAATCAACATAGGTCATTTTAATAATAATAATAATAATAATAATAATAATAATAATAATAATAATAATAATAATAATAATAATAATAATAATAATAATAATAATAATAATAATGTTATTTGTTTTACGTCCCACTAACTACTCTTTTACGGTTTTCGGAGACGCCGAGGTGCCGGAATTTAGTCCCGCAGGAGTTCTTTTACGTGCCAGTAAATCTACCGACACGAGGCTGACGTATTTGAGCACCTTCAAATACCACCGGACTGAGCCAGGATCGAACCTGCCAAGTTGGGGTCAGAAGGCCAGCGCCTTAACCGTCTGAGCCACTCAGCCCGGCATAGGTCATTTTAATGACGTCAGTAGGAATATAGCGATTTAAAACAATGCTATCATATGAAATACTCGGTCAAATGAAAACCACACATTTTCTCACTTTTAACAAACAGTACTATGCAGCCGATCTAATAGTCCAAAGTTCCAGAGCTGGAATGACCAGGCTGCAGAGAGCCGTGAACACTCCTCTGCCATTATTCCGGTAGGTGTGCACACTGCTCATTCCAATCAGCGCCTCAGAGTAGGAATCGAAGAACTGGAATACTATGATGAACCAGTGTGTTACGTACCAGCAATATCAGAAAAATGTATAAACCAGAGGAATTGCATGCCAATATTCAGGCAGGTTGTTATGCTCGATACGCAGCAGTAACCCCATCTATCGCAGATGAGTGGCAGCACAACAAACAATGGTCAAGTCATGTTTTTGTTGATCAATTTTATGAGTTTTCGGTATTGTAGGCCTCCACATTTTGTTTTCTTCCGACTCTGAAATACCATTCTTATCATAGTCAGTACCGTTAAAGTGAAAAAAACCTACACAACCTGTTTTCCAGTCATTGACCGGGACAGGGATGGAATGAATGAATCAGATATAGGCTATTACTACGATGGGGTCTCCACTCCCAAAGTGATTTATTAATGACTGATAGATGCTATGAAATGAGAATGGAGAGTGTTGCTGGAATGAAAGATGACAGGGAAAACCGGAGTACCCGGAGAAAAACCTGTCCCGCCTCCGCATTGTCTAGCGCAAATCTCACATGGAGTGACCGGGATTTGAACCACGGTATCCAGCGGTGAGAGGCCGACGCGCTGCCGCCTGAGTCACGGAGGCTTCACCGTTAAAGTGAATAAAATATAAATGATAGGAAATTATATTTTCTATAACTTTTGTTATGTAGTACTTTTTTATAGGACCAATAACATAGGCCCTAGGCATTTAAAAATTCAATGTTTGGTGCCTTCCCCTAAACTACCATTTCATCCAGGGTGAATACAATTATTTATAGCCTAGACTGTAGTGTCTTATTCCCCGATTCTACATACCGATTTTCATTAAATTCTGTTTACCCATTTTCTCGTTGCTCGGCGTTGATATGGACTTGGCAACAGAAATTTAAATTCATGAATATCTGTGTTATCACAGCCGGTACGGTAAAATGTACAAGACATAAATGATCGGAAATTTAATTCTATATAACTTTAGTTATGTAGTATTCATCGACAGGACCAATAAAAGCACAAATATTTCAGAATTACATTTTAGGCCTTCCCCGAAACTACCATTTCACTCAGCGTGAATAAAATGTTTTGCAGCCGAAATTGTAGTGGATCATTTCTCGACTGTGCATACCGATTTTCATTAAATTCTCTTCAGCCGTTTTCTCGTGATGCGCGCATAGACAGACAGACAGACAGACAGACAGACAGACAGACAGACAGACAGACAGACAGACAGACAGACAGACAGACAGACAGACAGACAGACAGACAGACAGACAGACAGACAGACAGACAGACAGACAGACAGACAGACAGACAGACAGACAGACTTGACGGAAATTTAAAAAGCGCATTTTCTTGTTTCTGTGGACACATCCGATACAGAAATACAATTCTTTTTAAAATTCTGAGCAATGTACAGACAAAACGCTTATTTTATGTACAGTATATAGATGGAGCCTCAGCCCATAGGATTTTAATACACCGACATACACATATTAAGGTGACATAAGTTATCGAATGCATTATATATAATATTGTGTTTTACTTTGAGTTAATGAAACACTATACAAAAGAGAAACGATGACCTAGATCATACAGCCCAGTGTGGCACCGATCTAGGATAAAGGAACAAGTTTTGAACGATCTCGAGACTTGCGGTGACAAATTAGGGCTTTTGTCACGCAGCGCGGTGCTGTACGCTACGGTTAGGCGTGGCGGAAGACACTGCCCGTTATTCGTCCGCCTGTCTATAATTTGCATCATGGTCGTGTTGGATTTCACTCAGCCCGAGAGCTGGGCACAGGACGTTGAATCACAGGTATTCATTAAGCATTTCTTATAAGAAGATTTAATGCTATTTGAAGCTACTTATATACAAACTATTTATTTTCAACGAAAGCCCACGATGATCAGATATACATAAAAATGACAAAAATGCGTACGTCAATTGTACAGGGTGCACACAAAGTCCGTAAACTCTTACATTAAATTAAATTGAACTCAAACTGATATGATATAAAAGAACAGAGGCCCATACTCATTATTTATTTCTACTTACATATTAGGAATTAACAAATCCACGTGTGTCCCTCCATGGTCTCTGCACAAATGAATACACCGCCTTGTTCTGATGATCATATTAAGCAATATACTTGGGGTCACTGTCTGGAAAGCTTCGCACACCGCACTTTTCAGATCATCAGTTCCACATAGTGCTGCTTCCTCACTTGTTCCTTGATGTAACCCCAGAGCGCGTTATCGAGTATTGTTATATCAGGGCTCCTTGGTGGCCATGGAAGAGGAGCTGGATCATTGTTCGATGTTCGATCCTCGATCGATCCAGCGATTCCGAAAGACTGCGTTCAGACGTTGTGAAACAGCCACTGCGAAGAGAGCTGGCGCGCCATCGTGTTGAAACCAAACAACGTCTAAGATTCCCGCATTTTGCAGCTGCGGGCTGCGAGATGAGCCAGTCATTAAGCATCTGGAGATAACTATTCTGATTAACAGAACGATAAACTAAATATGGGCCAAACAGATGCGTTTGTGTCACTCCGGCCCAGATCATGACGTGGGGTGGGTTTCGCTTGATTTCTTAAAATAAAAAAAAGGGGGATTTTCGTAGTAATGATTGTTAGATCATCAGCAAAGGCTGAACATTTCACTTTGACATTGCTTCCTAAGTTTCCGATGCTCACACCTTCGACATCCCTTTCTCTTTCTCTAATGACTTCGTCTAGAATTAGTTAAACAGCATAGGGGAGATGCCGTCACCTTGACGAACGCCCGTATAATACCAAGACCAGAGATGAAACCAGATACGGCGTACAGATATTATACAATACAGCATCAAAGGCAGGCCTACAGATATCGTACGAAAACACCCAGTCCATGGACAAGCTACATCAACCCAGAAAAAAAAAAAACAACTCCGCTAGAGATGGAAACGGCACAGTTTCACAGGTGTCCTTCAAATACCTTAGAGAAATCATACTACCATCGAGACTAGACAGTAGGGCCAGCATAGAAAGAGCCACTAAAGTCCATAAGGCGTACAGACTAACGTGGAATTACTACAACAAGAGAATCATATCGCGTAATACAAAATTACGAAATTACAAGACAGCTGTTTTGCCGGAAGCTTGATACGCCTCAGAAACCATATCCTTTGGAGGTCACACTAAAATTAAAGAAATTGAAAAGCAAGAAAGGAAAATTCTCCGGAAAATTTATGATCCCATGAGAGAAAATGGAATGTGTATTAACAGAAGAACAGCGGACCTCTATTCATTAACTGACAGCTTCACTGATGTCGTACGCAAGAGACGCCTGAAATTTCACGGCCATATCTCACCAACATATTATTTAGTCATCAACTTACAGCAGATCAAAATAAACTGTCTAGAAGAAACTAAGGCGAACTTCCAAGACATGAATATCACGGTCGACATCATAGAAGATCATGGAGCCTTTAGTACAGCAGTAGTCAAGCACAAATTCGTGGAGAAACCTAAAAGAAAACTGGTAGGAAGTGGTCCACAGAACGCAAAATGCAACAGAGTGCATTCATGAAGAGATTTTGGGAGGACAAGAAGGCAAAAACCATCAGGCCAACGAACAAGTTCAAACGCGCTCTTTGAATAGGCATAACAAAAAGGAAGAAGAGAATAATAATAATATTAATAATAATGGCGTTCGCCTCCAAATGTTGTAGGTTACAATACAAGTACAGGTGATTTTCATATTTTATGGGTGTTTAAATATCAGGATTCGTCTCTTTGGGTGAATGGTCAGCGTCGAGGGCTTCGGTTTAAATAGTCCATGGTTCGATTCCCGGAGGATTCTAACCCTGCCGGCTGAGTGGCTTAGACGGTGGAGGCCCTGCCCTCCTGGCGCCAACTTAACAAGTTCGACCCTGGCTTAGTCCGGTGGTATTTGAAAGTGCTCAAATATGTCAGCCTCTTGTCGGTATATTTTCTGTCACGTAAAACCATTATTATTATTATTATTATTATTATTATTATTATTATTATTATTATTATTATTATTATTATTATTATTATTATCATATATACTTACTTCCTCTTCTTGGATTAGGCTAATAGCCTGTTCCGACCTCAGATTTCATTCCATCTCTTCATAGGACGACCAATATCTCTTCTTCCTGTAGGATGGTATTCCAGGCCAAGTTTTGGGATTCTGTTGTTATCCATCCTCAGAACGTGGCTTTTCCCATTTATCCTGTTTTGGAATATTCTTTCATTCACTGAGAAGATATTTAATTGTTGTCTTATCTCTTCATTTTGTATCTTATCTTTTAGGGAGTATCCTTTCACTGATCTTAGGAATCTCATTTCAGATGATTGTATTTTATTCCTATCATCATCATCATCATCATCATCATCATCATCATCATAATCTAAACCAGGGTATCTCAAACGCCCAAAATCTCACGCGTGCAAATTGAGGCGCAGAGTTCCTGTGCACAGTGCATCAGTCCCATTCGGCTCGGCTCGGCTCGGACCAGCGTTTCGTCTCTGGGCTACTCGGCTAAGCTCGGCTCAACTCGGCTCGGATTTGGAGCGCTACGGAGCAAGTGAGGAAGAGGGAGACAGGCGGAGAGAGAGAGACAGGCGTGGGGAAAGAGAGAGAGAGAAAGCGCTATTGCTCCAAATCGAGGAGTGGGGATCTGCACTCTGGTCAACCAAGCGAAGTCGTCTCTTGCACCGTGCACAGTGCATGCACCTGCACTCTGAGAGGCCTTGATCTAAACAATGCAATTTAACTTGTAGCAACTGTTGTAAAGTTTTACTAATTTTGTGATGATTTTTATGATAACAAAAATCCGTGGCGTAACAGTCAATTAAGAACCTTGGCCTGCCAAGGTGACTGCTGCCAAGCCCTGGGTTGGAGTGGCTCATAGTCTGTGTGACGTTATCCTGAGCGGTATTACTTGGTTTCCGTTACCGGGTCCACTGCTTCTCATAACAGTTCCCTGTTCCATCCCTCAATTGAGAATTAAAATTCCTGGACTGACTTCCGAGCACGCTACCTCTACATCACGGGACTGGTTAATAATAATAATAATAATAATAATAATAATAATAATAATAATAATAATAATAATAATAATAATAATAATAATAATAATAATAATAACTGTGAAATGGGACTTCGAGAAATCTTGGTAAGCGGCTTGCAGGAGCTGAATTCATCAATCAGTTACAGATGCCTTAGAAATGATTAATTTTGTGTTCGCTGCGTATGTGACCCCAGGCGTAGTATGTAGTGTGAGGGTTAATTTTTAATTCATCTGACTCGGGGACTGGTTATTTGTGTCAACACACTCATCATACACGCACAACATACCACACTATCGACCACCACAGTAATACGCAATACTGAATATGCCCCTCTGGATAGGGTTGGCTTCAGGAAGAGCACCTGGCATCTCCAAAATTCTAGCTTAAAAAATGGGCTGCGAGGTCTATGCGAGTATGATACAGGTTGACCCAAAAGTTCGTTAACATTTGACGAGGCAATACTTCACGGAATATTGGAAGTAGAGGTAATAATTCACACACTTGATTGGCATGATATGAGATTTTATTGACACCAAAATCAAGTACACAAAATGACCAACAGATAGAGCTGGACAGCAATATGTTAGGTACAAATGGCCACACATGCTTGACATGACATGGGGTTTTATTAACACCAACAACGAGTGCACAAACAGGCCAATAGATGGCGTTGGACAGCAACACGCCAATGATGTCCAATGCGACCCGTGGATGGTATGAAAGGAACTGTCGTGAGAGAGGCCGTCAGATGCGCCTGCAATCGCGGCATGTTAACTTTACCAGAAAAGGCACTGTTAGTGAAGCTTTACTGCACTTCATTTTGGTGTCAATAAAACCCCATGGCATGCCAATCATGTGTGTCAATTATTATCTCTCTACCTCTAATATTCCGTTAAGTATTGCCTCGTCAAATGTTTACGGACTTTTGGGTCACGCTGTATATAAAATGAGTTTCAAACTGTCAGTTTTGAAGAAGAAACTGATATCCACATAACTGGGGCAGTGAAGGTATGATTTCGGTTCGCCGGGAAGCACGTGGGTTTTCTTCCACATCTGTAAATCTAGAAAGGAGATTCTAGCAACGTACATCATGAGTGAGTTTTTTTTAAATTATTATTATTATTATTATTATTTTTTACAAGTTGCTTTACGTCGCACCGACACAGATAGGTCTCATGGTGACGATAGGATAGGCAAGGTCTAGGAGTAGGAGGGAATCGGCCGTGGCCTTAATTAAGGTACAGCCCCAGCATTTGCATAGTGTGAAAATGGGAAACCACGGATATCCATCTTGATGGCTGCCGACAGTGGGGTTCGAACCCACTATTTCCCGGATGCAAGCTCACAGCTGCGCACCCCTAACCGCCCGGGAGTGAGTATCAGATTAGTTCCTTGCGGCAAGTGTGGCGTAGTGTACACATTACCGTTCTATCTCAGTTAGTGCTGGTGTTATGATTAATTAAAATCTTTACCCTGAACTCATCCATCGGGCATCATGGCTTGTGAATTGCTTTGAAGATATTGCACCTTGGTTCTGATTATTCACAAGCTTACGAAATATAGTTCCTACAAGTGGGGCGGCCAAAAATCGATTTCCAAACTCCCTACACTGTTTTTACATTGTATCCATGCTTGTAAGGTTAAAACAGGTTTTTAAAGTTGACACTTTCAGAGGATCCCCAGAATCCTGAGGCTGTTTACATATGGTGTATGTGGGTTTGCAAGATCAAAAAAGATTTGTGAGGCTGATACTTTCACAGGACCCCAAAATCCTGAGGATGTTATCACTTTATGCCTGTGTTTATAAGATTAACACAAACTTGTGAACCGAGCTCGATAGCTGCAGTCGCTTAAGTGCGGCCAGTATCCAGTAATCGGGAGATAGTGGGTTCGAGCCCCACTGTCAGCAGGCCTGGAGATGGTTTTCCGTGGTTTCCCATTTTCACACCACGCAAATGCCGGGGCTGTACCTTATTAAGGCCACGGCCGCTTCCTTCCAGTTCCTAGGTCTTTCCTATCCCATCGTCGCCGTAAGACATATCTGTGTCGGTGCGACGTAAAGCAAAAAAAAAAAAAAAAAAAAAAGAAAAGAAAAAAAGCAAACTTGTGAAGTTGACAGTTTTAGAGAATCATCAAACTAATTACGCTGTTTGCACATTGTGTCTTTCTTTGTAGATTAACATGGACTTGTGAAGCTGACATTTTCAGAGAATCCTCAAAATCCTTACGCTATTTAGACATTGTGTCTGTGTTTGTAAGATCAACACAAATATGTGGAGCTGATACTTCCAGAGGAGCCCAACATTCTGAGGCTCCTATCATGTTATGCCTATGTTTATAAGATTAACACAAGCTTGTGAAGTTGACACTTCAGAGAATCCCCCAAATCCCTACGCTGTTCCCACACTGTGTCTGTCTGTGTTTGTAAGATTAACATAGAGTTCTAAAGCTGACAGTTTCAGAGAATCCACAAAATTCTTAGGCTATTTATATTGTGTCTGTGTTTGTAAGATTAACACAGATTTATAAAACTGATACTTTCAACGAATTTTCAGAAGTAAGATGAACACAGATTTGTGAAACTGACACTTCTTAATAATAAAAAAGTGAGCGGTTGTTCTGACTTTTTTATTATGAAAAGTTACATTAATGCGAGGACAAATGTAACTTTTCATAATAAACAAGTCAGAACAACCGCTCACAAAAATTCCCCACTCTACAGGCTATGCAATGTCTACAACAGTGCAGTTCAGAAAAATAATTCTTTAGACTTCTGTGTACCTCTAGGCCTGTTTTTACAACAATTCACCATCTCCGTGAAAACTCTGTAATGCTGACCCAAAAATTGTATTATAAACATTCTACATTAAGCCCTATCCCACAAATGTAATTATAAGTGTTAGAACTAAGAACTAAAAGCAAATAATAGTTTAAATATGAAATTACGATTTTTTATTTATTTTTTATATTTTTTCCTCTTTCATGTAAAGATTAAATTAGATAAGATGTTAAATACTGTTCCTTATTCATTGTAAATATAATATTAGAATAGTTTAGATATTAAGATATTAGACTGATTGAAACAAAAAAAAGTGTAAACATTTGCCACTGTAATTGGGATTAGAAATCCTGTCGTGCGCAGTAAATAAATAAATAAATAAATAGATATATAAATAAATAAATAAATAAATAAATAAATAAATAAATAAATAAATAAATAAATAAATAAATAAATAAATAAATAAATAAATAAATAAATAAATAAATAAATAAATAAATAAATAAATAAATAAATAAATAAATAAATATTTCACAAACTCCTAGACTGTTTGTGTATCATATCTGTGTGCGCAAAGTTAACACAGAACACTTTCAAACGATCCTCAAAATACTGAGACATTTTAGCACTTTGTGTTTATCAAATACACTCACCGACTTGTGAGGCTCGCTGCCTTCCAAACTGAGCGCGTCTCTCGTCTCGTTGTTCTCTCTGGCGACAGCGGCCACCGCCTCGACAGGAAGCTCCAGTTGCCGTAAGAAGCTTCCACCGCCACTGCCGCCATCAACAGCTTCCACGGGACTTACGTAGAGCGAGTAGAGCTCGGTGGATGCACCGCCTCCACTGCCCGAGCCGTCCAAAGATAGCTCTTGGGACAACACCCTCTGCTACAAACAGAAATAACATACAGTCTTAGAATATTATTATTTTGAGGATAGATTCCTTAAAATAACCTGTCACCCTATCACAGTTAATAATAATAATAATAATAATAATAATAATAATAATAATAATAATAATAATATAAATAATAAGACTATGGAATTAAAGGTAGATTATTAAAATCAATCAAAGGCATTTATGTTGACAATTGGGCTTCAGTGAGAATTGATGGTAGAATGAGTTCTTGGTTCAGGGTACTTACAGGGGTTAGACAAGGCTGTAATCTTTCACCTTTGCTGTTTGTAGTTTACATGGATCATATGCTGAAAGGTATAAAATGGCAGGGAGGGATTCAGTTAGGTGGAAATGTAGTAAATAGTTTGGCCTATGCTGACGACTTGGTCTTAATGGCAGACTGTGCCGAAAGCCTGCAGTCTAACATCTTAGAACTTGAAAATAGGTGCAATGAGTATGGTATGAAAATTAGCCTCTCGAAGACTAAATTGATGTCAGTAGGTAAGAAATTCAACAGAATTGAATGTCAGATTGGTGATACAAAGCTAGAACAGGTCGATAATTTCAAGTATTTGGGTTGTGTTTTTTCCCAGGATGGTAATATAGTAAGCGAGATTGAATCTAGGTGTAGTAAAGCTAATGCAGTGAGCTCGCAGTTGCGATCAGCAGTATTCTGTAAGAAGGAAGTCAGCTCCCAGACGAAACTATCTTTACATCGGTCTGTTTTCAGACCAACTTTGCTTTACGGGAGCGAAAGCTGGGTGGACTCAGGATATCTTATTCATAAGTTAGAAGTAACAGACATGAAAGTAGCAAGAATGATTGCTGGTACAAACAGGTGGGAACAATGGCAGGAGGGTACTTGGAATGAGGAGATAACGGCTAATTTAGGAATGAACTCGATGGATGAAGCTGTACGCATAAACCGGCTTCGGTGGTGGGGTCATGTGAGGCGAATGGAGGAGGATAGGTTACCTAGGAGAATAATGGACTCTGTTATGGAGGGTAAGAGAAGTAGAGGGAGACCAAGACGACGATGGTTAGACTCTGTTTCTAACGATTTAAAGATAAGAGGTATAGAACTAAATGAAGCCACAACACTAGTTGCAAATCGAGGATTGTGGCGACGTTTAGTTAATTCTCAGAGACTTGCAGACTGAACGCTGAAAGGCATAACAGTCTATAATGATAATGTATGTATGTATGTATAATAATAATATCCCGGATCGCAGCCCACTTAAGAAGGAACTTCAAGACCACAAGGGTTTCCAAGAAAAGCCGGAGCTGGAAACGTGAAGGCATAGACAGAAACAAGAAAAGAAACTGGCAACGAATGGCGGGAGTAATGGGCAAATATTGAAGCCTAGGGAAGGAGAAGTTGAAATGACGTGGAGCTACCAACCCTGACTGACCTACACCCACCAGATAAGAAATATGACTTATATTCAATTACTCCAGAACAACAAAACATCTGGCGAGGACTCTTATAACAGTCGAACTCTGGTAAAAAAAAAAAAAAAAAATACATGTGACAAGGTGATCGATAGACTGAGATAATCTGCGAGATTTGGGAAACAGAAAAACTTCCGAATTGCTAGACTTCAGCCGTAATATATCCTTTTCATACGAAAAGAAACCACTTTTCTCTTCGCGAAAATCAAGTGATCATAAATATATCTCACGGTCATGGCCATCCATCACCGGCTGCTAATTTCAGATAACCACCAGTCATAAGACATAATCTGCACGGTTGTTCGGGTTACACTTGTCACGCGCATTTCCGTAATGCAAATTTTCAGATGATCCACAACAATAAGACATATATGTCAACATTGGTTTTGTTTTTGTTTTTATTACAAGTCTTTCCCGGTTTCACTAAAAGATGGCGCCAGCGAACAGTACGCAGCGTATGAATTTGACACATACGTCAGTTTGTCTGCCTGACATTAACCTACCAACATACACAAGTTGAGTCCGCCAAACACTAGCGTCTGTGTTGTATCGTTCAGTGATCATGTCGACGTTTGTACCTGAAAAAGAACATTTGCGGTACGCATTGTTTTTCCTTATTTAATCAAAGGAAAAAAGGCTGTGGAAAGTCATTGTTTGCTGGTAGGAACATAATGGTGAACACGGACCATCGATTAGAAGATGTAACACAATTTAAATGTGGTGATTTGAATGTGAAAGACAGTGCGCGCTCTGGTAGCGGTATGGTACATTATGAACTCTTGAAGCCCGGCGAAACCGTTAATGCACAACGCTATCGCCAACAAATGATTAATTTAAATCATGCATTGATCAAAAGACGACCGGAATGGGCCAGAAGACATGGCAAAGGGATCTTGTTACACAACAATGCGCCGTCTCACACAGCAAAACCAGTGAAAGACACCTTGAAATCGCCTGGATGGGACATCCTCCCGCACCCGCCGTACTCTCCCGACCTGGCACCATCTATCATCTCTTCGCATCAATGGGGGACGCGCTCGCAGAGCAGCAATTCAACAATTTCGAGGATTTTATAAATGCCTCGACGAATGGTTTGCCGCAAAAGACAATCAATCAATCAATCAATCAATCAATCAATCAATCAATCAATCAATCAATCAATCAATCAATGATCTGCATTTAGGACAGTCGCCCAGGTGGCAGATTCCCTATCTGTTGTTTTCCTAGCCTTTTCTTCGTCTCCATGGCTAAATGGTTAGCGTGCTGGCGTTTGGTCACTGGGGTCCCGGATTCGATTCCGGGCAGGTTCGGGAATATTAACCATCATTGGTTAATTTCACTGGCACGGGGGCTGGGTGTATGTGTTGTCTTCATCATCATCATCATCATCACGACGCGCAGGTCGCCTACTGGAGTCAAATCAAAAGACCTGTACCTGGCGAGGCGAACATGTCCTCGGACACTCCCGGCACTAAAAGCCATACGCCATTTTTTTTTTGTTAAATGATTTCAAGGAAATTGGAAATTTATTGAACATCTCCCTTGGTAAGTTATTCCAATCCCTAACTTCTCTTCCTATAAACGAATATTTGCCCCAGTGTGTCCGCTTGAATTCCAAATTTATCTTCATATTGTGATCTTTCCTACTTTTAAATACGCCAACCTAGCTCTGGGTGATTGAAGTTTTCAACCTCAACATTTTGTAAATCTTGTCTTGGCGTTAATTGTTTCTCCGTTACTCACACCTTGTCGTATAGGATTAACTTCTGTATCAACGGGCCATAAGCCCACTTAGGGTTTTAGTAATTTCTATAAGGAGTGGAGGTGTTTCGCCCCCTTGCCATTTGTTTATGGCCGATTATGTACAGCGCTTTTCTTTTTAATTTAAGGCCAAGTAGTATGGGCCTTTATGCCCCTGTTTATTCTGTAACTGTTTCTGAGTTCCCTTTGGGACAGTGCTTAAAGCTATTGTTATTGTGGAACAATTGATGAACACTTTAAAGTTGGATCACCCGATGAGTTGGCTAGTTTAATTGCAGTGCATTTCATGAAACTGAGTGTCTCTGCAAGATTAGACCAGGGTATTTTGGAGCTCAGACTTCTGTGTAATGTAACTAATAGGAGCAAAGTTGCTCTTGTAAAATATTGCATTTTTCTGGAGCAATTATGCTCTTCTGTATGTAAAATTAACTACCTTGTAATTATCGCAAGTTTTGTACCTGATGTTCGGACTTCTAAGTCCCCTATATTGTTAGAAATGGCCAGCTCATTAATATTAAAAAAGAAGTATAAATGTGTACGGTTATCTTCTCATAATGAACTCTAATAGATTAGTCAAACAAATCCTTAACTTCTTCCGTAACCACAAAACAAAACCCGAACTGGTTTAAAGAAAATGAAAAAGACCTAGTAGAATTAAAAATGACAGAAAGTTCGCTATTCGATAGAACAGCTAAAGTATTAACTAAAGACGAAAATATAAGGTTCCAAAACAAATCTCTCTCCCAATTTTAGAAAAGGAAAGAAATAAAATTTCCAAATTTGTTATGTCAGGTCCTGCTCTAGTTAATTCCTTGTCCAGCCATTCAACCTACGCGTTTTTTATTCCTCTGTGAGCCATGGAAACTCTGTAACAACAACAACAACAACAAGATTAATAATAATAACAACAACAAATTGCTGGGCTGAGTGGCTCAGACGGTTGAGACGCTGGACTTTTGACTTTTGACTCCTGGTTCGATCCTGACTCAGCCCGGTGCTGTTTGAAGGTGCTCAAATACGTCAGCCTCGTGATGGTAGATTTACTCCCACGTAAAACAACTCTTGCGGGACGTCTTCGAAAACCGTAAAAGTAGTTAGTGGGACGTAAAGAAAGTAACATTATTATTATTATTATTATTATTATTATTATTATTATTATTATTATTATTATTATTAATCGTCATACGGAAAATTCTCCGGAAAATCTATGGTGTCACGAGAGAAAATAGAATGTGGATTAAGAGGAGAACAGCGGACTTCTCCTCATTAACTGACAGGTTCACTGATGCCGTATGCAAGAGAGGCCTACAATTCCATAGCTCACTGAAAGATTATTTAAAGTACTCAACTCAAAGAAGGTCAAAATAAACTAACTAGAAGACACTAAGGCGGACTTCCAAGAAGTGAATATCACGGACGACATCACAGAAGATCGTGGAGCCTTTAGTACAACAGTAGCCAAGCAGAAATTCGTGGAGACACCTAAAAAGAAAACTGGCAGGAAGTGGTCCACAGAACGCAAGATGCAACATAGCGCATTCATGAAGAGATTTTGGGAGGATAAGAAGGCGAAAACCATCAGGCCAAGGAACAAGTTCAAACGCGCTCTTTGAATGGGGATAACGAAGAAAGAAAGAAAGAAAGAAAGAAAGAAAGAAAGAAAGAAAGAAAGAAAGAAAGAAAGATAATATCTAACAATTTTACGTGACACAAAAGTGACAAAATTTTGCTCCGGAAAGCATTATTCCTCGCATCAGTAAATCGTCTCACACTTAAGAATTCACAATAACCTACTGATTTCGCCGAGATTCAAACATTCAAACTTGAGCATTGAAGTCGAGTGTTTTGACGAACAGATCCCGAGCTCCTATTGCACCTTTTATTCTTGTGGGAGGAGGCCATGTAAGATTTGTGCTGGACAAAGCGGAGGCGGGACAGGTTTTTCTCCGGGTACTCCGGTTTTTCCTGACATCTTTCATTCCAGCAACACTCTCCATTCTCATTTCATAGCATCTATCAGTCATTAAAAAAATCACTTTGGTAGTGGCGACCCCATCGTACTAATAGCCTATATGATTCATTCATTACATCCCTGACCCGGTCAATGACTGGAAAACAGGTTGTAGGTTTTCATTTCATTTTCATTCTTGTGGGAGGAGGAAGCTTTGCGTAGAGCTACCGTATTTGTACAACGAGGACTGCTTTGTCAAGAACCTTCACAAAGTATCGCCTTCTTTGCTACTGTGTCCAGGTGATTTGTTCAAATGACTCATCTTATCTGGAGAACAGTTTTTCTTTCAAGATCTCCCTGAACGTCACGCAAGGAGCTTTGACCCTTCACTGCACATTCAATTAATTGTTTGTTGTAGTGGTCTTCTCTGGATTCCACTAGACGTAAAAAAATGTGGTCAGTGCGAGGTGAGTGAAGTGTCACTACGAAAAAGAATCTAAGGTAATTAACATAATGTTTTCTGCCCACCTTGGTGGTCAACAATAATTCAAAGTCATTTTTAATCTTTCAGACCCACCTTAACTAATAATAATAATAATAATAATAATAATAATAATAATAATAATAATAATAATAATAATAATAATAATAATAATAATAATAATAATAATAATAATAAATTACAGAAATCATACAGGATCACTTGGAACAGGTATAATAAAAAATTAATATTTCGGAATGCAAAACTTAGACACTATAATACAGTGATCAAACCTGAAGCGTTATATGCCTCAGAAACCTTAATCATTTGTGGCGGATCTTCAACCAAAGATATTGAGAAACAAGAAAGTAATTTTTACGAAACTTTTTTGGCCCAATTTGTATAGATGGAATATGGGGGAAAAATCATCTCAGGAGATATATTGTCATTCTGAAAAAAATTCTCACACTTTTCGAAAAAGACGATTGAAATTTTATGGACACATTAGCAGAATGAACACTAACAGGCTAACTAAAAGAATTCTCAACCTGGCCCTTTCGTCTAAAACCAATAACAGCTCGCTTCGTGAAACTGACACAGATCTCCAGGAAATCAACATCTCAGAAGACATTGTACAGGACAGATGTAAATTCAGAACCAAAATCGACAATCACCACTTTGACGACGAACTCAACACCAGAGCTACTATAACTTGGACAGAAGAACGAAGGAAGAAGCTCAGCGAGAGGATGAAGAGATTTTGGGAGGAAAAGAAGGCCAACACATCAGCTAAGCAAGTTCAACCGTGCTCCTGAGTAGGGCATAACGATGTAAACAATAATAATAATAATAAGAATGGACAAACTGAATAAATTAGAAGTAATGATGAAATGTACCGGAACATAGAAAAGATAACGGAAACAATACGGAAGAGCCGATTGATATTTTTTGGATACACATGCAGAATGGATGACAACAGGTTAACCAAACAGATCTTCAAATATCTTTTGAACAAGACGTCAACAACAACCTGGATTAATGAAGTTAATGAATTTGGAAAGAAACACATAAGGGAAGAAGCAACACAGAGAGATTTTTAGAAAAAAAAAAGTGTTAAAAATGAAAGGATTCAAAGGTCGGGAAGGAAATAAAACAGGCTCAAAAAGGTCTGAGGAGAAGAAAAGGAGGCACAGTGAACAGATGAAAGAGTATTGGAAGAAGAAGAAGGAACAACAAAGAATGAAGCATTGAAATTGTCACATCGTCCCTGGAAGACCCTAACGGAGAAATAATAATAATAATAATAATAATAATAATAATAATAATAATAATAATAATAATAATAATAATAATAATAATAATAATAATAATAATATGGGATTAGTTGGAATGCTGTGGAATGCAAAACAATGGAACCCAGGGAAAATATTGCACTGGCCTTCCAACTAACAAAAGATACATACAACAAGAAATCCCTTTCATGGGAGTCCAGAATTAAACATTGTAATACAGTGATTAGACCAGAAGCACTATACACTGCAGAAACACTAAACATGAATTTCAAAGGCCAGGTGGTGAAACTCGAGCTAAAAGAAAGGAACATTTTAAGAAAGATCGTAGGACCAACATTTCAGGATAATAAGATGATATACATCAAGAAAGAAAAACTCTACAAGAAAATTGAAAAGCTCTCAGCTACTCTGCGAAAAAAGAAGTATAAATGTGTACAGTTATCTTCTCATAATGAACTCTAATAGATTAGTCAAACAAATCTTTAACTTCTTCCGTAACCACAAAACAAAACCCGAACTGGTTTAAAGAAAATGAAAAAGACCTAGTAGAATTAAAAATGACAGAAAGTTCGCTATTCGACAGAACAGCTAAAGTATTAACTATAGACGAAAATATAAGGTACCAAAACAAATCTACATTAAAAGCCAATATCTCGGAAGACGAGAGAAAGATCAGAAAGAATGAATAAATACTGGGCTCTAAGACAAGAACAACACACAGATTGATTCAACGTACCCCAAAGAGGGCGAAACGAAATAATAATAATAATAATAATAATAATAAATAGTTGAGACGGTGGATACTGTAGTTGCGCAGGCAAATATACTCATCGGCATGATATGGTAGCGAAAATTGTCCACCAATAGCTGGGAATCAAGTCGGGATTTATGGATGAGAAAATACCATATTATGAGTACAGGCCATCTGATGTGCTCGAAAAGGAAAGGTTGAAGCTTTAACTTATTCAGAGCAACCAACACAAAGCGAAGGCCAAATACTATGCGACAATATCCATTTGTATCCTCATTATTGATTTTTATTTTCAGTCAACGGTGTCGAATTAAAAAAGTGTAGAATTTGTATTTTAGGCATTTATATCAAGAATGTTTTAGTGCAAAGTCGAAGTTATATTTTACTTCATGGCCGAGAAATTCGAGAAAAGAGGAAATTTCGAATATGCCCTTGTTCAACCCTTTCCATCCCTCGTAAGTCGAAATTGTTGTAAAAATGCAGAATTTGTATTATAGGTATTATAGTCAACTGACTGACTCATATACGCCCAACCGACACCATTAAAGCTAGAGACATACACTTTTAAGGATATGTTTGTGTAAGTGTGGAAGAAAAGGTTTTGCAAAATTTTGATTTTAAATCAAATGGGTGTATATTAATTTTTTATTTTCTCGGGCGCGAAAAAAATACAACTTCGTTATTACACTAAAACATTCATAACATAAATTCCTAAAAAAAAATTTGTGCATTTTTTGAATTTCGATTTACTGGGTCCAAAGAGCTGAATAAGGGTACGTTCGAAATTGATCTATTATTCGATTTTCTCGGCCACGAAATAAAATATAACTTCAACTTTGAACTAAAATATTCTTGATATAAATGCCTATAATTCAAATTCTGCCTTTTTATAACAATTTTGAATTACGAGGGACGGAAAGCGTTGAACAAGGTTGTATTCGAAATTTCCTCTTTCCTCGATTTTCTCGGCCATGAAGTAAAATATAACTTCGACTTTGCACTAAAACATTGTTGATATAAATGCCTAAAATACAAATTCTACATTTTTTAATTCGACGTAAAAGTAGTCTATCAGGTTGAACAACGGTATATTCTAAATGTAATTTGTATTACATAATTCTGACAGAAAAGTATATGTCTTATGAGGGAACACGTTTGTTTAAATCTTGGTGCTCCTCTCTGGTTAGGAGGGACTTAGCATATGTACCATTTCTGTTCTGGAGAGAATTGCGAATAAAAATTGACCGTGGGATGGAATCATGTCACCCAGAAATAAATCGTTTATCATAAAAAACCGTCGACGCGGCCGAAAATTGAATCTGGGATTCCGAGGACCGAAGGGAAAGATATTGAGCACTCAGCTACTGACCTTCATGAATCTGTAATACAAGCAGAGTATTCAACCCTGTACTGCACATGCGATGAGATCGATCGATCAATCAATCAATCAATCAATCAATCAATCAATCAATCAATCAATCAATCAATCAATCAATCAATCAATCAATCAATCAATCAATCAATCAATCAATCAATCAATCAATCAATCAATCAATTTAGGATTGTCACTCAGGTGGCAGATTCCCTATCAATTGTTTATCTCGTCTTTTCTTAAATGACTTCAAAGAACTTGGAATTTTAACGACTATTTCACTTGATAAATTATTCCAATCCGTAATTCCTCTTGCTATAAATGAATATTTGCTCGAATTTGTCGTCTTGAACTCCAACTTTATCTCCATATCTTTCCTATCTTCAGAAGCTCAACTCAATCTTATTCGTCCACTAATGTCATTCCACGACATCTCTCCACTGACTGCTCGTCAGCATCACGTCTTCTTACTCCCATGTCTTCCCAGCGCAAAGTTTGAAACATTTTCGTTGCACTACTCTTTTTTCGGGAATCACCCAGAACAAATAGGGCTGCTTTTCTTTGGATCCTCTTCAGTTCTCGTATCGAGTAATCCGTGGGTCCCAAACTTTGGAAACGTACTCTAATTGGGGTTTTATATGCCCTCTCCTTTTCACCATTACTACAACCCCAGCAACCATATGCAGAGGTCTGTGCCGGGCTGAGTGGCTCAGACGATTAAGGCGTTGGCCTTCTGATCCCAACTTGGCAGGTTCGACCATGGCTCAGGCCGGTGGTATTTCAAGGTGCTCAAATACGTCAGCCTCGTGTCAGTAGATTTACCGGCACGTTAAAGATCTCCTTCGGGACTAAATTCCGGCAACTCGGCGTCTCGGAAAATCGTAAAAGTAGTTCGTGAGACGTAAAACCAATAACATTATTATTATTATTATTATTATTATTATTATTATTATTATTATTATTATTATTATTATTATTTGACGAGCAGACAGCCAGATGGCGTCAAATCGAAATGTCTGCAAACGGTAGCTGAGGCCATACGATTATTATTATTATTATTATTATTATTATTATTATTATTATTATTATTATTATTATTATTATTATTATTAGTAGTAGTAGTAGTAGTAGTAGTAGTAGTAGTAGTAGTATGTCCGACTCGTTGGCTGAATGGTCAGCGTACTGGCCTTCGGTTCAGAGGGTCCCGGGTTCGATTCCCGGCCGGGTCGGGGATTTTAACCTTCATTGGTTAATTACAATGGCCCGGGGGCTGGGTATTTGTGCTGTCCCCAACATCCCTGCAACTCACACACCACACATAACACTATCCTCCACCACAATAACACGCAGTCACCTACACATGGCAGATGCCACCCACCCTCATCGGAGGGTCTTCCTTACAAGGGCTGCACCCGGCTAGAAATAGCCACACGAAATTATATTATTATTATTATTATTATTATTGTAGAGGTCTGTACCCATCGAGCTTGATAGCTGCAGGCACTTAATTGCGGCCAGTATCCAATATACGGGAATAATGGGTTTGAACCCCACTGTCGGCAGCCCTAAAGATGGTTTTCCGTGGTTTCCCATTTTCACACCAGGCAAATGCTGGGGCTGTGCCTTAAATAAGGGCAACCGGACGAGTTGGCCGTGCGGTTAGGAGCGCGCAGCTGTGAGCTCGCATCCGGGAGATAGTGGGTTCGAACCCCACTGTCGGCAGCCCTGAAGATGGTTTTCCGTGGTTTCCCATTTTCACACTAGGGAAATGCTGGGTCGTACCTTAACTATGGCCATGGCCGCTTCATTCTCATTCCTAGGTCTTTCCTCTCTCATCGTCACCATAAGACCTATCTGTGTCGGTGCGACGTAAAACAACTTGTAAAAAAAAAGAGATCTGTTACCTTTATTTATAACCCCTTTAATTGAATATCTTCCCTTATATTAATACCTAGATACTTACAGTGATCCCCGTGGGGTAGCCCACTTTCACCCCATCAGCACAGTAATTAAAACTAACAGAACGTTTTCTCTTGGTAAACCTTACAACCTCACTTTTCATCACATTCACCATCATACCATTTCCATTTCAGATTCACAAAATCGGTAAGTCGGTTCCTTTGTGAAGGCTGTGGGTGATTTATTCCCAAGACTAGCCTGCAATAACAACGAACATAAGCATAAGAATACACTAGACTTGAACTAATTATTGCTTTGATGGAACATTGTTTTGAATAACTCACATTTGAATCAAAATGACCTTAAGGAGAAGAGAGGTTGTGACCTTTAAGGAGTAAGTAGAGACATCGGAAGGAAGTTCCCTCCTCTTAACGACCTCACTCATTTCCTGGTGGACCAAGGGCAGGCCTACTTTCCAGTCCAGGGTTCCTCCGCCTTGGCTTACCGCTTGGCGCACCTGGTGTTCCATCTGAGTTTGTAATAAAATGTTCCAAGTGAGGTACATTGCTCCTTTATGATGCGGAATGCAAATAAGAAACTAGAGACGCGAACTCTACTTGCAACACGTAAACGCTGTTTAATGTGCGACTGAAATAGTAAAGTGTATTCAAGAACCGCTACAGGAACATAATGATACGCTTCGTCGTTCCTTGTGCAGCATCTTGGACGCAGGATTGTGTCGAACTCTATTGTTTTCATTCCTAGGTACTAGAAGCGCTAAGAGAAAAACGTTCGATATGCAGGTAACTTAGTTTTCATGATTATTGTTCCCTCTTTGGGAAGGAGAGGTAGTCGGATTTTTGAAAGGGGGAAAAGTCAATTCTGCACTCTATGTCAGTGGTATTCAAACTTTTTGGTTGGCGTACCCCCAAAATCTAGTAGTTTTACCTTCGTATCCCTGAAGTACGAATATATTTCGATTGTACCAGAAATAACAAATGATTGTTGCTAGATGCTAAATAACTATCATCATCATCATCATCATCATCCGCAGTCTATCCCACTTGCTCAGGATCCTTTCACGTACTGAGGCATGAAATAGTTGTGGCCGGGGATTTTAGGTCGCATGCCCTTCCTGATAACACGGGATTTTCCACTGAAAATCCCACCCCAGCAACGCCAGGAATCAAACCACGGTCACTGGGATGACAGGCAAGCAGCTAATCCATTACACCACCCTGTTCCCCAATAATAATGCAGTGTACATCGTCACTGGGCAAAGGAAAGCTTGTAACTCCTTCAGTGTGAAGTTTACTGAAAAAGCCCAATATTGAGCGGTCAGCAATAGCTGGAGAACTGTTCCTGGCATTTTCAGTGATTCGACCAATTATTCTCAGGCATCGCGACAAGCTTTCGCAAGACACATGTAGAAACGTAGTTTTCTCGTGAGTGGAATTACGAGGTTTTGATTGTCTAACAACATATGTATGTATGTTGGGTATTCAGCACGAAGGCTGGTTTGATCCTCGACATCTCCACCAAGAGCTGTCATTGATAGTCTAGGTGTTACTGAAGAGTAAATCTAAGGAAATGAGGAGTGAGGTAGTTTCCCGCTGTTTTCCTCACAGGACCAGAAGTTGCTATTACATATCTGTCTGCCAAACTCATTGAAATGCATGCACTAATCGTCGCAATGAGCGATATTTTCACATCGTTCAAAACAGGACTGGCTGCATAAGGAATGGCATTACACATACCTCGGCCACTTTCGTGTTGTCAATGCCAAGGAGGAGACTGAAACAGCTGAATGAAAGTAACAAATTATTCTAGCCCACACCGGAAGAAGAAATAGTGCACTGTAAACCCTAAATCTCGTCAGCAAAGGCATAGCAACATATGTGTACGAGTATAATTAATACAGCAATTACAGTTGTCTGCCAAATTATTTTACTCAGAAAGATAAGATATTTTCTTAAGTTTTTGTAATATATGCTGGTAGTATATACGGACTAGTGAAAAATTACACTGCCTCTATTGTGTTAATATTTTACGTGGTTTTCAATTAATTTCCTGTACAAAAACGATTTGTTAATCACTAATTTTCTTCACACTGAACTAACTAAGGTAATAGTACTTTCTGAAGTCAGACTTAGTTGCAGCCACTTGAAACGCATTTTCTTGTCAGCTCCTGGGATTCTACAAGCCTCATTTATTCTTTCTATGAGATATTCCAGTTGGCAATATGTCCTTCCGGCCTAATTTCTTCCCTCTGTGTAATACAAATGTTTTCTATTGGGTTGAAGTCAAGAGAATTTGATGGCCAGTCCTAGACATTAATTTTCTGATCCTACTTTTTGCCTCATGTTACGGTGCAGTAATGTGGCTGTATAATCTTCTTCTGAGATAGAAGTTAGTTGCTTAAAACTAGCTCCTGCTGACCCCTCTCCATTGTTCCTTGAACAACATACAGATGTCTTAAAAGAATGCAGCACTTATCAGTGAGTATAATAATTTGGCAGACCACTGTACTATCGTATTAGCCGAGCTGAGGCACTGGTCTTATGACCCCAACTTGGCAGGTTCAATCCTGGCTCAGTCCGGTGGTATTTGAAGGTGCTCAAATACGTCAGCCTCGTGTCGGTAGATTTACTGGCACGTAAAAAGAACTCCTGAGGGACTAAATTTCGGCACATCGCATCTCGGAAAACCGTAAAAGTAGTTAGTGGGACGTAAAGCAAATAGCATTATTATTATTATTATTATTATTATTATTATTATTATTATTATTATTATTATTATCATATTATATATTCTGCTACTGAAAAAGTTGAAGTGAATGAGCGAATTTCGAAATACAAAATGTAAAATGAGAAATGCAGCATAAGTAAGAATTTTTACATAGACTAGATAGGCATGGGAGGTACAAGCTGACACATATTTTAGAATGAATAGCTCCGAAAGGGGACTCAGTGCAGTGGTAGGCAAAAACACTAAATCAAAGGAAGATTTTACTGAAAATGAGCAGGCTAGACTCTGTTCTGAACCGCTCACTGAAAATAGAAGCTACGATAACTTTGCGTACCCTTTAGGGCGACCCCGTGTACCACACTTAGAATACCACTGCTCTATGTCGTTCAATGTGGGCATGTAAATCTCTAGTGACAAATTTGGTGTTTACACGACAAAATGAATTTATTTTTTGCTATTTGTTTTACGTCGCACCGACACAGATATGTCTTATGGCGACGATGGGATGGGAAAGGCCTAGGAAGTGGAAGGAAGCGGCCGTGGCCTTAATTAAGGTACAGCCCCGGCATTTGCCTTGTGTGAAAATGGGAAACCACGGAAAACCATCTTAAGGGCTGCCGACAGTGGGGCTCGAACCCACGATCTCCTTATTACTGGATACTGGCCGCACTTAAAAATGAATTTAACCTCAGCCATCGAGCGTCCAGTAGATATCTGTTTTTCTGCCATCTGGTAGAGGAACAAACAAATAAAATGAAACCAAACCAAACACCAACAACCCTAAAGGACCGTGACCTACCAAGCAACCGCTGCTCAGCTTGAAAGTCAAGACCCATGGTGTTTGTTAGCCACAAAATGCTTCTCGATATTGAATCCTGGAAGTGTTAAACGTCCTTCAGAAATGTTTATTTCTCCAATTTTTCGGAGATTTGGTACCAAATATAATGTAGTGATATTGTAAATGGAGATATCATCGCATTTAGTAGTCTTTGTGTTCGCGCCTTCATCTCTGCTCTCCCTTCCTTTCACACAGATCAAAAAAATACGACTTTAAAAACCAAGTGTCAGGTACAAAAAGTACAGCCTGATGTTAAAGCCTTTGAAACTTTGTAAAGGTGATCTTCATAGCAGCTCTTCATCTTTCTTTCTTTCTTCCTTTCTTTCTTAATCTGTTTACCCGCCACGGTTGGGTTTTTCCTCGGACTCAGAGAGGTATCCCACCTCTACCGCCTCAAGGGCAGTGTCCCGGAGCCGTGACACTTTGGATAGGGGATACAACTGAGGTTGAGGACCATTACATCATCCAGGCTGCCTCACCTGCTATGCTGAACAGGGGCCTTGCGAAGGGATGGGAAGATTGGAAGGGATAGACAAGGAAGAGGGAGGGAGGCGGCCGTGGCATTAAGTTAGTTACCATCCCAACATTTTCCTGGAGGAGAAGTGGGAAACCATGGAAAATCACTTCGAGGATGGCTGAGGTGGGAATCGAACTCCCTGTATTCAGTTTACCTCCCGAGGCTGAGCTGACCCCGTTCCAACTTTGGCACAACTTTTCAAATTTCATGCCAGAGCCGGGAATCGAACCCGGGCCTCCGAGGGTGGCAGCTAATCACACTAACCACTACACCATAGAGCAGCTCTCTATACAGTAAGATATTGGTTTTTCACACGGCTGTCACTGATATTTCCCGTTTTTTCACTCTGTTGGCAAATTGTATAGAACAAACAAACACGATCCTTTATACTTTCTGGCATGTATAATTTTCCACCCGGACTCAGCGAGGGATCCACCTCTACCGCCTCAAGGGCAATGTCTTGAAGCGTCAGATATTTGGTCGAGTATTAAACTGGGGAGAAGGACCAGTACATCGCCCAGGTGTCCTCACCTTCTGTGCTGAACAGGTGTCTTGCAGAGGATGGGAGGATTGAAATGGATAGGCAAGGAAGTGGGAAAGAAGCGGCTGTGGCCTTAAGTTTAGTACCATCCCGCCATTTGCCTGGAGAAGAACTGGAAAACCACTTCGAGGATAGCTAAGGAGGGAATCGAACTACCTCTACTCATTTGACATCCCGAGACTGAGTGGACCCCCGATCCAGTCCTCGTTCCACTTTTCAAATTTTGTGGCAGAGCCGGGAATCGAACCCGGACCTCTGGGTTTGGCAGCTAATCATACTAACCACTAAACAACACAGACGGATACGATAGCATGATAATATGCATTTAATCCATTTTGAAGTGATGCAACTCTGAGTTACTTGGCTTATTATTGTGAATGTAATCACAGAAGACTAAATGCGGTGAAGCAGTGAACATATTTGGATATGTGTGATAAGTAGAGTCCGGATTATTAGGTACTGATAGGTTAAAATGCAAACTTACTAGCCAGTAACAAGTATACCCTACACTGTACAACGGTTATGCTATACGATTTGCATAGATATCAGGGGTACAGCCTATAGAACTCCTTGAATTTATGCTACTCTTCCTACACTATGGTACAACGGGTTGCATGACACTTCCTACAAACCAAATTACTTTATATTCTAACCTATTACCACCACAAATCCGAGGTATAGTGATAAGTTACTTTATCCCATTGTGTATTACACGTTATGTTTTGCAGAATCATTACCTGTTTCATCATCTTCTTGTGAACTGTCTTTTTTCTTTTACTTTAACGAGATTAAAAACCTCTTTAAACAGCACAATGTCGAATGATCGGTTTGAACGGATTGAACCTTCCGTCAGCTCATCGAGATTTAAAGAAGTCAACCAAGATATTGCGCTAGTTATTGTTTAGAAAGGCCAACCACCGGCTTCCTGTGGTGTTATGACATTACTTTTTTAAGCAATTATTATTTTATTTTTACTAATTAGGCAATGGTTCTCTAATATACTTGTTAAAATGTTCTATAGATTCGTTAATTCTGTCATAAATTAACCTGTAACTATATTAAATAGTCTATACTTACATCCACAATCCTACGTTTAGGAAAAGGCAATAGCATTGTAACAGCAACAATTTTTTTTTAAAAGCTGTGAATGAGTTCAGTAAGACTTTGAACACTTCCGAAGGTCTCGAACGTGGTCAGTGTTCCTCCTTGAAAACAATGCGGCCTATGCAGTAATTACTGACGACTGGCTCTCTAACTGTTCTCCAGCTAGCCGCTAGTTGCTGACTGCTGGAGCGGCAAGCCCTGCGGTTATGGTCATGCTTCAATGTACTAGACCACCACTGGAAGTAGTCCGGCTCCATGGCTAAATGGTTAGCGTCCTTGCCTTTGGTATCAGGGTCCCACGTTCGATTCCCGACCATATAAGAGATTTTAACTTTCATTGGTTAATTCCCATGTCTCCAGCCACACGCCATTATTCATTTATTCATGTCGTATCGGCCAACTTTGGACCACGTCATTTCGGCTGGCTATTTCTGACTTTGATGTCTGCCCATTCATTACTTCTGCATGCGTTCTCGGTGTCGTTCTTTCCTCACTTGCGTCCATGCCTTTCCAGTTTTTAATTTTGGTTTGTCTCGGAAAGCCTGGAACGCTTGAAGTGTTTTCTTAAGTGGGACACGCTCCTGGATGTCATTATGTGTGATTCCCACTTCTTCAAGGTCTCTATCCACCTCAATGAACCAAGACCAATTAGTTTCCTTCTGCTGAAAGAACGTAATGATGCGGCTGGTCAGTCTTGTTGGGTGCATTCGTGTCACATGCCCATAAAATGTAATTATTTTCCGGATGATATCGGTAATCTCTACGTGGGCGTATAGTTCGTCGTTATGCCGTCTTCTGTACTCCCCATTGTCTTTGATGGGACCTAAGTTTTTTCTCAAATTCTTCCTTTCTTTGGCCTCCAGTTTCTTGACTAGGAATTTTTTTGTTCATATCAAGACATCCTGCAGCGAATAAAATCTCTGGACGGATGACAATGCAGTAATGCCCCAGCTTTCCTTCAAAACACATTGGCATTTGTTGTAGATGTCTTTGGTTAAATGATACGCCATTTCAATTTTGTTCATCCGTAATGTAAAGCACACGCCATTATTATTATTATTATTATTATTATTATTATTATTATTATTATTATTATTATTATTATTATTATTATTATTATTATTATTATTATTATTATTATTATTGTGCCTTTGCTGGCGGGACCTAGTGTTTACAGTGCACTATATCTTCTGGTATGGGCTAGAGCAATTTTGTTACTCTCATTGATCTGTCTCAGCTTTATCCTTGGCTTTGACAAAATGAAAGTGACTGAGGTATGAGTGATGGTAGTAATAATGCCATTCCTTCCGCAGCCAGTCCCTGCTATGAATGGTGTGAAAATATTTCTCATAGGGTCAGTTGGTGCATGCATTTCAGTGGGCTTGGAGGGACTGATATGTAATAGCAACTACTGGCTCGGTGAGTAAAGCAACGGGAAACTACCTCACTCCTCATTTCCCTATTACGCCTCTTCAGTGATGCCTAGGCCATCTATGACAGCTGATGGTGGAATTGTTGAGGATCCAACCAGCCTTCGGACCGAGGACTAAACATACATTATTATTATTATTATTATTATTATTATTATTATTATTATTATTATTATTATTATTATTATTATTATTATTATTATTATTATTATACCGGAGGTACACCCGCCCAGTACATTTAAATTAAGCGCCTTGGAAAAGGTCCCCTGTAAAGTAAAGTTTGAAACGATCAGTTCAAGAAGTTTGGACATTGTTCGACAGATGTCGCTACAATCGAATTATGTTGTGCCCTCTGGAGTGAAGATGAACTATTAGGGTTTCAAAAGTTATCAATTCTTCTTTGTATTCTCGCCAACTTAAGATTTTGGCCAATGAAAAATTTTGTAAGTTACATTTACTTTTCCGCCAATCAAACCTTTCTGATACTTATTTGATTATCCAATGAAAATTTGGGGTGTGTCATGGCCTTAGCTCACGGTTTACTGGAACATTCCTCTCCGCTATAAAAGCCGAGAGAGCTGGTGAGCCATGATGTCTTAGTGATCGCTCCAGTCTACAGTGTGTGTGTTAGTAACGGAGGCGGCAGCGATTCGTCCATCTCCGAGAGGTCCACCAGCTCAAGGTAATGGTATTTTAAGTATAACCATGTGATAGTATTTGAAAACTAGCTCGAGGGGAAGGTTTACAGTCTTTGGTAATGTAACTTTTCTTTTTTCAAATGTAAATTTCAAATACAAGTCGAAGGAACTTCACCGAAATCAGGGAATAGAGAGTGAGGTACCCTCTTGTATTCCCTTTTAACTTGATATCGAGGTGACTACGATTTTGTAACCTTTAAAATCAATCCAGTAATTTTAGTAACTTAAATATTTTCCCCATCTAGTCACCTCCGTAGTATAGGTTTAGCCTCTGTAACGTCGGGCCATAAGCCACATAGAGTTTTAAGTGTTCACCTCCTTACAATTCTGATTTTCGGCCAGAAACTTTACCATTTTGTTTCACCAAAGGCCATGTAATATGGGTACTTGTTACCCCTGCTAAACTCTATTTCATTCATTTCATGTTAATGATACCAGACTGTTGAGCAGTTAAGACAGTGAATACTGTTTTATTCTTGTTAAATGTAGGTGGTGCCTCTGATAGACCCGAAAAATGTAAAACTGTAGGGCAAAGATGCAGTTCCTTCTAGTGTAAAAGAAATTGGGAGATCTGTCTCGTGACTGTTGGTTAAAAGGGAGCAGTTATGCTCATGGAAAGGTTGTAATTTGGGAGCTTCAAGCTCATGTTGTTGATTTTTCTAACTTTGTTACGTAGGCTGAGTGGGTTGGCGACGACGGGGCCCTCAGCTGAGTCCTGGCATTGCTTCCACTTACTTGTGCCAGGCTCCTCACTTTCATCTATCCTATCCGACCTCGCTTGGTCAACTCTTGTTCTTTTCCGACCCCGACGCTATTAGGTTTGCGAGGGCTAGGGAGTCTTTCATTTTCACGCCCTTCGTGGCCCTTGTCTTTCTTTGGCCGATATCTTCATTTTTCGAAGTGTCGGATCCCTTCCATTTTTTCCGTCTGATTAGTGTTATATAGAGGATGGTTGCCTAGTTGTACTTCCTCTTAAAACAATAATCACCACCACCACCTTACGTAGGCTGACGAGCTAAATTTTGTACCTATTGTGTTATTTGCTTAGCAAAGTGTAAACTTAACGTCCAGAAAAAAGGAAAAGGTTAAACTGCCAATTTTAAATTTTTAATTTAATCTTCTGACTGCCGGGTTGAGTGGCTCAGACGGTTAGCGCGCTGGCCTTCTAACCCCAACTTGGCAGGTTCGATCCTGGCTCAGTCCGGTGGTATTTGAAGGTGCTCAAATACGACAGCCCCGTGTCGTAGATTTATTGGCACGTAAAAGAATTCCTGCGGGACTAAATTCCGGCACCTCGGCGTCTCCGAAGACCGTAAAAAGTAGTTAGTGGGACGTAAATCAAATAGCATTATTATTATTATTATTATTATTATTATTATTATTATTATTATTATTAATCTTCTGACTTGTGAATATCCACCCATTCATGCCCGCACCTTCTTTCACCTCTCTGTTCCACAAAACACGGTAACCATTATTATTATTATTATTATTATTATTATTATTATTATTATTATTATTATTATTATTATTATTATTATTATTATTATTATTATTCATCGTTAGGGCTACTAAGGACCTCAAGATCTCAACTGTTTTTCTTCTTGCGGGCCCACCAGGTTTTCATCCTTTCGGAGTGTGCTTTTTTCCATGCTTCAGTCGAGTTGGGACTTCTTCTTGGTGAACCTGTTTGTGTTGAGGAGTGGTGCTCGGAGTTGAATGTCCGTTTCTGTGTTTCTAAAAGATCTTTGTCGATCTCCACCAACCAAGGAGGAATCGTTTTAAGATTTCTGAAGTAGGATAACAAACGTTTACAGATTCCTTCAGTTGGCAATCTGAACAAGTGAGCGTAAAATGTTATCCTTCTTTTCCGGATTGCTCTTGATATCTTCTAGGTATGGGTGTATATTTCTCAGTTGCTCCGAAGTCTGTAAACAGCATCTTTGAGACTGGGATCAAGAATTTTTCGGATAATCTTCCTTTCCTTAATTGCCAGTTTTTCAAGCTGGCTATGCGTTCGACGTGTTCCTATTATTGTTATCATAATAGAGTCCTGCAAACTCGACTTAATGTGGACTGAGAGGGTGCCGACTTTTTTATTTTTTTTACAAATTGCTTTACGTCGCACCGACACAGACAGGTCTTATGGCGACGATGGGACAGGGAAGGAAGCGGCCGTGGCCTTAATTAAGCTACAGCCCCAGCATTTTCCTGGTGTGAAAATGGGAAACCACGGAAAACCATTTTCAGGGCTGCCGACAGTGGGGTTCGAACCCACTATCTTCCGAATACTGGATACTGGCTGCACTTAAGCGACTGCAGCTATCGAACTCGGTGGTGCCGAGATTCCAAAATGTTGATTTTACGGAATAAGAGATAGGTTATTTATAACTAATAATATTTTACTGCATACCACTCTAATTGAGAGCCTCCGTGGCTCAGACGGCAGCGCGTCGGCCTCTCACTGCTGGATACCGTGGTTCAAATCCCGGTCACTCCATGTGAGATTTGTGCTGGACAAAGCGGAGGCGGGACAGGTTTTTCTCCGGGTACTCCGGTTTTCCATGTCATCTTTCATTCCAGCAACACTCTCCATTCTCATTTCGTAGCATCTATCATTCATTAATATATCACTTTGGGAGTGGCGACCCCATCGTAATAATAGCCTATATATGATTCATTCATTTCATCCCTGACCCGGTCACTGACTGGAAAACAGGTTGTAGGTTTTCATTTTCATTTCATTTTCACCACTCTAATTGAATGCAAAAAAGAAAAAAAAAGAAAAGTCATCTCCGTACAGGCCATGAAGGGGTGGAAGGTAAAGGCTTCCACTATCCGTAACCTCGGCACTTGATGCAGTAGAGTGGTTGGTTCTACGTCCGACCGCCTTTGTCCCCAGTAATTAACCTGGTACTCAATTTTGGTGTAGGCTGAGTGAACCTCAGGGCCATTTGCACCTCCGGAAGTGGATATCTCTTTTCTTAAATGTTATGACTTCCTGACGGGGATTCGAATCCACGTCCTTCCGGGCGAGCCGAGCACGCCATTACCGTCTCGGCCAGGCAGCCCCCCATCCTACCACAATGCAGGGCACACAAATATTACATCATAAAAAATAAACTTATATGAACAACTAAATAAATGACTATTTCTTTGTAGGATAATATGTCTTGATGCTTGACTGTCTCTCGCACTCATTTCGTCTTCGTGCAGCTTCGTCTGGCCGCAGCAGACTAACCGGCTTCAGCTCCGTGTGTTCAACTCTACGTGGCGCTTCTTGAGATCTCTCTATTCACACTCGCATGCACGCAGTGTTACCACACTTTGCTTTTGCGGCATCGGTCCATTCGCTGTACTTTTTAGACACGCCTTGTATTATGTAATATGACATCTTGGTCATCTACATATAAAAGTACAGTAAAGCTAAGTCATCTCTGTACAGGTCATGAAGCCCCATGGCCATGGAGGGCCGTAACCTCGGCACTTGACGGGGATAGAGTCATTAGCTCTATTCCCGGTCAACTTTGCCCCCAGGAGTTAATCTGGCACGAATTTTTTGGTGCAGGATGAATTAACTATATGGTCATGTGCCGCTTCAGAAGTGCAAATCTCTTCTCTTAAAATTTTCGACTTCCTGATGGGAAATCGAACCCGGATCATTTCCGGGAGAACCAAGAACGCTTTACCGCCTCGGCCAGGTAGTCCCTGCATATAAAAGTACATGGTTGTTGTTTACATGGGCCTACCATCTAGGTCATTGACCCCTAATGGTACGAAATGTAATAACAATTTAAAACTACAACACTCATCCACTGACCAGAATTCAAAACGTTATGATTAGAGTCCGGATTATAAGGTACTGATAGGTTAGAATGCAAACTTACCTGCCAGTAACAAGTATACCCTACACTGTACAACGGTTATGCTATGAGATTTGCATAGATATTAGGGGTACAGCCTATATAACTCCTTGAATTTATGCTACTCTTCCTACACTATGGTACAACGAGTTGCATGACACTTCCTACAAACGAAATTACTTTGTATTCTAACCTATTACCACCTACAAATCCGAGGTATAATTATGATGAATGGATGAATATGAATTTAAAATAATCAGCGGACCAGCTCAAAATATTGAAAGTTAAAATAATACCAAAATTAATCCACTGACTAGAATTAAATAAAAGTGACAATGAATAACACTTATGAACTTAAAACAATCAGTGGATTCGATCCGCAGTGCCCCACCTTCCCGGAAACGGTCTTAAAACAATAGTATACACTGACCCAGAGGCTGCTTCTAAAGCACAATCCTGAATCGATGATGCTTGCTGTCTTAAGTGTCCAAAATCCAGGTCAACGGCCCCTCATAATGGTACTTATCGCTAATAAAGTAGAACCATGGCATGTCTTATGTTCCGGTACTAACCAAAAGTAGCGTAGATTCACGGTGTTCCACACATTATGCTACTACTCACAAGTATTGTACGTCGCACAGGTAACGCAGGCCTATGGTGTTTCTCACATAATGGCACCACTCATAGACAACGCAAACCCATATAGGTGTACTAATCATGGGCGCCGGTATTCCGGTGGTGTTTCCGACATAGTGGGTACTAATCAAAGGACTCGTACTATCCCGTGGTGTTCCGCATATACCGGTACTAATCGTGGGTACTGTAAAACCCACCCTGATTCACCCTCTGTTGCTACTAATCACAAACGTATTGTGTGCCTAACATAATGGTACTACTCGCAAGTAAGGGCGACCCAAGGTGTTCCTCATGTGATGGTACCAATTACAATTAGTCTCATGGTTCTAATTCAATCATCGTTTGGTCGTCTCTTGCGACAGGCAGGGAATACTGGGGGGGGGGGGGTATTCGTCCTCTGCGTGCCCCACCCCCACGGGGTGGTCTGTTTGGTCCGCGAGATCTATTTTATTTCACTCAAGTCGGTTGGGACCCCACTATCCGCCACCTGATACGCGCCACGTGGGAGTATCACCTCTACCCCTGTTACGCCAGCGTAGTAGGTTCGTGGGAGAAAAGTGCATGTTATTAATATAAACTTTTATTAGCCGAAACGAGAAAACTGCCGGAATTTCCGTTCAGAATCACTCAGTTTTTCATGCTACGAACAGCCAATGCAAAAGGCAGGCGTGTAGCGAACTTCTGATATCTTAATTGACCTTCCTACCAACTTTCATTCCAATCAGTACGGTCAAACACAAACAGGTTTCTTGTCTTTGAAGAGTCTTCATTCATCTTTACGAAGAGCGTTCATTAACCCATCAACATCACAACAATTACACAGGGAACTTTCCATGTCAAAGCACTTATTAAGCAGTCTTCTTGTTTTCGATCTTAATTCGGTTGGAACATTTATTTCTTATAAAGTGCAACGTAACCCCTTTGCTTGTTCGTTTGACACGATTTACATCACGAACCAGATCATTAAATTCACTCTGATTAATCCTTCGACGAAGGTCAAGTTTCTCGTGCAGTATTAGATTAGAATGCAAAGGAATATCAAGTAACCTGTTACCCGCTCAACGATCGTGTAGGGATAGTTGAATAAACAGCAGGAGTTATAGAAAGTTGTTCCCCAAATATCCATGCAAATCTCGTAGCATAACTGTTGCGTAAACAATTACTCGATATTCGTTTGCATTACGTATTGCTACATGAAATCCCGACACCGTAGCTTACTGGTTCTATTTCCAGCCGGGTTAATGAAATTTTTGAATCATGAGCTGTTAATTCCCTTCGCTTGGATTCTGGGTATGTGTGTTGACTTCAACGCTTCTCCAACCCATATAGAACACATGACAGAAAATTATTAGATCTGCATGAAATTCCTGAACCTGCTTACGTTATCCTTTCAGATCTGGACTATCAAATTATAAATTCAAACTTGATGAAGCTCTTTGTTCGGTATCAACATTTCCTTCAGTGTCCTCTTCGAGAGAAACAGGAATTGTTTTCTCTTCGTCATCACTGTGACTAGGAGATTTTAGGGTGATGCAATATTGAATATTACATTTCTATTAAATTTTCTAGTTAATGCATATGAATGCAGTAGTTAATAAGGTTTGTCGGGTTCTCTCCATATCATTGAATATCCGAATTTCTCTCTTAGATGGCTAGCACAGTTAGCACGACAAACATTAGGGGCGTACTTCTTGTCCTGTTCGCTTCGTTTACAATGAAAACTTAATTCATGCCTAGCTCATTAACTTAGCTCAGACAATCTACAGGAGGGCCCCACTAACTGGTAACCCTCTCATTCACCACTTAGGCTCCTACGAGACTCGTGGCCTCAAAAACAAGAGACCGTGGGTACTCGTAACGTTAACTTCTCCGCGCACCTAGCGCATTTTACTTTCTCTTCTAAGTGCCTAGCGCCATTACTTTACACCTCACTACCTAACACAGCGCTCACGCGCCCGGCCACACTCTGGCCAAGGATTGTCTAGAATCTCACCCTAACCCCATTCATCAGCAATATTACAGCCATGGGAGTAGACATTATTGACATAGCGCTCAAGACCGGTATCGGTTGACGGGCTAAAAAGTTCTCGCATTGAGCCTATGGCATGGCAGCGAGCTGAGCACCTCGGATGGTAGAGTGCTGGCTGACTATGCCCAAGGTGATGTGTACGGTTCCAGATGGATCTGGTGGAATTGTGAAGGTACCTATCGCGGTGGCCCAGTGGTAGATAAAAACGGCCATCCTCACAGGTCGCCTACGACCAGGCCTCTCCGTAGGCCATACGCAATAATAATAATAATAATAATAATAATAATAATAATAATAATAATAATAATAATAATAATAATAATAATAATAATAATAATAATAATTGTACCGGGAGGTACACCTCTACGCAGCACATTTAAACCATGCGCCAATTAGAACTCCTCTACAGGAGAAACACTGAACTTGGAACTAGACCTCCTTAAACTTTTACTCAGAAGATGTCACTACCTTAATTTTGTGATTGTGAAGTTTCCAGGCTGTGTGAATTTCAACTTGTTTTGTTTTCCATTGATCAAGAAGTGTGGACATTCTGTCATAGACGTCACTGCTAAAAAAACTATCATCATGCATCCTGGTGCGAAGTGAAGGAACTTTTTGAAGAAATTTTGTATTCATAAGTTTTTTCTTTACTAAATTTCGTTCATTCATTTGTGGGTTGGCAATATTTATCTTTCCTTTTCGCCAGTTTTGAATCCAGCCAATCGCTATTTTTTTGTAATTAATTTCCGACCAATCCTGGATTTCTTCTTCGACTCTATGTGTAAATTTTGTATGGTCCAATAAAATTGAGAGGGTGTGGCTTGATTATTCATGAAAGGTCTCGAACCTTCCCCGAGGGTTTATAAACTGCGGATTTTCACATCTCTTGGCCATTTGATCAACATTTCACTAAGTGTGTGTTTGTGAAGCAGGAGGTGGGAGGTGCCTCTTTCATCAGGCAGCAGTTCTTCAGCAAGGTAATGGCCGTTTAACATCTTTATTTCTTGCTAGCTCCGCAGTTTAACCCGAGGGAGAGGTCCGAAACTTTAATATGTAACCTACTTCTCTAAAATGTAAGTTCTGTCGGCTAATGTGAAAATTTCATAAAATCTGTAACCGTAATTCGGGGATAGAGAGTGATTTACCCTCTCGAGCTCCCCTTCATATTGGTTGAGGTGACTACGTTTTGGCAACTGGTTTTCTTCCTTTCCGTAATGTCTTAAATTATTCTTAAACGAGTCACCTCCGTAGTTTGGGAATAGCCCCAGTTTCATCGGCCTAGTGCCTTTTAGGTTTTAAGAATGCATATTTAGGAGTGCAAGTACACGCCTCCATTCAATTTGGTGTTTCGGGCCATTTGCTTAACCTGTTCTTTTTCTGCTAAGGCCCAGTAGATTGGGTTCAAGATACCCCCGTTTCATTTGTGTAAGTTGTTCCTTGATGGCAAGTAATTATAAAGTCTGATATTGCCTTGAATAGGCTTGAAAAACTGAGAGCGTGTCAGCTCTTTTCAAGTGTGATAACTGGGCCTCTGGGAAGCTTGATATTTGAAGTCGGGAGCAAGTGCTCCAGGGACTAGGGGTTTTCTGCCCTTGTGTAAAATAGTAATCTTTTGTAAGGTCGAGCTGAGAGCTCAGGAAATGTAAAGCGAGGGGCTGGAAGCCCGGATTACTAAACTGTCACTAAATTTTGGATGTGCTTGCCTTGTATAAACATTGTCATGATACCTGGTATGTTATTGTTATCTCACCTAGTGAAAAGTTTTGTTGTTGTTGAGTGTTGAAATTCAAAAAAATATAACCTTTGTTAAGTTTTAAATTAACTTTGATTTTGTAGTTAGACCCATTCACCCCGGCACCTTCTTTCACCTCTGCTGGTCGACCAAACCTCGGTAATAATAATAATAATAATAATAATAATAATAATAATAATAATAATAATAATAATAATAATAATAATAATAATAATAATAATAATAATACCAATAATAATAATAATGTCCGACTCGTTGGCTGAATGGTCAGCGTACTGGCCTTCGGTTCAGAGGGTCCCGGGTTCGATTCTCGGCCGGGTCGGGGATTTTAACCTTAACTGGTTCATTCCAATGGCCCGGGGGCTGGGTGTTTGTTTTGTCCCCAACATTCCTGCAACTCACACACCACACTTAACACTATCCTCCATCACAATAACACGCAGCTACCTACACATGGCAGATGCCGCCCACCCTCATCGGAGGGTCTGCCTTACAAGGGCTGCACTCGGCTAGAAATAGCCACACGAAATAATAATAATAATAATAATAATAATACTAATAATAATAATAATAATAATAATAATAATAATAATAATAATAATAATAATAATAATAATAATAATAACTGTTCGGGGATACCGTAGAGCATAGAGGTGTAAGAAGGTGCGGGCATGAATGGGTGGACAGTAAAAAGACCAAAGCATAATTTAAAACTCTAAAATTCGAAATTGTATTTCTTTCCTTTTTTTGTGCGTTTCTTTTCAGATTAAACTTTGTTAAACAATATCAAATAACAATTGGATAGATAAAGGTTAGCTTGTGAGCTCGAGAATAACTATTAGAAAAGCCTACAATAATCAGACAACAACGATTTAACAAAATGAGCTTGAAGCTCCCGAGTTACCAATTTTTACAAGAGCACCACTGCTTCATTAAATTAATCCAATAGCTCCAAAATTTACTACATTCGATAGAGCGTCTTTGCTCCACACACTTGAATCTCTAGGAGGCTAGTCTCCAAGATTTACAACATTCAAGCCTCTCCAAGGCACAATCTAACTTGGACAATACAAACATTTTCCACTGTATTACCCACTCAACAGTCTGAATTACATTTTTTTTTTGCTAGGGGCTTTACGTCGCACCGACACAGATAGGTCTTATGGCGACGATGGGATGGGAAAGGCCTAGGAGTTGGAAGGAAGCGGCCGTGGCCTTAATTAAGGTACAGCCCCAGCATTTGCCTGGTGTGAAAATGGGAAACCACGGAAAACCATCTTCAGGGCTGCCGATAGTGGGATTCGAACCTACTATCTCCCGGATGCAAGCACACAGCCGCGCGCCTCTACGCGCACGGCCAACTCGCCCGGTGAATTACATTTAAATTGGAAGTTAAAACATTGGCACTGAATGTCCATTCCACCTGCCTTTACTGGAAAAGGATAAGATTAAGGTTACTGGCCGAAAATCAAAATGTTAAGAGGCAAACACTTGCACTCCTTTGAAATTTACTGGAAATTCTAAAAACCCTATGTGGACTTTAGGGCCGAATTTACAGAGGCTAAGCCTATACTACGCAGGTGACTAGATGGAGAGAAAATTGTAAATTACAAAAGGAAAATTTTAAGGTTTACGAAATCATAGTCACCTCAGTACCAAAAGCCAACGGCCGTACCCGTGTTGAAACACCGGATCCAGTGAGATCTCCGAAGTTAAGCAACATTTGGCGTGGTCAGTAGTTGGATGGGTTGCCACGCGCTATTGGTGGGGGGTAAGGGAATGGAGGAGCGGAAAGGAACTGGCCACCCTACCGCACGTAAACTCCGGCTCAGGAACACCTCTGCGGAGGTTCGGACCTGCCTTCGGGCAGAACAACCCTTACCATCAGTACCAAAATGTAAGGGGAATAAAGGAGTGTTTATACTCTTTAATCCCTAAGTTAGATTCAGGTCTTTAGACCTGTTTGAAAATTTACATTGCAAGACTTACTTTTACATTAAGAAATAATTTTGAAACCTTCCCCTCACGTTAGCTTTCTGAGACTATTACATGATTAAAAGATGCCTGCCATTACCTTTAGCTGGTGGGCCTTCCAGAGATGGACAGCGCAAGCCCGCTCCCTTCTCTGCGAACACGCTCTAAACCTCATGACTGGAGCGATCGAAAGACAACATGGCCCAAAAGGTACCAGTTTTTGTAGTGGAGAGGAAGGTTCCAAAATTCTCTGGGCCGAAGCCCTGTCCACACCCAAAGTTTCTATTGGTTGGTTCAGTAAATACCAAAAATTCCTGACTGGCTAAAATTTTAAGCAGGTGGGAAGAGATAGAAGTGGTAGAAACCTTAGAACACCAAAAACAATCTACAAACAATTCAGTTTTGAAAACTTATGAATACAAAAATTCTCTTGAAATTTAACTGTCCATCCTCTCTCCAGAGGAAGCACATAAATCGACAGTAGAGTCATATGGAGACAACATTCGAAACTTCTTCAGAAATGAGTTTCACTGTTCACGTAACAGATGGCCTTCCTAAAGGCGCTTAGTTTGAATGTACGGAGTTGGTGTACCGATAACCTCAGAGTAGAGTGGCCGCGCGTGTTAAAGCGCTACAGCTATGGAACCAAGCTCCGCATTCGGAAGGCGAGTGGGCTCCAACTCTACCGTAGACAAAATGCCGGCAGAGTTTCTATTCATAGGCCACAAGCAATTCCTTCCAACTCCTTACCCAATTTAATTTACCATCATTTATTTCATCTTCAATAGCTCCTTAGCTGAGGTTGGCGTCAGCAAGGGCATACGGCCGTAATAAACAAATCGTAAATTATCTCACGTCATCTCCGACCGCGCTCCAAGAAACGGGAAAAAGGTGTAGATATTCATACATAGAGTAACCATGACTGTGGCAGTCGACATAGGCAGGCGGTGACAGTCTAATGATCACGTTGTTAGGAGTCACTTTTCCGGTCTATAAATCCCGCTTATGTATCCTAGCATGTGTGTCCTGCGCACGCGATATACTTCACGCCACGAGTTAACAGTCTTGTTCGGATAACGTTTTCGTAACTTCCCTATTAAGTGACTTCGTATGGCCTGCTGACATGAGTAGTGCTCAGGGTGGTCGGAAACAACGTGAAATGGAAATGAAATGGCGTATGGCTTTTAGTGCCAGGAGTGTCCAAGGACAAGTTCGGCTCGCCAGATGCAGGTCTTTTGATTTTCTTTTTAAATATTTTAGACCTTTTTTCTAACTGATATATTTTTCTTATTTTTCTAATTCTCTCTTTGTTTTTCTTGTATTTTTTGTTTAAGGACGTCACACACACCCAGTCCCCGGGCCAGTGGAAATAACCAATTACGGTTAAAAACCCCGACCCAGCCGGGAATCGAACCCGGGGCTCCTTGAACCAAAGGCAAGCACGCTAACTATTTAGCCATGGAGCCGGACATATTGACACCCGTAGACGACCTGCGCGTCGTGATGAGGATGAAATGATGATGAAGACGACACATACACTCAGCCCCCTTGCCAGCGAAATTAACCAATTATGGTTAAAATTCCCGACCCTGCCCGACCCCTGTGGCCAAAGGCCAACTCGCTAACCATTTAGCCACGGAGCCGGACGGGAACAACGTGAACCGGGTATTGTGAGCGTAAGAGGATTGGGCGTGCTGATAAATAATTTTAAAGAAATAATTCGATATAGCACACCGTTATAATCTTACCAGCTACTGAAGTTAGCCAATCAGATTCAGAAGGGCTTCGCGAGGCGGCGTTGCTGAATCTGCACGTTGTTTAAGACCAGCTTGAGAGCCTTGCCGAGAAATCAGCATCAAACATAAACACAGCGGTGTCACCGTGGAGTACTTTTTTTATTTATTTAGAATTTGCTTTACGTCACACCGACACAGAGAGATCTTATGGCGACGATAGGTTAGGAAAGGGCTAGGAATGGGAAGGAACCATCTTCAGGGATGCCGACAGTGGGGTTCGAACCCACTTCTCCCGGATGCCAGCTCACAGCCGCGCGCCTCTAACCGCACGGCCAACTCGCCCGGTGTAGCGTATTTGGTATGGCACAATTCTGTGAACTCGAAGGTCCGTGTTGCAAAATACTACCCTTCGGTTCAGAGGGCCCCGGGTTCGATTCCCGGCCGAGTCGGGAATATTAATCGCTTCTGGTTAATTCTTCTGCCTCGTTGACTGGGTGTTTGTTTATGTCCCAGCACACTCCTCTTCATATTCAGATAACACACCACACTACCAAGCACCACAGAAACTCGCAATAGTGATGATATCCCTCCATATAGGGTTGGCGTCAGGAAGGGCATCCGGCCATAAAACAAGGCCAAATGTACATATGCTACGCAGTTCACACCCGCAACGGCACAGGTGTGTGCAAAGTGGTAGAAAAAGAAGAACTGTTCAATGAAAATAATCCCAGCGTCGCCTTCCGTGGTTTCCCATTTTCACACTAGGCAAATACTAGGGCTGTACCATAATTAAGGCAATGGCAATTTCCTTCCCAATCCTAGTCCTTTCCCATCCTTGCATCGCCGGAACCCTTCAATCTGTTAGTGCGACGTTAAACCATTAGCAAAATAAATAAATAAATAAATAAATAAATAAATAAATAAATATGTAAGTATATCATCATCATCATCTGTTTACCCCCCAGGTTCGGTTTTTCCCTCGGACTCAGCGAGGGATCCCATCTCTAGCGCCTCAAGGGCAGTGTCCTGGAGCTTCAGACTTTTGGGGAGTATGACCAGTACCTCGCCCAGGCGGCCTCACCTGCTATGCTGAACAGGGGCCTTGTGGAGGGATGGGAAGATTGGAAGGGATAGGCAAGGAAGAGGGAAGGAAGCGGCCGTGGCCTTAAGTTAGGTACCATCCCGGCATTCGCCTGGAGGAGAAGTGGGAAACCACGGAAAACCACTTCCAGGATGGCTGAGGTGGGAATCGAACCCACCTCTACTCAGTTGACCTCCCGAGGCTGAGTGGACCCCGTTCCAGCCCTCGTACCACTTTTCAAATTTCGTGGCAGAGCCGGGAATCGAACCCGGGCCTCCGGCGGTGGCAGCTAATCACGCTAACCACTACACCACAGAGGCGGACATGTAAGTATATAAATAAATAAATAAATAAATAAATACTGTAAATAAATGTAAAAGTAATTTTACAATATTCAAACTGTATAACACTGAGTTGATGTCTGTCTGTCTCCCTTCCGAAACGATATCAAACCACTAGACGGAATTTCATGAGATTTTGCTTCCTCAAAATATTGACCGTTAGAGGTATTATTTATAAAATTATTCGCAAAGTCACTTCATAGCTAAAGTGAGATGTTGTCTGTTTGTTTGCTGGTCTATCACGCCATCATTACCAAGGCAACTGGGCTGAAATTTAGCATGCAAATGAATCTTTATCATTTTGTAAAATGGCCTGTTTTGATTTTGGAATTTTCGACAAGTTTAAAAAAATGACGTCCGTACGCATCTCCTATCTGTGTCGGTGCGACGTAAAACAAATAAAATAATAATAATAGTAATAATAATAATAATAATAATAATAATAATAATAATAATAATAATAATAATAATAATAATGTTTTTACATCCCACTAACTACTTTTTGACGGTTTACGGAGACGCCGAGGTGCCGAAATTTTGTTCCACATGTGTTATTTTACGTGCCAGTAAATCTACCGACAAGAGACGGACTGAGCTAGAATCGAACCTACCAAGTTGGGGTCACAAGGCTAGCGCCTCAACCGTAATTATATCCCTCCATATAGGGTTAGCGTCAGGAAGTGTATCCGGTCGTAAAACAGGACAAAAACCACGTGTGTGACACAGTTCGCACCCGTGACCCCACAGTAGTTGGACAAGCGGTAGAAGAAGCGGAAGAAGAAGGAAAAGAATAATAAGTTTCAAAATTATTGATATTTAACTTCTGCTTTCGTTCCCAACCTCCGAGCCAAAGCGGTACCGAAATAAACTTACACTTGTCAACAACAATGTGTTGTAAAGGCTTCCGGCGGGAAACTGAATGTTAACATAATCATTTCTTTGGATTGCTGTGCCGACTTGAATATCAATATACAGTATTTCCGTTGTTTTACACAAAATAATAATGAAAACTGCAATTATGCACTTATATGCACGTATGTCAAAAACATGCGCGTATTACAGTACATATATAATTTTATGCATTTATGTACACTATAAAACTTAGTCATTCGATTTCACATTCTATGAATCGCCTTTACTTATTAAGGGTATTTCATATCTTGAAACAAACAAAACATGTAAACATGCAAAAAAAATTCGCCCTCTAGATATGACAAGCGGCTGACAGGGATGGATAAGTACGTGCCTCAAAATCTTGGTAACAACATGAGAGATGGATACAAATGGTTTAAAGAACGGAATCTTTCTTCCAATGTTAAGAAATGTAATACAATAATATATTTTTCATTGTTAAAGCAAGGAATGAACACTGATATGCCATCCAGGGAAACACACTGAAATCGGCTTCCCAGGTAAGACACCTAGGTGTTATAATTGACTGTAAACTGACCTTCTCTGCTCATATCGAGTCAATAAAATGCCGAGCTATGCGTAGCCTTGGCATTCTTTACAGGTTCACTGAAATTAATATTAACGCCTTAAAATTATACTCCTCTCCTATGTTTTCCCCATAATTGACTTTTGTTCCGCTATTTGGTCCTCATCTACTATCACAAACACATCTCAACTAAATAGTATTCTTTAACTTTTTACTTTTATTCTTAAGACTCGCAGTCCTGCTTTTAAGAACACAACTAAATCTAACATCTTGAACTACCTGGGTATACAGTACTTGACCTGAGAAGCTGTTTACAGTTCTCCCTTGTAACTTACATAAAATAAGCAATGGCTATACCGAATGTAATACACGTTCCCCACCACCCAACATGCAACCGGCATTGTCGTTATGTGTCCCGTTCGCGCCTAACCTTACAGCAACGCTCTCAATCTTCCACCGTCCCTCTAATCTTGGTAACTCACTACTCGATATCCACATACACACAACCTTTGCATAATTCAAACACAAAATTAAAAGATTCCTTTGAAGTCGATCAATCAATCAATCAGTCACTACTGATCTGTATTTAGGGAAGTCGCCCAGGTGGCAGATTCCCTATCTGTTGTTTTCCTAGCCTTTTCTTGAATGATTTCAAATAAATTAGAAATGTATTGAACATTTCCCTTGGTCAGTTGTTCCAGTCCCGAATCCTCCTTCCTACAAATGAATATATGCCCCAATTTTTCTTCTTGAATTCCACCTTTATCTTCATATTGTGATCTTTCCTACTTTTAAAGACACCACTCAAACTTATTCGTCTACTATTCGTCTACTTATTCATCGCCATTCCTCCACTGACAGCTCGGAACATACCACTTCATCGAGCAGCTCGTCTCCTTTCTCCAAATTCTTCCCAGCCCTAATTCCGCAAAATGTTTTGTAACGCTACTCTTTTGTCGGAAATCACCCAGAACAAACCCAGCCGTTTTTCTTCGGACTTTTTCCAGTTCTTGAATCAAGTAATCCTCGTGAGGGTCCCATCAAGGCCAACTAGGTCTATCTAATGCGGCCTTGGTCCCATACACTGGAACCATACTCTATTTACTACAACCCGCTTAAGATCCCCATAACCATGTGCAGAGATCTGTACCCTTTATTTACAATCCCATTTAAGTGATTGCCCCAACGAAGGTCTTTCCTTATATTAACACCTAGGTACTTACAGTGATCCCCATAACGAACTTTCACTCCATCAACGCAGTAATTAAAACTGAGAGGACTTTTCATATTTGTGAAACTCACACCGTGATTTTTAACCCCGTTTGTCACCACTGCCTTTATTCATATCATTTTTATATAAGAAAATATAAAGGTATAATAATATTGCCTTGAGTAATTTCCCTTTTAATTATTACAGGGTCAGATAAAGCTTCGCCTACTCTAATTCTCTGAGATCTATTTTCTAGAAATATAGCGACCCATTCAGTCACCCTTTTGTCTAGTCCAATTGAGCTGATTTTTTCCAGTAGTCTCCCATTATCCATCCTATCGAATGCGATACAGTCCATTTGACTTCTGAATCCAAGATACCTGCTATGTCTTGCTGGAATCCTACAAGTTGAGCTTCAGTGGAATAACCTTTCCTAAACCCGAACTGCCTTCTATTGAACCAGTTATTAATTTCTCAAACATGTCTAATATAATCAGAAAGAATGCTTTCCCAAAGCATACATACAATGCATGTCAAACTGACTGTCCTGTAATTTTCAGCTTTATATCTATCACCCTTACCTTCATACACAGGGGCTACTATAGCAGCTCTCCATTCATTTGGTGTAGTTCCTTCACGCAAACAATAATCAAATATGTACTTCAGATATGGTACTATATCACAACAAATTGTCTTTTGTATATCCCCAGAAATCTTATAAATTCCAGCCGCTTTTCTAGTTTTCATATTTTGTTTCTTATTGTAAATGTCATTGTTATCATAGGTAAATTTTAATAGTTCTTTATTTTAGTCACCTCCTCTAAATGGGCATTATCCTTGTAACCAACAATCTTTACATACTGCTGAATGAATACTTGTGCCTTTTGAAGATCTTCATATACACACTCGCAATGGTCATTAATGATTTCTGGAATGTCCTTCTTAGAACCTGTTTCTACCTTAAAGTACCTATACATGCCCTTCCATTTTTCCACTAAAATGTGTATGACTCCCAATTATGCTTGGCATCATGTTATCTTTTACCGGGCGGGTTGGCCGTGCGCGTAGAGGCGCGCGGCTGTGAAGCTTGCATCCGGGAGATAGTAGGTTCGAATCCCAGTATCGGCAGCCCTGAAAATGGTTTTCCGTGGTTTCCCATTTTCACACCAGGCAAATGCTGGGGCTGTACCTTAATTAAGGCCACGGCCGCTTCCTTCCAACTCCTAGGCCTTTCCTATCCCATCGTCGCCATAAGACCTATCTGTGTCGGTGCGACGTAAAGCCCATAGCAAAAAATGTTATCCTTAGCTGACTTTTTTTTCTAGATTTAGTTTCCCTAGTATGTTCCCTCAATTTCTCCTTACTTCCACAGCCAATTCTAACTATTTCTTTCCAATCTGCACCTCCTTCTTAGTTTCTTAATTTTTCTGTTATTATAAAAATGGGTCTTTACCATTCCTTACCAGCTTTAAAGGAATAAACCGTTTTCACATTCCCCAACAATTGTTTAAAATCCATCCCAGATTCTGTTTACATTTTTATTTACCGTTTTCCATCTATCATAGTTACTTTTTTTAAAAAACTCTTTCATGCCTGCTTTATCAGCAATATGGTACTGGCTAATAGCACTACTTTTACGACCTTCCTTTCTATCACATTCAAACTATGACAAAATCAGCTTCGTGCTCACTTCGGTTTACCTATAGAGCTCATCTGGTTTTACCAGCACCACGTCCAGAATATTCTTCCCTCTAGTTGGCTCCATGACTTTCTGAATCAGCTGTCCTCTCCAGGTTTCCACTTCCTTTCGCCCTTCCAACCCACGACCTTTCTTCTTGCTAACTCTGTAACCGACCTTTGCAAGGTATCGTTGCCATTCTTGCTACATTGCTATTGTTACTTTTTATACTTATTTAAATTTGTTATATTATTAGCGTGAAAATGGTCCTCCATCGGCTGTATCTGATAGATAGATAAATAAATAAATAAATAAATAAATAAATAGACCATGCACATGCTAATTGGTTTTCCTATGAACGACGGCCACAGTAGCTAGTATTGAATAGAAGATATCTTTTTTATATTTTGAAACTAACAGAGTGTCGCGGAAAATGTGTAGGCGTATAACACCACAACAGTCTCAGTCTTTGGTTCTTGTTATCTGCTGGTGTCAGTGTGTCTGTGAGAGCAGGTACGTTACGTGTAGCTCAGTGGACAGTGACATGCTAACACGCAAAACAACGGACTGATACTGTAATTGCATAATAAGGCTTAATGCCTGCCGTGACCCCACGTGAGCTTCACACCAAGAGCCTGTACACAAGTAGGCCAGCGACATAGTGAGGACCTACGTTTTATTTCACTTCTTGTCTAGCTGGATGGTTTTAAGTTAACCTGAATCAAGTGGCATTTAAGGGGAGTCATGGCTAAAATTTGGAACTTATACAATTAACCACTTATCAAACCAAATTTAAAACACAAGCATATATTAATAAGATAGAGCACCACACAAAATTGGAGTTGATTAGTTAATTTGTGCACAGTTATTAACAAATAATATTTACTTTTATATGTTACATGGGAAATTCTCCTTTCGGCGGACTTTTAATTATCTTTGGGCTATAATTTGTCAGACTTATCGGAAATACACAATTATAACTCTGGGTTTTGCAGTAATTCATTTTTCATTATTCACACAATAGGAAAACATTTAGTTTAGTATCATTTTAGGAGCAAATATCTTCTTCTTTTCCTACCACTTTTCCCACACCTGTAGGGTCGCGGGTGCGAACTGCGTCGCACATGTGGGTTTGGCCCTATTTTACGGCCGGATGCCCTTCCTGACGCCAACTCTATATGGAGGGATGTAATCACTATTGCGTGTTTCTGTGGTGGTTGTTAGTGTGGTATGTTGTCTGAATATGATAAGGAGAGTGTTAATCAGAAGCGATTAAAATCTCCGACCCAGCCGGGAATCGAACCCGGGATGCTCTGAACCGAAGGCCAGTACGCTGACCATTCAGCCAACGGGTCGCATTTCTGTACACATTGAAACACTATCTGAATTCAGGTGAATCTAATAAGAACTCTGTCGCAAGGAGCCTTTTGTACATCGCAAAGAGCTGGAAATATTTTAAGCTATAAAAATTAAAACTGAATATTTTAAGAAACATACTTGCTTCAAAACTGATCTGGACTGTAAATTACTCCCTCATAGTTCTTTCTCCTGCTATGCAAAGCGTGGGCCTACTACAAGGTAAATATTTTCCAGCGGGATTATTCAAATGCTAGTCCGAAAAATCTTTGAAGCGAATGCTGTCTTGACAGGGCGAGAGAAAGTGGCGTGGCTTGCTCTATGTACCCTTAATATCCAGCATTTATAGATTTAAAATGGCGTTAGGGTAAAACTAATAATAATAATAATAATAATAATAATAATAATAATAATAATAATAATAATAATAATAATAATGGATCTACGTCCCAGTAACTACTTTTTACACGGTTTTCGGAAGCGCCGAGGTGCCGGAATTTAGTCCCGCAGGAGTTCTTTTACGTGCCAATAAATCTACCGGCACGAGGCTGACGTATTTGAGCACCTTCAAATACCACCGGTCTGAGCCAGGATCGAGCCTGCCAAGTTGGAGCCAGAAGGCCAGCGCCTCAACCGTGTGAGCCACTCAGCCCGGCCAGCGAGGAGGGGGAGGAGGGCAAAATTGATCACGGATTTGAAAGAGGAAGACTTGGGGAATTTTTAAGGTTAAAATAAAAAATCGACTTTTTGGACAAAACTCATAATATTTCAGTCATGACTTTCCTTAAAAAAGAAGTTTATAACACCGAACGGAAGCTCTTTCTTATAACTAGGTACCAGACAGAACCGGGTAGTATTTTTACTCCACGAGAAGAAAATGAGGAAAATGGCAACAGTAATGCGCTTTTATTAGAAATCTTCTCTGATGGGTTGAACTCCGGTTGACAGTAATATAAACACGGAAAGTCCGAGAGACTATGAATCAGCGAACACCAAATTTAACTTCGTTGAATTTTTCCTCCGCCTGATTGCAGCACTGCAGTCTCGCACGCACCTACAATAAAAATGGCGTCTCTGCATTTCCAGCTGAAGTAATCTATTGTCTCGGTCAGAGATGGCAAACCTTTACCGACTAGCGTGTCAATTAAGGTCTTGTTTATTACTTTTTACTGTCTAATGTGTCATCGGTTATTTTCCTTTAAAATCATCATTAAACTCATCATCTGAATTCATTATTAGGTATTAGTTTACATTACACATAAATCCATTCGTCTGAATGTTTGATGATTTTATTTGGCAACATCACTGAAAATTACCTTTAAAAAAGAGGTGTATTTTTGCTTTAACCTAATAACATTTGTAAAACGAATGGTCACGGGGCGATCTGGCCGTGCGTTTAGGGGCGCGCAGCTGTGAGCTTGCATCCGGGAGATTGTGGGTTCGAACCCCACTGTCGGCAGCCCTGAAGAATGTTTTCCGTGGTTTCCCATTTTCACACCAGGCAAATGCTGGGGCTGTACCCTAATTAAGGCCACGGCCGCTTCCTTCCAACTCCTAACCCTTCCCTGTCCCATCGTCGCCATAAGACCTATCTGTGTCGGTGCGACGTAAAGCAACTAGCAATAATAATAATAATAATAATAATAATAATAATAATAATAATAATAATAATAATAATAATAATAATAATAATAATAATAATAATAATGGTTTTACATCCTTACTGTGTCGTACTGTAGGAATGTATGTTTGATGACATATTTACCCGCTCCTAGAGTGTGATGTATTTAAGGTTCATTTTCCTTTACACACGCGCATAGGAAAGCGAACTCAACAAAAATTGTTCTGATGGGACTGCATATCAATACGTGGCTGGGAGGCGCGACCAGTCTTAAAGGAAATAATGGATAGGAACAGCATTCCCACATTCGGGGTTTTGGCATAGGAGCGACGATATCAACATACTTGAATGCTTATAACATGCAATAAATAGGTCGGAAATCCAGCAACATAGAATATATTAATATTACGCTTTAATGAAAAAGTATGTCTCAATTAATTTTATGGCCCTTTTTTTACAATTTGCTTTACGTCGCACCGACACAGATAGGTCTTATGGCGACGATGGGATAGGAAAGGGCTAGGAATTGCAAGGAATCAGCCGTGGCCTTACTTAAGGTACAGCCCCAGCATTTGCCTGGTATGAAATGAAATGGCGGAAGGCTTTTAGTGCCGAGAGTGTCCGAGGACATGTTCGGCTCGCCAGGAGCGGGTAAATATGTCATCAAACATACATTCCTACAGTACGGCACAGTAAGGATGTAAAACCATTATTATTATTATTATTATTATTATTATTATTATTATTATTATTATTATTATTGCTAGTTGCTTTACGTCGCACCGACACAGATAGGTCTTATGGCGACGATGGGACGGGAAAGGCCTAGGAGTGGGAAGGAATCGGCCGTGGCCTTAATTAAGGTATAGCCCCAGCATTTGCCTGGTGTGAAAATGGGAAACCACGGAAAACCATTTTCAGGGCTGCCGACAGTGGGGTTCGAACCTACTATCTCCCGAATACTGGATACTGGCCGCACTTAAGCGACTGCAGCTATCGAGCTCGGTATTATTATTATTATTATTATTATTATTATTATTATTATTATTATTATTATTATTCAAAACTTTCACTGCATTGTACTACAAAGGAGGCTTGCAGTGGTGGTTTAACGGCGCAATAGCCGCCAGCGTTTTGGAAAGGTGTAGCAATCCAACTGAAGAGCTCCTACCATACTGGGGCGAAACGCTGGTAATTTCACGGTGGAAATGACCTAAAGAGAGCGAATGCTTTTAGCATCTGCATTCGATGAAATTAAATTATGATTTCTTTCGGAGAAAGTAATGTTTCATCAATTATTTCGTTGTCCGCAAGGAGTAGCTTCTTCCGGCAAACTGCGAAGACTACTCCCATATAGAGCTTCTCCATTCGTAACCTGCTCACAATACAAGATATTATATGAAATGAGTAAGGTGGAAAAGATAGGTTTAATCGTAAAAATCAGGAAATTTGCCCTCCAGATTTAAATATGAAAGAAGTTAAAAGAGACTGTTTTGGGTTAAGTCGAGATGTCTGGTCGTTTTATTCTAGCTCGGTCATTGAAGTAGCAACATTTGCTATGTGGTACTCACCTCAAAGCATCTTACAGAAGAGACACCTTATCTTCTGATAATATAATAAAGTCATTTACACAGAGACAGAATATCATAATTATTCTAATTTTTGTTGTCGTACAGTCTCTTAGCTGTGGTTGGCTGACCACCAGAGATGTGCTGTATCCACGGACGGTTGGTGGTTCCTGAGACCGGAACAGCGGAAACTGTGATGGCTTCCGCCTTCCGGACCTCTCTCCTGTAGCCGATCGCTCCGGCCAAGGTCTACCACAAGGAGGTTGAGCATCACACAAGTCATTGTTCGAGAGCTACTCTACCGAATGAATTCAAATGGATGTTGTGGACCTTCGCTGACGGGTTAGTTTTCGTAACGACAAAAGTATTGCCATGCAGCGGGAAAGAATGACAACAGAAGATGCAGAGGACATCTCATCTGCAAACACTAGTCAGTCAGTGTAATGCTACTATTAGAGGATTAGGGCACTGCACTAATATGTTTTGTTTTCTTCCGGCTAGGCCATATTAGCACTCGCGTATGCTGGGATCAAGATGGTGGGCTGCTACTAGACTTAGGTTACCCCTTTTCGATTGTTGGTTTAGTGAACGTCAAACCTTAAGCATTTTGAGCTGCAGCCAATAGCCAACGGAGTAGCCTGCTGTGTTGTCAAGACTGTTTCACAAGCTACTGCCCTCTGGCTTCTGCTACTGTCAATACTCAACAGCTGATCTGTGGAGGTGGTATTCTAAGGTTTATCAAATTAAAGTCCGTCTTTGTGATTAAATAGATAGAACGCTTGCCTTTGGACCGATGGGCCCGGTTCAATTCTCAGAATCAACCCCTCATACTCTTAATTCCCCTGGCTTGGGGACTGCGTATTTATGACGTCTTCACCATTTATTTCATCATCATTAGGCCACCACCAAGCCTATACAGATGCTACGAATTATTATTATTATTATTATTATTATTATTATTATTATTATTATTATTATTATTATTACATTGACATTTCGAATTTTACGGCATTACCAGCGGTCATACCCATTGTTCACTGGTTTATTACCTTACTCGGGAAATTAGTGGTGGTTTCTGACCCTTGATCATGGATTCGATTCCAGCCAACAAAAGAGAACACTAAATCTGGAAGATTGCATTTCATTTTAACAAATCTGCCTGTAACTTGCCTATAAAAGGAAAACTATATTGCTCCCATAACAGCCGCCCTGCAGTGTCTTCCTATAAGAATGCAGAAGTAAACGGGAGTGAAATGCCAGCTCTCTGTTATCTATATAATTAAGTCGGAAGTATGAGGCGAGGAAGTATATACGATGAGGAAAGCATAGTTGTTAGCAGTGGCGATCTGACGGAGTGAAGCCTAGCACATCTATCGGACATTCAGCAGCAAACCGCGCTAGGTGGGTCGAGGGAAGAAGAACGCAGTGCTTGGACTGAAAGATCAGTGTCCGATACCTTGCTCTCAGAAATACGTGTAATGTTTTTTTTCTTTTCTTGCTATCAAGGTTTTTAAATTAACAATGTGTCCGATGCTTACATTATAATGTGCTTTAGATTTCCATCGTTCTCATATGAGGTTTGGGCTTTACCGATAGCCTTGGTAGCCCTCAGATCAGTGCTTTCAAACAACACACACTTTTTTATTTACCACTGATTTGCATTTAGAGCCATCGTGCAGGTGATAGAGTCCCCCAAAATTGCTTACCTAGTATTTTTTAAATTATTTAAAAGAACTTTGAAAATTCACCGAATATCTCCCCTGGTAAATTATTCCAATCCCTAACTCCTCTTACTATAAACGAGTATTTGCCCCAATTTGTCATCTTGAATTCCAATTTTACATTCTTTCCTACTTTTAAAAACACTACTCAAGCTTATTCATTTACTATTGCCATCCCATGCCATCTCTCCACTGATAGCTGGGAACATATCACTCAGTCGTGCAGCTCTTCTCCTTACTCCCAAGTCTTCCCAGGCCAAATTTTGTGACATTTTTGTAACACTACTTGTTTGTCGGAAATCACCCAGAGAAAATCGTGCTACTTTCTTTTGAATCTTTTTCAATTCTCGAGTCAAGTAATCCTTGTGTGGATCCCATAGACTGGAACCATAATACAATTGGGATCTTACCAGCGAATTATAGGCCCTCTCTTTTACATCCCATAAATTCCGTCATAACTGTATGAAGAGACCAAATCAAACCCCATGGCACTATAGCCCTTGAAGGGCCTTGGCCTTTCAAGCGACCGCTGCTCAGCCCGAATGCGTGCAGATTACGAGGTGTCGTGTGGTCAGCACGACGAATCCTCTCGGCCGTTATTCTTGGCTTTCTAGGCCAGATAGCTCCTCAATTCTAATCACGTAGGCTGAGTGGACCTCGAAACAGCCCTCAGGTCAGGTAAAAATCCCTGACCTGGCCGGGAATCGAACCCGGGGTCTCCGGGTGAGAGGCAGGCACGCTACCCCTACACCACGGGGCCAGCATATGAAGAGACCAGTAAACCTTATTTATTACTTCTTTTTTTGTCTTAGATATTTCTTATGTCTGAGGGTCATCCGATAATTGGTGTACCATAACACGACAAAATGTGTGACGAAAGGATAACTTTTCAACACGTTTACCGCCATCTGTTGTCCATCTCACGATATTGTCTAGGTGCTTTTGCTATTCTGTAACTTATTTTTAATACTCTATACAGAATGATATCCGCAAAAGGCATTATCTGCGATTGCAGTTCTTTACTAATTTTATTTATATAAAATGAAATTCAAAGGACCAATACAACTGCCCTGCGGAACCCTCGTGTTAATCATTACAGGATCAGATAAAATTATCTCAGTTTTATTTTCTAGAAATGTAAGTAAGTAGCATAAGTAAGTATATACAACAGTAACTCAGGGAAATCGGTTTCCGTTCCTTCTGACGAGCCATATTGAAGCTCATCCATTTATATTATTACTACTAATAATAGTCTAAATAATAAAACTGTTATTGGTTTTGCGTCCAACTAACTACTTTTTCTGTTTTCAGAGACGCCGAGGTGCCGGAATTGTGTCCTGCAGGAGTTCTTTTACATCCAGTAAATCTACCAATACGAAACTGAAATATTTGAGCACCTTCACCGGACTGAGCTGGAATCGAATCCGTTAACTTGAGCTTAGGAGGCAAGCGTTCTACCGCCTGAGCTACTCCTCTGGGCAATAATAATAATAATAATAATAATAATAATAATAATAATAATAATAATAATTGTACCGGGCGGTACACCTCTACACCGTTTATTTAAAAGTTGCGCCAGTTGAAACTCCTCTTCTGGAGGAAGGTTGAACTTTATCTACTCTATTAATTCTCTACTTTCTCAGAAGATGTCACCACGTGGAAAATTTTGAGTTTTTGAACTGTGTCACTTTTGATGTGTTTTTGTTTCGCTTGAAGTAAGAAGTGTGAACTTTCTCTTCTAGAGGACACTACTGAAGATCAACAATAGTGCACCCTTGTGCGGAGTCGAAGAACTATTTTGTTGGAGAAATTTTTATTTCAAAAGTTTGGGTTTTGCTAAATTTCTTTCTGTTATTGTTTAAGTTGGCTGTATACCCCTCTTTTTCCCCTTGTTTTAGATTTATCCAATCCCGAATTTCTTTTAGTAATTTCTGACCAATCTAGTGTATCTTCCCCCAACTTGTATCTGTTGCCGGGTCCTATCCAATAAAAACATTGTGGGCGGGTGTTTTCTTTCCCCTAACGCCTAGAACCTTCCACGAGAGGATATAAACTGCTGATTTTTGGGTCTCTGCGCCACTTCTGTTCCATCTTTCAGTGTGTTAAGTACATAGCAGGTGGCGGGAAGCGCCTCTTTCTTCGGCAGCAGTCAACAACAAGGTAATGGCCGATTAATAACTTCTTTCTTTGCTAGCTCAGCAGTTTAACTTTCGGGGCGGGTTCTAAGCGTTCTACCATGTAACCTTTTCCTAAATGTAACTACTCTTTTATATATTCTCTTTTAAAGCTTCATATTGGGATAGAGAGTGCTAACCCTCTCGAGCTCCCACTCATATTGTTGTGAGGTGAACTTAGTTTTCTCAACCTATTCTTCGATAACGTAAAACAATGTGTTCTCTTCTTAAGTCACCTCTTTAGTATGGGATTAGCCCTTGTGTTAACGGCCTAGTGCCAAGTAGGTCTTAATCAAAGTGTACTAGGAGTGCCAGTTTGCCTCCTCCCAAATTGTCATTTTAGAGGTCATTTAATTAACCTTCTTTTTCATTCAATAGACCTCAGTAGGTTGGGTATTTTACCCCTGTGTATATGTCCTGAGAGGACAGCTTGAAGGTGAAGTTTGGTGTGGCCTGTGATTGGCTTACACTTTGAGAGCAGATTGCGCTTTTGGAATTCAATTTTTGTATGCCTCGAGGAGGCTTTACTGTGTAATTTGGAGCAAGTGCTCCAGGGTTTGATTGGGGTCTTCTGCCCCTTGGTTAAAATTTGTATATCGGAAAGTTGGGCTAGTTGCTCACGAATTGTGAACTCAGGGCTCGAAGCCCAAATTCTGTAATCTCTGTAATTGTACATTTCAAATTGTGTTTCGGCTACTAAGTACCTGTTCTTTGTTATTACTTAATTTTGAAAAGAAAATATAACCTTGTTAAATTTTACAGTAACTTTGATTCCGTAGTTTGAGACTCATTCACGCCCGCACCTTCTTTCACCTCTACCTACCACCAAAACCCGGTAACAAGTGGTAGCAGAGCGTGGTTGAATGGGTCTCAATTTAGCCCCTTTTGACGGCTAAACATTGTTTTGTTTCGAACTCTAACTTTTTTCCCAGTTGCTGGAATCTTTTGAGTTTTTCTAAATGGTTCTGTCACCATGCCAGGCCCTCGCGATGTTCTCCATCTTAATTATTTGCGCAAGGAGGAGTTGATATATGAATTAACTATCAGAAATGTGCAATCTTGAGGCACGGTTGCAGTAGACACTAACAAGCTTAGAGAGTCCCTAGATTTGCCCATTTCCATCCCCAATTTGGGAGAGAAAGAAATTGATGACTCTCTTTCCACGATCGTCGAGAATATTACTGGGCTAGCTTCTGTAGTTAGCTTTTTTGATGAAAATGATCCGTCTCCTAATCAAATTAAGCGTGTGCAAGGCAGGCTATATCATTTTTCGAATAGGGTTAACGATCTGTTGTCTCTAAAACTGAATGACGTTCAGAGGAAGGAAGCTAGTACGCTCCTGGAAAATATTTCCGATTTATCTAGTAAGGTCACTTTATTGTTGACTGGGGAAGTTCCTCCCAAATCTGATCAACCCACCATAGTGAATGTAGGTAGTGAGGAAGCGCCTCCCAAGGGAGAAGTTAATAGGATAACCGTTGCTGCTCAAACTATCTCTGCCCCATTGGACAACGAGCCTGAACGCCGTGCATCGTTGAGCAACATCCGTTCTGAATTAACTTCCTTGCCATTGAAACCTTTACCGACTATGTCACCCGGGTTTAGCAGCTTGCCTCATCCATTGGCAATGTTGCTCAGAGGGATCTCTAAGTTTTCCGTTAATACCACCAGTGATGTAATTTCTTTTTTAAGATTTCTAGTTGAATTTCAGGATCATGCCCTTGTGTTTTCCCTTTCTCCATGTCAAATTTTGCAGATTATCTATCCGTATGCTATTGGTATTCTTTCTGATAAAATCGTAAGAGCCATTGCCGAGCAATCATCTATTGAGGATTTCCATGCCCATTTGCTAGCTAACTTCATCCCGGCTAGGGCCAGGTCCTCCCTTATTCAGAAGTACTATTATCGTGTACAGCGCTTGGATGAAAACTTGGCTGATTTCATACAGGACATTAAGTTTTATACTAGGGTGTTTGCTCTTCACTTCCCTGAGGATCAAATTGTACAAGCTATTGTGGAAGGTATTTCACCATCTTACAGGTCATACTTGTGTTTCGCGGCGTGCCCGCAAACTTTCTCTGAACTTGAAGCCTTGGCCGTCTCAGCGGAAGGAGTTAGATACGCCGATTCTCTGCGTGTCGCTAAAGAACCCCCTCCTTCGTTTAGTAATACTCGGCCTCCACCTCGCCGACCAGTAACACCCCGTAAATGTTATGCTTGCGGGTCGCCTGACCATCTGCGCAACAAGTGTCCACTGATCAAGTCAAGTGGGACAAGGAATGGAGCCGGGTCATCACAAGGCTGCTTTAAATGTGGGGCTTTCTCACATATCGCCAAGAATTGCCCAAACTCGAATAGCACCCCCTCCTGCTCAACTTCTGGTGCAAATTCCACCTATGCCAATAATAAAAAGTGACTAGTGGCTTCGGCTGAGTCGACTAATCCATCTTCCCGAGACTCAGCCCCGGGTAAACAGGTTGTAAATTCAGGGAACGTGCAATTTTCAAATTCATCTTTTGAAGGTCCCAAAGAGTGTCTCAGGATTGCGGCGGATTCCCCCGCACCGGTTCCTTTTCTTAAGATTGAGTTAAATAACGAGCCTATTACAGCTCTCTTAGACTCAGGCAGTGTTTGTTCGATTATTTCGGCTGAATGGTATTCTAAATTGAAATCTGTTTGTAAACTACCTGCCTATGACTCTTCTCCTGTTAAATATGTTTCGGCTAATACATCTCCATTAGAAATTCTAGGTTCCTTACTGGTCAAAATTCGTATTTTTAAGTTTACATGGAAAGTTAAATTGTTTGTGGCCAAGCTCTTGTCTTGCCCCATTATATTGGGAGCGGACTTTATTTCTCACACTGGTCTTGTGCTCGATCTTCAGAGTAGGTCTTGCACTTTCAAATTTGCCTCTAATTGTAACATCCCTTTATTAAAGTGTAACTCTGTGTCATGTTCTTCTATTTCGCCTACCCAGGATGAGATGTTGTTAGACCTTAGGCATCTACCTGAGGAGCAGGCTGATAGTATTCGCAAATTGTGTCAGTCGTTTCCCGAGGTGTTCTCTGATACTCTTGGTGTTACTGACCTGATCGAATACAAAATTGAGGTTACGGATTCGATTCCTGTCCGTTTTCCACCGTATAGGCTATCTCCACCTAAAATGAAGGCTCTGAAGGAAATCATCGATCAGATGTTGAAGGACGGTATTATTAGGCCCTCTAAGTCAGCGTATTCTTCGCCTATTTTTCTAGTACCGACACCCCAAGGAGGCTTCAGGCCTGTCATTGATTACAGGGCTCTCAATCGGAAGGTGGTGTTACAATCTGTGCCCCTTCCTGACCTTCATTCTTGTTTTTCATGGTTTCGTAAGGCCAAGTTCTTTACTATCTTGGACTTAAATCAGGCCTATAATCAAATTCCCCTTGCCGAAGAGTCTAAACACCTTACAGCGTTTGCCACGGACTGGAATTTATATGAATACAACCGCGTGCCTTTCGGGCTCCCCACGGGAGCAGCTGTACTCACTAGGCTATTAGATAGGGTCTTCTCCGACATCAAATTTGAGTACTTATATCACTACTTGGATGATGTCGTCGTATTTTCAGAGACTTTTGAAGAACATCTAGATCATCTGCGAGAAGTTCTCGATCGCCTTCGTAAGGCTGGGTTAACTGTTAAGTTGTCCAAGGTTGCCTTTGCTAAGCCCTCTATGTCATTCCTAGGGCATATTGTGTCACCCGATGGGGTAGCAGTCGATCATTCTAGAACACAGGCCATCCGGGATTTTAAACCTCCCAAGGACATTAAAGGTATCGCCAGGTTCATTGGGATGGTGAATTTCTTCAGAAAGTTCATTCCTAACTTTGCTAATAGAGCGGCGCCATTGAACCTTCTTCGTAGGAAAGGCATCAAATTCGAGTGGGGACCTTCTCAACAAGCCGCTTTTGAAGATCTGAAATTAGCTCTCTGTAATGCCCCTGTCCTTGCTATGCCTGATTTCTCAAAGAAATTCATCGTCCAAACGGACGCGTCATCGTCAGCTGTAGCTGCAGTCCTTCTTCAAGAGACTGAACTAGGGAGGCGCCCCATCGCCTATGCATCTAGGACTTTGTCGGCTCAGGAAGCCAAGTATTCCATCTATGAGCTCGAAGGTTTGGCAGTCTTATTCGCTTTAGAGAAGTTCCGTCTCTATCTGGAACATGTCAAATTCGACCTGGAGACAGATAATCAAGCCTTAAGCTGGGTCTTAGGTAGGCCGCGTCGTACTGGTCGTATAGCCCGCTGGGCCATCCGTATTTCTGCCTTCCAATTTGATGTCAGGCATATTAGAGGTACCGAAAATGTTGTTGCCGATGGACTCAGCCGTATGTTTTCAGACGACGTTGAGAACCATGAACAGGTCGACAGTTCATCACCCCCCGAGTCCATGCTATCTGGTGTTAATGCCATCTTAACAGATGCTCCCATGCTTTTTAGGGACATTGAGAAATACCAACGTGAAGATCCGACGCTGGCTCCGATAATGGAAACCCTTTCTTCTGGGGAACATGTTGTCCCTTATGTTCTGAGGAATGGTGTTTTATGTTGCCCTTCGAGGCAGGATAAGATGATGAAAGTTGTCGTTCCAGCTGTTCTTGTGCCTATGATCTTCAAGTATTATCATGAAACCCCATTAGGAGGGCATCTGGGTATCTTTAAAACTCGTGAAAAGATTCGTGAAATGTTCATCTGGAAAGGTATGGACGGTGAAATCCGTGAACTTGTAAAAGCTTGTAAATCTTGTTTGCTCAGTAAACCCACCATGTCCACCAAGGTAGGCCTTTTGTCTTCGCATCAAGCATCGCGCCCCATGGAACGCCTGTATATTGATTATGTAGGACCATTCCCCCAGTCAAAGGGTAATGCCAACAAGTTCATCCTTGTGTGTGTAGATGGTTTTACCAGATTTTCCTGGTTATTTCCGACTAAGCTGGCTACCGCTCAGTCCACCATTACTTGCCTAAATTCTATTTTTGCTTCTTTTGGTCCGTGCCAATATATTGTATCTGATAATGCTAAGGCTTTTACATCTAATTTATTTCGTAAATTCTGTTTTGACTTATCCATCTCTCATGTAACGACTTCGGCGTATTACCCTCAACCATCTCTGGCTGAACGGGTTAATCGTAATCTCAGGTCCGCACTGATTGCCTATCATCATGATGATCATTCCAGGTGGGACACGTCCCTGCATTGGTTAGCTTTTGCTTTGAACTCGGCGGTTCATGAATCTCACAAGTTTACTCCAGCTTCTTTGATGTTCAAGTTTATTCCCAACTCGCCGCTCTCTAACCTCTGGTCTCTGAGTGACATTCTACCCGAGACAATAGATCCGGATAACATTAAAGATCTTTGGAAGAAGGCTAAAGCCAATCTTAAAGTGTCTCATGAAAAGGTTAGGGAAAGGTATGATCGTGGACGGAGACCCACCCCTTTGAAGGTAGGTGACCAAGTTATGGTCAAGAATTTTGTTCCCGCGGGCAAGCTTGCCCCCAGATTTCATGGGCCTTGTATAATTCTCGATTTTCTCACGCCGGTTACATTGTTAGTAAGCAATCCAGCCACCGAGAGGATATTTAAGGTTCACCTGTCCCAGGTGAAACCGGTGTAAATTTTGTGTCAACTTGCTTCATATAATTTGATAAGGATATGAAGGTTATATTTTTTTTGAGTTTTCAATTTCTAGGCATTCTGCCCCTTCTATAATATTTTGTCTTATATGTAAGCCTTTTGTAAAACCTCCCCCGATTTGTTAAACTGCCATTCTGTCCTTGCCTCGGCCATTACCACGCTCCCGTCTCCTGCTGTACACACTGTGGCTTGCCAAGATTAAATGCCATGGATATTTGCACGCCGCTAGTCCCTCTACCTCTCTACATGCCTGTGCCCTTAAAAGAAACATGATGGTCCAACACAATTCTGCCGCCTAGCTTAATGTTTCAGCGCCCCCGCAGCCGCGCGGCGCCGTGCAGCAACTGGAGCCAAGGTCGGGCCCCCTTGGCCCCAGCGAGGACGACATGTGCATGGCGAGCCGGAGCTCTCCTCCCGGCTAAGGCTGATGTGCGGCGCACGACCTGCTACTTGCCCGCAGCCTGTATATGTTCACCGCGGGCGCGGCGTGCTTCAACACCTCTGCTCCCCGCATAGTGCGGGCGAGCGGTATCTCAGGGTACTTGAGGGGTCCGAGCGGCCTCCTGTTGGACGCAAGCTGCAACGGCCGGTCCGGCCATCCAACTTCATCAACATCAACTACATGGATAGTTACTATCAGAGATAACTACATTTGGGAATTCAACAGCAATATCTGATGGACATTGCAAATTTTTCCTTCACTTTTAAGTATTAAAAGCTTATCTTCAGAAATTCAACTTCTATAAACATAAAGACTTTACTTCACCTGCAACAACAAAATTTTGGAACCGAATTAAGAAATTTCTCAAATACTTCTGCAAGTTATCTTAATCTCAACATCAAAACTTGGAACTTATTTTCAAACAAAAGTTTATGTTCTTCTGTGTTACCCCTTGGAGGAACTTTTGGGGGGGGGGAGGTCTGTACCGGGCGGTACACCTCTACACCGTTTATTTAAAAGTTGCGCCAGTTGAAACTCCTCTTCTGGAGGAAGGTTGAACTTTATCTACTCTATTAATTCTCTACTTTCTCAGAAGATGTCACCACGTGGAAAATTTTGAGTTTTTGAACTGTGTCACTTTTGATGTGTTTTTGTTTCGCTTGAAGTAAGAAGTGTGAACTTTCTCTTCTAGAGGACACTACTGAAGATCAACAATAGTGCACCCTTGTGCGGAGTCGAAGAACTATTTTGTTGGAGAAATTTTTATTTCAAAAGTTTGGGTTTTGCTAAATTTCTTTCTGTTATTGTTTAAGTTGGCTGTATACCCCTCTTTTTCCCCTTGTTTTAGATTTATCCAATCCCGAATTTCTTTTAGTAATTTCTGACCAATCTAGTGTATCTTCCCCCAACTTGTATCTGTTGCCGGGTCCTATCCAATAAAAACATTGTGGGCGGGTGTTTTCTTTCCCCTAACGCCTAGAACCTTCCACGAGAGGATATAAACTGCTGATTTTTGGGTCTCTGCGCCACTTCTGTTCCATCTTTCAGTGTGTTAAGTACATAGCAGGTGGCGGGAAGCGCCTCTTTCTTCGGCAGCAGTCAACAACAAGGTAATGGCCGATTAATAACTTCTTTCTTTGCTAGCTCAGCAGTTTAACTTTCGGGGCGGGTTCTAAGCGTTCTACCATGTAACCTTTTCCTAAATGTAACTACTCTTTTATATATTCTCTTTTGAAGCTTCATATTGGGATAGAGAGTGCTAACCCTCTCGAGCTCCCACTCATATTGTTGTGAGGTGAACTTAGTTTTCTCAACCTATTCTTCGATAACGTAAAACAATGTGTTCTCTTCTTAAGTCACCTCTTTAGTATGGGATTAGCCCTTGTGTTAACGGCCTAGTGCCAAGTAGGTCTTAATCAAAGTGTACTAGGAGTGCCAGTTTGCCTCCTCCCAAATTGTCATTTTAGAGGTCATTTAATTAACCTTCTTTTTCATTCAATAGACCTCAGTAGGTTGGGTATTTTACCCCTGTGTATATGTCCTGAGAGGACAGCTTGAAGGTGAAGTTTGGTGTGGCCTGTGATTGGCTTACACTTTGAGAGCAGATTGCGCTTTTGGAATTCAATTTTTGTATGCCTCGAGGAGGCTTTACTGTGTAATTTGGAGCAAGTGCTCCAGGGTTTGATTGGGGTCTTCTGCCCCTTGGTTAAAATTTGTATATCGGAAAGTTGGGCTAGTTGCTCACGAATTGTGAACTCAGGGCTCGAAGCCCAAATTCTGTAATCTCTGTAATTGTACATTTCAAATTGTGTTTCGGCTACTAAGTACCTGTTCTTTGTTATTACTTAATTTTGAAAAGAAAATATAACCTTGTTAAATTTTACAGTAACTTTGATTCCGTAGTTTGAGACTCATTCACGCCCGCACCTTCTTTCACCTCTACCTACCACCAAAACCCGGTAACAATAATAATAATAATAATAATAATAATAATAATAATAATAATAATAATAATAATAATAATAATAATAATAATAATTCAAACTAGCTCGTAGTATTACGTGACTTTTAATATCGTTATCGTAGCGTAAGTTCTTTGCGGAACGTGCCTTCTCAAAACGTACCTACGTGCGTTATTATTAGTACGTAAGCCCACATTTGACAGTCGAAGTTATTACATAAAAATTAATTGGAAATTTTATATTGACGTTTAATATATATTATGAATAAAAGAAACGTTTTCCTTTACGAAAAGCTAATAATCATGCATACGTCGTTCAATAAATGGAACTCAATATTATATCAATGAGAACTGCAACTCTACGTCAAATGAACTTAAACTTTCACCGCAGCATCTTTGGCGACCAAGGCCAACGGCAACGACTAATGTGACGTCACCGAAGGTACACTGTCTATTTCAACACAAACTATTTTTACATATCCACAGCCGCAGCATCTTTGGCATCTAAGGCCTACGCTAATGAATAATGTGACGTCACTTTCGTCACGCATTTTCTCACGTTACACAAATTATCAGATGATTCCCATCCGTACGACATGTTCATGACAAAAGTTACACTATCCAGGTTTTATATGGCATTTGAATGGAATCAGAGTAAATATTATTGCATTTCCTTAAAAACCATATTGAGTGCAGTTGTAGATTGGAATTTAACTTCCACGTCTGTGGTTCAGCGCACGGTGCGGCTCTCCCAAAATCCCGGAATGGAAAGATTCATCCCAACATTATAGTTTGTCATGATGACTTATTCACTGGGAAAATTTTAGAACGAATGGTATATCGGAATTAACAAGTGCTAAATCTATTCTTGGAATAAAACACCTTCTTCGTGAAGCTGAGCACGTCGTAATTTTTGCATTAACGATATTTTCGTCTAGCTTTAGAACAGTCAATCTCGTTCCGTTACACAATACGACGTTATTAACTTCATTAAAATCATTGCACTCTGCGCTGTCGATGCTAATGTACGTTATTTGGTCGCCTATCCAACTATTCAGAATCTGTTAATTGATTACGTTACTTGTTGTGTTTTTGGGCACAAAATTGCTCCTTTAAAAAAATGTACTCTCGCTTGCATGAAAATAAAAAAAACAAGCGAATCTCGCACAGTATTTTTTGAAACCGTAATTTTAATTTCATTTAAGGAACTTAGGGCACCCATGGTCAAAACTGCACGTAGTTGTTAATCTGTGCTGTAGTGGTTTCTGTTCCAGAGAGAGTGTGCACTTAATTCGATCGAGAGTTGAGAAGGAAGCGACTGTAATCATTACCTGCCTCTTAAAAACCATTTGAAAGATAGCCGGACTCCGTCTCATCTAAGTTCTGTTTTCGTGACCTGCGCTATAAAGAGAAAATCTATTCTAGCCCGTGGAATCATAAGATGGAGTATCTTCTTTAATTGTACTTAAAATATCATTGTGATGACAGAAAAGCGATCTGTATCATGAATTATACTTCTACATTCTGCCTCTGTGGATTAGTAGTAGATTATCGGTCTCTAGATCCCAAGATAGCGGGTTCAAATCCAGAAGAGTTAGCCGGAGTTTTGAAGGGCGGAAAAAAAGTACATTGGATACTCCATCTCATGCGATGTCGGCATGTAAAATATATTTGTGACACATTTGGTGTTTACCCACCAAAATTCATTAATAGGCCATAGACGCTCAAAAGGGATTCGGTTTACTGTGCCCTCAAGTAGACTAAAACGTAACGTCGCAATTGACGAGCAGGCAGTCAGACGGCGTCAAAGTAAAATTAAAATCTCTGCACACGGAACACCATTATTATTATTATTATTATTATTATTATTATTATTATTATTATTATTATTATTATTATTATTATTATTATTATTAATCACCATCGATCTGCATTTACGTCAGATTCCCTATCTGACGTTTTTCTAGCCTTTTCTTAGATGACTGCAAAGAATTTGGACATTAATTGAACATCTCCGTTGGTAAATTATTCCACTCCGCTATCCGTATAAACAAATATTTGCCCCAATTTGTTCTATTGAATTCCAACTTAATCAGTCTTCATATTGTGATCATTCCTACTTTTAAAGTCCGGCTCCATGGCTAAATTGTTAGCGTGCTGGCCTTTGGTCAGAAGAGTTCCGGGTTCGATTCCCGGCAGGGTAGGGAATTTTAACCATAATTGGTTAATTCCCCTCGCTTGTTAATTATGGCTTATACAATACTCTGGTAGGCTACAAGGGACACAAACTTTGTTCTCAGGTCGAACGCTTTTGTAGAATAGTGGTTCCAATTTTAAAACTTAACTATGTTGGCAATAGACTGCTACATGAAGTTTGGCATTCTGCCTGGCAGATTGTATTATAGGCAAATTATCTGCTGGAACAGATACTTCCCTTATCTTACTCAGCTTCTTCTCAATCGTCACATGGCTATAATCGACTTCCATCTGCGTATTTCTCACCCTAAGTACTTTTGTTGAATTAGAATATTATTTCTGATACGGTACTTAATTTGGGAAGTGCATTAGAAATTGTGAGATTTCTGTTTTTATATCCTCATTCGATGCTCCAAATCATCAGCTTGTTTACATCTGTTGCTATTTCTATTTGTAGATATTAGCACGGGATATTTTGGTAAAAATGTTGCAGTAAAAACAATAACTGATTTTTTGTGACTTAACACTTATTGCAGCTTCCACGACGATATACAAGATATGCAAATTAATAGGGTAAATTATTTACTTTGAAGCCAAGGTAAAGAAAATTGAGAACCTCAATTGTTCTCATCCACAGGTGCGACAATAAACAACGTATAAACATGAGGTAACTACTGACAAAACACACAGTGCTACTAGGATACATAGGGTCAGTACACAAGTAGCAGAAGTTATTTATGCTGGTGTAATTAGTGAGTCTGTCATGTTGCGTGCTGAGGGATCACCGTCTGGTGAACATGCATGCTAGCACAGGAGTCTACATAAATGTGACAAATTGCCCTTAGCAAAACGCGAAACCCCTAATTATTTATTTATTTATTTATTTGTTTATTTATTTATTTAATTTATTTTCATCGGTCTCTGATTTTATCTAATGAAACTTCCAAAAATTAAAAATAAATCATATCAACCTTCGTCAGTGATACTTAAGTTTTTTCTTACAAATTGTTTTACGTCGCACCGACACAGATAGGTATTAAGGCGGCGATTGGACATGAAAAGACTAGGAGTGGGAAGGAAGTGCCCTTGGCCTTAATTAAGGTACAGCCGCAACATTTGCTTGGTGTGAAAATGGGAAACCAAGGAAAACCATCTTCAGGGCTGCCGCCAGTGATCCAGTGGGGAAGAAGAGGCATTAAGATTTTTTGATGAAGTGTCATGGTCACTGGCTACTTACTAAAGTGACCACGGTTCAAATCCTGCCAATACATGTGGGATTCTTGAAATGGAAAGTCACATTACCGCCCTACATAAAACTGAATGTTTCGTGGCTATAATCGCAACATGCAATGTTACGAAAGGTTTCAACTTTTAATGTATTGATCTTGTTGAATGTATATTGACTTGTGCCTTAATGAAGAATGCTAACGTTTTTCTTGTGCTCAAAAGTGGAGATAAGGAAGACATAAACAATTATTTAACTAACGTCTGGCATCTGTAAATGCATGGAGCGCCTGCTTGCTAGGAACATACTGGAATTCCTGAGCGAACGAAACTTGTTAAATCAAAGCCAACATGGCATTGTTCCGGGGAAATCCTGTACAACTCTATTAACAAAGGTGGTTGATGATTAGCAGAACTATTTAGAACAGTCTAACGTCTCCCAAGTAGATTGCGTTGCTCTGGACTAGAGCAAGGTTTTTGACTTGATTCCTCATCAAAGACTTATTCAAAGTTAGCAAAAATGACATCGAAGCATCGAAGGCACACTGATGACGTGGTTGAAGATATTCCTGGTGGGTCGAACGCAGTGCGTCGTGTTCGGCAGGACCAGGTCATCGAACATGGTGGTAAACGTTGGGAGTATCACAGCGGTCGGTGATTGGGCCTTTGTTGTACATGGTTTTTACCCTCGAATTTCCAGGCTATGTGACGTCCACTATGACGCAGTATGTAGATGACGCCATGATTTACAGAGCCATAAGAAATGACGAAGACGTTAAATCACTTCAAGTAGTTCTGGAGTGTGGCAGGATGGTGTGATATAGGCCTAAGTAATATGACTCTGGATGTGAACAAATTCAAATATAAGCAGGGCCAGACACATAGACTTTCACTGTGCGGCAGAATTCTTCATTTGTAAAATTCACTGCGAATGCTGTGGAATACACATTTCCAGCAACTTAAAGCGGAAATGTACACGAACAGGAAATTAGGTGTATAGGATTCGTCCGTCGTAATACTGGAGGTCTAGTACCCATGTACTCCGAGCGATGTATGTTTCCATGGTACGACCCACTCTGCTGTAGGGCCTCTCTGCCTGGCATCCCACCAGTGAGGAAAATATGAAGCCTTCCTGCCTGAAATCCCACCAGTGAGGAAAATATGAAGCCTTTCTGCCTGACATCCCACCAATGAGGAAAATACGAAGCCTTCCTGCCTGACATCTAACCAGTGAAGAAAACGTGAAGCCTTCCTGCCTGACATCCCACCAGTGAAGAAAACATGAAGCCTTCCTGCCTGGCATCCCACCAGTGAGGAAAACATGAAGATGTAAAGCGCAGTCCAACATCGAGCAGAGCGACTCGTTTACAAACAAGGTAATAAAGTTGGTACTAAACCGTTAATATTTTATTAACGACGTGTATAATCAAACAGACTTAATCTTTCTCCGAAAATCTCTGGCTGGCACTGTCAAACCGTTCCCATTTGACCTCCTCCAGCTATCACATCGCTCAGCCCGTAGGGTACAAGGTGTCCCTCTCTATTTACCCACTTTCACTAGAATAGCAGCGTACGAATCCAGCTTTTACAATCGCTCTGCCCGACTCTGGAATGACCCTCCTCGTGAAATAAAGGACCTTCTTCTACAACAATTTTGCCGCAAAGTGAAGGTTCTTAAACGCATTAAAACACGTGTAAATTGAAAATATTTTGTAGAAAGCAACAGCGTGTGCTTCTGTGTGCATGCGTGTGTGCATGTGAGTGAGTGATTATCTTATTAGTTATAAGCTATGTGTTAATGCGGTCATGCACAGGAGTTATGTGTATTTATGTATATAGTGATGCTAGTAACACTAATGTAAATTTGTATATAGTATGTAAGATACACAGATTTTATTAAGTACAGTGTGTATGTGCCTATCCGCTGTGCACAAATTGTAGCAATTTTTTTATAAAATTAATAATAATAATAATAATAATAATAATAATAATAATAATAATAATAATAATAATAATAATAAAAGGAAATTGCCGAACAAAAGGAAATTGCCGAACAAACTGATTTGCAGATATCGTTTGAGAAAACAGAAGTAATGACTAACATCAAAGAGGCTCCACAAAAACTCCATACAAAATACGGGGACATCACCTGAGTAGACAAATTCAAATACCTGGGTGAGATCATCATTAAAAAATGGACTGGACAAAGAAGCACTTCAGGAGCGAGTACGCAAACTGGAAATAGCCTACCAAACATCCCGCACAATCTACAACAAAAAATGCCTTTCCCAAAACACCAAGATACGTCACTATGAAACAGTTCTGAAGCCTGTAGTTCTATATGCAACCGAAACCCTGTCTCTAAATGCCAACAAAGGACTCCTTGAAGAACTGGAGAAAAGAGAACGCAAAATTGTGAGAGGAATCTTGGGATCGAAGTACAGAAATGGAATCCATCAAAAGAGATCCAACAAGGAAGTCTACAGCAAAATAGAGAAAATTACCGACACAATCAGAAAAAGACGGGCACGATTTTACGGTCATCTGAAAAGAATGGACAGAAGAAAGTTAACTAAAGAGATCCTTCACTTTTTTGATTCAAACCCCAAAACCACAATTCCCTGGTTTAGAAATACCAAAGAAGACCTGCAAATGCTACATATCTCAGCTGAAGACGCCTTTAACAGAGATCTCTTCCGCAAGAAAATATTGACGAACGGGCTAAACCGAGACGAGCAACCGAAGAGAAGACACGGTGCCCCTTGGACAGAGGAGCGTAAGCAGGCCCACTCACAAAGAATGAGGGAAATTTGGGCTCTAAAGAAGGCCAAGTTCAGTGTCAAATGCAACGAGACTTAACGTGGTCCTTGATGGCCCCAGCGAATTATATAATAATAATAATAATAATAATAATAATAATAATAATAATAATAATAATATTGTTCACCTCTGTGGTGCAGTTATTAGTGTAATTAGGTGCCAACCCATGAGGTCCTGGTTCGATACCCGATTCTGCCGCGAAATTTGAAAAGTGCTACAAGGACTGGAATGGGGTCCACTCAACCTCGGGAGGTCAACCGAGCAGAGGAGGGTTCAATTCCCACCTCAGCTATCCTCGAAGCGGTTTTACGTGGTTTTCCACTTCTCAGGAAAATGCCGGGATGGTACCTAACTTAGGCCACGGCCGGTTCTTTCACTCTTCCTTATCTATCCCTTTCAATCTTCCCATCCTTCCACAGGGGCCCTGTTCAGCATATCAGGACAGGCAGCCTGGATGAGATACTGGTCCTCATTCCCAGTTGTATCCCCGATCGAAAGTCTCACGCTCCTGTACACTACTCTTGAGGCGGGAGAGGTGGTGTCCTTCGCTGAGTCCTAGGGAAAAGCAAACCCTGGACGGTAAAACGGATTAAAGAATAATAATAATAACCAGATATCTATTTTCTTTCTTTTTAGTATAGCATGTACAAGCAGGTCTCGTAACACCGGAGTAGGTAATGGATAGGACGGGAGAGGTAGACTGCTGTCTTAGTTACGATTCAGGCCAGGAAATTCCAAATAGTGTTGCTATGAGATTCGACAGAACTAGAAAATTTCGGAATCTTTTGTAAACACTTCGGAAGTTATTTTGAAATGTGTCATGATTTTGATAAACTTGAGCAAATTAAGAAGTCATTTACTTAATTTGAATTGTTTCATGCACAAAGGGCCTCAGTTCAAAAGCGGGATTTGAACCACGGAATCCATTGGTGAGAGGCCGGCGCGCTGCCGCCTGAGCCACGGAGGCTCCAATTCACATTGCATTTATGTAAATAATTAAGTACTAAGTCATTCATTCTCACGTTGACCCGTGTATTCATACAAGCTGTGTACACACTTAGGAGGAAATCCCGGCAAGATCAACTCCAGGAAAGTGCTAGGATGGTACCTTTCCCACCACCATTGCTGCATCATAGCTCCCAAATCTCATAAATCCATGCATCGCGGACTAGAACTGACAATACAGAAGCAAAGGTCATCATTATTATACTACTCGTCACGCAAGGCTGTACACTAAAAGGCAAATATCGTCGCCCTATTCTCATTTTTTAATGGCTCATCACTGCTGCCAACTTGACTAGTTCTTTCTTTCTTAATCTGTTTGCCCTCCAGAGTTGGTTTCCCCCTCGGACTCAGTGAGGGATCCCACCTCTATCGCCTCAAGGGCAGTGTCCTGGGGTGTGAGACATTGGGTCGCGGGGTAAAACTGGGAAGAAGGACCAGTACCTCGCCTAGCGGCCTCATATGCTATGCAGAACAGGGGGCTTGTGGAGAGATGGGAAGATTGGAAGGGATAGACAAGGAAGAGGGAAGGAAGCGGATGTGATCTTAGGTTAGGTACCATCCCGGTATTTGCCTGGAGGAGAAGTAGGAAACCACGGAAAACCACTTCCAGGATTGAGATGGGAATCAAACCCACCACTACTCATTTGACCTCCAGAGGCTGAGTGGACCCCGTTCCAGCCCTCGTACCACTTTTTAAATTTCGTGGCAGAGCCGGGAATCGAAGCCGGACCTCCGGGGGTGGCAACTAATCACACTAACCACTACACCGCAGAGGCAGACAACTTGACTAGTTACATATTGAAATCACAGGATATAACCATCAACAAACTAACCTCAATGTAAGTATCAATAATGGAAGTTCCCTTATCCCGTGAGATCTCCGAAGTTAAGCAACATTGGGCGTGGTCAGGAGTTGGATGGGTTGCCACGCGCTGTTGGTGGGAGATAAGGGAATGGAAGAGCGGAAAGGAACTGGCCACCCTACCGCACGTAAACTCCGGCTCAGAAACACCTCTGCGGAGGTTCGGACCTGCCTTCGGGCAGAATAACCCTTACCTTACCTTACCCTAGTAAACGATAATAAATGATCAATCAAGATATTCATAATTAAGTCGGTTTTCAAGCTTAATGAGGAATGAAGAAAATAAACACACTCTCTCACCCTCACTCAATTTAATGTTATATATTTCTGCCTTTATTTTGATTTACGCATTACTATAACCGTATTCATCAGTGTTTGCCTGGTGTAAATAATTCAGCTCCCTTCTTGAAATTTGCTATCACCTGTTGGACTGGAGAGAAACCACGCTGTAATAATACACACACGCAAATATATTACATGCACATATGCCGTAAGTCAATAAGAATACACAAAGTTATTTTTTGCTAGTTGCTTTACGTCGCACCGACATAGATAGGTCTTATGGCGACGATGGGACAGGAATGGCCTAGGAATTGGAAGGAAGCGGCCGTGGCCTTAATTAAGGTACAGCCCCAGCGTTTGCCTAGTGTGAAAATGGGAAACCATGGAAAACCATCTTCAGGGCTGCCGACAGTGAGGTTCGAACCCACTATCTCCCGGATGCGAGCTCACAGCTGCGCGCTCCTAACCGCACGGCCAACTCGCCTGGTACACAAAGGTTAAGTCTGCAAACCGTACCAAATTGGTGAAAAGACAAAGTTAGATTAAGTTAGATTGATAACGAAATTTCGTTCCATTTGAACTGAACTAATCGGGCGAGTTCGCCGTGCGGTTAGGGGCACGCTGCTGTGAGCTTGCATCCGGGAGATAGTTGGTTCGAACCCCACTGTCGGCAAACCTGAAGATGATTTTCCGTGGTTTCCCATTTTCACACCAAACAAATGCTCGGACTGTACCTTAATTAAGGCCACGGACGCTTCCTTCCCGCTCCTAGACCTTTCCTATCTCATCGTCGCCCAAAGACCTATCTCTGCCGGTGCGAAGTAAAGTCAATTGTAAATAAAGAAGAGAACTGAACCGACCTTTCCTTTTCGGAGGAGTTCTTGCAGATTTTTCTTACTTCTTAGACATCTCAATCGAATTCTCTACGCAAGTATTGGATGAAATAAGACCGTAATTAATAATATGCTGCGTTCGTCACTTCACCCCAACTACGTTATTAGATGCATTATTCGAAAATGCCACAATTCTCCTTACCTGGCATTACCCAAACAGATTTAAAATCCCACAGAAAAAGAAAATATGCTTTAATTATACCCGCAAATGTAACACTAGTCATTTTACCAACACGGCAGTGGCAGTATGTAAATCTCGCAAATCACGAAACAAACCATGACCGTATACAATAGTGCCAACGTGCCAGATTAACAGGAACTCTAAGACGTCGTATCGGCAAGTGGCGTCTTTAAACTGTATGGTTAGGGACACTGACTCGAACTGAACAGTTAGAAAATAACTAAAAATCACTACCATCAGTATTAAGAAGAGAGAAAGATTAAGGTTTACCCTTAGTATAGGCTTACGTGCCAGGGAGTATAGTTGCAGGAAGTAGGGACGGAGGGGTGTCATAGCTTAACTCTTAGTAACGCCGCTTCAATATTAGACTTCTAATCAATGAATGAGGGATATTTGAAATTAAAGGTCATGTTGTTCTTATTCATGTTTCACGTAAAGCTGCATCACTTTGCATATCAACAGTCACGTAACACTGCAAGGTAACATTTTTTTTTTTAGAAAACGCGCTGAAGAAAATAAAAAGAAATTACAATTGCCGACACCTCTCCGACCGCGAAGTGTCTGTGTATTAAACGAAGTGGTTCAAATGTTTCTCCTCGTTACTGCTGTTGACACACTCAGCCATTATGTTGTTATGCAGACCACGAACTGTCGGTCCACATTCTTCATCCTGCCCCGTTTCTGATCACCGCTCTTCCGTACGTGCTCTCTACGCCAGTAGGTAGTGTCTTTCTTAGTTATTGTCAATAGAACACGGCGATTTCTTTAAAATCATGTGAGAAGTGCAGACAGACAAGGAGAAAGGGTGTCCATATAGAAAGTAAAACTGCTCTCTCTCTCTTATCGTTTTCCACATAACTAGGTTTAGGAAGTTTAGGGCCTAAAGAAGTACAAAATATGCAATCAAATATGCCCTAAAATCTAGTTAAATAAGACCAAAAGAGGTAAAATATGTTTTAAGCATTGTAGGAATAGACGCGTAACATTAGACGCGTCAAAAAGTGATAGGCGATAATACAGCAGACACATTTCATCATGCAAACTGACAGAGCTACAGTAGGTAAATTAAAACTTTATACATTTATTCAGTAACATAGCCCCGAGGTTTTTCGTATCTGTGTGTCGGCGTACAGCGTTTCTTTCTTGAATCATCTCTTCTAAAACTGCAACCGATCTCTTTCGGGAAAAGAAAGAAAAATATATCTACTGTATTTAAAAATCGACGCAGATAACAAGAGCCTTGTTTAAAAACGACGCCTCACTTTAAACCAAAATTCTCAAAATATAACAAAATATGACCTTATATCACTAAAATTAGAAAAATATGACACAAGCAATAAAAATGTTCGAAACATGCATTTATATGAAATTTAAAAATTGCTTTGAACGTGGTCACGGACCCATCATTCACAGTTATCTTTCAAGTCTCCGGTAAAATGACCTCAGGAATGAAATGTGAATTTTCCCTAAGATCCGAATCTTAAACACGACTCTGGTTTCAGATGTTTAAGATCTGAAAATCACCCAAATATGCAGCAAAATATGGTCTTAAAAATACCTAATTATGACCCAAAAATGGAAAATATGACCAAACATATGCACTTTCAACGAATGATTTTTGCCACTAATTATTTTATATATATATTGCTACTTGTTGAACGTCGCACTAACACATCGAAGGTTTTCCGAAGGTTTCCGGGGACGAAGGGATGGGAAAGGGCTAGGACTGAGAAGGCGGCAGACATCGTCTTAATTAAGGTACAACCCCCAACATTTACCTGGTATGAAAAATGGGAAACCACGGGAAACCATCTTCAGGGCTGCCGACGGTTTTATAGGAGCCCACTATCCCCTCAATGCAAGCTCACAGGTGCGCGACCCTAACCTCGTGGCCAACTCACTTGGTGAAGAAACAAAATGTCCATAATGCAACTACACTGTTTGCACTATTTAGTTGATGTTAGAAATTACAGTATTACAGTCCAGTTATTGATAGACCATATTATTTCAAAGGTAATGTTCTGCTTGACCAGTGAAAATCATTTAGCGATTGAAAGAAAGAAGAAAAATGCTCGTCAGGTTGTCGAGTTATACGGAAAGTCGAATTATCGGGACTCTACTATAATAATTTATAGTCCGGATTTTCAGGCAGGAAAAATGAAATGTCTTATGGCTTTTAGTGCCGGGATATCCCAGGACGGGTTCGGCTCGCCAGGTGCAGATCTTTCTATTTGACTCCCGTAGGCGACCTGCGCGTCGTGATGAGGATGAAATGATGAAGAAGACAACACAAACACCCAGCCATTGAAATTAACCAATTAAGGTTAAAATCCCCGACCCGGCCGGGAATTGAACCCGGGACCCTCTGAACCGAAGGCCAGTACGCTGACCGTTCAGCCAACGAGTCGAAATTTCAGGCAGGAATAGGTTAGAATGCAAACTTCTTGAAGCGGGTAACAAGTATAGTGTACCCTACACAATGGTTGTGTTATGAGTCTTGCATAATCCTTAGGCGTACGGCTCATGAGAACCCCTAGAATTTATGTTACTCTTGCCACATAACGGATGAACGGGCTACACGACTCTTCCTAACAATAAAATTAGTAGGACGATAAACCAGTATTATTATTACTACTCCTAAGGTTTTCAGAGACGAGGAGGTGCCGGAAATTTTGTCATGGGGAGAGCTTTTACGCATTGCACAGTAAATATCCCGTTAGGATTAGGAATGAAAATATTCCAAATAACAGATAAATGAACACTTATGTTTTGATATCAAACCAGGGACTTGTTAACTATAAACTAACTATAAAGGAAAGGTTCAGGGACTAGTTTCAATTTCACTCTTTACCCATCACGTTTGTTTGTCAACTCACCTGACAAAGTGTACAGCACAGGATCAGCAGTCTCACTCTCCACCTGAAACACACGGATAATGAATTATTATTTCGATGTATGTCTTGAAATGGTTCTCAGATAGATACAAAGTTAAATTTAGTTTTACAGTACAAAAGGGGGAAGGAGATAATATAGAACGTATCATTAGAAATTTTTGCAAATTGCAGCACTAACGAGCAGGAGATTTTGATTAATATTATTTACAAAATTACCCATATAAGTACAATATTCCATATACATAAAATCAGGGTGGCCGTTCATGGTTTTCACCATTGATTCGGGAACATAAGAGGATATCGCCAGCCATAAACTCATTGTTTGTGTGCTCTCTGTGGTCAGATATGCGAACAGTATCATATCTTGTCTTGTAAGGCTAGAACCAACTCTTTGGCATTCTATGCACATGATAGAAATTTTGAACGATCTGTAATATTTTCATACACAGTGTGTGAAATAAATATTTAATAACAAAACTGTTGTAAATGTAAGCAAAGAACTGAAATTTAAAAAATGAACGTAAAGGAGGGATTCATGAAAAGCCACTTGGTTCGTCTTTCAGAGCCTTGCGAGTTTTGATCTGATTAACTAACGAAGAAATCGTTTGCCTAATTTTGTACACCGTTTCATGTGGGAATTAATCAATCTGGATTTGAAGTAAACGTGTGAATTGTGTTTTAAAAATATTTCTCTGATATCGTATGCAAATCAATTCTAATTTGCTAATCTGTAACCTCATACAAGCACAATGAATTATATATCTCTGGACATATTCGATAGATTTTCTTCCTCCCTATGAATATGATGTAAAGAATACTGTTTGACTTTATTGTTTACCGAGCTCGATAGCTGCAGTCGCTTAAGTGCGGCCAGTATTCAGTATTCGGGAGATAGGAGGTTCGAACCCCACTGTCGGCAGCCCTGAAAATGGTTTTCCGTGGTTTCCCATTTTCACACCAAGCAAATGCTGGGGCTGTACCTTAATTAAGGCCACGGCCGTTTCCTTCCCACTCCTAGCCCTTTCCTGTCCCATCGTCGCCATATGACCTATCTGTGTCGGTGCGACGTAAAGCAACTAGAAAAAATAATCTTTATTATTTATAACTACACCACGGATATTAGGCAAAAGCCTATTTTGTTCCTTAGGAGAAAACTTAAAATAAAGTTGTATTTAGACGTCTCAGACTCTAGCATTCTGTAAATTGTGTGTAAATGATGGTGTCATATTTTAATGTGAGTCCGCCTCCGTAGCGTAACGGTTAGTGTTATTAGCTGCCGTCCTCGGGGGCCTGGGTTCGATTTACGGTACTGCCAGAAATTTTAGAATGGCAGAAGGGCTGGTGTGTGGTTGAAATGGTACATGCAGTTCACCTCCATTGAGGGTGTGCCTGAAAAGAGCTGCACCACCTCGGGATGAGGACACGAGTTTGCATTTGTCCGACTCGCTGGCTGAACGGTCAGCGTACTGGCCTTCGGTTCAGAGGGTCCCGGGTTCGATTCCCGACCGGGTCGGGGATTTTAACCTTAATTGGTTAATTCCAATGGCTGGGTGTTTGTGTTGTCTTCATCATCATCATTTCATCCTCATCACGACGCGCAGGTCGCCTATGGATGTCAAATAGAAAGACCTGCACCTGGTGAGCCGAATCCTTCCTGGGATATCCTGGCACTAAAAGTTATACGACATTTTATTTCATTTTAATGTTAGACTCAATACACTGTAAATTGTAGTATTAAGGCACTTGAATTATTTAAGGTATGTGTGAATTTGTATGTGAGCGTGTATTTACAATGCTAAGATAATAGTTAGTAACTGGACCACTCAGTATACTGTAAGTCGTAGCGTAACTTGCTTTAAATACTTAAGGCATGTGTGAATTTTCATATGACGGTGTTGTAATGTTATGCTAGTAGTAAGTTCAACCTATACTATTGTAAGCCGTAGTGTTAAGCACTGGAAATACTTAAGTTGTGTGTAAATTTGTATAGGATGTTGCTAAAAGTTAAAGCAGTAGTATTTCTTGTAATTTTTTTTTCCATGGAATTGCTTGTTGTACACTTGCTGTTGTAGTAGTAGTTGTTGTTGTTGGATAATTATACTTTCACTTTACTTCATTACCAAACTAGTGTTAGTGATCATTGCTAGCGACATATTTCCCGATTGCGATGTATTTGTTAATAATAGTAATAATAATAATAATAATATAACAGTATTTATAACGTTAAAAATGGTGGTCCTATAGTGTCTAAATTGACGTTAGAAATGTGTCTGTGTTCCTATAATTCCGATTTTTATCCCAAACTTGATTAAAATGCTTTAAATTTGTTGAGAGGAACTAAAATATTTGCTGATTCGTTTTAAGTATCTTGAGAAGTATACTCTTGAAATATTTTTCAAACAAAATCTTAAAATCAGGAATCCGTAAACAATACTCACGGAAGTCCTTAAGGACCTCCTACAGTACTACATGCCCGTAGTGAGTGTCATGAATGAAAATAAGAAAGTGTCAGCTTCCAAGTCGTCTTTAATTAAAAGTTCACAGTAGTTTCCCTACTTCGTATTCGATGGTAAAATCATATTCTGTGATGTTTGCAGCACATATGTGAGTGACATTTGTTTATAGTTCCCCCTAAAGAGTTATTATCCATTTAGCGAAATACAAAAGGTATTGCTCATAAATTTCTATTAAAATACGTGCATGTTGTATACTACACAAATCAACCCAACGAAAAAAACTACTCCCTCCCGGCACAAGGAAGGGGAGACCATTTCTCCCTGCGAACACATACGGTACTTTATTTTACCTCAGTTTTTCAAATAAGTGTTCGACCTTGATGAGTAATTATTTTCGATCAGTAGAATAGTCTTGGTTTCACTGTTTCAGATGTCTATGAGTAATGCAGCACGGACGTTTTAACGTAGACATACGTTCCTCGGCAAATGGCACATGGAATGAAAAATTTTGAGACGCTTTTAGTGTGCGGGTAGAACAACATATATCGCGGAGAATATTTAACTTACGATTATGTTCAATGTCTCAATTGACAGATAAAAATGAAGGTTACCTGTGAAATTGAAAATATGAAGCGTAGTTTTCATGAAATAGCACTTCAAAGTACGGCAAAATTGGTGCTAAGTATATGATGTCACACGCATACTCTGTTATAAGATGGCGCTGTGTTGACTCGTGCGCTTCTCGTAATATTACTCCCGGGCTCTTAAATTATATCTTTTATTTCTCGTATCACAGACCCATACTACACCGAGTTATTACCACATTCCAAGTGTACTACGTTATATTGAATAAAATTTATTACCCATATAATATTTTTTTAAATAAGTCTAAGAGAGCCTCAAAACCCTGCGGCCGTTAAAATAGTGAAAACCCATTGCCAATTTTTTCTTTCTTGACGGCGCGGTTCAAATTTAGCCTCTTCCAAATGGCCATCCCGTGTTGAATAGACCGATTCTCCACCGATCACCGCGGTTAAGCAACATTGGGCGTGGTCAGTACTTGACCGCTCGGAAAAATCACGTGCCGTTGACTCAATTCCGTTTACTAATTGGGGGAAATATTCATTTATAGAACGAAGAGTTAGAGATTGGATTAATTTATCAAGAGAAATGTTCGATAAATTCACAAGTTCTTCGAAAAGATTTAAGAAAAGCTAGGCAAACGTTGATAGGGAATCAGACATCAGAGCGACAGCTCTAAACACAGATCATTGATTGAAATGTAAACTCACAGCTGCTCGGCCCATACCGCGTAGCCATGAACATGATGTTTACCTGTTGTGTGAACTACGTAACATTTTACGGGTCTTAAAAAACAGTTACAGAGTAATATTACCTCGGACTACAGTGAGCCATTGCTGTGCCATTATACTAGCTTGTGTATTCACATTATTATACCCTCTAGTTTATGACTTACTGACTTTATGTTGTACATTTCAATGAACTGCTACTTACGGACTGCCCAACATTATTATTGTCGGAATAACAGTAGTAGGAATAAACTATCTTCATTAGTAAGTGTAGTTTCATTCTTCCTGTTTTGTTGTCCGTTACAGGCCCAAATGCTAGTGTGATAGCCTTTCATCCCATGTGTCCCGTGTTTAATTCCCGAACGAGTCGTGGATTAAAACCTTCATTGTTTAATTCCTCTGGCGCGGGGACTGGAGAGTGTGTGTGTCGTCTTCAATTACAATTCATCATAGGTGGGCTCATATACTAACAAACACGCAGGTTGCCTATAGGTGTCAGTTAGAAAGAACTGCACCAGGACCCTGGGGAAGCCATACGCCATTATTTTTCTTTCTTTCTTTCTTTCTTTCTTTCTTTCTTTCTTTCTTTCTTTACCGAGCTCGATAGCTGCAGTCGCTTAAGTGCGGCCAGTATCCAGTATTCGGAAGATAGTAGGTTCGAACCCCACTATCGGCAGCCCTGAAAATGATTTTCCGTGGTTTCCCATTTTCACACCAGGCAAATGCTGGGGCTATACCTTAATTAAGGCCACGGCCGCTTCCTTCCCACTCCTAGCCCTTCCTTGTCCCATCGTCGCCATAAGACCTATCTGTGTCGGTGCGACGTAAAGCAATTAGCAAAAAAAAATAAATATCTTTCTTTCTTTCTTTCTTTCTTTGTTTCTTTCTTAATCCGTTTACCCTCTAGGGTTGGGTTTTCTCTCGGACTCAGACGAGGGATCGCACCTCTTTTCTTTTTTTTTTTTTTTTGCTAGTTACTTTACGTCGCACCGACTCAGATAGGTCTTATGGCGACGATGGGACAGGAGGGACAGGATAGGGCTAGGAGTGGGAAGGAATCGGCCGTGGCCTTAATTAAGGTACAGCCCCAGCATTTGCCTGGTGTGAAAATGGGAAACCACGGAAAACCATTTTCAGGGCTGCCGATAGAGGGGTTCGAACCTACTATCTCCCGAATACTGGATACTGGTCGCAATTAAGCGACTGCAGCTATCGAGTATTCCACCTCTACCGCCTCAAGGGCAGTGTCCTGGTGCGTGAGATTTTGGATCGGAGGATACAGCTTGGGAGGAGAACCAGTACCTCGCCCAGGCGGCCTCACCTGCTATGCTGAACAGGGGCCTTTGGAGGGGATGCGAAGATTGGAAGGGATGGACAAGGAAGAGGGAAGGAAGCGGCCGTGACCTTAAGTCAGGTACCATCCCGGAGGAGAAGTGGGAAACCACGGAAAACCACTTCGAGGATAGCTGAGGTGGGAATCGATAGCCCCTCTACTCAGTTGACCTCCCGAGGCCGAATTGAGCCCGTTCCAGCCCTCGAACCACTTTTCAAATTTCGTGGCAGAGCCGGGAATCGAGCCCGAGCCTCCGGGATTGGCAGTTAATCGCACTAACCACTACACCACAGAGGCGGACTCATTATTTCTAAGATAATACTCATTTCACAAAATCTCAGAAACTACAGATTAGGGAGAGGGTATTACTCATTGTAATATTTTCCTTTGATAGGCCCTGCGTGCATTTAATATTATACCATATAGCATAGTTGAGTAGCAAGCAGTAGGCCTACAAAGACAAATATATATTTTAAAGAAAGAGTTACTTTTTGGTTTGCAATTGGCTTTACGTCGCACCGACACAGGTAGGTGTTACGGCGATAATGGGACAGGAAAAGGCTAAGAGTGGGAAGGAAGTGACACTGGCCATAATTAAGGTGCAGTCCCAGCATATGCAGTGTTATCAACAGCCGTGTAACGCATACGTGTACTCTGCCGTGACCATAGTTACCATAAACGAATGGTAACTTCAGACTACTACTACATGTTTTCATTCCACCCCTGAAGGCAACGCCGTCTCCTTAGCCCCGGCGAAGGTGAGGGAATTGGCGGCCGTGGCCGTAGAACTGTCCCGGCATTCGCCTTAGTGCAGGAGAATGGGAAACCATTCTCAGGACAGCCAGCGGTGGGGACCTGCCTCTCTCTGTCTCCCGAATGCAGAGTCGTGGCCACCTCTCCTCTGCTCAGTTGGTAGGTCGGAGTGCAGAGCTGTCGGACCACGGAGCAGCCATGGCCACTTGCACGCCGAAGCCCACTCTGCAATCGCCGACTAACTTCAGAGAATGAACTATCTACATCGACGGTGCCCGAACAATACCTCGTATCTCACAACGCTCTTCCAAACCATTATTTTCCTTAAGACTCCCAGCCACACATGGATACGCAGTGCATCAGAACAATGTTCGCTGCATTCATTTTCCTATGCCAATCTGTAAACGAAAATGAACCTTATTGTACCGTACTGAGGAACGTGAGCCTCCATGGCACAGGCGGCAGCGCGTCTGCACCTCACCACTGGGTTCCGTGGTTCAAATCCCGGTCACTCCAAGTGAGATTTGTGCTGGACGAAGCGGAGGCGGGACAGGTTTTTCTGCGGGTACTCCGGTTTTGCCTGTCATCTTTCATTCCAGCAACACTCTGCAATATCATTTCATTTCATCTGTCATTCATCAATCATTGCCTCAGACTAGTGCGACAGATTTCGGCAACCGGCACAATTCCAGTCCTTGCCGCTAGATGGGGCTTCATTAATTCCATTTCCTGACCCGGTCGTACAACTGGAAACAGGCTGTGGATTTTCAATACGTACTTTGTAAGTATTTATGGCCATAAAATTTGTTGGACGTAGGTCGTGATAAATGGGGCTATCCTATAACATAGCATGGGAATGCTGTGCGCTGGACCAGCTGCCATATTGTTGGACGAAGATCATGGTGGTCCATATTTCTTTACATTTATTGGAACTCCTTAGCTCTTTCAGTGGGCAGAGTGAAAGGCTGTAACTAGAGGGTAAAAACATCTGCACATTGTTATGAGTATATTTAGGGGTTGTAGTAAGGATATAAATACCGTGGTTCAAATCCCGGTCACTCCATGTGAGATTTGTGCTGGACAAAGCGGAGGCGGGACAGGTTTTTCTCCGGGTACTCCGGTTTTCCCTGTCATCTTTCATTCCAGCAACACACTCCATTATCATTTCATAGCATTTATCACTCATTAATAAATCACCTTGGGAGTGGCGACCCCATTGTAATAACAGCCTATATATATATGTTACATTCATTACATCCCTGACCCGGTCAATGACTGGAAAACAGGTTGTAGGTTTTCATTTTCAGTAAGGATATAAAGGAGAGTGTATGTAAGTCTCTGGTAAGACCCCAACTAGAGTATGGTATGAGAGCCTCACCAGGATTACTCCATTCGAGAATTGGAAAAAATCCACGGAAAAGCAGCTCGATTTGTTTGGGTGATTTTCGACAAAAGAGTAGCGTTACGAAAATGTTGCGAAGTTTGGGCTGGGAAGACTATGGAGAAGGGAGAAGAGATGCTGATATGTTCCGAGCTTTCAGTGGAGCGTTGGCGTGGAAAGACATTAGTAGACGAATAAGTTTGAGTGGTGTTTTTGAAAGTAGGAAAGATCACAGTGTGAATATAAAGTTGGAATTCAAGAGAACAAATTGCAGCAAATATTTCTTTATAGGAAGAGGAGTTAGGGATTGGAATAATAATTTACCAAGGGAAATGTTCAATAAATTTCCGAATTCTTTTCAATTATTTAAGAAAATACCAGGTAAACGACAGACAAGGAATCTGCCACCTGGGCAACTGCTCTAATTGCAGATAAGTGGTGATTGATTGATTGATTGATTGATTGATTGATTGATTATCTGTAACCCTTGCATGTCGTAATAGGCTACTACGAGGGGAGCAACCAAAGAATCTGTACTCGCTCTTTCGTCTCTTAAGACCAAAAACATATCCAAGATATTATGCTTTTCCAAGTAGCGGAGGAATTTTCATATATTTCTCCCTTATTCTTTGAGTGATCTCTTTATGTGCTTAAAAAATTATACGCCACCATGACATGGATAAATAGCACGTACCTTAAAACAGTCGATTCTACTGAATTCTTAGGCATTTTTCTAGACAAACACATGTCTTGTAAGATTTTAAAAATTATGTTTGTAAAGAATTAACATTTGTAATATTCTTATTACGTAGGCTATCGATAATTGTTGATACAAATGTACCTGTATTAAAGAAAGTTTACTGTGGAGTAATATACCCTCACTTGAGCCATGAAATACTTGTCTGGGGTTGTATGGCAAATACGTATTCTGAACGACTGAAGCCCGAAGGATCATTTTTCGAGCTCAGAAGGCCAGCGCTCTACCACCTGAGCTATTCGTAACATCCATAACCTTGGCCGTAATTAAGATACAGCCCCAGACCAGCATTCGCCTGGTGAGACAATGGGAAACCACCGAAAACCATCTTCAGGTCTGCCGACAGTGGGATTCAATCCAGCATCTCCCGAATGCTAGCTCACAGCTACACGACCCTAACCGCACGGCCAGCTCGCTCGGTCACGTCCGATCTTAATCTCGTGTTAGTTTGATAGTTACGATAAGTGACAGTGTCTCTGAAACGTACTGTGTAAAGGTGGAGGATAAAATATTAATATGAATTTTCATTTCCATGATTGTGCCGTTCCATTATTATAAAAATCCACAGTTCCAGCCCTTCAGGCAAGCAACTCAATTCCGAAAACATCCTAGCGATATGAGCTACGAATTTTAGGTAAATAAAATATAATAAAGTATGAGAATATATTCTTTGAAGCCTCCGTGGCTCAGGCGGCAGCGCGTCGGCTTCTCACCGCTGGATACCTTGGTTCAAATCCCGGTCAGTTCATGTGAGATTTGTGCTGGACAGAGCGGAGGCGGGAAAGGTTTCTTCTCCGGGTACTCCGGTTTTCCCCTGTCATCTTTCATTCCAGCAACACTCTCTATTAACATTTCATTTCATTTCATTTCATCTGTCAGTCATTTTTCATTGCTAGGAGGAGTGCGACAGCGCTAATGTGAGTCAATGCATCGTTTCACTTGAACCCTTATAACTACATTCGGAGTGGACAGTTTTTAAAAAGTCAGAAAAATCCTGAGGGTATTGAACCAAGGAACACGTTACAGAAATAATTATGTAAATAAGTTAATTTGGTAGGATTTGAATAAAAAAGAAAACGAGTAAAAAGACTAGAAGCAATTTTAGGCTGTTTGTTCGGAACTGCATTTAGGGCAGAGGTGATTTTTTTTAGTTTGACAGAGCTATCCAAGACTCACAATTTCAAAACTTCCTTGCCGTTTAGCCCTTCAAATTTCGGCATATTTGAGGAGATTGCTTTAGTTTACGTTTATCGTAGTACTTTGTCTGCTAAAAATATTTTCAACATTAAAATATAGCCTATTGTAAGTCCGACTCGTTGGCTGAACGGTCAGCGTACTGGCCTTCGGTTCAGAGGGTACCGGGTTCGATTCCCGGCCGGGTCTGGGATTTTAACTTTAATTGGTTAATTCCAATGGCACGGGGGCTGGTTGTATGTGTTGTCTTCATCCTCATCACGACGCGCAGGTCACCTACGGGTGTCAAATAGAAAGACCTGCACCTGGCGAGCCGAACCCGTCCTGGGATATCCCGGCACTAAAAGCCATACGACATTTCATTTTTCAGCCTATTCTAAGCATTATGTTTCCATGACAACTTTGTGTCTGTGAATATTCCTCCAAGTATTTATTTTTATCGATTGACCAACGTGTCATCATGATCTGTTGACTAACATAATTCTTCCAATTTATTTTGACAGCCAGCTGTTTGTCCTTCCACGTCGGTAAATACAGTATGAACATATATGATTTAAAACGTTTTATACCTTCGTAGATAAGCAGTAAATAAAGAGTATATGCCAAAGGTGCTAAGATTAAAACGTATTTATTTTGACTTGAATATTTGCTAGTTGCTTTACGTCGCATCGACACAGATAGGTCTTATAGCGACGATGGGACAGGGAAGGGCTAGGAGTGGGAAGGAAGCGGCCGTGGCCTTAATTAAGTTACAGCCCCAGCATATGCTTGGTGTGAAAATGGGAAACCACGCAAAACCATTTTCAGGGCTGCCGACAGTGGGGTTCGAACCTACTATCTCCCGAATACTGGATACTGACCGCACTTAAGCGTCTTCAGCTATCGAGCTCGGTACTTGAAGAATAAGGAGATAACATTTCATTGACTCCATCCTACACTACAATAACTTTCAGTGACCCAGATACTCTCTACTGAACATTACCAAATACATATAGTTAATGGCGTAATCAGGGTAGGAAATGGTCCTTATCAATTCATGTACTGGACCTTGCCGTCCACATCACATCTATAGTTCGGTCTAATGGCGTAAATATTAAATTTAGAAGATGGTCCATATCGAACCTGTACTAGACCTTACCTATCACAGTAATTCCAGATTTAATGGTACAATCGCTAGGGTCAAGAGATAGTTCATATACGTTCTTGTACTGGACCTTATCAATCACATTTGATTCTAGGTCTAATAGTGTAGAGGTCTAATGGTGTAGTCACTACGCCCAAGGGATAGACCATATACTTGCACATTCTTGTATTTGACCTTACCAATCGCATTCGATTCCAGGTCTAATAGCGTAGTCACTGCACTAAGGAGATAGTCCATATACACTGACTGACAGAGCAAATGCAACACCAAGAAGGAGTGGTTCGAAAGGGATGAAAGTTGGGAAGAAAACAGAGACGGCACGGACGAATAATTGATGTTTATTTCAAACCGATATGCAGGTTACACAATGCGCACGGCATCGACTCAGTAGGATGTAGGACCACCGCGAGCGGCGATGCACGCAGAAACACGTCGAGGTACAGAGTCAATAAGAGTGCGGATGGTGTCCTGAGGGATGGTTCTCCATTCTCTGTCAACCATTTGCCACAGTTGGTCGTCCGTACGAGGCTGGGGCAGAGTTTGCAAACGGCGTCCAATGAGATCCCACACGTGTTCGATTGGTGAGAGATCCGGAGAGTACGCTGGCCACGGAAGCATCTGTACACCTCGTAGAGCCTGTTGGGAGATGCGAGCAGTGTGTGGTCGGGCATTATCCTGCTGAAACAGAGCACTGGGCAGCCCCTGAAGGTACGGGAGTGCCACCGGCCGCAGCACATGCTGCACGTAGCGGTGGGCATTTAACGTGCCTTGAATACGCACTAGAGGTGACGTGGAATCATACGCAATAGCGCCCCAAACCATGATGCCGCGTTGTCTAGCGGTAGGGCGCTCCACAGTTACTGCCGGATTTGACCTTTCTCCACGCCGACGCCACACTCGTCTGCGGTGACTATCACTGACAGAACAGAAGCGTGACTCATCGGAGAACACGACGTTCCGCCATTCCCTCATCCAAGTCGCTCTAGCCCGGCACCATGCCAGGCGTGCACGTCTATGCTGTGGAGTCAATGGTAGTCTTCTGAGCGGACGCCGGGAGTGCAGGCCTCCTTCAACCAATCGACGGGAAATTGTTCTGGTCGATATTGGAACAGCCAGGGTGTCTTGCACATGCTGAAGAATGGCGGTTGACGTGGCGTGCGGGGCTGCCACCGCTTGGCGTCGGATGCGCCGATCCTCGCGTGCTGACGTCACTCGGGCTGCGCCTGAAACCCTCGCACGTGCCACATGTCCCTGCGCCAACCATCTTCGCCACAGACGCTGCACCGTGGACACATCCCTATGGGTATCGGCTGCGATTTGACGAAGCGACCAACCTGCCCTTCTCAGCCCGATCACCATACCCCTCGTAAAGTCGTCTGTCTGCTGGAAATGCCTCCGTTGACGGTGGCCTGGCATTCTTAGCTATATACGTGTCCTGCGGCACACGACAACACGTTCTACAATGACTATCGGCTGAGAAATCACGGTACGAAGTGGGCCATTCGCCAACGCCGTGTCCCATTTATCGTTCGCTACGTGCGCAGCACAGCGGCGCATTTCACATCATGAGCATACCTCAGTGACGTCAGTCTACCCTGCAATTGGCATAAAGTTCTGACCACTCCTTCTTGGTGTTGCATTTGCTCTGTCAGTCAGTGTACATTCCTGTATTGGACCTTAGCAATTACATTTGATTCGAGGTCTAATTGTGTAGTCACTATACCCAGGCGATAGTCCATATACATTTATATATTGGACTTTATCAATTAGGGCCTACATTTGATTCCAGCTCTAATGGTATAGTCAGATAGTTCGTACACATTCCTGCACTAGACCTTACCAATTACATTTGGTTTTCAGTCTGCAATCACAAGACCTATTCCTGTATTAGTCATTATTAATTATCAATCCCATTAAATTGTTACATTCTCTAGTCCTAGAAAGTGGTCCGTATGAGTTCTACTTAGAAACATTGCTCTCTAAGAGCCTCTAAGAGTCAACCTCTAATCGCGTATGGCTAGCTACTGCTGTTTAAGGAATGTAAACAACGAAAACTGAAAAGATCTGGCTGATGCAATATTAGTAGCGATTTTCGGCAATGGCAGAAGAAAGGTCACGCGTTGACCCTCGTTGCCAGTAGGCAGAGCAAGGCACGACAGATGCCATTCAATTGCGAATCGCGAAGGTGTGACCGCCCACCAGCTGAGTGCTTCTTCCTTCCTTCCTCGGTGGAGCCGTGGGTTCGGCGGCCGGGAGTAACGGTCCGGTTCCAGCCTGTGCTCCGTGTCACAACTGGGCCTCCCGTACCGCGGAAATTATAACCAAACAAGGACCATCCTCCACTGCGATGTTTACGGCAAGGGTGACCAGGGTCCTAGTCTACTCCTGTTAAGACTTCAGTCCGGAGGCTGGTTAGATCCTCAAATAGCAAGGCCCACCGGACTCGATAGCTGCAGTCGCTTAAGTAAGGCCAGTATCCAGTATTCGGGAGATAGTGGGTTCGAACTCACTATCGGCAGCACTGAAGATGGTTTTCCGTGGTTTTCCATTTTTACACGAGGGAAATGCTAAGGCTGTTTTCTTCCCACTCCTAGCTCTTGCCTGCCCCATCGTCATGTTGTAATCTTTCCTACTTTTAAATACACCACTCAAATCTATTCGTCTACTGATTTCATTCCACGCCACCTCTCCACTGACTGCTCGGAACAGACCACTTAGTCGAGCAGTTCGTCTCCTTTCACCCAGGTTTTCCCACTCCAAACATTAAACATTTGTCGGTGAGACGTAAAGAAACTTAAAAAAAGAAAAAGGCAACACTGAAGTTTGCGCCATTATACAGAAACCGAAAAGAAAAAAGAAAGAAAAATGGTGGCACCATAATGAAGCGTACAAGGCATGACGAAAGAGAGTTTCTTCACTGTTTTCCACACCGGGCCAGAATGTGTTATTGCAGCAGGCATGACCCGATGAGTAACAACTTCTTTTTTTGCTAGTTGCTTTACGTCGCACCGACACAGACAGGTCTGATGGCGACGATGGGACAGGGAAGGGCTAGGAGTGGGAAGGAAGCGGCCGTGGCCTTAATTAAGGTACAGCCCCAGCATTTGCCTGGTGTGAAAATGGGAAACCACGGAAAACAATTTTCAGGGCTGCCGACAGTGGGGTTCGAACCTACTATCTCCCGAATACTGGATACTGGCCGCACTTAAGCGACTGCAGCTATCGAGCTCGGTGAGTAACAACTTTCAAAACACTGAGACACACTATGCTCCGAATATCATCACTAGACCTCGGATTTACATGCTATATAAATCACCAATATAAGCATGCAACTATGCTGCAAAAAGTGGTCAAATATGCATTTAAGGATGCACTTATCATCATGCTATTAAACACTTGTATGAAATGCAAACGTAACATTCCTTTACTGGACTCACGCGATTCACCCAAACCAATACATAAAATCATGATCATCAATAAACAACTGAAATAAAAACAAAGAAGTCACACTACTTACAGCCGCTGGGTGTTCCATTAGTAATAACAATCCCTGCATAGTTCGTGAGACGTAACAATCAATCAGCGTTCACTGTTAAAATAATATGCACATCTCTTAGATACGGCACAGTGTGTTAATTAATGCACATGATAAATCAATTAATAGAGTTGCAAGAAAACCGTGCAGAAAAGCACAAGCGCGAGGAAACATACTTAAATACACATCCCTCTTTCATTTTGCACTGCACTCCTTACTTTTCCTGTCCATAACTTGCTTTACTAAAAAGCAGTAAGGCCCTGAGGTTCACTCAGCCTAAACCAAAAATGAGTACCAGGTTAATTCCTGGGGGCAAAGGCGGCCGGGAGTAGAGCTAACCACTCTACCCCATCACGCGCCGAGGTTAACAATGATGGAAGCCTTTACCTTCCACTCCTCTAAGGGCCTTCATGTCCTGTACGGAGGTGAGTTTGCTTTGCTTTACTTTGCAAAAACAGTCAAGTTTTCTGGTTTAAATCTGTGGCATTTGTCTGTTGGCTTCAATGCGTAGAGTGATCTCTGTACCTCTACGGATGTGAGAGGACAGTACTTGAATTCAGGAGCGAGTGTAGTTGTTAAATATTCTGCTAGATCCACATTATGAATACCAGCCAAATATTTGTTTAGAGCTATCATGATGTCTTAATAATAATAATAATAATAATAATAATGTTATTTGCTTTACGTCCCACTAACTACTCCTTTACGGTCTTCGGAGACGCCGAGGTGCCGGAATTTTGTCCCGCAGGAGTTCTTTTACGTGCCAGTAAATCTAACGACACGAGGCTGACGTATTTGAGCACCTTCAAATACCACCGGACTGAGCCAGGATCGAACCTGCCAAGTTGGGGTCAGAAGGCCAGCGCCTCAACCGTCTGAGCCACTCAGCCCGGCTCATGATGTCTTGCCTTTGCTGGCGGGACCTAGTGTTTACACTGCACTAAGTCTTCTGGTATGGTCTAGAGCAATTTTGTTACTTTCATTGATCTGTCTCTGTCTTATCCTTGGTTTTGACAAAATGAAAGTGACTGAGGTATGAGCGATGCTAGTAAGGCCATTCCTTACGCAGCCAGTCCCTGCTATGAATGGTGTGAAACTGTTGCTCATAGGGTCGGTTGGTATATGCATTTCCGTGGGCTTGGCAGATTGCTATGTAATAGCAACTTCTGGCTCGGCGAGGAAAGCAACGGGAAACTACCTCACTCCTCATTTCCCTAGTACGCCTCTTCAGTGATGCCTAGGCCATCTATGACAGCTCATGGCGGAACTGTTGAGGATCCAACCAGCCTTCTGGCTGAAGACTAAACATGCATACATCATGATGTCGTAGCCCGGTTTGCGTTTAAGGACATCACGATAAATATATTTTGCAGACAGAGCCCGACATTTCGTGGGATACACGTTCACGTTCTGAATACTACCCAGTGAATCACCAAGACTCAACCCACTTGTTTCTAGCTTCTTGATTGTTTCTCGTATGATTTGGAAGTGTCAGTTCCCTTTGAACCGTTTCATTGCCGAAAGCGATCACTGCATTAATTACTTTGTATTTTGTTGAAGACTGCTTGTAAAATATGTTAAAACATGCACAATAAATCGATAATAATAATAATAATAATAATAATAATAATAATAATAATAATCGTATGGCCTCAGCTACCGTTTCCAGACATTTCGATTTGACGCCATCTGGCTGTCTGCTCGTCAATTTCGACGTTCCGGTTTACTCTGTCTGCCATCTAGCGGACCTAGAGTAAACCGGATCTCTCTTGGGCGTCTATGGCTGAGATTTAATTAATTTTGTCGAGTAAATACCAAATGTATCACGAGAGAACGTTTACATTCCGACATCGTACGGCATGGGGTGTCGAATGGACTTTTTTCCGCCCTTCAAAAATCCGACTACCTCTGCCGAGTTTGAACCCGCTATCTTGGGATCCGGAGGCCGACACTCTACCACGGACAATAAATCGATAATTTACCCCCTGTGGGAAGGGGAGGCAGACGAAGAATACACCCACGGTATCCCCTGCCTCTCGTAAGAGTGACTAAAAGGGGCGACCAAGGGATGATTGAATTAGAACTATTAGACTACTTGTAATTTGTACCATCACGCGAGGAACACCATGGGTCGCCTTTACTTGCGAGTAGTTGCACAATAGGTTTGTGATTAATAGCAACAGAAGAAGGTGAATCGGTGTGGTTTTACAGTATCCGTGATTAGTACCACTATATGCGGAACACCACGGGCTTACGTAGCATGTGATCAGTTCCATTGTGAGAAACACCACGGATCTGGATGGTGCCTGTGACAAGTACCGCTGTGTCCGGCTCCATGGCTAAATGGTTAGTGTGCTGGCCTTTGATCACAGGGGCCGGGCTCGGGTCTGGAATTTTAACCATCATTGGTTAATTTCGATGGCACGGTGGCTGGGTATATGTGTCGTCTTCACCATTATTTCATCCTCATCACAAGGCGCAGGTCGCCTACAGGAGTCAAATAAAAAGATGTGCACTTGGCCAGTCGATCATGTCCTTGGACATCGGCACTAAAAGCCATACAGCATTTTATTTCATTTTTTAGTACCACTATATGAGCGACACCGTGGGTCTGCGTTGCCTGTGATTAGTACCCACTTTGTGAGGAATAAGACAGGATTAGTACACCTATGTGAGGAACACCGTGAGTTTGCGTTGCCTATGAGTGGCGCCGTAATGTGAGAAACACCATAGGCCTGCGTTATCTGTGGGTATTACATTACCTGTGAGTAGTACCACAATGTGTGGGACACCGTAAGTCTACGTACCGCTACACGAGAAATACCATGGTTCTTACTTTTCTAGCAATAAGTACCATCATGAGGGGCTGTTGACCTGGATTTTAGACCTCTGTAGACAACATCATCATCGATTCAGGACTGTGCTTTGGAAGCAGCCCCTTGGTCAGTATACACTATTATTTTAAAATCGTTTCTGGGAAGGTGGGGCATTGCGGTTCGATCCCACAGATTGTTTTAAGTTCATAATTATTGTTCATCGTCTCTTTTGTTTGAATTCTAGTCAGTGGATTAATTTTGGAATTATTTTAAACTTTTAATAGTGGGAGTTAGATCCACTGATTATTAAATTCATATTCATCCATTCATTATTCAACATCATGTCTTGAATTCTGGTCAGTGGATGAGTTTTGTACTTTTAAATTGTAATTACATTTCGCCTCATTAGGGGCCGATGACCTAGATGTTAGGCCTCTTTAATCAACAAGCAGCATAATCATCATCGAATCCTAAATTTGAAATATATGCATCTAAAATATACGCATATGTATGCGTGTATAGGCACTATTCAACTTAATAATTCGTCCAATCAAACGCACTTCCTTGTCGGTTTTGGAGATCTACATATCGGCAAATAACATATGCATTCTCATACAAACGCGATGTCTAGTCATTACTCAGCACCACCAATGCCGTAGCAGCTTCCATACTGGCACAGCCATGAACAAGACTGAGACTTTGGTAGAAGCTACATTTTGCTCTGGCCTAAGTCAAGAGACGAATGAGAACATGTGTATTAAAAATCTGCTTTACGTCGCACCGACACAGATAGGTCTTATGGCGACGATGGAATAGGTAAGGGCTGGGAGTGGGAAAGAAGCAACCGTTGCCTTAATTAAGGTACAGCCCCAGCATATGCCTGGTGTGACAATGGGAAACCTTTGAAAACCGTCTTCAGGTCTGCCGACAGTGGGGTTCGAACCCTGTTCGTTATTGTTTCGATCTTTGCTTCGAAGGGCGAGCGGAGGCCGAGCGGATAACGGAGGAACACTATCGAATGTGTGCTCGCTTGCAATTCCTGTAGCGGTGCGCAACGAATGTGCTAGCGACGTAGTAAATACAGCTTTATAAGTATGAAGACGGCGAATACATGAAATATATACTGCACCCATAAGCGAATTTGGCCTAATTTAATTCACAATTAAATTGAATATTTCACATATGAGATACCACAGTGAGGCTGTGAAACTAGCAGTCACAAAGGAACTTTCTGGCGCCAGTCAGGCGGCGAGAAAATCCATGAAACTCTTCTCTAGGCACGACCAAAATTGGAAACCATCCTTAGGGTCCCTTCCAATAAATTTTATGACACCGCCTGGGAGCGGCGATCTGCTGGTCGTTCTCACGAGTAAAGCACGCGTTGAAGCCTGACCTACTTTGCTAGGACAATAGGGAACCAACGACTATAACCGCCAATTCTTGGGAGGAAGCGGATGCACCCACGTTTGGAAGGGCGCGAAAGTCTCAGCCAATCAGAATATTCTAAATTTGAATGAGCCGTCAGACCGGGAAATCTACACTCAGTTTCTCGCGATCTGAAGCCCGATGTGGTAGTGAAAAACAGTGTCCTGACTTCTTTATAATATTTGGTGAATTATCAGTGCCAATCTGTGGTTAATTAGTGCCTAATTATTAAAATTCAACTTCACGCGGAGGAGTAATAGGATCTAGAAGAGGGAGCTGTCATGGCAGGATGAGGCCATCCACCGGAAGAAAATAACACCAGTGACGCGCGCAGTCGTGTGGATTATCCTATGATCATTTCCCGCGGCGCAATATCACATGTGAGTCGGACAAAATTTAGGAAGTTTTGCATATAAATTTTGAAAACCATAACCTACGGATGTACGAGAAAGCGCTCCCGAGGACTAGATTATTACGCCACATCCCTTCCACGGAACTATTTTCCAGGTGGTGGGAGGAATTTCTACAAAACCCAGCGACCACAGGGTCGAGCTCTCAGTGTGTTTTTGAGTTCTCAGTCAAGTCAGTCGTTGTGAATTCTCAGTCAAGTCAGTCGTTGTGAACTCTCAGTCAGTCTCAGTGTTTCTGGAACTCTCAGTCAGTCTCAGTGTTTTGAGTCAACTCTCAGTGTCTTCAGAGTTCTCAGTTATTGTCTTGAGTACTTTTAGTGTTACTTCAGTATTCTCAGTGAATTTACGTTCGACAGAGTGACAGTGTGTGTCAGCAAATGCATTTAGTCAGCTTTATTTTGGCTGGTAAGGAAGCGATTAGACACTTGTAGGCATTTTTAGAAAGCCTTGTATTATTTACTTGGGAGAATAGCATTTCAGAAAATGAACATTTTCACAGACTTTTACTGTAAATTCAGGGAGAGTAGGCAAGAATTATACTTTCAACTCAAATGAACTCACATTACTAGTCGAGGGAAACAAGTCCATGTTTTTCAGCATATTTACATAAAAACATTTCTAACCAGCGGGGAGTGTTACATGTGAGATCAGTATAAAATTTTCTCCACAACATAAATTGTATTTAGCTTGTTTCTACCATTCTACAAACTGTTTGGCAAGCGAGATGTTTACGGGGAGAAACCAGTAAAGACAGACAGGAAGGTGATTGACTTTCTTCAATGGAGACCGCAATAGTCAACCTTGAGGAGACAGTAGGGTTAATGTACTGTAAGCTGTAGTGTAAACAGAGCTGAGGGATCGGCGAGCAGGCCACCAGGTGTTTTTGCAGGTAGATAGCGAGGCGACCATCCTTCTACAACAGGCAGGAGTCTGCAGTGGCATTTTCTAACTTTCACTGGAGTGAGAGAAATACGAGTGTTTTATGCTGTATAAACGTGTGTCACGGCATGGCAAGAATGTGTCAAATTTGCGTGTGTAAAAAAAATCTGGAATACCACATCAGCTTGAAGATGGAATTCTAATTTCAACCATGACAGGGGCCGGTTGGTGAACCGACCTGCCTCCACCATCACAGGTATGAGCATCATTATAATGTAAATAAATATGTAGGACCGTGGCAAAAATCGATGATCAATCTAGTTTAGAGTACTAGGCAGGGTTGTAAATAATTCACAGTCTTATAATACTGCTAATAATAATAATAATAATAATAATAATAATAATAATAATAATAATAATAATAATAATAATAATATTGTTTATGTTTCATTTTCAGATAGGCTTATTTTGTGCACTTTGTTTAAGGAGATGTTTGTTTGCGTGTTTTATGGTTGATTTTTGTAGTATGTCACTTTGACAGTTAGCCAGCTTTGATATTTTGATCTACGAGTGTTATGTCAGTTTATTATTATTATTCATCATGATTTTAGATCGTTGGTTTTGAGTCGATTTTGTTGGAGTTTTGATCTTGGGGACGCCGTCGCGATGATTTCAATGTTTATTTTGCTATTTTTGCGCATTTCACCTTGTTTTATGTTGCGGAATCATCCTTCTGATGTCCGGTTTTGATTGTACTTATCCCGCGTATTTTGCGACGATTTTTGGTAGACGCGAATTTTTATTTCTGGGTAGTTGCGGTTGCGCATGTTTCAACATTTGTGTTTTGAGAGGCAATCTCGTCATTCTTTGTTTTGATAGAAACGGTGAGCGCCATTGATGAGTCAGCTCTGTGATTTTTGTGATGTGTTAACAGTGAATGATCGAGAGATCGAGCTAGATGATTAATATCCCTGATGAGCTACGTTGATGATGGAAATATGATATTGGGACCATGTCTTGATTTGTCGTAAGAAGCCGTAATGTGCACGACAGATATTTGTGCCCGCCGGATACGAGCGAGGCTGTGTTGTGAGAATAATGAATAATAATGACGTCGTGAACTAATGAGTAAAAAGAATTGTGAAATGAAGAGCTTAACCACGTGTGTTAAATGTGTTACGACATGGGTTATGATACTACAGGCAGGAGCCTGTATTTGTTTAATTAATTCCATGGAAAGTAGATGCTCGATAATATGCTAGCTATTGTACAATGTGAACAGAGTGACAAGTCAATGTGTTTTGAATATTTATGTAGAGTCACGGATGACGTGAAGTAACAGTAATTTGTCCATCAAGGTTAAATAATATCATGTCCAGACATTTATCGTCTGAAATTTGAGATTGCCGTCAAATTCGCAATATTTCATTTTGCTACTCGCAGCGGGATATATTTTTCTGGTGACTCCGAGTTTGTTTTGCGCATTTCTATCCTTTTTATTTCCAGTAGGCCGCGATGGTGGGACCTAGTTTGCTTATTTGTTATCTTTTCTGTTTGTACTTTTACCGTTTATTTGTAGGACGCAGGCGTATGTGAATTATTTATATTTGATTTGTTGTAAATAGATAAGTGTAGCTAGGCTAGTTTTTTTTGATCTCTGTATTTTTTTCCCGGAGCAGTGTTTCTCCGTTAATTAACGTAATGATGTAAATACCATTTAGATGTTAGGTTTATTGGATCATCGATTATGTCACAGTCGAAATAGTAGTGGTATGCTCATACCAGGCATCTAAGTAATTACCAAACTTTCTTTTAAAATCCACTACATTTTTATTTTGAAATGAAGCGATCTTTAAAAAAACCAATTGTATAACACTGCCGCAATGAATGGTAAATAAGAGGGTATCTGCCTCCATCTAGTGGTGATACCACAAGTATGAATTAATAATGAAACGCAGTTAGCGGCAAAGTCAGTAGAAATTTTAATGTACAAGGATCGCTATCATTTGATAATGTTAACATCAGGCATTTGGCCTAAAATTTCTGTTTATTTTAAGAAGTCCAGTCTATCACAGACATGCAAATGAAGTTTATAATTTAGATGAGTGGTTGGATACACTCAGAGTGATGTTTCGATAATTAATTTGGTTTATTCATGAGGTGTTGAATAAGACAACAGTTATGTAGGAAATGAAGTGTGATGTTCATGGTTGTTCTGTTTTTCTTCGAGTTATTTCCTTAAGGGATACACTTGCCTCGTGCAGACCATGATTATTTAAATTTGGGTATTTTACCAAATGAACCACATGTACTTAAACATTTAATAACTCCTATAAGTCAGTGGTTTGGTGGCATAACAGAATTTAATTTACTTTATTGTGAGTCAACTATTTTAAATTTATTTTTGAGAGATATGTTTCTCCGTAATGTATTTGTGTATTTCAAGAAGGTGGTCTTTCTGACCAGTTTTTTTAACTGAGTCATTTTATTAACTTGAAGACAGTGTCAAGATAGTCTGGTATATTTTAATTGAGGTGTTTGACCTTCAGTCAGTTTATTTAGGCAGTTTATCATTTGCTTTGTAAGGTAGATCCTTACTCTTTATATTTTATTAGTCACTGTTATTTCATTTGTTTACATTTTTTTTCACTAGTTCAGTTTACGTTCATTTCTCGCACTTTGCTTTTTTATTTAATAAATTAGTCTTTTATTTAAATTTTAATTCAGTCTTGGGTACCGTCATTTTAGTTAGTTTACCCCTTCTTTTCATTCCCTCACTCCTTAATCAGCGGGTGGCCTCTCCGGGGATAACGGACGGGCACGTCTGAGAAAGAAGAGTCTACATGCAGCGGTGAGTATAATTTACATGTCATTTATTACAGGAGCAGCCGGCGCACAGAAGAAAGAAGAGATCACCGCAGTTGTTGCCTTTAAAAGGGCACAGGGGCCGGAGTGAGGAGTGAAAAGCGTGCCGCCCAACTTTAGGGGCTAGATTTGCTTATCCCCGGGACTTTGCATTTTGCATTTTATTTATTTTGTACCCAGACTAACAGCCATGAACATAGATTTACTGAGTGTTAATAAATATGAATGCTGTGATAGTACTGTTTGACAAGTAGTGGTATTAATTATAAATGATATGTTTTGTATAATTTTATCCAAATTTAGGATAAAATTGTTTTGTATTGGTGATTACTATGTCTTGCATGTGTTGGAAGTAGGTTGGGGAGCCTGATGGTCTCAGTCGTATTCTCTCAGCACATAAAATGTCGATTAGCCAGGAGCAGTGGGACAGGTTGATTAAAACCATTAACGATTTAAGTGTAACAACCAGTGAGTTGAAATCAAGTCAGGCCGAACTCTCGAATAAAATAGAAAGCAGCCAGGCAGAATTAGCTATGGAAATTGTAAATAAGGTAGAAAGTAGCCAGGCCGAATTAGCTAACGAGTTAAAAAACACACAAGGCGAATTAAAATCCAGCCAGGTAGAGTTAGCCAATGAGTTAAAAGCCACACAAAGTGAATTGAAATCTAGTCAAGCTGAACTTGCAAATAAGATTGAGAGTAGCCAAGCCGAACTTGCGAATAAAGTAGAGGCAGTACACGGACAGGTTTTGGAAGAATTCAAGCAGTGTGAGATAAAGCTCGAGGAGAAATTTATAAAGAGCCAGGTTGAACTGAAGAAAGAGTTACGGGAAAACCAGGATAAACTCATGCAGGCGTGCAATGCAAACAGGCAGGAGACGATGGAAGAAATTAAGAAGTTAGCCGATGCACAAGCACAAATACAAGAGCAGTTAGACAGCCATAGCGCGACTGTTGAGGAAACCATGAGGGAAACCAGGGTAATGGTGCAAGATCAAGGCACGGATTTAGCTCGAGGTATCATACTCTTGGAAGAGCGTATAGATAAAATTGAGGATGAGACTAGAAAAGAGATGAATAAAGTATGCGTACAGATTGGAGAGACTCAGGAGAAAACGAGCCACGAAATCATGACCTTAAAGTCGGAGACCCAGGATATTACAAAGAGGTTAACCGAACTGTCAGAAAAGGTAGCGGAAACTGAGGGTGCGATTACACTCAGTGAGCAGTCAGTAAGACAGGAAGTTAACGAGGTCATAGAGGGAAAAATCCAGGCAATTAAGACCCAGGGTGAAAACCTCTCGACCTTGGTCAAGATGCTAGTAGACAAACAAGCTGAGTCCCAGGTAGCCAGAGAAATTAGGATACAGCCGCAGCATGAGCCGACACAGACCGAGCCGATAACACAAATATTTAACATGGAAAGGACAATGCCGGAAAGTACGCAGAGAACTGAAGCTTCCACGCAGATCATAAACATCGTGCGTACGAGTGACGATCAGCCGAAGAAATTTAGTGGAACGTCACAAATAACCCCAAAAGTATATCTTAGGGAATTGAAACAATATTTCCAAGATATTAAAGCCCCAGAAGACAAGAAACTACGCATAGTAGAAAAATATCTGGAAGGACAGGCGAAGACCTGGTACTACGGTTTCGTAGATACTTTTAAGACGTTCGCAGATTTCGAGAAGGCTTTCCTCGAAAGGTACTGGTCCTTATCCACACAACAAGCACTCAGGATGGACTTGTACACTCGCAAGTACATGTCGACACAGCCCACACGATACTTAGACTTCTTCTTAACACAGCTCGTCAAACTTAGACAGTTAGATTCTCCGGTGTCAGACGAAGAGATCGTGCAGACAATAATCAAACAATTTCCGTCGGACGTGCAGAGAATGCTCATTACAGCGAGGGTAGATCATCCAGCTCAAGTTGAGGCTATTTTAAGGGAGCTAGACGCTACATCCACTAACAATGTACCGCAGAGAGTGACCAGGCAAACGCAGGAACATAGGGCGTACCTAGCTAATGCCACCAGTGAAAATGCACGAGGCAAGGCGCAGGCAAACGGCCCGAATTCAGGCGCTGTATCGCGGCGAGATACGAACACGAGACGCCAGGAGGAAGAAATCCAACGTCCGTGGTTTAGAAAACCTAACTATCCAGACAGGCGACCGCGATACCAGGACAGGCAGCCATACCAAAGGAGGTACCTCTCACGTGACAGAAGGCGATGGGAAGATCGAGGGAGAGACAGGCCTTACTATCGCGACCCTGAAAGGAGATGGAACGAGAGAAGGAATTACCAGCGAGATAGGAACTCGGACCCGAGGTATCAAGAGGGGCGCCGATACATCAATGAACTGAGTAACAAACAGCAGCGCGATCCGTGGAAACAGGCAATCGAATCCCAAGACATGAACCCGGATATCACAGGAGCCGAAAGCCTCGAGTTCCAGCAAACAAGAAGGAGAGGAAGCGAGGACCGCAGACCGCTCAATCCGAATGCACCGACGTACGAGGGGACCGGTGCTAGAAAAAAAAACTTCAATTTCGAATTAGTAGCTCCATTGGACACTGACTCAGCCACACATTTAACCAATGAGAATGAAGAGTGGGAAGTAGCGAAAGTAGATTCATGGATAGCGCAGCCTGAGGACTTATTAAATGATGAATTCAAGCAGGAGAGCCCACAAATTTTACCTCTACCTGTGATTAAAATCAAAATTTACGGAACAAGTATTTTAGGACTTTTAGATACTGGTGCGAGTATCAGCATTATTTCGAGGACTCTGTTTAATGATTTGAAAGAGAGAATGAGCCTACCTGAGATCCCGGTCTCGACAGTAAAAATAAAAGGGATTGTGCCAGACAAGGTGACTACCTGTAAGTCCCAGACATACCTGGAGATGACAATAGGGAGCTCAACCTACAGTCATGCATTCATCATAATGGCCAGAGTTAACTACAACGTAATTCTTGGAGCTGATTTTCTAAGGGAAACACATGCCGTCATTGACCTTGCAGGGGGCGTTGTGAGATTCCGAAGGAATGGAGGTCACGACAAGGTGGCAATAAATCCGGAAACTGATGAGGACGAAGCAGATAACAGTACTGACGGAGACTTCCGTGATATCTTAGGAACCGAGCATGCGGATGAACAGTTAAATATTTTGGACCATGAGGGGATTTTTACAGACATTTTTATGGTTGATACTGCAGAAGATATTGAAAATTTAATCAATGACAAGGTTGCAGAGTTTAAAGGGACGAAAGAACAGAAAGATCAATTAAGAGCCTTCTTAATTGAACATCAGGCCGTGTTCGATTCCAAAGTAGGCCTCATCCCTAATTTTACATACGTTTTCAATGTTTTGGACTGGGAACCATACAAACGTAAGCCGTATCCAGTGCCAGAAAAATACCACGAGGAGGTCAAGCAAATTATCAAACAAATGGAAGAAAACGGGATCATCTCGAAGCGACCTACTCCGTACGTGAACAGCCTTGTCATAGTAAAGAAAGCCGACAATTCCCTGAGGCTGTGCCTCGACGCTCGTCAATTAAACTCCAAATTAATCCCAGAGAATGATCAAGCCATGCCCATTAAGGACGCAATTCGTCGATTTAGAGACATGGAAATTTTCACAGGTGTGGACCTGACCAGTTCTTTTCACCATATCCTTCTGCATGATAAGTCGAAATTGTTAACAGGGTTTATGTTTGATCAACAGACCTATGTTTTTGAAAGACTCCCGTTCGGAACCCGCAATTCTTCTAGCGCTCTCATACGGGCACTTGACAGGAACCTAACAGACGAAGTCAAAGCAGTTACTACTTTGTACATCGATGACATGATAATCGCAACTAAAACCTTTGAAGAAAACCTCCAAAATTTAGGCAAACTGTTTAAAAACCTTATAGAAACTGGATTCAAGGTAAATATCAAGAAATCACACTTCTGTCAGCCGGAAATCCTATTCCTAGGACACGTGATAGACGGCAAGGGAATCCGACCAAATCCGGTCAAGTTAGAAGCGATAAGTAACTTCCCTAGACCTACCAAGGTGAAACATGTTCGCCAGTTCCTTGGTATGTGTCAATTCTTTAGAGAACACTGTAAAAATTTCACCGAAGTCGTAGCACCACTACAAGACCTGCTATGTAAGAATAACAGATGGAAATGGACACAGGAAGCAGAGACAGCGTTCACATGTACTAAAGAACTGTTAGCCAGGAGCATACAATTAGCGTATCCTGATTTTAACAGACCATTTATCCTTCAGACAGACGCATCTAAAGTGGGCGTAGGTGCAGTTTTATTCCAGGAACAGGACAATGAATGTAAAACCAAGGACTATTTAGGCTTTTATAGTAGAAAATTGAGGTCACACGAACGGAACTACACAACTACAGAGCTGGAAATGCTAGCTATAGTCCAAGCCCTACAGCACTGGCGGAAAGTTATTTATGGATTTCCAATCGTCATAAGAACCGACCATAAAGCTTTAACGTTCATGTTAAAATCAGCTGTTTCATCTGACAGAATTACTAGTTGGTCACTGTTCGTGCAGCAATTTAATTTCACCATTGAACACTGTACCGGCAAGGCAAACATCTTAGCAGACGCCTTAAGCAGGAACCCTAATAAACGTGAAGAGCAGGTAAATTATGTGGACTTAACCCAGGAAGACCGAAATGTACTACTCCGACTGAGCCAGTTACCAACCTTTCAACAGGCTGATCCAACCTTACAGCCGATTATCCAGTATTTCCAGGGAACAATTCAACAAGGGGACCCTCGTTATGACGAAATTCACAAGGCCGCACAAGAATACAGATTGTTAAATAATCAATTGTTAAAATACGCAGATAAGGATCATACTAAATTAAAGATTGTCGTCCCGAAAGAATTACAGGAAGAGCTAATATGGCATGTACACCGTGTTATTGGGCACGGAGGTATTGATAAGACCGTGGCCACAATTCAGGAAACTTTCATCTGGAAAGACCTAAGGAAAACTGTCAGGGATGCAATAGTTACATGCGACACTTGCCAGCGTGTCAAGGCGAACTCCTATCTTTTAAAACAGAAACCAATTCCCATTCTACCGTCAAAGCCCCGTGAGTTATTCGCGATGGATATTTATGGAAAAATCCCGAAATCACGGAGAGGCAATCAGTTCATATTAGTCACCATGGATGTATTTTCCAAATTTACAAACCTTTCTCCAATGCAAAAGGCCAATACTAGGTCAGTTTTAAGATGCATTAATAGGGAAATAATTCCGGCCATGGGAAAACCGGAGAAATTATTAACAGATCACGGAACCCAGTTCACCTCCGCAGAGTTCAAAACAGGTTTAAGGCAATTAGGAATACAGCATGTTCTGAGTTCAACACGTCACCCAGAGTCGAATCCGGCAGAAAGAGTAATGAAAGTCATCGCAAAATTCAGCAGAATTTATATCCCAGAACAACATTGGCGATGGGTCGATATTCTCCCATTGATCACTGACTGCATAAACAATACTGTCCATGAAGCAACAGCGAAAATCCCAGCCACGGTGCATAATGGCTTACAACCGGCCAGGCCGTGGTGTCCAGTCGTCAATTGTCCGCCTGAACCCCTATTATCCCCGGAACTATGTACACAACAGGTACGGGAGCACTTAAGAGAGCAAGCTGACCGCAGGCTGAGAAGAGTCCGAAGAAAAAATTATCACAAGCCATTAAGGGTAGGTGAAATGGTATTGATCCGTAGACCAGCCATCTCCGATCCTGAAAGGAAGTATTACGCAAAATTCGCACCATTGTACATCGGTCCTTACAGCATTGTCCAGGATATGCAAAACAATGCATATAAAATTAGAAGTTTAGATGGAGAAAATGAAATGATTATGAATGCAGCCAATCTTAGAACCTACCGAATAGCACCAGGCGCAGCTCAAGTGAATCTCGTGGAAAAACCAAGGAGCTCAAACGCAGGAGAAGACGCAAGTTCCGGCACGGAAGAAGAAGATGATGATGATGACCCGTGTACCGAAGCAGAAGAAGAAGATGATGATGATAACCCGTGTACCGAAGCAGAAGAAGAAGATGACCAGGAAACCCTATCAACGAACCCAGGAGACGACAGTCATTTCGAGATTGAGACAGGTCAACAGGCAGAAGAGAATTGTCCGGAATGCGAACAGAACTCAGCCGAGATACTAGCAGTCATGAAACAGATTGCAGATGACCTCGAGAAAGAGAACAAACTATTAGAGAGAGAAATCAGAGAGAAACTCAGACATAAGCAGATGTATACTTCATAGTCAGGAGTATACATTCGCTTATGGCTGCAAGTATGTCTAGAATATCAGTGGTTGAATTGAGAAATCTTCCACTATCGCGTAAGATTTCTAACGGCGTAAGGGGGCATTGCACCCATAAGCGAATTTGGCCTAATTTAATTCACAATTAAATTGAATATTTCACATATGAGATACCACAGTGAGGCTGTGAAACTAGCAGTCACAAAGGAACTTTCTGGCGCCAGTCAGGCGGCGAGAAAATCCATGAAACTCTTCTCTAGGCACGACCAAAATTGGAATCCATCCTTAGGGTCCCTTCCAATAAATTTTATGACACCGCCTGGGAGCGGCGATCTGCTGGTCGTTCTCACGAGGAAAGCACGCGTTGAAGCCTGACCTACTTTGCTAGGACAATAGGGAACCAACGACTATAACCGCCAATTCTTGGGAGGAAGCGGATGCACCCACGTTTGGAAGGGCGCGAAAGTCTCAGCCAATCAGAATATTCTAAATTTGAATGAGCCGTCAGACCGGGAAATCTACACTCAGTTTCTCGCGATCTGAAGCCCGATGTGGTAGTGAAAAACAGTGTCCTGACTTCTTTATAATATTTGGTGAATTATCAGTGCCAATCTGTGGTTAATTAGTGCCTAATTATTAAAATTCAACTTCACACGGAGGAGTAATAGGATCTAGAAGAGGGAGCTGTCATGGCAGGATGAGGCCATCCACCGGAAGAAAATAACACCAGTGACGCGCGCAGTCGTGTGGATTATCCTATGATCATTTCCCGCGGCGCAATATCACATGTGAGTCGGACAAAATTTAGGAAGTTTTGCATATAAATTTTGAAAACCATAACCTACGGATGCACGAGAAAGCGCTCCCGAGGACTAGATTATTACGCCACATCCCTTCCACGGAACTATTTTCCAGGTGGTGGGAGGAATTTCTACAAAACCCAGCGACCACAGGGTCGAGCTCTCAGTGTGTTTTTGAGTTCTCAGTCAAGTCAGTCGTTGTGAATTCTCAGTCAAGTCAGTCGTTGTGAACTCTCAGTCAGTCTCAGTGTTTCTGGAACTCTCAGTCAGTCTCAGTGTTTTGAGTCAACTCTCAGTGTCTTCAGAGTTCTCAGTTATTGTCTTGAGTACTTTTAGTGTTACTTCAGTATTCTCAGTGAATTTACGTTCGACAGAGTGACAGTGTGTGTCAGCAAATGCATTTAGTCAGCTTTATTTTGGCTGGTAAGGAAGCGATTAGACACTTGTAGGCATTTTTAGAAAGCCTTGTATTATTTACTTGGGAGAATAGCATTTCAGAAAATGAACATTTTCACAGACTTTTACTGTAAATTCAGGGAGAGTAGGCAAGAATTATACTTTCAACTCAAATGAACTCACATTACTAGTCGAGGGAAACAAGTCCATGTTTTTCAGCATATTTACATAAAAACATTTCTAACCAGCGGGGAGTGTTACATGTGAGATCAGTATAAAATTTTCTCCACAACATAAATTGTATTTAGCTTGTTTCTACCATTCTACAAACTGTTTGGCAAGCGAGATGTTTACGGGGAGAAACCAGTAAAGACAGACAGGAAGGTGATTGACTTTCTTCAATGGAGACCGCAATAGTCAACCTTGAGGAGACAGTAGGGTTAATGTACTGTAAGCTGTAGTGTAAACAGAGCTGAGGGATCGGCGAGCAGGCCACCAGGTGTTTTTGCAGGTAGATAGCGAGGCGACCATCCTTCTACAACAGGCAGGAGTCTGCAGTGGCATTTTCTAACTTTCACTGGAGTGAGAGAAATACGAGTGTTTTATGCTGTATAAACGTGTGTCACGGCATGGCAAGAATGTGTCAAATTTGCGTGTGTAAAAAAAATCTGGAATACCACATCAGCTTGAAGATGGAATTCTAATTTCAACCATGACAGGGGCCGGTTGGTGAACCGACCTGCCTCCACCATCACAGGTATGAGCATCATTATAATGTAAATAAATATGTAGGACCGTGGCAAAAATCGATGATCAATCTAGTTTAGAGTACTAGGCAGGGTTGTAAATAATTCACAGTCTTATAATACTGCTAATAATAATAATAATAATAATAATAATAATAATAATAATAATAATAATAATAATAATAATAATAATAATAATAATAATAATATTGTTTATGTTGCATTTTCAGATAGGCTTATTTTGTGCACTTTGTTTAAGGAGATGTTTGTTTGCGTGTTTTATGGTTGATTTTTGTAGTATGTCACTTTGACAGTTAGCCAGCTTTGATATTTTGATCTACGAGTGTTATGTCAGTTTATTATTATTATTCATCATGATTTTAGATCGTTGGTTTTGAGTCGATTTTGTTGGAGTTTTGATCTTGGGGACGCCGTCGCGATGATTTCAATGTTTATTTTGCTATTTTTGCGCATTTCACCTTGTTTTATGTTGCGGAATCATCCTTCTGATGTCCGGTTTTGGTAGACGCGAATTTTTATTTCTGGGTAGTTGCGGTTGCGCATGTTTCAACATTTGTGTTTTGAGAGGCAATCTCGTCATTCTTTGTTTTTGATAGAAACGGTGAGCGCCATTGATGAGTCAGCTCTGTGATTTTTGTGATGTGTTAACAGTGAATGATCGAGAGATCGAGCTAGATGATTAATATCCCTGATGAGCTACGTTGATGATGGAAATATGATATTGGGACCATGTCTTGATTTGTCGTAAGAAGCCGTAATGTGCACGACAGATATTTGTGCCCGCCGGATACGAGCGAGGCTGTGTTGTGAGAATAATGAATAATAATGACGTCGTGAACTAATGAGTAAAAAGAATTGTGAAATGAAGAGCTTAACCACGTGTGTTAAATGTGTTACGACATGGGTTATGATACTACAGGCAGGAGCCTGTATTTGTTTAATTAATTCCAGGGAAAGTAGATGCTCGATAATATGCTAGCTATTGTACAATGTGAACAGAGTGACAAGTCAATGTGTTTTGAATATTTATGTAGAGTCACGGATGACGTGAAGTAACAGTAATTTGTCCATCAAGGTTAAATAATATCATGTCCAGACATTTATCGTCTGAAATTTGAGATTGCCGTCAAATTCGCAATATTTCATTTTGCTACTCGCAGCGGGATATATTTTTCTGGTGACTCCGAGTTTGTTTTGCGCATTTCTATCCTTTTTATTTCCAGTAGGCCGCGATGGTGGGACCTAGTTTGCTTATTTGTTATCTTTTCTGTTTGTACTTTTACCGTTTATTTGTAGGACGCAGGCGTATGTGAATTATTTATATTTGATTTGTTGTAAATAGATAAGTGTAGCTAGGCTAGTTTTTTTGATCTCTGTATTTTTTTCCCGGAGCAGTGTTTCTCCGTTAATTAACGTAATGATGTAAATACCATTTAGATGTTAGGTTTATTGGATCATCGATTATGTCACAGTCGAAATAGTAGTGGTATGCTCATACCAGGCATCTAAGTAATTACCAAACTTTCTTTTAAAATCCACTACATTTTTATTTTGAAATGAAGCGATCTTTAAAAAAACCAATTGTATAACACTGCCGCAATGAATGGTAAATAAGAGGGTATCTGCCTCCATCTAGTGGTGATACCACAAGTATGAATTAATAATGAAACGCAGTTAGCGGCAAAGTCAATAGAAATTTTAATGTACAAGGATCGCTATCATTTGATAATGTTAACATCAGGCATTTGGCCTAAAATTTCTGTTTATTTTAAGAAGTCCAGTCTATCACAGACATGCAAATGAAGTTTATAATTTAGATGAGTGGTTGGATACACTCAGAGTGATGTTTCGATAATTAATTTGGTTTATTCATGAGGTGTTGAATAAGACAACAGTTATGTAGGAAATGAAGTGTGATGTTCATGGTTGTTCTGTTTTTCTTCGAGTTATTTCCTTAAGGGATACACTTGCCTCGTGCAGACCATGATTATTTAAATTTGGGTATTTTACCAAATGAACCACATGTACTTAAACATTTAATAACTCCTATAAGTCAGTGGTTTGGTGGCATAACAGAATTTAATTTACTTTATTGTGAGTCAACTATTTTAAATTTATTTTTGAGAGATATGTTTCTCCGTAATGTATTTGTGTATTTCAAGAAGGTGGTCTTTCTGACCAGTTTTTTTAACTGAGTCATTTTATTAACTTGAAGACAGTGTCAAGATAGTCTGGTATATTTTAATTGAGGTGTTTGACCTTCAGTCAGTTTATTTAGGCAGTTTATCATTTGCTTTGTAAGGTAGATCCTTACTCTTTATATTTTATTAGTCACTGTTATTTCATTTGTTTACATTTTTTTTCACTAGTTCAGTTTACGTTCATTTCTCGCACTTTGCTTTTTTATTTAATAAATTAGTCTTTTATTTAAATTTTAATTCAGTCTTGGGTACCGTCATTTTAGTTAGTTTACCCCTTCTTTTCATTCCCTCACTCCTTAATCAGCGGGTGGCCTCTCCGGGGATAACGGACGGGCACGTCTGAGAAAGAAGAGTCTACATGCAGCGGTGAGTATAATTTACATGTCATTTATTACAGGAGCAGCCGGCGCACAGAAGAAAGAAGAGATCACCGCAGTTGTTGCCTTTAAAAGGGCACAATACATTCTCATTTATCGTTAGTGTTTTAATAATAATAAATTATTATTATCCACCTCTGCGGTGTAGTGATTAGTGTGATTAGCTGCCACCCGCGGAGGCCCGAGTTCGATTCCCGGTTCTGCTATGAAATTTGAAAAGTAGTATGAGGGTTGGAACGGGGTCCACTCAGCCTCGGGAGATCAATTGAGTAGAGGAGGGGGGTTCAAATCCCTCCTCAGCTATCCTCGAAGTAGTTTTCTGTGGTTTCCCACTTCTCCTCCAGGGAAATGCCGGGATGGTACCTAACGTAAGTCCACGGCCGCTTCCTTGTCTATCCCTTCCCAGCGTCCCATTCCCCCACAAGACCCCTGTTCAGCATAGCAAGTGAGGCTGCCCGGGCGAGGTACTGGTCTTCCTCGCCGACCACCGGGCGAGGTGGCCGTGCGGTTAGAGGCACACAGCTGTGAGCTTGCATCCGGGAGATAGTGGGCTCGAGCCCCACTGTCCGCAGCCCTGAAGGTGTTTTTTTCCGTTTTCACACCAGGCAAATGCTGAGGCTGTACCTTAATTAAGGCCACGGACGTTTCCTCCCCACTCCCAGGCCTTTCCTGTCCCATCGTCGCCATAAGACTTAACTGTGTCGGTGTGATGTAAAATATATTGTAAAAAAAAGGTATCCCCGACCCAAGTCTCACGCTCCAGGACACTGCCCTTGAGGCGGTAGAGGGTAAAACCAACCCTGGAGGCTAAACGGAAAGAAATATTATTATTGTACATCCCATTAATCACTTCCGTGGTTTTCCTGCGACGTCGAAGTGCCGATATTTTGTCCCACAGGAGTTCTTTAATGTGCCGGTAAACCTGCCGATATGAGACTGTCGCATTTGAGCACCTTCAAGTACCACCGAGCAAAGTCAAAACTGAAACCGCAAACTTCAGCTCAGGCCAGCGCTCTACCGTCTGAACTACTCAGTCCAGTACAGCATATAAACAATTCAATCAGTTCTTACTCTTTAAGTAATAAATGAGCTACGAGTATAATTCATGTATATAATACATGTTGACATGCAATGGAATATAATTATTACTTAAATATTTCTACTATTAATAATACTGTAAATGCATTTGCAAGGGTATGATCTATGGCAATATTCAATCTACATTATTCTATCCACCTGCACCTATTGCAAACTGAATTTCAGCTGACAAAAATCTGTTATTCATAGCATAACAAATAATGCCCAATCTTGAAATGAATGCAGCATTTGAATGACGAACGTAGGAATACACATGCATCTGTGGAATTAGTACTGAAACCTAAATTATAATTCCACCCAAGATCACCGTTACTACATTGCCCACATCAAAGCATTTGAATTTTCCGCCAGTGAATTCAATCGGAGGACTACAGGAGGTCTCCGAAGGAAGAGTGAAAACAACTGCTCCGCTTCTACCGTTCCCAGTTCTAAAGAGAGCAATTGCAGAGAACTATAACTTTTTACCTAGTGCGATAACAATATTTGCAACATTAATATTATCCTCACCAAAACTCGTCTTGATTTATTTCATATCATGGGAAACAAAGAAACATTCAAAATAGTATTCCATTTCAGATATATTGTAACAAAAAATACATTATTGCTCTATTTATACTTTCACAAAGTTCGTTATCGTGGAAGTAATGGATAAAAGATTTAAATAAATTATCTACATCATTTAAAGAACATGGTATTTCGGTCATTAGTTGGAGATAAAAAATAAAATTGCACTAAAGAGTAACAGTGATTAATGACGATTTTTTTAAAAAAAATTGTCCATATCATGTCTATAAACATTGCCAGGTTGTATAGCTCGTGAGAGTCATTGTACGTAGTACATAGTTTACAGTTGCAATACGAGGTGGCGGTGGTATCACCGTAATTTGTATCGTCACCAGAGGCATGATTAGTTTTCGCATTAATTTATGTTCGATTTTGCGAAAAGGAAAAACTTTTTTGCATTATTTCACGAAATAGATCTTAACCCATCGCTTGAATTTCGCTGTAATCACTTTCAATAGTTATTCATAAGAAGTCAGTGAAACACTATTGATCATCATTCCTTGTGTAATCTTAATTAGGGCTCAATTATGGTCGGTGGTTGGTCTAGATGAAGAGTGGGTCTTCTCCCATAAGTGAGCACGGTTGGTCCGTGGTGCAACAGCTGTGCACTCTGACCGGCCAACCGAACACAGGACGGGGTGCCACGGCTCTACCATGGCTGTTCGCCTCTGCATTCGGGAGACGTGAAAGGTCTGGACTTCACGGCTTGTCCCAACCGTCGGCAGTCCTGAGAATGGTTTTCCGTGGTTTTCCATTCTCCTGCACAAAGGCAATGCCGGGACAGTTACAGTTCCTAGTAAAGGCCACGGCCGCTAATCCTCTCACCTTCACCGTGACAAATCTCCCGGCCTGAGAGACGGCGTTCCCGTCTAAGAGGCCCGCCTCCCCCTTCAGGGGAGGAGTGAAAAAAATTTATTAGTAGTAGTACTTTATAATAGTTTGAGCGATGCCTCGTCTATAACAATCACCCCACCACTCACTGTACAGCTAAACATCCCATACGCGGCACTGCAGTCAATAACATTCTACATCCCGATGTCCCAACACGCATCAAACACCCTGTGTCACACCTGTGACGCCAATCACCCAGTACACCCGCGCCGCTGCAGACGCCGCCCTGGACCTCCCCCAAACCAACCTGAGCTCAGTCATAGCCTCCATTAGAACCATCGACACGTCCACCAACCAGCCGTTCTCTTTCCTCGCCGCCTACAATCGAAGATCTCGTCCGTTTCTTAACCATTTCATTGCTCAATAGGCATCCCTACAACCGATCTTAATCACTTAAAAGCCATGGCAAATCAAAGCTTCAACCTTCACTTCTCAACCACTTATTCTGAATTAAATTCTAGTTTCAACTTCACACCTCTGGAATCCCTTGTCTTGGGACGCCCACAGCTCTCTCAGCTTAAACAAAAATAGGCTCTATCTTCCAGTCACTTACGCTGCCACTTATATTCTGTTCGTCGTAGGTTTTAAGTGTACTAAGAGAACAAATTAACGTATCACGTACTACCAGTCACAAATTCCACTATCTTCTTTAGTATTAGTACTTCTAGGCGCAGGATTTAACGGAAAGCTACCAGTCAGTTCCTTGTTAAACTGTAGAGTTAATTTATGAATTTATGTACCTGCAGTTGTTGCAAAAAACAAAATAACGTAACAGGCCTACTACAACTGAAGGGTAAAAACAAGTCATGACCAAAAAATCAATTACTCTCTCCCGTTATTGTGTCTGGCTGTTAGGTCATCAGCCCAGAGGCTGGTTGGATCCTCAAATAGCACCACCAAAGGTTATGCGGTTATAAGGAAACCGCAAAAACCAATGGCAGCACCAAAATGAGGCGTACTAGGCAAGACGAGGAATGAGGTAGTTTGCCATTGCTTTCCTCACTGGGTCAGAAAGTACTATTGCAGCACGACTGATCCTATGAGCAGCACCTTTCATAACACTCAGATGAACTGGTCATGCTCTGAATTTCATTACTCAGCACCACCCATACCCCAGCAGCTTCCATATTGTCACAGCCATGGATGAGACTGGGACTTCGGTGAAAGCTACACTTTACTCTGGCCTGTGCCAAGAGTTGGATACAAAAGTACTGTATCCATCAAGAAATGGCAGTAGGCAACCCGTTATTGTAAAGAACAAAATAAATAAAACTATAAAATGCTTAGCCAAGAGCCTAGAAACTCCCTCCCGCCTCCTACTTCTTCACATCTCTTTACCCATCTCCCTCTTCCATGACATCTCACAAACCTACCCGCATCTCTTGGCCAGAGAGAGGTCGTAACCCTCTAGGTGGCCAGACCCACCTTTTCAGGGTAGGGAATGAAAATATTTGTGATGATGAAGTTAAAGTATAGCCCTAATCAGGATTACATACCAAATTACCCTTTCAGTCTACAAGACCATAGCTTTCATCCTATACCGTCATACCATTACAGGATTTCCTGCAATATTAAAACGAACATGTATTTCTGTCGAACTGAGAAATCCTTATTCTCTCTTCTTTTTCCCTTCACACACGTAATATTGGAATACAACTCCAAGCTCGGTATTTTCCATTAATTTCGCTACAGTTTTGCACTTATCGCAAAATAAGTAAAGTTCGCAATAGCCTGGCCCCTTCGCTTTAATTCGCTGTAATTCGCGGAAAAGTAATGATTTTCTTAACCAAAATCGTATGATTCGTCAAGATATCTCAAAGTCGCTTCAAAATATTTTTGTCGCGTTTACTGTTAATGCGAAATCTTCGCGAACAGTCAGCTAACGACTGTGAGGTGGGAGTCGTGTGCAGGCATGTGCTATCTGCATTGACACATCTCATTAAGTAAAATATTAATAATACGATTTGAGTGTGGGCAGAGGTTGGTGATGATTAACGCGTTAATTTATAAAACATTAACCTTTTACACTGTAGCTGGGCTGAGTGGCTCAGACGGTTGAGGCACTGGCCTTCTGACCCCAATTTGGCAGGTTCGATCCTGACTCAGTCCGATGGTATTTGATGGTGCTCAAACATGTCAGCCTCGTGTCAGTAGATTTACTGGCACGTAAAAGAACTACTTCGGGACTAAATTCCGGCACCTCGGCGTCTCCGAAAACCGCAAAAGTAGTTAGTGGGACGTAAAGCAAACAACATTATTATTATTTTATACTGTAAACACTTCAATTAAAAAAGTGAAATTAAAATGAGTAGTGAAGATGTCGTGCACGAAATTTAATACTGAATACCTGAACCCGAAATGTAGGCCCGATACAGGCGTCAGGAGATATGCATGTCTTATTTTTCACTAAGGACATACAAATTTGATAGAAACACCTTTTTCTCGCAGTTCACTTGAAGTGCGTGATCAATATCTCACTCCATCGTAATTATTGTAGGATGAATGATCAGAACATTTACTTGCTTTGTGTTTTAGGCTACTATATCAGCTCTTCTGAGGAAACTGACTTCGGAAATGCATTGGACTCCTTAATGCTGACAGTTTTAATGGTGGAGGTTTATAATGAAAAAATATTCGAACGAGGTGGTTCACTTGCCACTTGTCAGACAAGGTGACCTGTTTCTTTCAAGTGTCACTCAAGAGAAGATTGCAAAACAAGAGCGGAAAAGTGCGAGTTGTAGTCGGTATCTCACAGAGTTTAGGGTTCATAATAGAAAATAGAAGAGTACAGCTTATAAAATGATCTCCTACTGTATCCTTTGATCGAGAGAAGCGCGGGAATTTGAATTTTCTGGAGATATAATGGAAATTAATCATGGTTAACCTTTATTCATGTAAGAAGTCGTCTTAGTTCAGGCTGTGAAGGTCCTTGGAGGAGTGGAAGGCTTCCATTGTCAGTAACCCCATCACTTAGTGTGGGGTAAACGGATTAGATCTATGAATGGTGCGGCGGAAGTGACTCTGATGACTTCCAAGCTCACATTGGTGAGGTCGATCCCGGTACAGCTTGGTGGGCACGCTTCTTTCCTTCATCTTTCCTATCCGACCTCCCTTGGTCAACTCTCATTCTCTCTGCCCGGCTAAGTGGCTCAAACGGTTGAGGCGCTATCGACACGAGGATGGCGTATTTGAGCACCTTCAAGTATCACCTACCTGTGTTGGGAACGAACCCCTCAACTTTGACTCAGGAAGCCAACTGAAAGTCAGCTGACAATTTTAATACTATTACATTTGACTACAATACAAGCCTCCGTGGCTCAGGCAGCGGCGCGTCGGCTTCTCCCCGATGGGTTCCGTGGTTCAAATCCCGGTCACTCCATGTGAGGTTTGTGTTGGGCAAAGCGGAGGCAGGACAGGTTTTTCTCCGGGTACTCCGGTTTTCCCCATCATCTTTCATTCCAGCAACACTCTCTGTTATCATTTCATCTATGTCCGACTCGTTGGCTGAATGGTCAGCGTACTGGCCTTCGGTTCAAAGGGTCCCGGGTTCGATTCCCGGCCGGGTCGGGGATTTTAACCTTCATTGGTTAATTCCAATGACTCGGTGGCTGGGTGTTTGTGCTGTCCCCAACATCCCTGCAACTCACACACCACACATAACACTATCCTGCACCACAATAACACGCAGTTACCTACACATGGCGGATGGCGCCCACCCTCATCGGAGGGTCTGCCTTACAAGGGCTGCACTCGGCTAGGAATAGCCACACGAAATTATTATTATTTCATCTATAATTCATTAATCATTACCCCAGAGGAGTGCGACAGGCCTCGGCAGTTAGCACAATTCCTACCCTCGCCGCAAGATGGGGGCTTCATTCATTCCATCCCTGACCCGGTCACTAATTGGAAAACAGGTTGTAGGCATTTTTATTTGACTAAAATCTTTGACTGCGTGTGGACATACTTCTGGCGAAGTTAGAATCGTTGAATTTTACAGTCAATGTAATAGCATGGATAAAATATTTTCTCTGAAATTGTAACCCGTGTGTTTACATCGCCGAAAGAATGTCCTCATGGAAGCAGAGACGCCTCAGGGTTTTAGAATTTCTCCTATTCTCTTCTTGCTCTATGTTAACAACATTTTATGATTTAAATCTGTACATATTTATGATCTATACGCATACGATGTACAGGTCTATGCTCACGCGGAAGTAACTGATATTCACGAAGCTATCATATGTCAAATTAATTAAGAAATCGCGCGTTCGAACTTTGGAGTACAGTAGATTAAACGGACTCAGAGAATCTGAAATTATAATGATATGAACATCTAAAACCCATTAACACTAAATGAATGTAAATGTGCCCCCCCCCCCCCCCTAGTAATGTTGAACCATTCTCACTTTTGAAAACAAAGTTAAAGGTTTAAGTTTAATCCTGGACAGAAGATGTAACAGTCATATGCCAACGAGTACTACATTCTCCCTTCACTCACTTAAATGAATGACATATTTACTACCTTTGAAGGTCAGAAGACTGTAGAATCAACAGCTGAGAACACTTCTGTTCGACTAGCGTGACGTCGTGCATAGCAGACTGCAGTAAATGGCGCCGTTTCTATGTACTTAGAATGCTCGTGTCCATTTTATAATGAACCTTCCTGTATTCTACGAGCTAAATCGGCTTAAACTAAACCAGTGTTGTAGCTATCACTCTCTGTTTCTACTTCACAAAATAATGTTTTGTTTGTCCATCCCTCGTCCCTTTTCTCTATGGGGGTCGTGCATGAGGGGAGATGAATCTGTCGTGGCGGGCTTTTATGACCGGATGCCCTTCGTAACGTCAGCCTCATCAGAGGAGTTAATGAGATGAAATGAATGGCGAGAGAAGGAGGAGGGTGAAAGCCGGTGCCGGCACATAGCCGACTCCTGTCGAATATCACCAAGGAGTCTGCTCGAGGTTTAACGTCCCCATCCGACGGACGAATCATTATCAACAGCGTCATATGCCCTCACTCCACATGAGAACTGCGGAGAGGTTTGGAATTTAATGCAGGATTTTGGCGCGCGATCTGGTGATCCGCAATTGTATAGCACCACCTCCCCTAACCTGCCGACCAACATTCTGATGGGGAAAATTTTTTGATCAACGGGACTCGAACCGGCTAACCACGGTGTCAGAACGTTTTAGACTTCAACACCTTAACGATCATGGCTACCAGACGGGCTACTCCACAGAATAGTATACGTGAAATATGAATCATGCTCACGCACTACTCCAGAAATACAGTACATCTGTGCACCCGGGATTCAATGTGATGGCGGGCTGATGCAGATATCAACGCTAACGGAGGACATTTTGAACATTTCCTGTGGTATGCTGGTACGTTCTGTTCCTGTGTGTTTCCCATTATTCTGTCCAGCTCCATAGCTAAATGGTTAGCGTGCTGGCCTTTGGTCACAGAGGTTCCGGGTTCGATTCCAGGCAGGGTCGGGAATTTTACCTTAATTGGTTAACTTTTCTGGTACGGGGGCTGGGTGTATGTGTCGTCTTTATCATCATTTCATCCTCATCACGAAGCGCAGGTCGCCTACGGGCGTCAAATCAAAAGACCTGCATCTCGCGTGCCGAACTTTTCCTCGGACACTCCCGGCACTAAAAGCCATACACCGTTTCATTTTATTTCCCCATTATTCTTCCTTCATAATCTGTTTACCCCCCAGGGTTGGTTTCTCTCTCGGACTCAGCGAGGGATCCCACCTCTACCGCCTCAACGGCAGTGTCCTGGAAAATCAGACATCGGGTCGGGGGATACAACTGGGGAGAATGACCAGTACCTCGCCCAGGCGGCCTCACCTGCTATGCTGAACAGGTGCCTTGTGGGGGGATTGGAAGATTGGAAGGGATATACGAGGAAGAGGGAAGGAAGCGGACATGGCCTTAAGTTAGCTACCATCCCGGCATTTGCCTGGAGGAGAAGTGGGAAACCATAGAAAACCACTTCCAGGATGGCTGAGGTGGGAATCGAACCCACCTCTACTAATTTGACCTCTCGAGGCTGAGCGGACCCGGTTCCAGCCCTCATAGCACTTTTCAAATTTCGTGGCAGAGCCGGGAATCGAACCCGGGCCTCCGGGGGTGGCAGCTAATCACACTAACCACTACACCACAAGCCGGACGTGTTTCCCATTATTAATGTAGCCTAGAGTTGTATAATAGTAAATTATACAGCAAGCCTATAATGGCAATAATTAGGACACGAGTACGTTTATAAAAGAAGCAAAGCGAGTTTTATAACTTCCATACGAGTGTCTTAATTATCATCATAGACGAGTTGCATACGACTGTTTGTGCTCGACGATAATTATAACTCTATTTTTTAAATATTCATACATTTCTGTCGAGATGTCGCTTGACAGTTGAGTTTACTGAACAGAGCTTTGATAGAAGGTTATCATAACCCAGCTTTTTACAAATTGTTTATTGTACAGTTGGTGAAGTGAATTTGCAGGAATGTGTCGTGTGGTTGTGGAATATTGGAAGTAGAAAGTGCGTATGTGTGTGCGACATGTTTGATTTTGGAAACATCTGCGAAGCCAGTGCGTTGAGCGCAGGTGCGATGCTATCCTAACCTAATTGGTCAAACAGAATGAAATTCTGAACTCTGATTGGTGCAGAACCTGTATCATAATGAAACTTGAACTATGATGAGCCTCATTAAGATTCAGTTTTCTGGCGTATAATATTTATATTTTTGCATCGTCGAGCATAAACGTGAGTTCTAACATGGAAACATACCGCTTCCTGATCCATGTCCATATAAGATATTTTCTTCTACATTTGAGGGGTGTCTCTCGAAAGTTTGGCCACACCACGTTTGTCACAAGAGTTGATTGCGCTGTGTAAGTGAATGGAAATTCAGTAGCGGCGACAAAGGGGGGCGAGGGGGGGAGTGGCCACCCAACTTTGGGGAGAAAAAAATTATTCCATTTTAGCCGTCTGAAACTAGGAATATAGGAGTAATTTTTTTATAAAAGCACTTTGTACAAGCCCTGTTTTCTTTTCAGCTAATTCTTTACTTTATTTTCGTTAATTATTAGCGGAAATACGCACAAAATGTCGCTCGTCGCGGCTAACTGAATTGCATAGCGCCACAACAAGTAGTGGGGACTTTGCATATGCTGTGAAAAAGGGTACCAGGGGTATAATTTTTTGCCAAGATCATGGACACTGAGGTATGATTCACCGAATTGCCGCGCACATTCGTCCGTCTAGCAGTCTATTTACTGTCTATTAGTTTCTTAGTGTATAGGCCTAGTCAAATACTAAATGATTTTAATTGCATAATCACGCCGTAGCCAACGGCCGTATCCGTGTTGAAACACCGGATCCCGTGAGATCTCCGAAGTTAAGCAACATTGGGCGTGGTCAGGAGTTGGATGGGTTGCTACGCGCTGTTGGTGGGGGGTAAGGGTATGGAGGAGCGGAAATGAACTGGCCATCCTACCGCACGTAAACTCCGGCTCAGGAACACCTCTGCGGAGGTTCGGACCTGCCTTCGGGCAGAATAACCTTTACCTTACCTAATCACGCGTACTTCTATTTAATTGTAATAGATGTATATATTGTTCCTTTGGTGAACTTTTTATTGTATAGTCAATTATTGAATCAGAATCTCAAATTATTGCCACACTTAAGTTGGTAAAACATTTACCTCTCTGTGGAAATTAGCTCGGAGAGCATAAATAATTCTCACTTTGGAGGGTTTTTCCTTCAGTTTATATGCATACACCATGCCGTCTTCCTCCCCCCCCCCCGCCCGCTATATCCCACTAACCCATGCACTTTTTGTTGTCTGTACATTTTTTGCCCCCCCCCCCTCCCTTCTCTTTTAATTCCCAATCGCCGCTCCTGAATGGAATCACTTACTTGTGGGTCCGTCACACTCTCCCACTCTCATTCAAAACAAAGCTCCTCCGTCTGTCAGCTGACTAGTCACAGAACTCAGCAGGGAGCCGTCAAACACAAACACGAGATGGCGTTCCGCACCGACAACGCTAGTAACAAGCTCCATTTGTTTTGCTAATTGGAGCTTTAGTTGGTCGCAAGCATGGCGATCTCCTCCTTTTGAAACTATGCTAAATTCGAAGTCCGCCTCTGTGGTGTAGTGGTTAGCATGATTAGCTGCCACCCCCGGAGGTCCGGGTTCGATTCCCGGCTCTGCCACGAAATTTGAAAAGTGGTACGAGGGCTGGAACGGGGTCCACTCAGCCTCGGGAGGTCAACTGAGTAGAGGTGGGTTCGATTCCCACCTCAGCCATCCTGGAAGTGGTTTTTCGTGGTTTCCCACTTCTCCTCAGTTGTATCCCTGTCCCAAAAGTCTGAATCTCCAGGACACTGCCCTTGAGGCGGTAGAGGTGGGATTCCTCGCTGAGTCCGAGGGAAAAACCGACCCTGGAGGGTAAACAGATCACGAACGAACTAAATTCGAATTTAACTCAGCAGCCATGAACTGAGCATACACTTTTTTAAATATATATATTTACAATTTGCTTTACGTCGCTCCGAAACTGGTAGGTTTTATGACGACGATTACGATGGGATAGAGAATGGCTAGGAGTGGGAAGGAAGCGGCTTGGTGTGAAAATGGGAAACCACGTAAAAACCATCTTCAGGACTGCTGACAGTGGAGATCAAACCCACTATCTCCCGAATGCAAGTTGATAGTTATGTCACTCAAAACACTCAGACACTTACTCGGTTGAGCCCACACTTAAAGAAAGAAAAGGATTGCAAGATGCTGTGTATTTTCAATTCTTCTATACAGCGTCGAAGCATAGACACAGTCTTTAGCTACCAAAGAAAAGATTCCAAGCTTTTGAAATGTGAGTGTAAAGAGGCTTTTGAAGATACAAATGAGGTGGGATTGTCAATCTCAGTTGATCACAGAGGTTATAAGAAGGAAGCTGGAATATCTTGGTCATGTTATGGGGTATATGCCACAGAAGGTCACTAGTTGGGATAGGGATGACATTCAGTATATTCCTTACCACCACCTCCTTCTCATGTTTACAAGAGTGCCCTATTTAACTTCTAATTCCAGTGTTCTGGGTTCGAATATGACAACTTCAAGTGGAATTTCCTATAAGACATGTACGTGCTGGTATGAAGAGAATCCGATCTCCACCCAGGGTTAACACGCTCTGATATTATTACTAGCAAATGTACCCGTGCTTCGCTACGGTATTCTACATTGTATACGGATATCGACGTAAATACTGTGCGTGCAGCAAATGAGATTGTTTTAAAATTGCATGTCTCTTAGCCTTATCCGAGAAATAGCATGGGGAGGTCCACATACGTTGTTTCCAATGTAAAGTGAGGGTTGCGGAGTTGTGATGATAACGCCAGGCTCACTTGCCTACTGCCATTCACAATCGAGTTGGCAAGTTTACATTATAATTGCAGGCCCCAATGCCTACTGCGCGGTCACAATCGATTTGGGGAGTTTTAGTTACAATGGCAGACCCATTTCCTACTTTCAGACAGGTTACAGTTGAGGAGTTTTTATTATAATACCAGGCAACTTCCCTACCACCAGTCAAAATTGAGTTGTGCAGTTATCATTATAATGACAGTCCCTTTTTACTGCTGCTAGCCAGCTTACTGCCAGTCACACAGAATTAGTGAGTTTCCATGAAAATAGCAGGCCACAATGCCTAATGCTAGTCAAATTTTAGATTGGAACATTTGTTTATAATGGCGGGCACCCTGGCCTAGAGCCAAACACAATAGAGTAGGGGACTTTCGAACAAAACTGCATGATCCCTTGCCTTCTGCAAGACAAATCGAAAAGTGAATTATTCATTAAAATGGTAGGCCCTCCTTACTAATGCCAGTTACACAGGAGTTGGAGAAGGACCCCATTCCTACTGCCAGCAGTCAAAGTCGGTGTAGGGAGTACTGATTACAATAGCAGACACATCCTTTCTCGATCTCTACAAATCGACATCAATGAATATATATACAGATGGACATACGAAAGTATATGAATGTTTACAATATTACAGACCTTCATTTACAGATTAACTGCTGCTAAACGGTACGTCATATCGACAAAGGATTGTACCGTAAGGCGCAGTATTTAGCGATCTAAATGGCTGGTCCTATGATATTTTCTCGCATCTAATCTATTCATGGGTCAGATTGAATCAAAAACGTTGAATAGGTTGAAATTTGTGTAAGAATATCTTACATTTCCATTACTTTTCGGATAATTATGTGACATAGCATTTGGCTCACATATGGGTACTGGGTGGGCCAATGTTCGTGTAGAGTTTGATCATACTATCTTTCCTGTAAGTGATTGAAATTATGCACATGAGAAGAAAAGGTTTAGAAATTAATTTCCATTAAGGCAGGTAGATTTCCATAAAGTTTGGTTGTGTGTATTTAGAGGGAGTGCAAAATCACGGTTTCGGTTTCGTATAAACCTCCAATTAGTTCAGGGATTTTGAAACAATATTTGCCCTAAAACCTCCCCAAAGGACAGGTGGATTCTAAATATGAAGTTTGGTGGAAATATATCCAGTAGTTTTCAAGTTAGAGAAAGACAAACAGACCAACAAACAAAGAAACAAACAAACAAACTAACTAACTAACTAACTAACAGACACCAAGGAAACCTACCCCTGGACAGATGGATGCTATATATAAAATTTGGTTCAAATATCTTGTTAGTTTTCAAGTTGTAAGAAGTACGCTTTACACGCACCCGCTGGGATTTGTACCGAAAAACGGTCCGTTAATGATATATCCCTTACTAAATCCTGTTATCGAAATGATGCACATGAGAAAAAAAGGTTTAGAAATTCATTTTCATTAAGGCAGGTTGATTTCCATTAAGTTCGGTTGTGTATACTTTGAGGCAGTGCAAAATCACGGTTTCGGTTTCGTAAAAATCCCCACTCAGTTCAGGGATTTAGAAACGATATTTGAGCTAAAACCTACCCAAGGAGAGGTGGATTCTAAATATGAAGTTTGGTGGAAATATATCCAGTAGTTTTCAAGTTATAGAAGGACAGACAAACAGACAAACAGACAAACAGACACCAAAGCTAAAAATGATGCAGATGGTCATAATTACAGGTGAAACGGATAACTGTACGGAAATTTCGCCAAAATCAATGTACAGACACACGGTCGTTACGATTTAATTTATGTAGATGACGGATAAGCATGAGCACGTTGAAAAGTGCAGACTTCCACTTCGAGATTCATATCTCCTAAACGGTTTATGATATTAAGAAACGGTTTGCGCCATCAGACGCCTCATTTATCGCTCTACATGTTTGTTTCTAAACCATTTCCTCGTATCTCCCATATTAAGGGGGTAAATTGAGATCAAATTTTGAATAGGGTGAAATTTGGGTGCATTTTTAACATTTTACATTACTTTTTGCCTACTTATGTATAAGCTAGAATCATGAAATTTGGTACACATATGTCCCTTAATCGTGCCAATGTGCGCACACAACGTTATGATCCTATCATTCTTATAAGTGTGTCAAACAATGAAATATACTTGTAAAAATCACCAAATTTACGAACAATCCAGAAATACGGCCAAATTTAACGTATAAGGGAGAGAGATACGACAAAATGTCACAGGACCAAAGTTGTAGATCACTCCGAATTGAAGCGACATTGTGCCATCCGTTTTGTGATACGACTTACCGTTTAGCCAAAAAATAGCTCAAAAGGAATGTCTGCACAGTCATTAAAATTGCCTCCATATTTCGATATCTTTGGGGGGTAAAAAGTGAAAAATTTGAACATCTTGGAATTTTCCCGTCGGTTAGGGACCAAAAGCTATAATTTCACCAAATTTCAATTGTCTACTTCGTCTGGCAGGTTGTGCCGCCATTTTGATTTGGGGGGATAGGGGATAAAAATGAGGAAATTCTCGAAAATTTTTAAGCCCACGAAACCTATAGGTTATCGTTTTGGATATACTATACGACTGTGTTCTTATGCTGAGCCCAAAATTTGAGCCCCCCCAGCGTGCCCCCTTCAGGGAATTTTGAGAATTTCCGATTTTTCTAGGGATCCTGGGGTCATCAGTTTCCTCCGTACAAAGTTTCAAATTTCTGAGATTTCTGGAAGTGCCTCATTAATTCACGTCTTTTTTCATTTTTAAATATTTATATATACATCGCTCCAGCCCGACTTGCTTTTATATATATAGATGACGGATAAGCATGAGCACGTTGAAAAGTGCAGACTTCCACTTCGAGATTCATATCTCCTAAACGGTTTATGATATTAAGAAACGGTTTGCGCCATCAGACGCCTCATTTATTGGTCTACATATTTGTTTCTAAACCATTTCCTCGTATCTCCCATATTAAGGGGGTAAATTGAGATCAAATTTTGAATAGGGTGAAATTTGGGTGCATTTTTAACATTTTACATTACTTTTTGCCTACTTATGTATAAGCTAGAATCATGAAATTTGGTACACACATGTCCCTTAATCGTGCCAATGTGCGCACACAACGTGATGATCTTATCATTCTTATAAGTGTGTCAAACAATGAAATAAACTTGTAAAAATCACCAAATTTACGAACAATCCAGAAATACGGCCAAATTTAACGTATAAGGGAGAGAGATACGACAAAATGTCACAGGACCAAAGTTGTAGATCACTCCGAATTGAAGAGACATTGTGCCATCCGTTTTGTGATACGACTTACCGTTTAGCCAAAAAATAGCTCAAAAGGAATGTCTGCACAGTCATTAAAATTGCCTCCATATTTCGATATCTTTGGGGGGTAAAAAGTGAAAAATTTGAACATCTTGGAATTTTCCCGTCGGTTAGGCACCAAAAGCTATATTTTCACCAAATTTCAATTGTCTACTTCGTCTGGCAGGTTGTGCCGCCATTTTGATTTGGGGGGATAGGGGATAAAAATGAGGAAATTCTCGAAAATTTTTAAGCCCACGAAACCTATAGGTTATCGTTTTGGATATACTATGCGACTGTGTTCTTATGCTGAGCCCAAAATTTGAGCCCCCCAGCGTGCCCCCTTCAGGGAATTTTGAGAATTTCCGATTTTTCTAGGGATCCTGGGGTCATCAGTTTCCTCCGTACAAAGTTTCAAATTTCTGAGATTTCTGGAAGTGCCTCATTAATTCACGTCTTTTTTCATTTTTAAATATTTATATATACATCGCTCCAGCCCGACTTGCTTTTATATATATAGATGACGGATAAGCATGAGCACGTTGAAAAGTGCAGACTTCCACTTCGAGATTCATATATCCTAAACGGTTTATGATATTAAGAAACGGTTTGCGCCATCAGACGCCTCATTTATCGCTCTACATGTTTGTTTCTAAACCATTTCCTCGTATCTCCCATATTAAGGGGGTAAATTGAGATCAAATTTTGAATAGGGTGAAATTTGGGTGCATTTTTAACATTTTACATTACTTTTTGCCTACTTATGTACAATCTAGAATCATGAAATTTGGTACACATATGTCCCTTAATCGTGCCAATGTGCGCACACAACGTGATGATCCTATCATACTTATAAGTGTGTCAAACAATGAAATATACTTGTAAAAATCACCAAATTTACGAACAATCCAGAAATACGGCCAAATTTAACGTATTAGGGAGAGAGATACGACAAAATGTCACAGGACCAAAGTTGTAGATCACTCCGAATTGAAGCGACATTGTGCCATCCGTTTTGTGATACGACTTACCATTTAGCCAAAAAATAGCTCAAAAGGAATGTCTGCACAGTCATTAAAATTGCCTCCATATTTCAATATCTTTGGGGGGTAAAAAGTGAAAAATTTGAACATCTTGGAATTTTCCCGTCGGTTAGGGACCAAAAGCTATAATTTCACCAAATTTCAATTGTCTACTTCGTCTGGCAGGTTGTGCCGCCATTTTGATTTGGGGGGATTGGGGATAAAAATGAGGAAATTCTCGAAAATTTTTAAGCCCACGAAACCTATAGGTTATCGTTTTGGATATACTATACGACTGTGTTCTTATGCTGAGCCCAAAATTTGAGCCCCCCCAGCGTGCCCCCTTCAGGGAATTTTGAGAATTTCCGATTTTTCTAGGGATCCTGGGGTCATCAGTTTCCTCCGTACAAAGGTTCAAATTTCTGAGATTTCTGGAAGTGCCTCATTAATTCACGTCTTTTTTCATTTTTAAATATTTATATATACATCGCTCCAGCCCGACTTGCTTTTATATATATAGATTATATCCGACTCGATGGCTGAACGGTCAGCGTACTGGCCTTCGGTTCAGAGGGTCCCTGGTTCGATTCCCGGCCGGATCGTGGATTTTAACCTTAATTGGCTAATTCCAATGGCACGGGGGCTGGGTGTATGTGTTGTCTTCATCATCATTTCATCCTCATCATGACGCGCAGGCTGCCTACGGGAGTCAAATAGAAAGACCTGCACCTGGCGAGCCGAACCCGTCCTGGGATATCCCGGCACTAAAAGCCATACGACATTTACATTATTATTATTATTATTATTATTATTATTATTATTATTATTATTATTATTATTATTATTATTATTATTACATGAAATAACTCTCAATCAATACATTACGAAAAAGACATGTATTTAAACGATTACTATTTTATTCAGGGGCACATTACCATCACTTGCTGAGAATAGCCTTTAGACACACCAGTGAAGGGAATGTTCTCTGTCGAAGTAGTTATTTCATATGCTAGTAAATCCGCTTGCACGAGGCAGTCACGTTGTATGCTTTATAACTGGGGAAAGAACACAAACATTGGATTTAAAAGACAGGAAATTAACACCCATGTTACTTAGCCAAGAGAGAGCCTGGTGGTATAATAGACAGGCTACTGAGTTTAAGAAAAGAAAAGATAAATATGAGGAGAATAATTTTTCGTTGAAGTTCTGAGCGATACGCCACTTCCCATGTAGCATGCTCTCGATTTCTGCTGCAGTGTATTTCCTTCCACCAATTTTCCACTCTAAATGCTTGATGGCTCCTACCGCTTCACTGCATCGAGGCTCTATGAATGTAGTACAGTACAAGACTAGTCGCTGATCCTGTCAAAGACAGCTTGTAGATGAGAACAAATGTATTAAAGTGATTGATGTACTTTAGTTTGCACCAGCACAATGGTAAGGTTATATCTCTGTCTCTGAAATCGAGGCTCTCGGTTCGTTTCCCGGCTCCTATAAGAATTTTAAGAAGGCAAGCATGCTTCTAGTTTTATCTCAATGTTTACATCGTGAACATCCGTTTTACGTGAAATCGGAATCACAGTGACCGAGCGAGTTGGCCGTGCTGTTAGGGGCGCGCAGCTGTGAACTTGCATTTGGGAGAGAGTGAGCTTGAACTCCACTGTTGACAGCCCTGAAGGAGGTTTTCCGTGGTTTCCCTTTTTCACACCAGGCCAATCCAGGGGTAGTGTGGAGTGTTGTCTGAATATGAAGAGGAGAGTATTGGAACAGACTCAAATTCACAGTCCCCGAGCCAGAAGAATTAATCACACGACCAAGCGAATTGACTGTATGCTTAGATGCTTAGGGGCGCGCAGCTGTGAGCTTGCATTCTGGAGAGAGTGGGGTCGAACCCCACTATCAGTACATAATTTTCCGTAGTATCGCATCATCGCCATAATATCGTCCGGCTTCATGGCTAAATGGTTAGCGTGCTGGCCTTTGGTCACAGGGTCCCGGGTTCGATTACCGGCAGCGTCGGGAATTTTAACAATAATTGGTTCATTTCGCTGGCACGGGGGCTGGGTATATCTTCATCATCATTTCATCCTCATCATGGAGCGCAGGTCGCCTATGGGAGTCAATTCAAAAGACCTGCACCTGGCGAGCCGAACTGGTTCTTGGACACTCCCGGCACTAAAAGCCATATGACATTTCATTTCATTACCGTAAGACTTATCTGTGTCGGGGCGACGTAAAGCAAATTGTCTCATGAGGACGACGGGGTAGGAAAAGGCTAGGAGTGGGAAGAAAGTGACCATGCCGTTAATTAAAGTGCAGCCCCAGCATTCGCTAGTGTAAAATGGGAAACCATGGAAAATCATCTTCAGGGCTACCGACAGAGGGGTTCGAACCCCCTATCTTCCGGATGCAGCCTACAGCTGCGCGCCCCTAACCGCACGGCTAACTCACCCGGTAAATGTAAAAAAAACATAGTTTGCCATTTTACCTTCTTGAATTAACATCATCAGAGTGTGATTTGATAGAATCTGATCATGTTCTTTTTAGAACGAAACATGGCATTCTAATTTTAATTCGCTTTCTTTTTTTCAGCTATAATTTTGTTACTATATGTTTTATTTTTCAGGTAGTTTATCAATTTATTTATTCAGAATTAATTTCGGCAAACTGAAGAGCCTAACAGTTATAAATTACTGAGTTGAAACCGAAAAGAGATATTGCATGTTGATAATATGCACAGCTAAAGAATCATGAGTTTGTATTCTTTTGCATATCTTTCTTTCTTTCGTTCTTAATCTGTTTACCATCCAAAGTTGGTTTTTCCCTCGGACTCAGCGAGGGATCCCACCTCCACCGCCTTAAGGGCAGTGTCCTGGAGCGTGAGACTTTGGGTCGTGAGGATACAACTGGGGAGAGGGACCGGTACCTCGTCCAGGCGGCCTCAGCTGCTTTGCCTTGTAGAGGGGGGGGGGGGTGCGAAGATTGGAAGGGATTTACAAGGAAGAGGGAAGGAAGCGGCAGTGGCCTTAAGTTAGGTATATACCATCCTGGCATTTGCCTGGAGGAGAAGCGGGAAACCACGGAAAACCACTTCCAGGATGGCTGAGGTGGGAATCAGATCCCTCTCTACTCCGTTGGCCTCCTCAGGCTGAGTGGACCACGTTCCAGCCTTCGTACCACTTTTCAAATATCGTGGCAGAGCCGGGAATCGAACCTAGGCCTTCGGGCTGGCAGCTAATCATGCTAACCACTACACCTCAGAGGCGGACTCTTCTGCACATATGGTTCAAATCTGTTTTTAATAGATAATTTTTTTGTTCATTATAAGTGCAGTACCCAGTGGGCTGTATTTATATTTGTAACCTTCTCGTATATAATATATATTTGGGTATCGCGTGCTATGCCGTACGCGGGGGCCGGGGGTCGGGGTGAGAGAGGGGCGTACCGGATTTAAACTCTCTCCCACCATTGATCATTTGAACTTCTATGATTTAATTGAAATGTATGTGTATGTTTAGTTCTCAGCCCCTAGATTAGTTGGATCCTCAATAGCTCCACCATTAGCTATCATAAATGGCCTACGCATCACTGAAGAGCCGTACTAGGGAAATGAAGATTGAGGTAGTTTGTCGTTGCTTTCCTAACTGAGCCAAAAGTTGCTATTACATATCAGTCTGTCAAGCCAACTGAAATGCATGCACGAAGCGACCCAATGAGCAACATTTTCATACCATTCATAACAAAGACTGGCTGTATAACGAATGGTATTACTAGCATCGCTCATACCTCAATCACTTTCAAATTGTCAATTTGCTTTATTTTTGTTTTATTCTCTGAGGAATTACCTGCCGATGAATCATGAGACAGTGAAACATCTAAGTTCAGCCGACTTTGAGTAATCATAAAATAAAATCATTAAATGGTCACTTCAATAATTGCAGGCGAAGGCTTACCCTAACCCGCAATACATTCTCTACTTAGCAGGTTGCTAAGCGACTAACACTTTTATTAATGTCTACATAATTAAAGTTGTAGGGGGTCCGCTGTCTGTAATTTCGTTTGTTTTGCCAAGTTTTAAGATATTAGCCGTTTTAGGTCAACTCAAGACCGAATCGGTGTATTTTATTTTTCATGTCTGTCTGTTTGTTCCACCATCACGGCAAAACGGCTGGATAGGTCTCGACCAAACATCATATTTAGAGTATACTCATCCCGGAGAAGGTTTTGATATCCATATAATTTAAACATCTTTGAATATACGGGGGTTTATAGGAAAAGCAGAACAGTTTTCCTTTTCCTCCAGTTTCTCTTACACTATTGATTTTCTATAAAATCCGTGAATTGTATGTGAAACGTCTCTTTATTATAAACAACTTTTGTTATGTTCATAATTTAGATTACTCTTCAGATGATGGAGAAAATTACTATTTTCTGCGGGTATCATGCTCTGCATTGAGTGACCGAGAGACCGACAACGAACCTACAGGTTACCATGGCAGCGTCTCTGGCTGGTTGCAGTAGGGAGGTAGCGTATTGCCATTTTCTTTATCATTGCTGTGAACTCGTGGTTGTTCCTTGGGTAGAAAGCAAGAGAGAAGTCAATCGGCTATTCTGCGGGATATTGACGGAATATCGTTAGAGGTTATAACCGTCCTCGAATAGCTTAAGTAATAACACTATAAGTCGTCATCTTATCTGATTACCTAAGAATCCCTGCACCTAAATTTCTCCTCTGTTATCGCCTTCTTATATCCGTAACTCATACCATCACAATTTATTGAGGGGCATTTGATTTTCCAATACATTCACTTGGTATTTAAATATTTGTCCTATCCGGCTGTCCTCAGTTATAATCCTATTTTCTATTAATTTCAAGTTTCTTAACTGTATCACTTTCTTCCTTAATATCTTCACATGTATGCGAGTGCTAATCCCAATACCTGGACAATTTTCTCTTTGAGAAAAATTTCCAAGCTATTAAAATGTATAACTTTTGGCTCCGGAAAATATCGAAATATGGATGAATTTTAATGGCTGTGCAGACCTTCGTTTCGGGTTAATTGGTGGCTAAACGGTAAGTCGTATTACAAAACAGATAGCGTAATCGCCATTCTATTTGGAGAGATCAACAACTTTGGTCCTATGTCTTATTGTCGTGTCTCGATTGTTGATAGGTTAGATAGCGCTGCATTGCTAAGTTACAATTAAATCTTTCGAACTCGACTGTGACTTGCATTATGAAATAGGGCCTGTCTTTATAATGAAAACTCTCCATCTCTATTGTGAATGGCAGTTTCCAAGTGAGCCTGCCGTTGTAGTAGAAACTCCCGAACTCGATTATGATTGGCAGTAGGAAATGTGGCCTGACATTATCCTCAAAACTTCCCCAATGCCTACCTTACATCGGAAACAACGTATTCCGTCCTCCCTGCTTCGTTTCTAGGATAGCGCTAAGAGGCATGCAATTCAATATAATCTTACTCACTGCCTTTACGGTAATTTACGGAGAAATCCGTATAAACCTACAATGTAGAATACCGTAGCGAAGCACGGGTACATTGGTTAGTTCTGATATACGTGACTTTCATCCTTACGATTAACACCTGCCAAGCCAGAGAGAATGCACTTCCTCTGATGACAGAAGAATACTATTCATTGCTAGATACTCGTAGATTCTCTGATCTTTCCCAGCTTCCAAATATATTCAACAGATGGCAGAGCGTTCCTAATAACTTAGATGTTGCTAAGAAAAGAAAAGTCTACGTGCAAACAGACCATCATTACATACGCCTTACCCATTATTTGGTAACACCTACCGAAGGATAACCTAGTTACACTAGAAAGAGTGAAGGCCATGTATCTTAAATGAGTTCTCTGCCTGGCAAAAACCGCTCCCTCAGACTAACCTATGAGCTCACAAGACAACCGTTCTGTATAGAGAACAATTAAAAATACCATTGCCTTCTACAACTCAGCACCAAGCTTTACATCAAGAACTGCAGGGTAGAAAGGTGATTATATTACATGGATAGCTTTTTAGATTTTAGCAGCCGGGCTGAGTGGCTCAGACGGTTGAGGCGCTGGCCTTCTGACCCCAACTTGACAGGTTCGATCCTGGCTCAGTCCGGTGGTATTTGAAGGTGCTCAAATACGTCAGCTTCGTGTCGGTAGATTTACTGGCACGTAAAAAGAACTCCTGCGGGACTAAATTCCGGCACCTCGGCGTCTCCGAAAACCATAAAAAAGAGTAGTTAGTGGGACGTAAAACAAATAACATTATTAGATTTTAGCAAACAGATGGCATGATGATGTCGGAATGGATGAATTCTGGCTACAAATTGTGGCATACCATAACGCGCTTTTTATTAAATGTTCATAAAACCATTTAAAATGGCAGGCAAAACAATATGACTACGGCAGGAATATCAAGACGAGTTATCTGACCTATCTATAACGAATTCTGAGGAGCAGCACAGGTCCTCTAGTAACAATAATCATCGCATGGTCTCAGCTATCATGTGCACGCAGTTTAATCTGAAGCCTGGGGGCTGGTTTCAATGTTCCGTCTAATGTATGTTGCTCACGGTAAAATTTTCTGTAAAATTTATTGTACAATAATTTAGTTTAATAAAATTTCTGTTGCTCAGGTATAATTCAAGTTTTATAAAACCTTTGATAAAACTTTTCATAAAATAGGACATGTTCTATCCCGTAAAATTAATTTTATGAAACGAACCAATCAGCGAAGCTGACATCACGATGATGCTGGCGCTACGTCGTGAGAAGATTGTGAAGCTCGATAGTAAACAAACACTCCTTTGTAAAATGGCAGGATCCGGGTGGACTAAGGAAGCTGTTAGTGTTTTACTGGACGAATACCAGAAATATCCTTGTTTGTACGAGGTTAAAACGCCACTTTACCACAACAGAAATGCAAGAAGAGAGGCAGAAAACACAATCGCCGAATTCCTATATGAATGCTGGTCTTCTAACCTCAACTAATTTTCGACCAAGGACAGCAATCCTCTACCTACTTCTCTTTTTTTTGTTCCAATCCCGAGTACAGCATTTCCTGGCATTTCTTTTCTTCCTTTTTACCACTGTACAACATATAATTGCAGCTAAAGCATCAAATTTTGCTTTGTTTGTTGGAGCCATACTCTCAAACACACTGCAAGTTGAACAGCTGATTCTTGGTTTAAAAGTTTATCAATAGATGGCAGCATATACACATCTAAATTCAGAAGTGAGTTCATAGATAGCCATCCTGCTGCTTCCACGGATTTTATAAAATAATTTCACCGCGAGCAACACAACTTGTTTTCACCAAATTTTTATAAAATTAATTGTACAACAAATTTTACGGAACATTTTACCGTGAGCAATAGGCATAACAGAGTTTTAATTACTTTTGTAGGTTAAACACCAAACCCCCTCTGTGGGTGGGAGTGGTAGAATAACATCCACGATATCCTTTGCCTGTCGTAAAAGGCGATTAAAAGGGGTCCCAGGGGCTCTGAACTCTGGAGCGTGGGTTGGCGACCACGGGGCCCTTAGCTGAGTCCTAACATTGCTTCCACTTACTTGTGCCAGGCTCCTCACCTTCATCTATCCTATCCGACCTCCTTTGGTCAACACTTGTTCTTTTCCGACCCCGACGGTATTACGTATTGAGGCTTAGGGAATCTTTCATTTTCACGCCCTTCATGGCCCTTGTCTTCCTTTGGCCGATACCTTCATTTTTTGAAGTGTCGGACCCCTTCCATTTTTCTCTCCGATTAGTGTTATATAGAGGATGGTTGCCTAGTCGTACTTCCTCTTAAAACAATAATCACCACCACCACCTTAAACACCAAATTTTCAACCAGATATATTTCACATGCAAATATCGAACGGTATGAAGTGTCGAATTCTGAATACCTGTGCCGGGTTTGATCTCGAGGTCTTAGGATACAGTGACCGACGGATCCACAAAACTAACTTCGTACGTGATAGAAATTACTTCCCTACTTCGTTCATAAGAAACCCAACAGATGTTGGAGCCGACCGCGGCAATGGTTATACCTAAGGTTGGATGAACATAATGAGAGTTATTATACGATGTTTAAAATCGTCACAATGGAGTAACAGTACGCAGGAATTATTCCAACAGGATCACTCATTACCAGTCTATATTTCTGAGGAGCAGCTCTCCAGCGAGCAGTATGGGAAGTCACACTGTTATGAGCCGTATCTTTGCTTTGAGGAAATGCAGGTAGTTATAAAAGCTAACATTATACAATTAAATCCCGAAGAAGGGCACTCATTAGCAAGTTGAGCGCGCACCTTAAGAGTAATAAACATTCAAACTGAACAATTGCTAGTGTGGTTTTTGCTCATCCCGGAAGAAGCACTGCTAAGTTCTCACCTTCCTGCAGGCTGGAATGACCAGCTAGACCGCAAGACATGGTCGCAATTCGTTGATCGCTCAAGGACCATTATTATTTATTAATATTCATCCACCTGGGAGCTAACTGTACAAGTGAAGAATGGGTTGTTCATTACAACTGATCTCCATGATGTCACAATGACAGTGAACGGGCGAGTTGGCCGTGGGGTTATGGGCGCGCAGCTGTGATCTTGCATCCGAGAGATAGTGGGTTCGAACCCAGCCCTGAAGATAGTTTTCTGTGTTTCCCCATTTTCACACCAAGCAAATGCTGGGACTGTACTATAATTTTATTAAGGCCACGGTCGCTTCCTTCCCACTCCTAGGCCTTTCCTGTGTCGGTGCGACGTAAAGCAATTTTTTTGCTAGTTGCTTTACGTCGCACCGACACAGATAGGTCTTATGGCGACGATGGGACTGGAAATGGCTAGGAGTGGGAAGGAAGCGGCCGTGGCCTTAATTAAGGTACAGCCCCAGCATTTGCCTGGTGTGAAAATGGGAAACCACGGAAAAACATTTTCAGGGCTGCCGATAGTGGGGTTCGAACCTACTATCTCCCGAATACTGGATACTGGCCGCACTTAAGCGACTGCAGCTAGACGTAAAGCAAAATTTTAAAAAAAGACAATGACAGTGCCGCAGTCTACTAAAAACTCGAAAACACTCACCGATGGAAGTGGTGATATTAGTAATAATGTTATAGTTTTTACGTCCCACTAACTACTACTTCAGTTTTTGGAGATGCCAAGGTACCGTAATTTTGTCCCGCAGGAGGGTTTTTACGTGCCAGTAATTTTACCGACACGACGTTGACGTATCTAAGCACCTTCAAATACCACCGGACTGAGCCAGGAGCGGTGATATTAGTAATACGGGCAAATATAATGGAATTTAAATGAAATATTTTCATTTTAAAAGTGCAGTTGGTGTTCCATTAGAAGCTTTGATTCATATCTCCATTCTTAATGCGTTTATCGTCCAGGGTTGGTTTTCCCAGGGACTCAGCGAGGGATCCCACTTCCACACCTCATGGGCAGTGCCTTAGAGTGTGAGACATTGGGTCGGGGGATACAAATGGGGAGAGTGAGCAGTACCTCGCTCAGGCGGCCTCACTTGTTATGCTGAACAGGGCCCTTGTGGGGGGATAGGAAGAGTGAAAGGGATAGACAAGGAAGAGGGAAGGAAGTGGCCGTGGCCTTAAGTGAGCTACCATCCCGGCATTTGCTTCGAGAAGAAGTGGGAAACCACGGAAAACCACTTCCAAAAGGGCTGAGCTGGGAATGGAACCCACCTCTACTCATTTGACATCCCGAGGCTGAGTTTGCCCCGTTCCACCCCTCGTAGAACTCTTCACATTTCGTTTTTTTTTTTTTTTCATTGGCTTTACGTCGCACCGACACAGGTAGGTCTTATGGCGACGAAGGGGCAGGGAAGGGTTAGAACTGGGAAGGAAGCGGCCGTGGCCTTAATTAAGGTACAGCCCCGGCATTTGCCTGGTGTGAAAATGGGAAACCACGGTAAACCATCTTCAGGGATGCCGACAGTGGGGTTCGAACCCACTATCTTCCGAATACCGGATACTGGCCGCACTTAAGTGACTGCAGCTATCGAGCTCGGTTCAAATTTCGTGGCAGAGCCTGGAATCGAACCCGGGCCTCCGGGGGTGGCAGCTAATCACACTAACCACTACACCAATAGTGAAAATAGCCCTTAGTCATTATTTTCAGTTATGCTGGCCTCTTCACCATTTTAAGTTGTTGTAGATCGGCTATTTCTTTCAGCTCTGACGCCCTAAAGTTCATAGTCACCAGGCGGGTTCAACAACCACATTATGAACGTGCACTAGAATCTCTTCATACAATGTGGTGTAGTGGTTAGTGTGATTAGCTGCCACTCCCACAGGCCCGGGTTCGATTCCCGCCTCTGCCAAAAATTTGAAAAGTAGTACGAGGGCTGGAACGGTGTCCACCCAGCCTCGGGAGGTCAACTGAGTAGAGAGGGGTTCAATTTCCTCCTCAGGTATCCTTGAAGTTGTCTGTGTTTTCCCACTCCTCCAGGCAAATGCCGGGATGGTACCTAACTTAAGGCCACGGCGCTTCCTTCTCTCTTCCTTGTCTGTCCCTTACAATCTTCCCATCCCCCAACAAGGGCCCTGTTCAGCATAGCATGTGAGGCCGCCTAGGTGAGGTACTTGTCATCCTCCCCAGTTGTATCCCCGACCCAATGTCTTATACTCCAGGACACTGCCCTTGTGGCGGTAGAGGTGGGATCCCTCGCTGAATCCGAGGGAAAAACCAACCCTGGAGGCTAAACATTAATGAAACTTATCGTGGTCAATAGCTGCCGTTTAGGGAATAATAATAATAAAATAAGAATAAGAATCGTTAGAGCTTTGCGTGATCCATTGGGTCCATACGCAAATAATAATAATAATAATAATAATAATAATAATAATAATAATAATAATAATAATAATAATAATAATAATAATAATAATAATAATAATAATAATAATAATAATAATAATAATAATAATAATAATAATAATAATAATATAATCCGTTCCTCATCACTTTCATTTTTAGTAGATTCTCGATTATTTTTAGTTGCACTAGTTGTATCACATGTGCCTAGTCGTTCATCTAAAACCACGTTTCAGAAGAATATAGGGAAACGCCTAATGGATTGCACATGCAGACTTTTGGCATCAAAACGTAGTGAACAAAATATGAACGGAATGCATTTTTGTAACCCAGCACAAAAAAAGAAAGTAGAATATTATACCATTTTTTGACAATGGATAATTTGGTATAGATGTTCATTCCCATAGGGAACCTGAAATATTTGTCCCGAGTGAGTAAATTTATAATACCAATATAAATGGTCCGTTATGCGTCTTGATGGGTGTGCTATTTACCAACTGATGAGCCCGACTTAGCATACTGGGGCGAAACGCTGGTAGCCAGGAATGATACTGACTGGAGGGTGATTGGGGATTTAAATGAGACTATGGAGTGGGTATGTGGGAAACTGGGAGTGAAATTTCTAGATCCTAATGGGTGGGTAGGAGAAAGGGATCTGCGCTCGGATGGCCTTCATTTAAACCGCAGTGGTACGTATAAGTTAGGAAATTTGTTTGGAAGGGTAATAGGGAGGTACATTCAGGGAAACGGGATGGCCTAGGGAGCGGTGATAAGGGAACAGGGAACTGGAAATCATGTAGGGATACATAAAATTGTTAGTGTTGAACTGTAGAAGTAGTGTAAAAAAAGGAATAGAATTAAGTAATTTAATAGATATATATTTACCAGATATTGTAATAGGAGTTGAATCATGGCTGAGAAATGATATAATGGATGCAGAAATTTTCTCACGGCACTGGAGTGTGTATCGTAGAGATAGGATAGGAAAGGTGGGAGGGGGAGTTTTCATCCTGGTGAAAGAAGAATTTGTAAGCTACGAAAAAGTTAAAGATGAGACACATGAAATTCTAGGTGTAAGGCTCATTTCTAAAGATAATAGGCAACTTGATATATTTGGAGTGTACAGATCGGGAAAGGGTAGCAGTGATGCGGATTCGGAATTATTTGATAGGATAGTCAGCTATGTGGGAAACGACATGGAAAGAAATGTGATTGTAGCGGGAGATATCAATTTGCCAGATGTCAATTGGGAAGGAAATGCGAACGACAGGAAGCATGACCAACAAATGGCAGATAAGTTAATATGGGAAGGACAGCTGATTCAGAAAGTGATGGAACCAACCAGAGGGAAAAATATCTTGGATGTCGTGCTGATAAAACCAGATGAGCTCTATAGGGAAACTGAAGTAATAGATGGTATTAGTGATCATGAAGCTGTTTTTGTGGTAGTTAAAAATAAATGTGATTAGAAAGGAAGGTCTTAAAAGTAGGACTGTTAGGCAGTACCATATGGCTGATAAAGCAGGTATGAGGCAGTTTCTAAAAAGTAATTATGATCGGTGGAAAACGGTAAATAAAAATGTAAACAGACTCTGGGATGGGTTTAAAAAATTGTTGAGGAATGCGAAAACAGGTTTGTACCTTTAAGGGTGGTAAGGAATGGTAAAGACCCACCTTATTATAATAGAGAAATAAAGAGACTAAGAAGGAGGTGCAGACTGGAAAGAAATAGAGTTAGAAATGGCTGTGGAAGTAAGGAGAAATTGAAGGAACTTACTAGAAAATTGAATCTAGCAAAGAAGGCAGCTAAGGATAACATGATGGCAAGCATAATTGGCAGTCATATAAATTTTAGTGAAAAATGGAAGGGTATGTATAGGTATTTTAAGGCAGAAACAGGTTCCAAGAAGGACATTCCAGGAATAACAATGAATGAACTAGGGGAGTGTGTATGTGAGGATCTTCAAAAGGCAGAAGTATTCAGTCAGCAGTATGTAAAGATTGTTGGTTACAAGGATAATGTCGAGATAGAGGAAGAGACTAAAGCCAAAGAAGTAATAAAATTTACGTATGATAACAATGACATTTACAATAAGATACAAAAGTTGAAAACTAGAAAAGCGGCTGGAATTGATCAGATTTCTGGGGATATACTAAAGACAATGGGTTGAGATATAGTACCATATCTGAAGTACTTATTTGATTATTGTTTGGCCGAAGGAGCTATACCAGATGAATGGAGAGTTGCTATAGTAGCCCCCGTGTATAAAGGAAAGGGTGATAGACATAAAGCTGAAAATTACAGGCCAATAAGTTTGACATGCACTGTATGTAAGCTTTGGGAAGGCATTCTTTCTGATTATATTAGACATGTTTGTGAAATTAATAACTGGTTCGATAGAAGGCAATTCGGTTTTAGGGAAGGTTATTCCACTGAAGCTCAACTTGTAGGATTCCAGCAAGATATAGCAGATATCTTGGATTCTGGAGGTCAAATGGACTGTATCGCGATTGACCTGTCTAAAGCATTTGATAGGGTGGATCATGGGAGACTACTGGCAGAAATGAGTGCAATTGGACTAGACAAAAGAGTGACTGAATGGGTTGCTATATTTCTAGAAAATAGTTAGAGTAGGTGAAGCTTTGTCTGACCCTGTAATAGTTGAGAGGGGAGTTCCTCAGGGCAGTGCTATCGGACCTTTATGTTTTCTTATATATATAAATGATATGAGTAAAGGAGTGGAATCGGAGGTAAGGCTTTTTGCGGATGATGTTATTCTCTATAGAGTGAGAAATAAGTTACAAGATTGTGAGCAACTGCAACGTGACCTCGAAAATATTGTGAGATGGACAGCAGGCAATGGTATGTTGATAAACGGGGCTAAAAGTCAGGTTGTGAGTTTCACAAATAGGAAAAGTCCTCTCAGTTTTAATTACTGCGTTGATGGGGTGAACGTTCCTTTTGGGGATCATTGTAAGTATCTAGGTGTTAATATAAGGAAAGATCTTCACTGGGGTAATCACATAAATGGGATTGTAAATAAAGGGTACCGATCTCTGCACATGGTTATGAGGGTGTTTAGGGGTTGTAGTAAGGATGTAATGGAGAGTGCATATAAGTCTCTGGTAAGACCCCAACTAGAGTATGGTTCCAGTGTATGGGACCTTCACCAAGATTACCTGATTCAAGAACTGGAAAAAATCCAAAGAAAAGCAGCTCGATTTGTTCTGGATGATTTCCGACAAAAGAGTAGCGTTACAAAAATGTTGCAATGTTTGGGCTGGGAAGAATTGAGAGAAAGAAGAAGAGCTGCTCAACTAAGTGGTATGTTCCGAGCTGTCAGCGGAGAGATGGCGTGGAATGACATTAGTAGACGAATAGGTTTGAATGGCGTCTATAAAATTAGGAAAGATCACAATATGAAGATAAAGTTGGAATTCAAGAGGACAAACTGGGGCAAATATTCATTTATAGGAAGGGGAGTTAGGGATTGGAATAACTTACCAAGGGAGATGTTCAATAAATTTCCAATTTCTTTGAAATCATTTAGGAAAAGGCTAGGAAAACAACAAATAGGGAATCTGCCACCTGGGCGACTGCCCTAAATGCAGATCAGTATTGATTGATTGATTGATTGTTAGCTGGAAAATTTATAATGTCCAATAACGGACCATTTATATTGGTATTAATGTATGATTTGTTATGCATGCAGGCGAATAAACACGCTTCTATTCAACCTTTAAAGAAAGGAAACTTCTTCTTCCTCTTCTAATACTTTCCCCACAACTTATGGAATCACGGATGCAAACTGTGTAGTACATGTGGATTTGGGCCTCTTTTACGGTCGGAAGCCCTTCTCGATGCTAATCCTATGGAGGGATGTAAATCACTATTGCGTGTTTCTGTGGTGGTTGGTACTGAGGTGTGTTGTCTGAATATGAAGAGGAGAGGGTTGGGACAAACACAATCATTTCCCGACCCATCCGGGAACCGAACCCGGGACCCCTCTTATTCGGAAACCAAAACGCCGACAAATTAACCTAGGAGTCGGACCCTGAATGAAAAGAAAACAGATAATATGCAGTATTCCACTATCTATAGCAGTGGCGGCGCGTGACTTTCGTCACTGGGGGTTCAACAGAAGAAAAATATTGAACCCCCCCCCCCCTCCACCTCACCCGTCGTGGGCCGTAACCTCCCAAAATAAGATGATAGAAGTTTTGAAAATGTGATCGAATACGAGAGAAGCAGACAATACATGCCGATATTTACCACATGCAAAATTAGAAATGTTTCACAATCGACTTACCCTATGTAGACAGCTTATACAAAAACTCCATCCTGCGCTCCTTGAGGGATGCAGATTTATCTATAACTGCTTCGTGGAAGTCCACAGAGTCTCGAACCAAGTCCTTTTCAAATGACAGCATAGCAAGAGCATTAAGTCTATCCTCGGTCATTGTGCTGCGCAAGAAAGTCTTTATTCTTTTCAGGGTTGAGAAGCACCTTTCTGCTTCAGATGTCGTCATGGGAATAGTAATAACTATATTTAAAAGTTTTATGCTTTCTCCAAAGACACTGTGCAACTTATTTTCTAAAAGAAACTGCAACAAAGTCGTAGCTCCAGAAACAGTTCGAAAATCATTTCTCATGTATAATATTTCAAGTTCGGTTCTCAGTTTCGGTTTGTCGAGAAATGGGTAGGCTTTGTACAGAAGTGAGTGGGGAAACTGCTTCTCAAAGCTGCCGAAATTTTCAGCTTGAAACAAGTTTGCTGCAAGAAGGTTGTTTGTGAATTGAAACCGTTCCTTTGCTTGAAGAATGACTGTGTCACAAACTTCTTTTGCCGCAACTCGTTTCGAGGTACGCAGCGGCCCTCGTGATACCTTCACTGGCGGGGGCAGTATATCATGTTCGTCAGCGATGTGGTCAATTTTATTTTCCCGAACCATTTTTATAGCAGCCTCGAAACCTGAAAGTGCGCCTTTGACTTCCAACGGATCTGAATTTCGCTTTTTTAGCTGACTGTATAAAATGTCCACATGAGGCATTATCTGATGGAAAACAGCCAACCAGAACTGAAATAACGGGTGCTCCAATTTTAAACGCAAACCTCTTGCTTGCGATATGGTGTTAGGCTGTCGAGAGGTAGTTTCCAGTTGATCCAGGCATTCGATGAGGGCATCTCTGTTCTCGTAAACTACTTCAATGGTCCTTGATTTAAAATTCCACCTTGTGTTTGAAGCATGAGGTACTCTTCTACCAACTACTTCGGTCAATACACCTGATCGCTGCGGGGAGTTATTAAAGAAGCTGGGGATTTCACTTAAATCTGCAAAAAATACACGGACATCCGTATTCTGGCTTGTCGCTTGTGCCATGACTAAGTTCAAAGAATGGGCGTAACAGTGAACATAATGTGCATGCTTAAAATCTTCCCTGATGAGAGCTTGCACTCCTGAACGGCGACCACTCATTACATTCGCCCCATCGTAACTTAGTGAAATTAACTTATCTGGGCTATCAACAACATCGCTCAAAGAAGATTTTAAACACTCTGCTATTGTCTTAGCATCATGACTAGCGGGTGAGAGGAAACCCCAAAATCTTTCAACTGGCTTACCGTTGGGAAGAACGTAGCGCAGTACAATAACTAATTGTGCTGTAGTTGGTATATCGGCGGTCTCGTCTGCGATTACCGAAATGAAGGGCGCAGTTGTGATTTCTTTCTTTATTTTCTCGCGACAGATTTCAAACATGCACGAAAGCAGTTCATTCTGAATGTCTTTCGAGGTGCCTTTGAAAACAGTAGCTTTGGACAGATGGTCCTTTAATGCAACGTCAATTTCAGAACTAAAATTAACGAGGCCTCGGAATATGCCAGGATTCGACGATTCACTTGTTTCGTCATGCCCGCGCAATGCCAACTCAAACGCGCCACAGAACTTTACACAGTCGATAATTTTTGACAGCACATAACTATTTTTCCGTACTTGATCGTTGTGTCTTTCGACAGACTGCCTGTAAGCACAATCAAGTTGCTGCCGGATATCGTGTTTTCCCAGAAGATCGAATTCTAACTGGGCAAGCATATGAGATTTAGAACTTTCGTGTTTCTTTATTTTTTGGGACAAATGTCCTAAATCTACCACTCCGACTTTGGTCCAAGTCCCTTCGCTTTCATCACTAACGAAGCATAAACACGGAAAACAAAACAACCTGTTAGTAACTTCGCACCCACAGATCCACTCGGTTCTTTTGTATATATCCATTCTGAATTTACGCACGATTTCTTTACTTTTACTTTTAGTCTGCCTCGTTATAACAAGATCAGGCATTGGGCGCCCGCCATTCTTAATCTCAAGTTTTCGCTCAAGAGAGAGACAAAAAAGTTTGTCTTCTTAAGTATCTGGACACTGTTCAAACTCATTATGTAGCTCCTTACCTTTCCGGGGCACAAAGATTGTGGACGTAACTACAACGCACAAAAACACACACACGCACACGGACAAAAGATTGTAACTTCTTTATATCCTAAAAATTAAGTTTCAGAACGGCACAACGGTGCAGAAAAACACTCACACGCTTGCACAGCGTACAATAATGTTACGAATTATGATAGTTGCAAGTACAAACGTTTACAAACACTAGTTTCACACTTGAAAAACACGAGGAAACTATAGGAATGAATGTTCGCACTTTTCACAATGTTGGTAACTTAATTTTAAGAACTAGTGTGAGCTGGTCAATTAGCGTTTTCATTGGTATTACCTTCCCGCTACTCTTTGCCTCAATGAATTTTAAGCTATGTTTCTCTCCAAAAAAGTAATTATTCCAAAGAAGGCAAATGAATAGATGTTTAGTAAGTATTGATATATTTGGGACAAGGTATCAATTGGAATTTGGCAATTTAATATGACTTTTGGTAGTAATGATGCTGTTCAACACTAGCGCTAATTATGTGCACTATTCTCTGCTGCCTGGTTAAATTCCTGTAAGGGCAACAGATGGCAGGCACATACTATTACAGTTTTCTTACCCCAACAACACGACTTGCGACAGGCTTGAGAGAGAGTGGCATACTGCGCATGCCTACACCACGGATATTCTTTTCTGCGATATCCAGGTCTTGCCTTAATGCTGACAGACTTCCCCCCGCACCTCACTGGTCCCTTCGCCTAAGTACGGACGGAGATGCCGCCTTGTATGGGGGTTCATTCCAGACGAGTCTCCAGCCACAGACTATGCGCAGCTCACACGAATTAAAAGCCAGTACGAGTTTATTACGGACAGATGGGCTTAGCACGAGCTTTGAGAATGACAAGGGAATCGTGAAAATTAAGTAGCTGAGTACAATTTGATATAAACTGGAGGTGCATTGCTCCATTGCGCTATACCAGAAACCGCCACTGATCTATAGTTCATACGTATAGTAGTAGATTTCATATTTTCTTTTTTCTTTTCTTAATACGCTCACCCTCCAGGGTTGGTTTTCCCCTCGGTCAGCGAGGAATCCCACCTCTCCCGCGTCAAGAGCGGTGTTCTGGAGCGTGAGACTTTGGGTCGGGGATAAAATTGCGGAGGGGGACCAGTACCTCGCTCAGGCGGCCTCGCCTGCTATGCTGAACAAGGGCATTGTGGGGGGGGGGAGGGGGGAGAGTGGAAGGGATAGACAAGAAAGAGGGAAGAAAGAGGCCGTGGCCTCAAGTTAGGTACCGGTACCATCCCGACATTTGCCTGGAGGAGAATTGGGGAAACCACGGAAAACTACTTAGAGGATAGCTTAGGTGGGAATCGAACCCCTCTACTCAGTTGACCTCCCGAGGACGAGTTCACTCGGTTCCAGCCCTCGTACCACTTTTCAAATTTCCTGGTGGTGCCTGGAATCGAACCCGGGCCTCTTGGGGTGGCAGCTAATCACACTAGCCGCTATACTATAAAGGCGGTCTTATTTTTTATTGTACGGTATAGTATTTATAACATTGGAAATAGAGAATGTTCTGTAAGTGGGCAGAAATGTCCGTTGAATGAAAAATCAAATAAAGAAAGAAAGAAAGAAAGAAAGAAAGAAAGAAAGAAGGAAGGAAAGAAAATAAAGTTATAATTTCTTGTTGCCAAAACTAGAAAATTGGTGGTGCAGTATAGCTAACATCATGTCCCTCTATCCAGCACTACGGGCGAAAACATACAGTTATGATTCTTACTCCCAATTCACTGGCTTTTTGGTAGACTAACCGTAAACTGTCCCCATTTCTTAAATAAAACATAATATCAGAATACGTGTACTTCACATTTTTGAAGTAGTCTTACGGAGATAATTACTGCTATAGATTTCAATCTTCCTTTTATCACGTGCCAAGTCACCGGAAAATGACACGCCATTTTAAATAAGAGTAGTTGAATAAGGTGACTCGTACAAGAAGATCCTTAAGTAACTGTTTATAATAAGGTTAAGATAATTGTCTCACATCGCGTGTTTTGTAAGAAAATGAAGGTAAATATGAGCACTTTTAGTAGGAGTTATAATAAGCAAATTGCAGTCAGTAAATAACTACGGTAATGTCAATTCTTTATTTTTGGAGTGCATTGATTTTAAGTGCTATTGAGCGAATATCCGAGCGATTCTAACCTAGTACACAACTGAGTCTCTTTCCTGACTTCAATTTTACGAACTCCCTCCAGTCAAGAGAATAATCCAAACCAAAAATTCTGTGGCACTCTAAAAGCCTTGGCCTGCCAAGGTGACTGCTGCCTAGCCATATGACCTTTAGCTATTGGAGTTACAACATCCTCAGCTGTATTGCTTGGTTCTCTTGGCCGAATCTATTTCCCCTCATATCACAACGCATAAAGTCATCCATCTATATCATTCTACAGCAGAAATATTCGTATTTACATTAGTCAATCCGTATGCGATTCAAAATCCGCAACTGGCGTTCGTGGACATTAGGTACAAATTAGAAGAGATATGGAATCGTTGAATACTACTACTTGCTTTTTTTTTGATAGTTGCTTTATGTCGCACAGACACAGATAGGTCTTATGGCGACGATGGGACGGGAAAGGGCTAGGAGTGGGAAGGAAGAGGCTGTGGCCTTAATTAAGGTACAGCCCCAGCATTTGTCTGGTGTGAAAATGGGAAACCACGGAAAACAATTTTCAGGGCTGCCGACAGTGGTGTTCGAACCTACTATCTCCCGAATACTGGATACTGGCCGCACTTAAGCGATTTCAGCTATCAAGCTCGGTGAATACTACCACTTTTTTTTTTTTTTTTTTTTTGCTAGGGGCTTTACGTCGCACCGACACAGATAGGTCTTATGGCGACGATGGGATAGGAAAGGCCTAGGAGTTGGAAGGAAGCGGCCGTGGCCTTAATTAAGGTACAGCCCCAGCATTTGCCTGGTGTGAAAATGGGAAACCACGGAAAACCATCTTCAGGGCTGCCGATAGTGGGATTCGAACCTACTATCTCCCGGATGCAAGCTCACAGCCGCGCGCCTCTACGCGCACGGCCAACTCGCCCGGTGAATACTACCACTACTACTACTACTACTACTACTACTACTAATAATAATAATAATAATAATAATAATAATAGTAGTCTCATCAATGAAAAATCACAATAATTGGCTAAAAGAAATCAGCGAAGACCTAGATGAAAGAGGCATTAATGAAGAAACCCTTCAAGATAGAATAAAATTCAGAATTTTAATTCACAAACATTTTCTGTAAAGCCCACCCGACTACTGTATATTGACCACATGACATTTGTGCCCTACGGCTCAAACCAGCGTTCGGCCCCTCTGTGTGAAAATTATTGTGGTGTTAAGTGGACAAGATAGAGTCCGAATTATACATGGATTACAAATTATAGTTCTTCAGTAAATTTTTCCAAAATAAAATACAAATATTTTATGAATAGACTTTTCATTTGAGTAGATAGATTAGTATTACTGAACCCTACCTTTTACCACAGTAAGTGACGAAGAAACCGAAACGACCCAAGAGACAGATCTCATGAAAATTGCTGATAGGTAAGGAAGGAAGGCATCCTTTTCCTTCGTAGTGGACCAAAGGGTTCAATATACAGTATGGACTGAACGACGTAAAAAGGAACACAGCGAGAGGATGAAGAGATATTGGAGAAGAGAAGAAGAAAAACTAGAAAAAATGCTAATAAGTTCAAACAGGCTCCTTACTTGGGCATAACGCATATTATTATTATTATTATTATTATTATTATTATTATTATTATTATTATTATTATTATTATTATTATTAACTGTGCCGAGGAGTCCAGTAAACATCCGTATTGAAAAGAAATGCAGTCATCATGCTATGTATTTAACATCCCTTTAGCATTCATTAAATTTTGTTCTGAACAAGAGTATTTGCCGGGAAAATATCTTAAATGTCAGAGTGGTGGTGATTATTGTTTTAAGAGAAAGTACAACTAGGCAACCATTCTCTATATAACACTAATCAGAGAGAAAAATGGAAGGGGTCCAACACTTCGACAAATGAAGGTATCGGCCAAAGGAAGGCAAGGGCCACGAAGGGCGTGAAAATGAAAGACTCCCTAGCCCTCGCAAACCTAATAGCGTCGGGGTCGGAAAAGAACAAGGGTTGACCAAGAGAGGTCAGATAGGATAGATGAAAGTGAGGAGCCTGGCATAAGTAAGTGGAAGCAATGCCAGAACTCAGCTGAGGGCCCCGTGGACGCCAACCCACGCTCCAAAGTTCAGAGCCCCTGAGGCCCCTTTTAGTCGCCTCTTACGACAGGCAGGGGATACCGTGGGTGTTATTCTACCACCCCCACCCACAGGGGGATCTTAAATATCAGAGATGAGAAACCGAGTGTATGTTCGTCTGTAAGTTGTGGAATTGTTTATTCAAATGCCTTACCTGCAACAGTCGTATAAGGAACTATTTAGGTTAGACAAGTCCGATCGCAATAAAAGTTGGTAAATGAACTATTAAGCCAACATATACTCAACGGTAATAGGAAATAATAAGTGCTTCTTACACATTACGCATGAAGAGCACGTCATGAAGCCGCAGTGAAGTGTACAGCTGCTGTGCAGTGATGTACTTAGAATTTTTTCTTTCACATTGCACATGAATACCGACTGAAATATTTACATACGGTACTTCATTTTTTTATTTTTACAATTTTCCTTACGTCGTACCGACAGAGATAGGTCTTTTGACGGCAATAGGAAAGGAAAGGATTGGAAATGGGAAGAAAGCGGCTGTGGCCTTAATTGAGACACATTTCCGGCATTTGCCTTGTGTGAAAATGAGAAACCACGTAAAACCATCTTCAGGGCTTCCGCTTCCTTCCCACTCCTAGACCTTTCCTATCCCATCGTCTCCAGAAGACCTATCTGTATCGGTTCGACGTAAAAGCAACTTGTAAAAAAAATCTGTTCGTTCCCGTGAGATCTCCGAAGTTAAGCAACATTAGGCGTGGTCAAGATTTGGATGCGTTGCCACGCGCTGTTGGTGGGGGGTAAGGGAATGGAGGAGCGGAAAGGAACTGGCCACCCTACGGCACGTAAACTCCGGCTCAGGCACACCTCTTTGGAGGTTCGGACCTGCCTTCGGGCAGAATACACCCTTACCTTACCTTACCTTACCTTACCTTACCTTACCTTACTGCTCTGCATGCACTCTGTATGTAAGCCTCTGCAGCTCTCTGATCATGTGTCGTACGAGGAGCCTGTCTTCTGGCTCATTCGGCACAGTAATATCTTTGGTGAGTTCAGTAGGCATCCTCGAACGTCACCAACACAATCTTGTCTCATTTCAGGTCTGTGTTCTTCACTCTCCCTGACGAGTGATCCAGTTATCATTCATAAAATTGTTGGCCTGTGGCTGGAACATCGCACATACCAAATTCTCCTCGAAATGTCCGTTGTATTTCAATCAAGGAATTTGTCTTTCAACACGTTTTCACAATAAGAACACACTTCCGAAGAGAGCAGTGTATGTTCGTGTTGCAATTAATTGCAAAAACTTACAATTTGTTTTACGTCGCACCGACACAGACAGGTCTTATCGCGACGATGGGATAGGAAAGAGCTAGGAGTGGGAAGGACGCGGCCGTGGCCTTAGTTAACGTGCAGACCCAGCATTTTATGGTGTGAAAATGGGAAACCATGGAAAACCATCTTCAGGGCTGTCGACAGTGTGGTTCGAACTTACTACATCCCGAATGCAACGTTACAGCTACGTGACCCAACAGGAACAAATACTTGCTTGGTAATAGCAAAAACGAGAGACTGCGTACTAATAGTAACCAGCAATACAGTAGCCAACAATAGTTATAAAAGTTAACAATGGACGGAAGGGGTACAAATATAAATTATCTCAGAGCCACTGAGATCTTTAAAGTTAATTTCAAGTTTACATTAGCTTCCAGAGAGACATTATACCTCATTAAAATTGTAAATGTTAATAATAATAATAATAATAATAATAATAATAATAATAATAATAATAATAATAATAATAATAATCTTATAAATCCATTTACCCTTCAGGGTTGGTTTCCCCCACCTCCCGGATTCAGCAAGGGATCCCACCCCTACCGCCTCAAGGGCGGTGTCCTGGAGCGTGAGACTTTTGGGTTGGGGATACATCTGAGGGTGAAGACCAGTACCTTGCCCAGGTGGCCTCACCTGCTATGCTGAACAGGATACGCGGATGGCAAGATTGGAAGGGATAGATAAGGAAGGAAGCGGCCGTGGCCTTAAGTTAGGCTCCATCCCGAGATTTGCCTGGAGGAGAATTTGGAAACCACAGAAAATCACTTCGTCGATGGCTGAGGAGGGAATAGAACCCCCGTCTACTCAGCTGACCTCCCGAGGCTGAGTGGGCCCCGTTGCAGCCCTCGTGCCACTTTTCAAATTCCGTGGCAGAACTGAGAATCGAACCCGGGTCTCCAGGGGTGGCAGCTGATCACACTAACCACTACCACACCACAGAAGCGGATAATAATAATAATAATAATAATAATAATAATAATAATAATAATAATAATAATAATAATAATAATAATAATAATAAATCAGTGTCCAGTATTCGGAAGATAGTGGGTTCGAACCCCACAGTCGGCAGCCCTGAGGATGTTCTTCCGTGGTTTCTCATTTTCACACCAGGCAAATGCTGAGGCTGTACCTTAATTAAGGCCACGTCCACTTCCTTCCCACTCCTAGCCCTTTCCTGTCCCATCGTCTCCATAAACCTATCTGCGTTGGTGCGACTTAAAGCGACTTCTAAGAAAAGAGAATAATAATAATAATTTTTTACGTCCCACTAATACTTTTTGACGGTTTTTGGAGAAACCGAGGAGCCGGAATTTTGTCCCGCATGAGTTATTTTACGTGTCAGTAAATCTACCGGCACGAGGCTGACCTTCAATACCACCGGACTGAGCCAGGATTGAACCTGCCAAGTTACGGTCAGAAGGCCAGGGCCTCAACCGTCCGAGCTATTCAGCCCGGCATAAATGTTTATATTGGTGACGGTCAATACTCACTTGATTCTATTAAGACGTGTTCGGGTTCGTTTAGGGGCTGCCAGGCCGAGGCGGTAAAGGCGTGCTCGGTTCGCTCGGAAAGACGTATGTTCGAATCTCCGTCAGGAAGTCGTAAAATTTAAGAAACGAGATTTCCACTTCCGGAGGTGCATATGACCCTGAGGTTCACTCATCCTACACAAAAAATGAGTACCAGGTTAATTCCTGGGGGCAAAGACGGCCGGGCGTTGAGCTAACCACTCTACCTCATCACGTGCCGAGGTTACAAATGGTGGAAGCTCTTGCCTTCCACCCCTCGAAGGGCCATCATGGCCTGTACGGAAATGACTTTGCTTTTTGCCATACGTTCCAGAAATCTAGCACGGATACTTCCAAAACTGGAGACTCTGCACCTCTCTCAGCGAAAAACGAACAGCGGGATATTTCCTAACAACAAAGGCCGTTGGGCGTGGAGCTGATCACTTTGACCCAATTCGTGGTCGTTACGCATATTAGATGCCTCTACTGTCCTTTTCTCGAAGTGCTTCTATAAGCAGTAATAGCGATTGATTTTCTTCGGCATATTTTCGATACAATATATCTTTCATTTCCTTGCCTCTGATGCGCCGCATACGGTATTCTACATCCTAGACCACCAAAGCCAAAACATTTTCGTTGTCAATTTGGTCTAAGGGTCACCAGCTTCACCCAAGGAGACGGACAGACACACTGTCCACTTCGCAAACACGCGATATAGATCGAAGCTCAGTATGTTAATACTAACCCGCGATACATGTGCCAAGTTTGAGGAGGGTAGGGGTATACTAGCCCGCGAAACAAATTTTAAGGAAGGGGTTTTAGTACTAATCAGGGAAACCAATATATGAAGTAATCATTTTCTGTTCATAACTGAACAATAATTATATTTGCTTAGTCTAATATATTTTGAATTGAATATATTAGCGCTTTTTGGCAACGCGGCATTTGACTGTATCTCTTCGTAAAAAGTGCGTTCACGATCAGTACAAAAAGTATACTAATAGTTTCGAAAATGGAAGTGTAAAATGCAGGTTCGGTATGTGTTAATTAGTTAATTAATTAATCTGTTTGACATTAGAGGTGAACACAAGGATCCAAATGCCGTAGGTGGGTAAGATAGTGAAAATTGTCCTTGAGTCAAATTGAAGAAGTCGCATACCACTCGTAGCCTTGTATTATGGAAACATCGAGCGAGTTGGCCGTGCAGCAGTGAACTTGCATTCGGGATGTAGTGGGTTCGAACCCCACTTTCGGCAACCCTAAAGATGGTTTCCCATGGTTTACCATCTTCACACCAAGCAATTGCTGGAGCTGTATTTTAATTGAGGCCACGGCTGCTTCCTTCCCACTCCTTGCCCTTTCCTATCCCTCGTTGCCATAAGCAACTTGTAAAATAAAATAAAATAAAATAAAATAAAATAAAATAAAATAAAATAAAATAAAGAGAAACATTCGTACCAATTTGCACACCGCTATTGGTACCGTAAGAGGAGGCATCAGCTTGAATATGCGGGAAGGTCCTGAGTGTATCTCTATAAAGCCCGAGGTAGAACAATTCCACAAAATATCAGGGATGTGTGGGAAATCAATACAGATATTCTATAATAGTTGTAAAGTATACGATACTTTTCATGACATTTTTTCTTTATAATAATTTCTAATAATTCTGGTAAGATAACTAGCAATATTCGAGTGACTAACGTATATTCTACCTCACAAACCCTAGTGAATATGATATCAATCGCAACCATTTCCATCGGGTGCGTGCGTCATGGCGAAAGTAGTAATTACGAGGGCTGATCAACAAAGACTGAGACTGATTATCTTCATAGATGTTTATTACTCCATTTCAATGTTTTCATGATCTTTTTCAAAGTAGTACCCTCCTACTTCAATGCACTTTTTATAGCGTCTCTGCCAATCCTTGCACACATGCTGCAGGTCATTCTTTGTCAGGTCCTTGAGATTAGCCTCACTTTTCTTGAGCACTGCTTCAGAGTTCTCAAATCGAATGCCCCTAAGCTTTGCCTTCAGTGATCACAGGGTGCAACATCAAGGCTATGTGGTGGATGCGGTACACAGGTAATGTTGAATCGAGCCAGAAATTGCATGACTTGATTTGCGACGGGAGGCAGTGCATTGTCATGATGAAGTCGCCACCCAGTCCGAGAAGGCTCTGGTCGATGTGCTTCCTCAGTGTAGCCAATACTGACGTGTAGTAACAGTAGTGAGAGGGGGAACTGCATGCTGGTAAATCATTTCATTACAGTCAAAAATGTGATCACCATCACTTTCCCTGCAGATGGAACAACTTTTGCCTGTTTTTTAAATTTTTTTAATTTTGCGATTTCCACACTGTGCGGGCTTTTTTTCCTTTAGGGTCATAATGATGATTCAGATTTTCGTAACTTTCAGTGGCTGTATAGTTAAACGAAAACAGAATTTGATTGCGCTGTACTGGTCCTCTCGCGTCACCTCCATTGTCTGGTATGAGAAATGCACGTAGCGTCTACAAAATAAAGCATTACTACCAACCCTCTGATACGAGAGTGCTGCCGCCTACAGACATTATATACAAAAACTCTCTCTTTTCAAATATTTATGTTTCAGATAGGAAACTATCACGGAAGCTACAGGAAAAATCAGCCTCAATCTTTGTTGATCAGCCTTCGTAAAAACCGTCCCTACAGCAGGGGTTGCTCAATCTACTGCTGAACTTCGGCAATGATCACTTTGTGAAATATAGTTCAGATATATTAGCCTATGTGTCTCAGACCCCGTCCACACATAATATGTTTAGGTCAAGAACATATTTCTTTTACCGATCTCGATAGCTGCATTCGCTTAAGTGCGGCCAGTTTCCAGTATTCGGGAGGTAATGGGTTCGAACCCCACTGTCGGCAGCCCTGAAGATGGTTTTGCGTAGTTTCCCATTTTCACACCAGGCAAATGCTGGGACTGTACTTTAATTAAGAAAACGGCCGCTTACTTTCCATTCCTAGCCCTTTCCTATCCCATCGTCGCCGTAAGACCTATCTGTGTCGGTGCGACGCAAAAAAAAAAAAAAAAAAAAAAAAAGCATATTTCTTTCTGGCTTCATATTTCGCGCCAGAGTTCAGCACTTGGTTGTGGGGTGTTGATGTGGCTGTCCCCATCAAGGGATGCAAACTGTTCAAGAAATTTCATGAAGTATGCAATAAGGCGTTTTCCATTTTCATGTTAGTGTCATTTTATTGTTAACAATAATGTTATTGCTTTTGTCCGACTTCTTGGCTGAATGGTCAGGGTTGAGGCCTTCATTTCAGAGGGTCCCGGGTTCGATTCCCGAACGAGCCTGGGCTTTTAATCGTGTCTAATTATTTCTGCTCGGGGATTGGGTATTTGTGTTTGTTCCAACACTTTCCTTTTCATATTCAGACACCATACTACACTACCAGCCACTATAGAAAAAGGAATAGCGATTGCATCCCTCGTATGGGGTTGGCGCCAGGAAGGGCATCCGGCCGTAAGACAGGGATAATTCCACATGTGCGACCCGACAAGCGTGGGAAATAGCGGCAGAAGTAAAAGCAGAATAATGTTATTGTTTTTACGTCTCACTAATTACTTTTGACGGTTTTTGGAGGCGCCGAGGTGCCAGAATTTAGTCTTGCAAAGTTCTTTTACATGCCAGTAAATTTACCGACACTAGGGTGATGTATTTAAGCACCATGAAATACCACCGGACTGAGACAGGATCGAATCTGCCAAGTTGGATTTTATAATTATTACTGTTAAAACTCTTTTATTCAAGTTCACATTATTATTCGCCGTCCAATTTCTTGGTTGTATGGTCAGCGCATTGGCTTTCGGTTCAGAGGCTCTCGGGTTCGATTCCCGGTCAGGTCGAGGAATTTATGTTTGTATAGTTAATTCCTCGAACTCCTGGGCTAGGAGTTTGTGTTCGTTTTAACACATATCTTCATTTACATACAAAACTTTATACTAGAAACCACCACAGAAACACGCAAGAGTGAATACATTCGCCGCGTAACTGGGCTAAATCCATACAAAATGCTTACTGCAGAAAACTGACCCAAAGTTGGTTTGTTTATGGACACAGAGTAATGACACATTCTGTTTTTTTACATACTCTGTTCTTGTGAATATTTAATTATATTTGTTAAGATAGTTTCTTGAACTAGCTTTCCTATTTAATAACCCCCACGCCACTTAAGGAAAAATATACAAATTAATCTCCTAGATCCAAAAAAGAAATAGGAAGACCAGTCAATTGAATTGTATTAAGCTCATATTTATTTAAAAATAAATAAGTACGTTAATGTCGATGTCATAATTAAATAATTGATTTATATAACTTACGCCTATTAATCTTTGTCGGTAGTTCTCTGGAACAATTTCGTGAGAACTGAATAAATAAGTGATGGGTGAAATTCCTTAAAGTAATGAAATACCTTCTAATCAAATTTTTCGAGTGTAAGTTCTTAATATTTGTATAAACTGAAAAGACCTGCCATAAAATAGTCTTACAAATTCACTTTCTTTCTTTCTTTCTTTATTTTTCTTTCTTTATTCTACTATCGCTTATTCCCACACCTGAGGGTTCGCGGGTGCGAACTGTGTCACACATTGGATTTTGGACCATTTTTACGATTGTATGCCCTTATTGACGCCAACTCCATGTGGAGATATCTATGAATATGAGGAAGAGAGTGTTGGGACAAATATCCAGTCCCCGATCCAGAAAAAATAATGACAAAAAATCCCTGAAATCGAACCCGGGACTCTCTGAACTGAAGGCCACACCATTCAGCCAAAGAGTCCACTTATCGAAATTAAAAGCTTTACTATACGTGTAAATACTCTTAAAATTCTCTTTTCAATTTAGGAACAGCCTAGTGGAGGTGGTAAATACGTGCTCGGTTTACTCGGAAAGACGCTGGTTCGATTCCCCATCAGGATGTCTGAATATTTGCATACGAGATTTCCATCTCTGGACAGGCAGTGGTTCTGAGGTTCATTCAGTCCCCGTCTACACGTAAAATGAGTGTCGGGTTATTTCCACTATCTCAATTAGTACCTTCCTCTTCTACTGTGCTGAGGTTGGTTTGATTTAGACTTGCTTTAATCTAATTTATCCACAAGATAATAAAGAAATTAACCTTCACGAAACGCCCCCAAAATTATAAAAGCGAAATTATTAAATGATTACTCAAATACGTTTTCATATATTTAATGAAAAGAAACCAACGCACACTTACCTCATGTTGTTCACGCTTTTGGCACCCATTCCTTGTCGTACGGCAAATGACACTTCTAACACTGTTTTTAAAAATTAGAAAAATAATTACTGTCTTCTTGTTCGTTTATTTTTGTCAAATACGCACACGCATATCCTAACACACAGTAGATTTCACAGGAGGATAGTTCTAAGTTCAGGTTGAGAATCACAGTCACTTATCAGTATTAATATACACAGTAGATTACGATGTCAAATTGGTTACCGCGAGAACTGGCCGATCTTACACAGAACTGCTGCACAGGCTTACACGCGAGCAAGGCTAGTGGCCGAATGTCGGCAGTATACGATGAGCGCCACTATTTTAGGAGATACGAAGGTTTTTTCTCGTAAATCGTCTTCAAAGGTATCCTTCTTAAAGGCCGCCGTTATTAGCCAATGAGAGACAGTAGTGCTTCGCATCCACAACCAATGAGAATATGAGTTGCCCCCTCTTCTACGCCTGCACTCCCACGCAATGTACTACAGTAAGGTTACTGGCAGCATTCGCTCACCAGGTTCTCTTCTCTAGGGATGTCAAGCGAGTCCTTCAACTCACAAACGTGGATGATGTAGGCACCGTCGCTGCAGGTGCTCGGCGACTACGGTTGTCAGTTCTCAGGCATTATTCGGGATTTCCCGTATTTGAAGGTCGGAAGCACTGTCCCGTTTTAACAGCATATGGGACGCCCTTTTTCCGCCGTATTTAAACAACTCTCTTGCTTCATAGTTAAAATTATTTATTTACCGTTTAATGAAGCATACTTGAATTTGAAAAAAGTATACTTACCGTTGTTGGCACTTATGATACAATGTCACAATTGATGCCCAAGTTAATTTGTAGGAAATATATTTTTTTCGGCGGGGAAGTTACGTCATTAAGAGATCGACTCCTTTCAAGCCTTCGGAATGAATGAAGTGAAATCTAACCTAAAGATATTTTACAAAGATGCAATAAATTATCTGGAAAAGTTCATAACATCTGTATTTTTAAGAAATTAGAGGCTTTACATTTGATAGATGATACACTTTCTGGTTTTTGAAATTTACTGTAATTGGCCCAGATTTTAATTTGAATAACTTTATGAAGAATTTTCGTCCTATAACATTGAATTACGTGATGCTGGAGCTAGATGTACAGTACCTGTACGGATACTGATAGTGATCAGAGTTGTAATGTGAACTCAAAATGAGAATTTTTCTTTAAATTTAAGATGCTGTTTCAAATATACTAGTTTTGGTATCTTATGTTCTAAGAAGAACTAGTTCTAATGCATTATGTGAAAAGAGTTTTTTTTTTAATTCTTTAAAAGAAATGGAATGATGAAAGGAATAGATGTTCAGCAACCCTGTTAAAGGTTGAAATTCAAGTCTTAATTTGATCATGGTTGTCAGAATTTTCATAACTTGATTAAGGAAGATTCAGCATTATTGAAAAATCTACAAGTGAAGAAAAATGTCTGCCTCTGTGGTGTAGTGGTTAGCATGATTAACTGCCACCCCCAGAGGACCAGGTTCGATTCTCGGCTCTGCTACGAAATTTGAAAAGTGGTACGAGAGCTGGAACGGGGTTCACTCAGCCTCGGGAGGTCAAATGAGTAGAAGGGGGTTCGATTTCTTCCTCAGCCATTCTAGAAGTGGTTTTCCGTGGTTTTCCACTTCTCCTCCAGGCAAATGCCGGGATAGTACCTAACTTAAGGCCACGACCACTTCCTTCCCTCTTCCTTGTCTATCCCTTCCAAACTTCCCATCTCCTCACATGGCCTTGTTTGACATAGCAGGTGAGGCCGCCTGGGCGAGGTACTGGTTCTCCTCCCCAGTTGTATTCCCGTACCCAATGGCTCACGCCCCTGAAGGCGCTAGAGGTGGGATCCCTCGCTGAGCCCGAGGGAAAAACCAACCCTGGAGTGTAAACAGATTAAGAAAGAAAGAAAGAAAGAAAGAAAGAAAGAAAGAAAGAAAGTGAAGAAAAATACGGGTTTTATTATTTTATTTTATTTTTGTAGAAAATGAAACAGAAAAATACTGCAATAAAATTTGTGCCTACAATATACTTAAAGTAAATTACATCTAAGCGTGTGTTTGGCAAAGGTTGTTACGTCGTGTCGACGTGTCTTGTCCCTTATTGGCATTTCAAAAACCTAACGGCGACTGAGGGGATTATCGCTCTCTCTCCCCACCACACCAGCGTGTCTACCTGAGTGCCGTGACTTTCCATTTCGTAAATTTTACGTGCATTTGCCAGGATAGAGTCGTCTTGATACTAATAACGACAATGTCAGCAGGGATGGTCCTGACATATGATTCCCGTGGGAAAAGTTCTTGCATTACAGAAAATAACGGACTGATTGGAATTAATAATAATAATAATAATAATAATAATAATAATAATAATAATAATAATAATAATGTTTTTACGCCCCACTAACTACCTTTTGACGGTTTTCAGAGACACCGAGATGCCGGAATATTGTCCCGTCTTTTATGTGCCAGTAAATCTACCGACACTAGGCTGACGTATTTGAGCGCCTTCAAATACCACCGGACTGAGCCAGGATCGAACTGGTTGACTGGATTGCAGTTAGAGTCTTAGACTTCCTATGTTCGTGGGTTCAATTTCGGCTAAGACAATCGAGTTTTGAAAGGCAGGAAAGAATGTTTGCATTTTGTGCCATAGGTATTCGCATGGCTATCAGACAAAATATAATCGGCCCTGCAAGCCGTATAGAGGAATTAGTAATAATGTTATTTCCTTTACATCCCTCTAACTACTTTTACGGTTTTGGGGGGACGCCAAGGTGCCGGAATTTAGTCCCACAGGAATTCTTTTACGTGAGAATAAATCTCCAACACGATGCTGATATATTCGAGCACTTTGAAATACCACCGTACTGAGCCAGGATAGGACCTGCCAATTCTGGGGTCAGAAAATCAGTGCCTTAACCATCTGAGCCACTCTGCCAGGCCTCTAGAAGAATTTCGTAAGGTACTACTTGGCAGCAAAATTGGATCGTAAAAGCTTGTAGCCTATGCAGACAATTTTAATGATGTATTTTAATAATGGCCAGGCAGCGGCCGTGGCCTTAATTAAGGTACAGTCTCAGTCAACATTTGCCTAATGCGAACATGGGAAACCACGGAAAACCAATTTGATATCGTACAGGTTTGTGATTAACTGTGCGCATTAAGACTGAGAAGTGACTGTGATATTCAAAGTGAAAATCGTACGCCTGTATGAGCCTCCTCCAAACATCACCTCATATGACACGATAGTAAGCCTATGTAGGTTTCAGCCTACTTGAGCCATATTTGAGCCTATTTGATGGTGACTGTGATAATTTATTTATTTATTTATTTATTTATTTATTTATTTATTTATTTATTTATTTATTTATTTATTTATTTTATTTTAATTTGCTAGTGGTTTAACGACAAAGAAACACATAGAAGGTTTTCTGTAACGTAGGGAAGGGAAAGGGAAAGGATTGGGAAGGTAGCGGCCATGGACTGGTGTGAAAATGGGGATTTAACGGCAATTCACCTTCAGGGTTGACAACGGTGGGATTCGAACCCTCTATCTTCCCAATGCAAGCTCACAGTTACGCGATGCTAACCACGCGGCAAACTACTCGGAATATTATTTATTTATTTATTTATTTATTTATTTATTTATTTATTTATTTATTTATTTATTTATTTATTTATTTATTTATTTATTTATTTATTTATTTATTATTTATTTATTTAATTTGCTAGTGGCTTAACGACACAGAAACACATAGGTTTTCGTTAACGTAGGGAAGGGAAAGGGAAAGGATTAGGAAGGTAGCGGCCGTGGCCTTAACTGAGGTGCAGCCCCAGCATTTGCCTGGTGTGAAAATGGTGAAACCACGGAAATCCACCTTCAGGGTTACTAACAGTTTGATTCGAACCCTCTATCATCCCAATGCAAGCTCACAGTTACGCGACCCAAACCACGCGGCAAACTACTCGGTATATTATTTATTTATTTATTTATTTATTTATTTATTTATTTATTTATTTATTTATTTATTTATTTATTTATTTATTTATTTATTTATTTATAGGTGCCTATAAAAGCGGCGAAGTTAAGGCACTTGGTCCTCTCTTACACTTAATCGCATTCTTTGCTTTAGGTTAAATTGCCTATTCTTACACTTAATTAAGATGAAGATTACGATAATGATGATGATTCGACAAACTTGATTTTCGCTCCTTAGTCCGTCTTGACTAAGTTTGGTCCGCCCTGTCAATATTTTAGCAATTTCTAATTTTATACAATTATTTCACTCCTTCATGTCTCGGGAGCCCCAACTACTTTCATCAACGATTTTTACCTCCGGCGGAAAAAAGCAGGCCTTTAGATCTCTTTGAAGAAAAAGCAGTTCATAACTAACATCAAGCCAACAACAAGAGAACTAAAAGTAAACCAGGTAGGTAATCAAACGGATAGACAAGTTTAAATATCTTGGCTAGTGGAGAGAACAAAATATCTCTGAAAATGAAGCCTTCCCATCGCGCATGAATAAAATGGAAATGGCTTATTAACTGATCAAAAACGTTTACAACAAGGAGTCCATATTCTTGCACGCAAAACTCAGACATTATTGCACTGTCAAGGCCAGAGGCTTTGTGTGTAGCGGAATACCTTGCTATGAACAAGAAAGGCCTGATAGAAAACATGGAAATTAAAGAAAGAAAGATATTAAGGAAAATTCTTGACCCAATTAAAGGCAAAGACGAATATAGAATTGGCATAACCATGAGCTGGAAACCCATTCCATAAGATCTCTGATGTTATACGGAAATGGAGAATTGCATTTTATGGCCATTTGCTAGGAATGAAACGCACACGTTTATCGAACCAGATCGTTACCTATTTTAAATGTAAGAACACCCAGCCAACTTCGTTCAAGGAGGTGGAAAGTGACCTACAAGAGACGAGGATCACTTATGAAGATTATACAAGAACGCAGCCCACTCAGGAGGAAACTAAAACACCACCAGGGCTTTCAAGAAAGGCCAAAGTTGAAGACGGCAAAGGCGTGGACAGAAGAATGAAACAGTAACACCGGCAAAGAATGAAGGAGCACTGGGCAAAGATCAAAGCGCAGAGAAGACAGTTGAAATAACATGGTCCTTAGTAGGCCGATACCAAGAAATAATAATAATAATAATAATAATAATAATAATAATAATAATAATAATAATAATAATAATAATAATAATAATAATAATAATAAACCACATCCTTATGCTGGCCAGCATCATAGGAACTTAAACTGTAGCTCACTGAGGTCTTTCCATCCAGAGTAATAACAGTGTTGGGGAGGGAGTGCATGATAGCCGAGTAGTGTAATCACTGCCAAGGTGGCCGTGGATCGAATCCCGACCACGACGTGTGAGTACGGATTCCACTTAAAACTGGAGGTCGCGTGGCTGTGATAACATTATCGACAGTCACGTAAGACTACTAGCGTTTCAATCGCTATTGATTGCATTTAGTGCACTCGCCCAGGTGTTGTTTTCCTAGTCTTTTCTTAAATGATTGCAAAGAAATTGAAAATGTATTGAACATCTCCCTTGGTAAGTTATTCCAATCCATAAATGCCCCCTTCCTATAAACGAATTTTTGCCCCAATTTGTCCTCTTGAATCCAACTTTTAATTCACATTGTGACCTTTCCTACTTTTAAAATCACCACTCAGACTTCTTCCTCTGCTAATGTCAGTCCATGCCATCTCTTCACTGACAGCTCGGAACATACCACTTAGACGAGCAGCTCGTCTCCTTTCTCCCAAGTCTTTCCACCACAAACTTTGCAGTATTTTCGTAATGCTACTTTCTTGTCGGAAATCACCCAGAACAAATCGAGCTGCTTTTATTTGTATTTCGTCCAGTTCTTGAATCAAGTAATCCTGGTGAGGGCCACTACACTGGAACCATACTCTACTGTAGTTGGGGTCTTACCAGAGACTTATATGCCCTCATTTTCATCCTTACTACAATCCCTAAATACCCTCATAATCATGTTCAGAGATCTGTACCGTTTGTTTACAAGCCCATTAATGTGATTACTCCAATGAAGATCTTTCCTTATATTAAAACCTAGGTACTTACAATGATTCCCGTAAATAACTTTCACTCCATCAACGCAGTAATTAAAACTGAGAGGACTACGGGAAGTAAGTACTTAGAGGTGTACTTATGCCTTCCTTTGGGCCCCTCTTTTTATTATTTTATTGTGAGATTCTTTCTGTCTTCAGTCTTTTTCTTTGACATTTCCTCTTAGTCAACTTGCCATTTGTGAATTTTGGATCTGAAGATTACTCGGTTTTGAACATATTCTGGTATAATTCCTGCCTGCTTCAAATCGGTTTTCATTATCCCAATCCATTTTATTGTGCCTGTTTAACATTCTAAATCCAGCATCATCGTATGACAAATTCTGCATAGCTTCATCTACATACAACACAAGACATTATTAGTCTCCACACAAAACACGCAATAGCAGATACATTCTCCACATATGGTTAGTGTCAGGAACGTCATACGGTCGTAAAACTTGTCTTAATACACATTAGAACTGACTCTAGATGATTGGGAAAGGACCAGGAAAAAATATTAACAAATGTGTGACGTGGGAGAATGTTAATTAACCATATCACATTTAACAGGAAGGAAATTTCATATTTCGGGGAATGGCTCAATCTCCACACTTATAAAATAAACTGGATTAATTTGGGCATCCAAGAACTCGTGACATGTTACCCGTTATCACTTCTATGATCCTGTTTGGGACGAAGAGAACCGCTGCCGACGAACAAATATGTCTTGCGAGATGAGTGTGTTGTATCAGCAGCAGAGCGTCAAGTACGTACGCAGTCGAGTTCTTTACATACTCTTAGATAAAAAGAACGTAATACGGGATCGTTGATGTCCCGTTAAACATTTATGTGGGGCACTGGTATAAGTTCTTAAACAGGGGATGTATATACGAGTATAAGAAATTCCTTACCATAGGTATATCAGTCAGAGACCGAAACCCCATAATCAAAATACAATTTCTACAAGAAACGGGACTACGGGGTAGACATTTAATAATAATAATAATAATAATAATAATAATAATAATAATAATAATAATAAATAATTTGTGGTGACATTCATAGATTTCAAGAAGGTATATGGCTCGACAGATCGTACCTCCCTGATCGGAATTTTAAAGGAATTTGCCCAGACAACAGAACCAGAACAATCACCCAGCAAACATTGACCAATACCACTTCGAAGGTGAAGTTCAGGAGAGAGATTTCAGACGCCTTTGAAATCAAGACAGGAGTTAGGGAAGGAGATGGACTATCACCTCTACTCTTCAACTGTGTCCTTAAAAAGGTCATCCGGGGGAGTGGCGCAAAGAAATGAATAATCAAGGAGTTCAAATCGGAGCCAGGCTAGGGCGCAAAAGCCAAAATTTTGATGTTGATTGCCTACCATTTGCAGATGATCTTGCAATTTTTCCGATTCCTTAAACACAGCCGTGGAACAAGTTTTTCGGCTTAAAACACAAGCAGCAATTTCAGGCTCGCAGATCTCTTTTGAGAAAACGATTTTTTAACTAATATCAAGCTGGCACCCAGAGAGCTTACAGTGGGACAAGAAAAAAATACGGTATACGAGTAGATAAGTTCAAGTATTTGAGAGAACTGATAACACCAAACTTGTCAGAGAAAAAAGCCTTTACATTACGGATGAACAAAATGGAAATGGCGTGCCATTTAACCGAGGGCGTCTACAACAAAAGGTCCACAACTTTCAAAGTAAAGCTGAGGCATTACTGCAGTATCATCCGTTCAGAGGTCTAATACGCTTCAGAATGTCTTGCAATGAACAAAATAGGTCTGATCGAGAAACTGGAGGCCAAAATGGGAAGATTTTGAGAAAGATCATAGGCCCGTCAAAGACAATGGGGGATACAGAAGACGGCACAACGACGAACTATACAGCAACGTACCGATAGGATCCGGAAAAGAAGAATTGCCTTTCGTGGGTATGTGACACGAATGCACGAAACAAGACTGAACAGCTGCATCATTACGTTCTTTCAGCAGAAGAAAACGAAAGGGGCTTGGTTCATTAAGGTGTATAGAGACCTTGAAGATATGAGAATCACACATAATGACATCCAGGAGCGTGTCCCACTTAAGAAGAAACTTCAAGCGTTCCAGGGTTTCCGAGACAAGCCAAAATTAAAAACTGGAAAGCTATGGACGCAGGAGAGGAAGGAACGACACCGAGAACGCATGTGGAAGTATTGGGCAGGCATCAAAGCCAGAAGTAGCCAGTTGAAATGACTTGATTCAAAGTTGGCCGATACGACATGAATGAATGAATGAATGAAAGAATGAAATACTAACAATAATAATAATAATTAAAAATAATAATGTCCGCCTCTGTGCCACCCCCGGAGGCCCGGGTTCGATTCCCGGCTCTGCCACGAAATTTGAAAAGTGGTACAAGGGCTGAAACGGGGTCCACTCAGCCCTCGGGAGGTCAACTGAGTAGAGGTGGGTTCGATTCCCACCTCAGCCATCCTGGAAGTGGTTTTCCGTGGTTTCCCACTTCTCCTCCAGGCGAATGCCGGGATGGTACCTAACTTAAGGCCACGGTCGCTTCCTTCCCTCTTCCTTGCCTGTCCCTTCCACTCTTCCCATCCCTCCACAAGGCCCCTGTTCAGCATAGCAGGTGAGGCCGCCTGGGCGAGGTACTGGTCATACTCCCCAGTTGTATCTCCCGACCAAGAGTCTGAAGCTCCAGGACACTGCCCTTGAGGCGGTAGAGGTGGGATCCCTCGCTAAGTCCGAGGGAAAAACCGAACCTGGAGGGTAAACAGATGATGATGATGATGATGATGATGAAAAATAATAATAGTAATAGTAATAATGCCAATGTCAATATTCTTAGACAACAAGCAGCAAAGCTGGTGCTACACATTCCACTTCAGAAAACACAATACATCACGACCGGCAGAATGGCTGGAGACCAATCTCTCCCAAGGAATAGCATTATCAACTCGAGTTATTAAGCTAGAACTGCCATACCAATACCTACGATAAAAAGTGTCTCTCCCATAACACTAAAATGAAGGCACTATCAGACAGGCATCCACCCTGAAGCCTTATATGCTTTAGAATGTCTAACATTCAACAGTAAGGGACTCGTGGACAAGCTCGAAATCCAGGAGAGAAGAATGTTGAGTAAGATATTAGTAGTCCGGCCCCGCGGTGTAGGGGCAACGCGTCCGCCGGTCACCCGTCGGTCCCGGGTTCGATTCCCGGTCGGGCCAGGGGGTTAATTGTAAATAATTAATATCCCTGGGCTGGGGACTGGGTGTCAATGTTCTTAGACAACAAACAGCACGACAACTGGACACGTCTACAGGATGCATCATGCCGGGTTGACCAATCAGCTTCTCGTTTACTGGCAAAAGAGGAAGACCTAAGGCACCGTGGTTGATGGAACAGAGGGAGATTTAAAAGACCGGACATCTCTCAGGAGGATGAAGTTCCAGGACAAAACACCAAGGAGGAAGACAGGTACCCTTTGGACAAGGAAGAACACAGCCAGAGGATGCGCAGTTACTGGGTAAACATCAAAACCCACCTCAAAAACCGCAATAGTTGAATATCGTGGTCCTTAGTCAGCCTATAATAATAATTATATTATTATTATTATTATTATTATTATTATTATTATTATTATTATTATTATTATTTACTGGGAGAAATTCTCACTCCCAATGGAAATGAAAAGGAGGTATTAACAGAGAGGGTGAGGATGATGGAAATGGTCTTCACATTACGCTATGACACATACAAGTTCAAGTTCATACCCAAGTCCACTCAAGCCAAATTAAAACATGACTGCACAGTAGTCAGAAACACCGGCAAGGGTGGCAGACTCAGTCCCTGTAAAAAGAGAACGAAGATTCCTTCGAAAATCTTGGGTCATAAAGTGTCCCAAAAATACCAACATACTCCCTGTTTGAGATCGAACCAGTAACTTTATAAAACATTACGAGACGCTGAGGAAAAGGAAACTGACCATTTGTGGACACAGTAGCAAGAGAGGTTGGCCGACAGATTACTCCTTCTGCAAGAAAAGAGGAAAACACAGCTTGAGTGGCTTTAAACAGGTGCACAAGGACCTAGTAGAAGTAGATATCAAGGAGGAAGAGATAGAGGACAGAACAATATTTAGGAAAAAGTGTGCGGGAAGTACCACGGGACATTTCGGTGGAAGAGCGAGGAAGGAGAAGCCTAAAAATAGACATAAGGATCTTTGGTGAGAGTGCAAAGAGAATGACTCGAGGCATTATTTTATGTACGCTTTCGCGAAAAGGAAACACTTTTGATTCTGTGAAGTAATTGTAATTAAACTGACTACTTCTCCTGTAAGTAATTTTTAATGGTAATTGAGTAAAATATTTCTCAGAATCAAACCAAATCCTAACAACAAGCGGGCGCTGCTCAGCACGAAGGCCTACATATTACGAGGTGTCGTGTGGTCGGCACGATGAATCCTCTCGACCGTTATTCTTGTCAGGTGGCTCCTCAATTGTAATCACGTAGGCTGAGTTGACCTCGAACCAGTCCTCATATACAGGTAACAATCCCTGACTTGGCCTGGAATCGAACCTCGGGCTTTCGAGTAAGAGGAAAGCACGCTACCCCTACACCACGGGAACGGCACAAAATATTTTTCAGGTAACTGTAATTCATCTCAATTACATTTTTTTGGGTACTTTTCCCATCACTGAGTGTAGTTGTGAAGACATCGATAGTGTAGTGGTGCAGAACTGTGCTGCTGATCTCAAAGCTGCAGTTAAATATAGTTAAATCACTTTTCAAAAAAAAAAAAAAAAAAAAAAAAAAAAAAACGAGAGGAATAATATGTTTGGAGACTCTTGAGTACGTCCATTTGTGAGGATGTGGAACCTTCGATCAAGAGTAAAACCTCCCTTAACAAAAATAAAGGTTTAAAAAAATGATTTCAAATCACCAAACTTCCTAATAATAAATAACAATTTAGAAATAATCATTCAACATTGATCTACATTTAGGCCTGTCAACCACGTGGCATATCCCCTACCAGTTGTTCATCTAATCTTTTCTTAAGTGATATCTGTACCGGGCGGTACACCTCCACACCGTTTATTTAAAAGTTGCGCCAGTTGAAACTCCTCTTCTGGAGGAAGTCTGAACTTTATCTACGGTCTTAATTTCCAAATTTCTCAGAAGATGTCACTACCTGAAAATTTTTGAGTTTGTGAACTGTGTCATTTTCGACGTACTTTTGTCTTGCTTGTATTAAGAAGTGTGAACTTTCTCTTCTAGAGGACACTACTGAAGATCAACAATAGTGCACCCTAGTGCGGAGTCAAAGAACTATTTTGTTGGAGAAAATTTAATTTCAGGAGTTTGTTCTTTGTTAAATTTCTTTCTGTCATTGTTTAAGTTGGCAATATTTACCCCTTTCTTCCCCTTGTTTTGAATGTATCCAATCACGAATTTTTTCAATTAATTTCTGACCAATCTGGTGTATCTTTCCCCAACTTGAATCTGTTGCGGGGTCCTACCCAATAAAATCTTTGTGGGAGGGTGTTTTCTTTCCCCTAACGCCTAGAACTTTCTGCGAGAGTATTTAAACTGCTGATTTTAGGGTCTCCGGGCCACTTCTGTTCCATCTTTCAGTGTATTAAGTACATAGCTGGAGGCGGGAAGCGCCTCTTTCCTCGGCAGCGGTCAACAATAAGGTAATGGCCGATTAATAAATTCTTTCTTTGCTAGCTCAGCAGTTTAACTTTCGGGGCGGGTTCTAAGCGTTCCCCTATGTAACCTTTTCCTAAAATGTAACTTCTCTTTTCTTCTATTCTCTTGTAAAGCGACATACTGGGATAGAGAGTGCTAACCCTCTCGAGCTCCCACTCACATTGTCTTGAGGTGAACTTATTTTCTCAATCAATTCTTCCGTAATGTAATGTAAATATTTCTTTTTTAAGTCACCTCTGTAGTATGGGATTAGCCCTTGCATCAGTGGCCTAAGAGCCAAAATAGGTCTTAAAGACAAAGTGTATTAGGAGTGCAAGTTCGCCTCCTCTCAAATTGTTACCTTAGAGGTCATTTAATTAACCCTTTTTTTATTTCCTAGACCTCAGTAGATTGGGTATTTTACCCCTGTGTTTAGGTCCGTTGAGGACAACTTGAAGGTTGAGTTTGGTGTGGCCTGGGAGAAGGCTTAAATTTGAGAGCGTGTGGCTCTTTTAAAAATCAATTGTGGTATGCCTCGTGGAGGCTTATCGGTGTAATTTGGAGCAAGGGCTCCGAGGTATGAATGGGGTTTTCTGCCCCTCTGTTGAAACTTGTGTTTTGGAGGTAAATCTGGGCTGATTGCCCAAGCATTGTGTTTTCGGGGCTCGAAGCCCAAATTATGTGAATATTGTGACTCCCCTTTGATTTGCTACTTTGTACCTGCCATACTTGTTATTTCCTTGTTTTTGAAAAGAAAATATAACCTTGTTAAATTTTACATTAACTTTGATTCCGTAGTTTGAGACTCATTCACGCCCGCACCTTCTTTCACCTCTACCTACCACCAAAACACGGTAACAAGTGGTAGCAGAGCGTGGTTGAATGGGTCTCAATTTAGCCCCTTTTGACGGCTAAATATTGTTTGTTCCGAACTCTAACTATTTTCCCAGTTGCTGGAATTTTTTGAGTTTTTCAAAATTGGTCTGTCATCATGCCCGGCCCTCGCGATGTTCTCCTTCTTAACTATTTGCGTAAGGAGGAGTTGATCTATGAATTAACTATCAGAAATGTGCAATCTGGAGGCACGGTTGCAATAGACACTAACAAACTTAGAGAGTCCCTTGATTTGCCCATTTCTATCCCCAATTTGGGAGAGAAAGAAATTGACGACTCTCTTTCCACGATCACGGAGAATATTACTGGGCTAGCATCGGTCGTTAGTTTTTTTGATGAAAATGATCCGTCTCCAAATCAAATTAAGCGTGTGCAAGGCAGGCTATATCATTTTACAAATAGAGTTAATGATCTGTTGTCTCTAAAACTGAATGATGTTCAGAGGAAGGAAGCTAGTACGCTCCTGGAAAATATTTCCGAATTATCTAGTAAGGTCACTCAATTGTTAACTGGGGAAGTTCCTCCCAAATCTGATCAACCCACCATAGTAAATGCAGGTAGTGAGGAAGCGCCTCCCAAGGGAGAAGTTAATAGAATAACCGTTGCTGCTCAAACTATCCCTGCCCCATTGGACAACGAGTCTGAACGCCGTGCATCGCTGAGTAACATCCGTTCTGAATTAACTTCCTTGCCATTGAAACCTTTACCTACTATGTCACCCGGGTTTAGTAGCTTGCCTCATCCATTGGCAATGTTGCTCAGAGGTATATCTAAGTTTTCCGTTAATACCACCAGTGACGTAATTTCATTTTTAAGATTTCTAGTGGAATTCCAGGATCATGCCCTTGTTTTTTCTCTTTCTCCATGTCAAATCTTGCAAATTATCTATCCGTATGCTATTGGTATTCTCTCTGATAAAATCGTAAGAGCCATTGCCGAGCAATCATCTATTGAGGATTTCCATGCCCATTTGCTAGCTAACTTCATCCCTGCTAGGGCCAGGTCCTCCCTTATTCAGAAGTACTATTATCGTGTACAGCGCTTGGATGAAAACTTGGCTGATTTCATACAGGACATTAAGTTTTATACTAGGGTGTTTGCCCTTCATTTTCCTGAAGATCAGATTGTACAGGCTATTGTAGAGGGAATTTCACCTCCCTATAGGTCATATTTGTGTTTCGCGGCGTGCCCGCAAACTTTCTCGGAACTCGAAGCATTGGCCGTCTCAGCGGAAGGAGTTAGATACGCCGATTCTTTGCGTGTCGCGAAAGAACCCCCGCCTTCCATTAGTAATACTCGGCCTCCACCTCGCCGATCAGTCACCCCCCGTAAATGTTATGCTTGCGGGTCGCCTGACCATCTGCGCAATAAGTGTCCTCTGATCAAAACTAGTAGGGCAAATAATGGAGCTGGTTCATCACAAGGCTGTTTTAAATGTGGGGCTTTCTCACATATCGCAAAGAATTGTCCCAATTCGAATAGCACCCCCTCCTGCTCAACTTCTGGTGTAACTTCCAACAACAATCAAAAGTGACTAGTGGCTGCGGCTGAGTCAACTAATTCTGCTTCCCAAGGCTCAGCCCCTGGCAAAAAGGTCGAGAATTCAGGGAACGATAAGTCTTCGAATACATCTTTTGAATGCCCCAAAGAGTGCCTTAGGATTGCGGCGGATACCCCCGCACCTGTTCCTTTTCTTAAGATTGAGTTAAATAACGAGCCTATAACAGCTCTCTTAGATTCAGGCAGTGTTTGTTCGATTATTTCGGCTGAATGGTATTCTAAATTGAAAGCTGTTTGTAAACTACCTGACTACGTCTCATCTCCTATTCAATATGTTTCGGCTAATTCATCTCCATTAGAAATTCTAGGTTCCGTACTGGTCAAAATTCGTATTTTTAAATTTACATGGAAAATTAAATTGTTTGTGGCTAAGTACCTGTCTTGCCCCATCATACTGGGAGCGGACTTTATTTCTCACACTGGTCTTGTGCTCGATCTTCAGAGTAAGTCGTGCAAATTCAAATTTGCGTCCAATTGTAAAATCCCCTTGTTAAAGTGTAATTCTGTGTCATGTTCATCTATTTCGCCTACCCAGGATGAGATGTTGTTAGACCTTAGACATCTACCTGAGGAGCAGGCTGATAGTATTCGTAAATTATGTCAGTCATTTCCAGAGGTGTTCTCTGATACTCTTGGTGTTACTGACCTTATTGAATACAAAATTGAGGTCACGGATTCGATTCCTGTCCGTTTTCCACCTTATAGGCTATCTCCACCTAAAATGAAGGCTCTGAAAGAAATTATCGATCAGATGTTGAAGGATGGTGTTATTAGGCCCTCTAAGTCGGCGTATTCATCGCCTATTTTTCTAGTCCCGAAACCCCAAGGAGGCTTCAGGCCTGTCATTGATTACAGGGCTCTCAATCGGAAGGTGGTGTTGCAATCTGTGCCCCTTCCTGACCTTCATTCTTGCTTTTCATGGTTTCATAAGGCCAAGTTCTTCACTATCTTGGACTTGAATCAGGCCTATAATCAAATTCCCCTTGCCGAAGAGTCTAAACACCTTACAGCGTTTGCCACGGACTGGAATTTATACGAATACAACCGCGTGCCTTTCGGGCTCCCCACGGGGGCAGCTGTGCTCACTAGGCTACTAGATAGGGTCTTCTCCGACATCAAATTCGAGTACTTATATCACTACTTAGATGATGTCGTCGTATTTTCAGAGACCTTTGAAGAACATCTAGATCATTTGCGAGAAGTTCTCGATCGCCTTCGTAAGGCTGGGTTAACTGTTAAGTTGTCCAAGGTTGTCTTTGCTAAGCCCTCTATGTCATTCCTAGGGCATATTGTGTCACCCGATGGTGTAGCAGTCGATCATTCTAGAACACAGGCCATCCGTGATTTTAAACCCCCCAAGGACATTAAAGGTATCGCCAGGTTCATTGGTATGGTGAACTTCTTCAGAAAGTTCATTCCTAACTTTGCTAATAGAGCGGCGCCCTTAAACCTTCTTCGTAGGAAAGGCATCAAATTCGAGTGGGGACCTTCTCAACAAGCCGCTTTTGAAGATCTTAAATTAGCGCTTTGTAATGCCCCTGTACTTGCTATGCCTGATTTCTCGAAGAAATTCATCGTCCAAACCAACGCGTCGTCGTCAGCAGTAGCTGCAGTCCTTCTTCAAGAGACTGAACTAGGGAGGCGACCTATCGCCTATGCCTCTAGGACCTTGTCGGCTCAAGAAGCCAAGTATTCCATCTATGAGCTCGAAGGTTTGGCAGTCTTATTCGCCTTAGAAAAGTTCCGTCTCTATCTGGAACACGTCAAATTCGACCTGGAGACAGATAATCAAGCATTAAGCTGGGTCTTAGGTAGGCCGCGTCGTACTGGTCGTATAGCCCGCTGGGCTATTCGTATTTCCGCCTTCCAGTTTGATGTTAGACATATCAGAGGCACCGAAAATGTTGTTGCTGATGGACTCAGCCGTATGTTTCATAACGACGTCGAGACCCACGAACCGGTCGACAGTTCATCACCTCCCGAGTCCATGCTATCTGAGGTTAATGCCATCCTAACAGATGCTCCCATGCTTTTTAGGGATATCGAGAAATACCAACGTGAAGATCCGACGCTGGCTCCGATAATGGAAACCCTTTCTTCTGGGGAACATGTTGTCCCTTATGTTCTGAGGAATGGTGTTTTATGTTGCCCTTCGAGGCATGACAAGATGATGAAAGTTGTCGTTCCACCTGTTCTGGTACCTATGATCTTCAAGTATTATCATGAGACCCCACTAGGACGGCATCTGGGTATCTTTAAAACTCGTGAGAAGATTCGTGAAATGTTCATCTGGAAAGGTATGGACGGTGAAATCCGGGAACTTGTAAAAGCTTGTAAATCTTGTTTGCTCAGTAAACCCACCATGTCCACCAAGGTAGGCCTTTTGTCTTCGCATCAAGCGTCGCGCCCCATGGAACGTCTATATATCGATTATGTAGGACCCTTCCCCCAGTCAAAGGGTAATGCTAACAAGTTCATCTTTGTGTGCGTAGATGGTTTTACCAGATTTTCTTGGTTATTTCCGACTAAGCTGGCTACCGCTCAGTCTACCATTACCTGCTTAAATTCTATTTTTGCTTCTTTTGGTCCGTGTCAATATATTGTATCTGATAATGCTAAGGCTTTTACATCTAATTTATTTCGTAAATTCTGTTTTGACTTATCAATCTCTCATGTAACTACTTCTGCTTATTACCCTCAACCATCTCTGGCTGAAAGGGTTAACCGTAATCTCAGGTCAGCACTTATTGCCTATCATCATGAAGATCATTCCAGGTGGGACACGTCCCTGCATTGGATAGCTTTTGCTTTGAATTCGGCGGTTCATGAATCTCACAAGTTTACTCCAGCTTCTTTGATGTTCAAGTTTGTTCCCAACTCGCCGCTCTCTAACCTCTGGTCTCTGAATGACATTCTACCCGAGACAATAGATCCGGATAACATTAAAGATCTTTGGAAGAAGGCTAAAGCCAATCTTAAAGTGTCTCATGAAAAGGTTAGGGAAAGGTATGATCGTGGACGGAGACCCACCCCTTTGAAGGTAGGTGACCAGGTTATGGTCAAAAATTTTGTTCCCGCGGGCAAGCTTGCCCCCAGATTTCATGGGCCATGCATCATTCTCGATTTTCTCACACCGGTTACATTGTTAGTAAGCAATCCAGCCACCGAGAGGATATTTAGGGTTCACCTGTCACAGGTGAAACCGGTGTAAATTTTCTGTCAACTTGCTTCATATAATTGATAGGAATATGATGGTTATATTTTTTTTTTGAGTTCCACGCTTAAGGCATTCTGCTCCTTCTATAATATTTTGTTTTATATGTAAGAATTTCTTGTAAACCTCCCCCGATCCGTTAAACTGCCATCCTGTTCTTGCCACGGCCATTACCACGCTCCCGTCTCCTGCTCCACCTTACACTGTGGCTTCATAAGATTAAATGCCATGGATATCTACACGCCGCTGGCCCCTCAACCTCTCCATAATGCCTGTGCCTTCAAAAAGACGATGGTCCAACACAATTCTGCCGCCTAGCTTTAATGTTTCAGTGCCCCCGCAGCCGCGCAGCGCCGTGCAGCAACTGGGGAGGGGGATGGGCCCCCTCCTCTCCAGCGAGGACGACATGTGCACGGCGAGCCGGAGCTCTCCTCCCGGCCAAGGCTGATGTGCGGCGCACGACCTGCTACTGGCCCGCAGCCTGTATATGTTCACCGCGGGCGCGGCGTGTTTCTACACCACTGCTCCCCTCATAGTGCGGGCGAGCGGTATCTCAGGGTACTTAAGGGGTCCGAGCGGCCTCCTTTTGGACGCAAGCTGCAACGGCCGGTCCGGCCATCCAACTTCATCAACATTAACCACATGGACAGTTACTATAAGAGATAACTACATTTGGGAATTCAACAGCGATATCTGATGGACATTGCAAATTTTTCCTTCACTTTTAAGTAGTAAAAGCTTATCTTCAGATATTCTACTTCTATAAACCTAAAGACTTCACTTCACCTCCGACAACAAAATTTTGGAACCGAATTAAGAAATTTCTCAAATACTGCTGCAAGTTATCTTAATATCAACATCAAAACTTGGAACTTATTTTCAAACAATTGTTTATGTTCTTCTGTGTTACCCCGTGGAGGAACTTTTGGGGGGGGGGGGGAGGTCTGTACCGGGCGGTACACCTCCACACCGTTTATTTAAAAGTTGCGCCAGTTGAAACTCCTCTTCTGGAGGAAGTCTGAACTTTATCTACGGTCTTAATTTCCAAATTTCTCAGAAGATGTCACTACCTGGAAATTTTTGAGTTTGTGAACTGTGTCATTTTCGACGTACTTTTGTCTTGCTTGTATTAAGAAGTGTGAACTTTCTCTTCTAGAGGACACTACTGAAGATCAACAATAGTGCACCCTAGTGCGGAGTCAAAGAACTATTTTGTTGGAGAAAATTTAATTTCAGGAGTTTGTTCTTTGTTAAATTTCTTTCTGTCATTGTTTAAGTTGGCAATATTTACCCCTTTCTTCCCCTTGTTTTGAATGTATCCAATCACGAATTTTTTCAATTAATTTCTGACCAATCTGGTGTATCTTTCCCCAACTTGAATCTGTTGCGGGGTCCTACCCAATAAAATCTTTGTGGGAGGGTGTTTTCTTTCCCCTAACGCCTAGAACTTTCTGCGAGAGTATTTAAACTGCTGATTTTAGGGTCTCCGGGCCACTTCTGTTCCATCTTTCAGTGTATTAAGTACATAGCTGGAGGCGGGAAGCGCCTCTTTCCTCGGCAGCGGTCAACAATAAGGTAATGGCCGATTAATAAATTCTTTCTTTGCTAGCTCAGCAGTTTAACTTTCGGGGCGGGTTCTAAGCGTTCCCCTATGTAACCTTTTCCTAAAATGTAACTTCTCTTTTCTTCTATTCTCTTGTAAAGCGACATACTGGGATAGAGAGTGCTAACCCTCTCGAGCTCCCACTCACATTGTCTTGAGGTGAACTTATTTTCTCAATCAATTCTTCCGTAATGTAATGTAAATATTTCTTTTTTAAGTCACCTCTGTAGTATGGGATTAGCCCTTGCATCAGTGGCCTAAGAGCCAAAATAGGTCTTAAAGACAAAGTGTATTAGGAGTGCAAGTTCGCCTCCTCTCAAATTGTTACCTTAGAGGTCATTTAATTAACCCTTTTTTTATTTCCTAGACCTCAGTAGATTGGGTATTTTACCCCTGTGTTTAGGTCCGTTGAGGACAACTTGAAGGTTGAGTTTGGTGTGGCCTGGGAGAAGGCTTAAATTTGAGAGCGTGTGGCTCTTTTAAAAATCAATTGTGGTATGCCTCGTGGAGGCTTATCGGTGTAATTTGGAGCAAGGGCTCCGAGGTATGAATGGGGTTTTCTGCCCCTCTGTTGAAACTTGTGTTTTGGAGGTAAATCTGGGCTGATTGCCCAAGCATTGTGTTTTCGGGGCTCGAAGCCCAAATTATGTGAATATTGTGACTCCCCTTTGATTTGCTACTTTGTACCTGCCATACTTGTTATTTCCTTGTTTTTGAAAAGAAAATATAACCTTGTTAAATTTTACATTAACTTTGATTCCGTAGTTTGAGACTCATTCACGCCCGCACCTTCTTTCACCTCTACCTACCACCAAAACACGGTAACAATATCAAAAGAAGTTGGAAATTTATCAAACACCTGCCTTGGAAATGTATTCCAATCCCTAATTCTTCTACCTATGAACGAGTACTTTCCTTCACTCAATATTATTCGTCTTCTTATGTCATTCTAAGCTATCTCTCCTCAGCTTGAACAAACCGTTCTCTTTTTTTTTTTGCGTCGTACCGACACAGATAGGTCTTATGGAGACGATGGGACAGAAAGGGGCTAGGAGTGGGAAGGAAGCGGCCTGGCCTTAATTAAGACACAGCCCCAGCATTTCCCTGGTGTGACAAAGAGGAAACCACGAAAAACCATCTTCAGGGCTGCTGACAGTGGGGTTCGAACCTACCATCTCCCGAATACTGGCCGCACTTAAGCGACTGCAGCTATCATGCTGGCTTTACATACCGTTTAGTCGAGCTGTTCATTTCCTTACTCCCAAGTCTTCCTAGCATAAAGTTTGCAACATTTTCATAACAAGACTCGTTTGTTGGAATCACCCAGAGCTGCTTTCCTTTGGATCTTTTCCAGCTCTCGAATCAAGTAATCCACCGAGCTCGATAGCTGCAGTCGCTTAAGTGCGGCCAGTATCCAGTATTCGGGAGATAGTGGGTTCGAACCCCACTGTCGGCAGCACTGAAAATGGTTTTCCGTGGTTTCCCATTTTCACACCAGGCAAATGCTGGGGCTGTGCCTTAATCAAGGCCACGGCCGCTTCCTTCCCACTCCTAGCCCTTTCCTGTCCCATCGTCGCCATAAAACCTATCTGTGTCGGTGCGACGTAAAGCAACTAGCAAAAAAAAAAAAAAAAAATCAAGTAATCCTGCATTGGAACCGTACTTTCTTAATCCGTTTACTCTCCAGTTTTTCCCTCGGACTTAGCGAGGGATCCCACCTCTACTGCCTCAAGGGCAGTGTCCTGGAGCGTCAGACTTTGAGACGGGAGATACAACTGGGAAGGAGACCAGTATCTCGCCCACGTGGCCCCTCCTGGTATGCTGAGCAAGGGCCTTGTGTTGGGATGGGAAGATTGGAAGGGATAGACAAGGAAGAGAGAAGGAAGCGGCTGTAAACTTAAATCAGGTTTCATCCCGGCATTTACCTGGAGGAGAATTGGGAAACCACGGAAAACCACATCGAGCATGGAAGCCCCCCCCCCATACTCAGTTGACCTCCCGAGGCTGTTTCATCCCTCGTGCCACTTTACAAAAATTTCGTGGTAGAGCCGGGAATTAAACCCTGACCTCCAGGGTTAGCAGCTAATCACACTAACCACTACAGCACATAGGTGGCCTAATAGGGGTCTTACCAGTGAATTATACGCCCTCTCCTTTATATCCTCAGAACAATACCTGTATAACAATATGAAGAGATCTGTAACCTTTATTTAAAATTGCGTTTATGTGATTACCCCAATGAAGATCTTTTCTTGTATTGACACTTAGATAGTTACAGTAATTCCCTTAGGTTACTGCCACCTCATCAACACAGAAGTTAAAACTGAGAGGAATTTTCCTTTTTGTGAAACTCACAACCTGACTTTTGACCCCGTTTACCATCATACCATTCTTTTGTATATTTTTGTACAATTTGCTTTACGTCGCACCGCCACACACGTATGTGACCCTGTAACTGATTGTAGCTCGGACTGGTATACCCGGCAGTGACCCTGCTGCTGATTATAGCTCGGAATGATATACCCGTCAATTACTCTGTAACTGATTGTAGCTCGGACTGGTATACCCGTCAGTGACCCTGTATCTGATTGTAGCTCGGACTGGTATACCCGGCAGTGACCCTGCTGCTGATTATAGCTCGGAATGATATAGCCGTCAATTACTCCGTAACTGACTGTAGTTCGGACTGGTATACCCGTTAGTGACCCTGTATCTGATTGTAGCTCGGACTGGTATACCCGTCAGTGACCCTACTGCTGATTATAGCTCGGAGTGATGTGCCCGTAAATGACTCTGTAACTGACTGTAGCTCGGAATGATATACCCGTCAGTTACTCTGTAACTGATTGTAGCTCGGACTGGTCCGTCAGTGACCCTGTAACTGATTGTAGCTCGGACTGGTATACCCGTCAATGACCCTGTAACTGATTGTAGCTCGGACTGGTATACCCGTCAGTGACCCTGCTGCTGATTATAGCTCAGAATGATATAGCCGTCAATTACTCCGTAACTGACTGTAGTTCGGACTGGTATACCCGTTAGTGACCCTGTATCTGATTGTAGCTCGGACTGGTATACCCGTCAGTGACCCTACTGCTGATTATAGCTCGGAGTGATGTGCCCGTAAATGACTCTGTAACTGACTGTAGCTCGGAATGATATACCCGTCAGTTACTCTGTAACTGATTGTAGCTCGGACTGGTCCGTCAGTGACCCTGCTGCTGATTATAGCTCAGAATGATATAGCCGTCAATTACTCCGTAACTGACTGTAGTTCGGACTGGTATACCCGTTAGTGACCCTGTCTCTGATTGTAGCTCGGACTGGTATACCCGTCAGTGACCCTGCTGCTGATTATAGCTCAGAATGATATACCCGTCAATTACTCTGTAACTGACTGTAGTTCGGACTGGTATACCCGTCAGTGACCCTGTATCTGATTGTAGCTCGGACTGGTATACCCGTCAGTGACCCTGCTGCTGATTATAGCTCAGAATGATATACCCGTCAATTACTCTGTAACTGACTGTAGTTCGGACTGGTATACCCGTCAGTGACCCTGTATCTGATTGTAGCTCGGACTGGTATACCCGTCAGTGACCCTGCTGCTGATTGTAGCTCGGAGTGATATACCCGTAAATTACTCTGTAACCGACTGTAGCTCGGAATGATATACCCATCAGTTACTCTGTAACTGATTGTAGCTCGGACTGGTATACCCGTCAGTGACCCTACTGCTGATTGTAGCTCGGAGTGATATACCCGTAAATTACTCTGTAACTGACTGTAGCTCGGAATGATATACCCATCAGTTACTCTGTAACTGATTGTAGCTCGGACTGATGTACCTGCCAGTGACCCTGTAAGTGATTGTATCTCGGACTGATATGCCTGTCAGTAACCCTGCAAATGGTTGTAGCTCGGACTGATATACCTGCCAGTGACCCTATAACTGACGGTAGCTCGGCCCGATGTAACTGTCTGTCACCTGACAATTGTTAACATATAAAGACAACGCTACGAAGTGTTCAATACCAATTTTGGATGTCGTACAGTAACAGCCGTTACTTTCGCTCGTCGTAAGTACTTTGAGGAATTTGGGAGTCGTGCTGTTATCAACAAGGACATCGTGCAGCTTCTTGTATTTGCCACTTTCTCTGCAGCACGTATGTTTTGCATATGATACTCGTTAGAACACTTGTGGTGATAGCTGCTTGTGTTTCCATCCGTGGGCACGAACCGTGACTTCACAGATACCAGGGGTGCACAGTATTCGGAGCAAATGAACCGAATATCTTTGCTGGAGAGATTTTTTATTCCCTATGTCCCAGTTATTATAAATATCTGACATTTTAAATTATTGTTTGTTTGTAAAATCCAACAATTTAGGAGCATAAAGGCCCCGGGACGAGTTGAAGGTATATGTGTACACCCGGCCACCTTCACCCTCAGGAATTAACCTGGTACTCATATTTGGTGTAAGCTGAGTGAAATGAGGGCTATAGGACTAAGAGTGGTTGAATGGGTAGCTAAATATCTAAAAAATGGAACTCAGAGAATTAGAGTAGGCGAAGTGTTATCTGATCCTGTAATGATTTAGAGGAGGGTTTTACAGGGCAGTGTTATTGGACCTTTATACAGCATAATATCATCCGCAAATAACCTTCCATTCCAGTTCTTTACCCATATCATTTATGTAAATGAATGAATACCAACAACCTGTTTTCCTGTGAATGACCGGGTCAGAGATGCAATCTTGCGGCGAGGATAGGAATTGTGCCGGCTGCCGAAGCCTGTCGCACTCCTCTGGGGCAATGATTAATGACTGACAGATGAAATGAAATTATATTGGAGACTATTGCTGTAATGAAAGATGACAGGAAAAACCGGAGTATAGGGAGAAAAACCTGTCCCGTCTCCGCTTTTTTCAACACTAATCTAACATGGAGTGACCGGGATTTGAACGACGGAGCCCAGTGGTGAGAGGCCGACGCGCTGCCGCCTGAGCCACGGAGGCTTCTCTTACTCACATAATTTATATATACTGTAAACAGTATATACAAGAAAACATAGAATAATAAATGAGTTGGAGGTTTGTAAGCGACTGTAGGAGGACCAAGGACTGAGATGGACTGCGGACAATCGGGTAGTAAAATAAATGGCGTATGGCTTTTAGTGCCGGGAGTGTCCGAGGACATGTTCGGCTCGCCAGATGCAGGTTTTTTGATTTGACACCCGTAGGCGACCTGCGCGTCGTGATGAGGATGAAATGATGATGAAGACGACACATACACCCAGCCCCCGTGCCAGCGAAATTAACCAATTAAGGTTCAAATTCCCGACCCTGCCGGGAATCGAACCCGGGACTCCTGTGACCAAAGGCCAGCACGCTAACCATTTAGCCATAGAGCCGGACAATCGGGTAGTAATAAACGGGATAAAAATTCAGTTGTACGTTTCACCTAGATGAAAAATCCTCCTAGTTTTAATTACTGTGTTGATGGGGTTATAGCCCCCAGTGGAGGTCACTAAGTATCTAGGTGTTAGTATAAGGGATGCTCTTCATAAGGAAATCATATCAACGAGGTTGTTAAGAGAGAGGTTACATTTCTCTTAACAAGGTTATGAGAGTATTTAGGGGTTGTAGAAAGGATGTAAAAGAGAGGACATATAAGTCTCTGGTAAGACCGCAATTAGAGTATGGTTCCAGTGTACGGGACCCACACCAGGAATACAAGAACTGGAAACATTCTAAAGGAAAGCAGCACGATTTGCTCTGGGTGATTTCCGATAAAGGAGTAGTGTTACGAAAATGTTACAAACTTTGGACTGGAAAGACTTGGAAGTAAGGAGACGAGATGCTCGACTATGTGGTATGTTTCGAGCTGTCATTGGAGAGAATGACATTAGTAGACGAATAAGCTTGAGCGGAGCTTTCAAGAGTAGTAAAGATCATAATATGAAGATAAAGTTGTAATTCCAATGGACAGATTGGGGAAAATATTCATTTATAGGACGAGGGGAAAGGGATTGGAATAAATTATCACAGGAAATGTTCGATAAATTTCCAAGTTCTTTGAAAACTATAGAACAATTGATAGGAAATCTGTCAAATGGGCGAAAACCCTAAATGCAGATGATTGATTGATTGATTGATTGATTGATTGATTGATTGATTGATTGATTGATTGATTGATTGATTGATTGATTGATTGATTGATTGATTAAATGTTCTGCAAGACATGTCAGCTGTGATTTTCAAAAAATCGAATCAAAATCTCTTTATTTGCAAATGAGGTGTCTACCTCGGTGGCAAATGGTACACTAAAATACATTATTGTCAAGCACTAAATTTTAAATTAACAAAAGACGAAGAAAATTTTCCTAGAATACTATTATACAATTTACGCTAATAATTTTTTTCTATTAAACACACACATCATCCTTAATACATTTATATTTACAAAATTCTACTTATAATATCTCCTGTACTTACAAACATAGTCAACTCATATACAGTATGTGAAATTACTTCTAATAATACTATACAACTGGTATAAGATTTAAATTAACATTGTATTTATTTACATATTTATATTTTACCCGTTTGGAACCTAAGTAGCATAACGACCTGCTGAGTCTTAACCAGAGCCCCTTTTGCCACCACTTTTCAGAGTTCCTGAAGGGCCTTCACAGCTACCGTAGCGGTCCCAGGGCCCTCGAAGTCCCCATGGTACTTCACCCCTACAGGCAGTCCCCTACTTGGGCTGTCCAAACTCCATAGACCAGGGGATGGAATTAATTTAATCACACACATTTTTTATTTACAATATCCTGCACTGCTCGAATACCCTCTGATATTTCATTTATTTTCTCTGTTGCTGTTTATTCTCTTCTTGAATATCTGTACAGATTTTGGAAAAGGATCAAACACTACCCCTGGTAAACTGTTCCACTCCTTCACGCCCTTCCCAATGAATGAAAATTTACCCCGATCGCTTCTGCTAAAATTCCTTCTAATTTTATATTTGTGGTCAGTTCTGCCGATATAATTATTTTCCTACTGAAGCCTCTCACGGATATCTCCCCATGCTTCTTCTCCTGCATAGGCTCTATATAATCCTATAAGTCTAGTTTTCTCCCTTCTCTTACTTAAAGTTTCCCACCCAAGTTCCTTTAACATTTCTGATACACTCTCCTGAAATCCCCTGTTACAAATCTTGCTGCTTTCCTCTGCACAGTATCTAGTTCTTTTATTAGGTATTCTTGGTGAGATATTTCCTCCAAACTGTGCAAAATAATTGGTATAACTTAAAAGTAATTTGAATAAATAGCCATCAGTGGTTAGCTGCCCGAAAATTATCAATACCGAACCTCTTTTTAAATTCCAATGAACGTTACTATATTTTAGTTTCTATTGTCTTCAGAGGTTAATTAGTAGGCTGATTGTCTCTGTGGTTTTTCTAGTATTAGGGCAACTATACATAACGGATTTTCTCTCCAATAATAATAATAATAATAATAATAATAATAATAATAATAATAATAATAATAATAATAATAATAATAATAATAATAATAATAATAATAATAATAATAATAATAAGTGCGATTAGCTGTCACCCCCGGAGGCCCGCGTTCGATTCCCGGCTCTGCCATAAAATTTGAAACGTGGTACGAGGACTGGAAGGTGGCCCACTTAGCCTCGGGAGGTCAGCTGAGTAGAAACGGTTCGATTCCCACCTCAGCCATCCTTGAAGTGGTTACAGTAGTTTCCCATTTCTCCTCCAGGCATATGCCGAGATGGTACCTAACTTAAGGCTACGGCCGCTTCTTTCCCTCTTCCTTGTCTATAACTTCCAATCTTCCCATCCCTCCCACAAGGCCCCTGTTGAGCATAGCAGTTGAGGTCATCTGGGCGAGGTACTGGTCCTTCACCCGAATTGTATCCCCGACCCAAAGTGTCACGTTCCAGGACATAGCCCTTGAGACGGTAGAGGTGGGATCCCTCGCTGAGTCCGAGGAGAAAACCAACCCGGGCGGTAAACGTATTAAGAAAGAAAGAAAGAAAGAAAGAAAGAAAGAAAGAAAGAAAATAAATACATTAGGGGTTATCTCCCCGAAAATAATGAATATCGCAACTTTCTTTAAATTCGAGTGAACATTATTTTTTGTTAAATTTCTATTGTCTTCAGATATTATTTACAGTAGTAGGCCGATCATTTCTGTAGTTTGTCTAGCATTAGGACAGCTATGTATAATTAATTTTCTATTCAATAATAATATTAATACACCTTCAGTTCTTTACTGTTGATGATTCTTATATTTTAAAGCGTCTGTCTTGAAACTCGCCGTATGCGAATACAGGCTTAACAGGAACATCGCAGCAGTAAATAATCTGACGACAGAAGCCTGGATATAACATCACCAAGACTGAATGAGCTCAAGAAAGGAAGAAGGACATGGAGTGTAAAACCGCAGAACCCATTCCTTATAACGTAATAGTGTGAAGTTGAAAAAAAAAGTACGAAACAACGGGAAGCTAACGGTGAGGAAGACAGATCGGTCCACAGTGCGTTTGTGCTTTGTTTTCGTCTACCGCATGGCTCGCTTCATTTGTTTACGATAATGAGAGCACGAAGAATCGCCTCCCTGACTCTCAAAAGACAGGATACTCTGTAGATGTCGCCTTTTAACAGTACTCGCAACTTGATATCTGGGGCTCTGGGCTACGACAAAACGGGAATGAGGCATGACAGAGCTAATTCCTTTGTTACTGATGGATACTGTAATGCTATCAGTTCGTTGTGATTGTAATTCTCGTGTAATTGTCTACTAAATCTGATCACTTAAATATACGGTAGGGCACATCCATAGAATACACGGCATTTCGAGTTAAAATGAAATACTGGATTGCTGCAATCTACTGTACCTCGTTATGTAGATAAATGTGTCCAGTGTTATGTTATTTCAACTGAAATGGTTAATTTTCCATTATTATTGTTATTATTTTTATTCTATTATTATTATTATTATTATGATTATTATTATTATTATTATTATTATTATTATTATTATTATTATTATTATTATTATTATTATTATTATTATTGTACCGGGCGGTACACCTCCACGCCGCTAATTTAAAATGTGCGCCAATTGAAACTCCTCTGCTGGAGGAAGTCTGAACTTTATCGACGGTATTAATTTTCAAGTTTCTCGGAAGATGTCACTACTTGGAAAGTTTGGAGTTTTTGAACTGTGCCACTTTTGATGTATTTTTGTTTTACCGGTAGTAAGAAGTGTGATCTTTCTCTTCTAGAGGACACTACTGAAGAACTACAATAGTGCACCCTAGTGCGAAGAAAAAGAACTGTTCTTTTGGAGAAAATTTAATTTCAAAAGTTTGTCCTTTGTTAAATTTCCTTCTGTCATTGTTTAAGTTGGCAATATTAACCCTTTCTTTCCCCTTGTTTTAAATTTAGCCAATCCCGAATTTCTTTCATTAATTTCTGACCAATCGGATGTATCTTCCCCCAACTTGAATATGTTGCTGTATCCTACCCAATAAAGAGTTTGTGGGAGGGTGTTCTCATTCCCCTAACGCCTCGAACTTTCCGCGAGAGTATATAAACTGCTGATTTTAGGGTCTCCGGGCCACTTCTGTTCCATCTTTTCGTGTGTAAAGTACATAGCAGGGGGCGGGTAGCGCCTCTTTCTTCGGCGGCAGTCAACAACCAGGTAATGGCCGATTAATTACTTCTTTTCTTGCTTGCTCAGCAGTTTAACTCTCGGGGCGGGTCCGAAGTTTTTCCATTATGTAACCTTCCTTAAAATGTAAAGAAACTTGTATCTATTCCATCTTTTAAACTGCATATCGGGATAGAGAGTGCTTAACCCTCTCGAGCTCCCAATCATATTGTTTTGAGGTGAACTTATTTTTCTCAACCTATTCTTCGTTAACGTAAAGCAAATTGTTCTTTTCTAAAGTCACCTCCGTAGTATGGGATTAGCCCTTGCATTAGTGGCCTAGAGCCAGATTATGTTTTAAAAACAAGTGTATTAGGAGTGCAGATCGCCTCCTCTCAAATTGTTATTTTAGAGGTCATGTAATTAACCTTCTTGTCATTTAACAGACCTCAGTAGGTTGGGTATTTTACCCCTGTGTATATTGTCCTGAAAGGACAGCTTGAAAGTGGAATTAGGTGGGGCCTTTGACAGGCCTGAATTTTGAGAGCAAGTTGCTCTTTTTCTGAAAATTTTGTTTTCTGCGCGCCTCAAGGAGGCCTTACTGTGTATTTTGGAGCAAGTGCTCCTAGGCATGAATGGGGTTCTCTGCCCCTCTGTTGACACTTGTGTTTGGGGTAAAACTGAGCTAATTGCTCAAGGATTGTGATCGCGGGGCTCGAAGCCCAAATCCTGTAAATACTGTAATTGTACTTTTGTTGCCTTGCTACTCTGTACCTGCCATGTTTGTTATTTCTTGATTTTGAAAAGAAAATATAACCTTGTTAAATTTTAAATTCACTTTAATTTCGTAGCCTGAGACCTATTCACCACCCCGCACCTTCTTTCACGCATAACTACCACAAAAACACGGTAACAATTATTATTATTATTATTATTATTATTATTATCATTATTATCATCATCATCATTAATGGTCTACCTCTGCGGAGTAAGGGTTAGTGTAATTAGCTGCCGCCCCCGGCGTCTGTGAGGTTAAGCATGCAGTCTTAGTCAGCATAGCAATGACCTTGCCAGAGGTCAATGTGGCGGAGGCCTCTCCCGAGGGCCTCTGGAGGCGGCGGTCGCAGAACCCCTTAATAAACAGCTACTCATATTTACGCTAGTTCGCTCGAAAAAAACCTTGCTTTTTCGCTGCGTCTTCTTCCTAGGAGTACTTAGCAGCCATCTCATTCTCTGTCAAACAGCAGTCCAGTGCTCTTAACTGAAGTATATATACTGTATACTGAACAATACAGCACGTTTCGCTAGTCAGTTTTAAATATACCCCAGTTTTCTTATTTGATAAGATACCTTCTTTACCGCCAAATATAGAGACACAGTGTGCATGGTACGTAATGCAAACTATACGATTAAGGGCGTCAAGAAGTGAAACTAGCGGCAAAATGCGGTACGAGATTGAATCATCGCTCGCAATGTTGTGTCGCGCCTCATTTCCAGGCCTTGTCTGATAACGTAGGCCACGATTCATACACGTTACTTGCCAGACTCAGCGGAAGGATTTCTTGAAAATGATCCATTCATTTCACTGGAAGATAGTGTTTACCGCTTAACAGTTCAATTGTCTGTGTCTGTTAGGTCATCAGCCCAGAGAATGGTTGGATCCTCAAATAGCACCACCAAAGGTTATGCGGTTATAAGGAAAACCCAAAAACCAATGGCAGCACCAAAATGAGGCGTACTAGGCAAGATGAGGAGTGAGGTAGTTTGCCATTGCTTTCCTCACAACAGTTCAATTATGATGGTCATAATTGCATTGTTCTTTGTAACCTATGTCTGGTGCCAGTTTCAGTCTTTCAAACATTCCCGTTATCTCATTATCTCTGTGGAATGCAATGGAAGTTCCAACTCACGCCGATAGATATAGCTGTCATCTATGAGACAAACATTTCGCTGAAAGAAACGTGTTTTTCTTTAAAAAGTACAAAAGTCGTGATCGTGAGAGGTTCATTGCATTTTTCTGGCAAAGAAGTTATAACAATCTATAACTTGAACCAAGGTCAGCTGTTGAAACTTTCACATTTTCTCAATATCACTGTGAATGACAGGTAGAATAGGGACCCCTCAGATGACGACTTCATCGATCTCGTTGAGAAGGAAATTGAAAACTTAGGAGAACACAGTATCCCTCCTGATTTCAAATTTGTCACTCCCTCTGAAAGTCATGTCCGCCATCCGAAAATTGAAAAATAGAAAATCTCCTGGTATTAACAACATTTCGGCCACCTTTCTCAAAAACCTCCCCAGAAAAGCGTTAACTTTCATCACCAAACTGTTCAATGCTACATTCAGGTTTGCTCATTTCCCCTCTCCCTGGAAATTAGCCAAGGTCATTATGATACCCAAACCCCTAGCCGACCCCACCTTCCCACAAAATTATAGGCCAATATCTCTCCTTTCCATCCTCTCAAAATTATTTGAATCAATTCTTCTCACCCGCCTCCAGAAAATCATCGATGACAATCACCTCCTTAATGATGATCAGTTTGGTTTCCGTAGTGACCACTCCACTACCCACCAGCTAATCAGACTCACTGAGGAAATCACCAAGAATTTCAACCATAGGAGGCATACAAGAGTCTGTTTCCTAGATATTTCAAAGGGCGTTCGACCGGGTATGGTACCAAGGGCTCATCTACAAACTCAAGCTCTACGGATTCCCTGGCTACTTGGTCCAACTCCTTCACAGCTATCTTTCGGATAGGAAATTTCAGGTTCAGGTGGGGCTCTCCCTGTCGACTCCCGCTCTATCGAGGATGGGGTCCCCCAGGGGGGAGTCATCTCCCCTGTGCTTTTCAACTTATACATGGCTGGCATACCCCGTCCTCCGCGCGTGAATATCTACATGTATGCAGATGACACTGCAATTTCCGCTGTCTCTTAGAAACCACCCAGAGTCCAAAATTACCTTCAAGATGCTCTCTCCACTATCGAACCATGGCTTCGACAGTGGAGGATTAAAATTAATGTCAATAAGAGTTGTGCTATTCTCTTTTCCAAACGAACAAGAACTGACCCCCAACCACTGAATTTTTTCGGCGAAGTGATTCGGTGGTCCGATGTCACTAAGTACCTGGGTGTTTCCCTTGATAGAGCTCTAACCTTTAAACATCATGTTGCCAAAATTTCGGCCCAGGCATATCGCCGTCTCTATGAAATTGTTCCACTCATGAAAGCCGACAATAGGCTCAACTTGGAAAACAGACTCCTGTTATACAAATCCTCCATTCGGCCAATCCTAGAGTATGCCAGTCCCGTCTGGGGGATCGCAGCCAAAACTCACCTGCAACAAGTCCAGAGATTTCAAAATCGTGCCCTTCGCATGATTTCAGGTGCCCAATGGTTTGAACGGAATCGTGACATCCACACTGATCTCAATATCCAAGAAATCTATCCCAGGATTCAAAAATCCGCAAAGAAATTTTATTCTGCCCTCAGCTCTAACCCTAACCCCCTCATCACCACTCTTGGAAATTATGAAACTGTATGTCTCCGCCATAAAAGACCCAAGGCCATTCTAACGTAAACCACCCCTCGGGGTGCAGGTCATATTCTGACCAGTCCGATTCCGTTCAACGTACCACCACCATCCACATCAATGCAGTCTAGTTAATACCTGTCAAAAGCAGCACTCAAGACCGGAAGGTCGAAGGGCTAAAAGGATCCGGGCTCCCGCCCGCATATCCATTGAGATGCATGGTCTGTCTGTCATCGGTCACCCGTGACCAATGAGAATTGTGGTCTGAAAAAAATTGGCTCCTTATTAATTATTATCAATCATGCGAAATGGGAGTGGCACTGGTAAGCACAAATTTTCAGGTGACCACCAGTCATGAGACATATTTATGTAAAGGCAAATGGGAAAGGACAAGTGGTACAAAGTGATCTGAGGAGGGAAAAATAGGAGCACGGCGAAAGGATGCAGGAGTATTGGAAAGAGGAGAGGGCCCTTGGCAACTGAGGGATCCGCGTTCCTAAATCCCGATACACCCCACCTCCACTCCCTCACGTCATTTAGACTAAAACTACGAACTTACAGGTTATTTTATAACTAAGGTTTACCTGATAATCAGCCCCTGGCGGCGGAATTTGATCCAAAAATCGGTGTAATAATGCTGTAAAATAGGTGTGGTGTATTCGTGGTGCTAACTTGGTGCCTGGGCCCCCAGGGATCACTGACTCAAAAATATGAATTAAAAAAAATTGAAGTTAAAATAAATTTAAATATCAATAATCATACAAAAGTACGAAGCAAATTGCACAAATTTGATGCATTTGTGGAATCACCTTGGTGTCATTTTAGTGCAAAATTTGTGCAGTTTTCTTCGTACTTTTGTATGCTTATTGACCTTTAACCGGTGAGGTTGTAAGTACTCAGAAAACTACAATTCTCTTAGTACCACATTATTAATGCATTTTTCGTATCTTTTTAAAAATTCCTTCTTCCTTTTACCGACTTCTTCTATTTTAACATCTTTACGAAACCAAGCCAGACATTCAAATTGAAAAAACTGTTAGGAGAAGTTTCTCCTTCGGAACAATCCAATCTAATAGGAACCACGCACCCTTCAGCAAAGCGTTGAACCTTTTTTACTTAGGACTTGCTTTCAGACAATTGTAAATTGCACCTAAAGATTTTAAACTAAATGTATATGTTATTATTTACAACATCGGCTTCTGTGGTATAGTGGTTAGTGTGAGCTGTCGGAGTCCCGGGTTCGATTCCCTGCTCTGCCATGATATTTAAAAAGTGTACAAGGGCTGGAACGTGGTCCACTCAGCCTCGTGAGGTCAACTGACTAGAGGGGGGGTTCAATTCCCTCCTCATCCATCCTCGAAGTGGTTGTTCGTGGTTTCCTACATCTCCTCCAGGCAAATGCCGAGATAGTACCTAAAAGCCACGGCCGCTTCTTCCCCTTTTCCTTGTCTATCCCTTCCAAACTTCCCATCCCTTTACAGTGCCTCTGTTCATCATAACAGGTGAGGACACCTGGAAGAGGCACTGGTTCTCCTCCCCACTTGTATTCCCCGACCCAAAGTTTCACGCTCCACGACACTGCCCTTGAGGCAGTAGAGGTGGGATCTCTCCCCGAGTCCGAGAGAAAAACCAACCCTGGAAGGTAAACGCATTAAGAAAGAAGGAAAGAAAGATTTTAAACAAAATTAACTTATAATTTATATGGTACTGTATACAACAATGAGATCTTTTTAAGCCTACTCTATTGATGACAATCTAAACTTAACACCATAATATAAAATGTGTGTTATAGAAGTTGAATGTTTTTTATGGTGTTTATTGACTGGAATCCATACTTTTAATTCAAGATGCATGCGTGATATGATATTTTATTAGTGAATTTTTTTTTACCAGAGTACATAGATAGGACCAGATACCAAGATTTATCCCGTGTCTTTGAAAGTTTAAATATATATATCCTTGTTCTCTTTTATGGCTGGAGATGTCTTCCAATGAGGACGAAACATGCACCATGATCTAATGTTGCTTTGAACTGTATTGCGAGGGTGGAACTCTACTAAAAGGACCATAACACTCCTTCAAATGAATTTTCTTTTTCTTCTTAACCCGTTTACCCTCCAGGGTTGGTTTTCCCCTCGGATTCAGCGAGGGATCCCACCTCTACCACCTCAAGGGCAGTGTCCTGGAGCGTGAGACTTTGGGTTGGGGGTTGAAACTGGGGAGGAGGACCAGTAACTCGCCCAGGTGAGGCCTTGTTGGGGGATGGGAAGATTTCATTCCAGCCCTCGTACCACTTTTCAAATTTTCGTGGCAGAGCCGGGAATCGAACCTGGGCCTCCAGGTTTGGCAACTAATCTCATTAACCACTGCATCACAGAAGAGGAAGAGTACCTAATTAGTTGATTAATTAATTTATTTATTTCATTTTTGTGTAGGGCCTATATGTTATAGGCTTACTTACTAATAATTTTCTCTCTGTCTCACAGCTTGATTCTCCATGCCTGATAAACCAGGATTCACCACTGCTGCTAGGACTGTAAACAGTTAGAAGGACGTTAAACAAATAGCATTACTGTAAAAGTGTAAGTGATGTAGTGGATAAAATTGCTATAAAGGAATTTCACGTTTTTTACAACACAGTGGAGAGTTTTAAATTCAGACAGGTCACAGTCCGTTCCCGGCGATCTTGCATGACTTTGTCCCCTGCCTGCTGGTAGAGCCGCCTTCCCACGAGACTGGGTTGTGTGTGATTGCTTTGCCCCGGCCAGGCGGGACGAATGAGGTATTCTTAACATAACTGGCGTGTCGTCTTGTTAGCACCAGGCCGATCACGACCGAGCCTCGCAAACATGTTGAATCAAAGTTATCTATTCTCTCTCTAATACATGGTGGGCAAACTAAATCTGGCCCGGAAAATGTTTATAAGACCGACGCGGAAGTGACTCTTGTTAATGAACAGGAGAACTGCCCATCACAGGAAATGCTGGAAACCGTGATTTCGATGCACCAACTGGTTGCTGTCGCATGTCTGCGCGCTCATCTCCCGCACCGCCAAAGTATAGGATATCTCTTATAAACCTAGACCGAGCGCACGGTGTTTGTACTATGCGCTACAGCAGCTGCTTCAGCCCAACTTACGTCGCGCGCAGCCTCCCTGCTTTAACCGTGTATACAATCTTATATGAAATCTCATATATACCTTATAAAAGATGCTGGACGTGTTATCCTTCATAATGAGGGACTTCATAAACATCATTAGAATTGTTTTGGGTTTACGTCGCACCTACACAGAAAGGTCTTATGGCGACGATGGGATAGGAAAGGGCTAGGAATGGGAAGGAAGTGGCCGTGGCCTTAATTAAGGTACAGCCCCAGCATTTGCCTGGTGTGAAAATGGGAAACCACGGAAAACCATCTTCAGGGCTGCCGACAGTGGGGCTCGAACCCACAATCTCCCGATTACTGGATACTGGCCGCACTTAATCGACTGCAGCTATCGAGCTCTGTGACAGTGGGATTCGAACCCACTATCTCCCGGATGCAAGTTCACAGCCGCGCGCTCCTAACCGCACGGCCTACTTGCCCGGTAGGATTTTTTGCACGCCAATAGCGAGAGTCATGAGTTTTCACACGACCTCAAATATTTTTATAAAGTACGTAATGAATTAAAATTTTTACTATTATATTTTAACAGGTGCTTTAGAAATAGCACTTTTACAACACTAGAAAAGAGCATACATGCTCTCAGTTTTCCAAGCCTACTCAAGGCAACATTACATGAGAATCTAATAATCACAGGCCTTACAAGGTACTATTTGCAAATTTGAAACAGGGGTATCTTGCACCCAACCAATTGGGCCGTTGTGGAAAGAAACAGGGTAAGTAAATGGCCCGAAAAACAAATTGAATAGAGGCGAGTACTTGCACTCCTAAATATGCATCCTTAAAACCTGAAGGGCACTAGGCCGATGAAACAGGGGCTATTCCCAAGCTATGGAGGTGACTCGTATAATAATAAATTAAGACTTTCCGGAAAGGAAGAAAACCAGTTACAAAACGTAGTCACCTCAAACCAATATGAAGGGGAGCTCGAGAGGGTACATCACTCTCTATCCCCGACTCACAGTTAAAGATTTTCTGAAGTATTTATATAAGCCGGCAGAAATTACATTTTCAGAAAATTAGTTTACATAGTTAAAGTTTCAAACCTCCCCCTCGGGTTAAACTGCAGAGCTAGCATGAAATAAAGATGTTAATTGGCCATTACCTTGCTGAAGAATTGCTGCCTGTTGAAAGAGGCGCCTCCCGCCTCCTGCTTGACACACACACTATGTTAGATGACGATCAATTGGCCAAGAGACGTGAAAATCCGCAGTTTATAAATCCTTAGGGAAAGTTCGAGACCTTTCATGAATAATCAAGACACACCACAGGGTTTTATTGGTCAAATTTAAAGTGACATCAGATCGAGGAAGAAGCCTGTGATAGGCGGAAAATTAATTACAGAAATTCTTGATTGGCTAAATTCAAAACTGGCGGAAAGAAAAGGTCAATATTGCCAACGGGCCAAATTTACATTTGGACACCCCCCAGGGGTGCCTAGTGTAGTACCAGTACCGGTGCGCTATTGCGCTCCTCACCTGGTCTGTTCGGGAAAATAAGAATAAGATTAATAAATTTATACTGATGATAGTAATAATAATAATAATAATAATAATAATAATAATAATAATAATTATTATTATTATTATTATTATAATAATTATTATAATTATATAATAATATTATAATATTAATATTAATATTAATATTAATATTAATATTATAATAATTATAATTATTATAATTATAATTATAATTATTATTATTATTATTATTATTATTATTATTATTATAAAATAGGTGGCAGTAATGTGATGTCTGTATCGTGATTACGGTAGTGAAAATAGGCTTAAAACAACACTTGCGACCGTTTTGACCATGTATTGAGTAGTATTTATACGTTATTGTTAGGACTTGCATCAAGGGTCTGATCTAGTTGGTTACCCAACCGCCTCCGACCACGCCCAGTGTTGCTAGGTAGTCTCGGGCCTTGGCGCTAGTTTATGTCCAAGAATATTAATTTTATTCTTGCGTCTCGGTTATTAGTGACACTTTTAAATTGTGTACAGCATGGGGATGTTGTTTTGATCGTATTTGGCATGTGTGCGACCCGCCATGGCGGTCCTTGGTTCGTGCAGAAACGGTCCTTATCTTTTTGTGTGTGTTCGTACGTTTATGTCAATGAGTAGTCTGGCGTTTAGTATAGTTAAGTATTAGTCTGGATTTCTAAGAATGTCCTTAATGAGAAAGATGTATTTAGGTAAGCGGTGAATTCTGTCGCGTCTATCTGGTTCATATTGGCCTAGAGATCTGATTAGAGGGTTGTTGTGGGACTGTGTTTGATTGTAGAGTTTTGTTGCTTGTTCAAGTGCAAATTCTAGTATGTATGGTATTTTCGTAATCCGGTGTAGGTCCCTAATGCTTGTTGTGTAGCTTTTGACTGCTAGTTTTAGCGCCCAGTTTTGTATGTATTGATATTTCTGAAGAGTTGTTCGTGAGAGGAAGCCGATTGCTGGTAGTGCGTAAGTTATGATTGATCTTAATAAATGAAGTGTAGATTAGCTGTACATTTTTCCTGGATAGTGAGCTGCGGCTGTGTATGAGTGGGTATAGTGTCAATATTTGTTTTTTAGCTTTGTTGAGTGTCAGTTTTACGTGTTCTTGTAAGTTAAGTCTTTTTTTTTTTTTGCTATGGGCTTTACGTCGCACCGACACAGAAAGGTCTTATGGCGACGATGGGATAGGAAAGGCCTAGGAGTTGGAAGGAAGCGGCCGTGGCCTTAATTAAAGTACAGCCCCAGCATTTGCCTGGTGTGAAAATGGGAAACCACGGAAAACCATTTTCAGGGCTGCCGATAGTGGGATTCGAACCTACTATCTCCCGGATGCAAGCTCACAGCCGCGCGCCTCTACGCGCACGACCAACTCTCCCGGTAAAGTTAAGTCTAGCATCTAGTGTAATTCCCAGGTATTTATGTTTGGGGACCCATTCGATGTTTTGGTTGAAGAGTGTTGTTGAGGGTGTTGGCGTCTGCGTGTGAAGAATATAGCTTTAGTTTTCTGTGTATTCACCTGTATTTTCCACTTAGTTAGCCATGGTTCGATTTGTTGTAGGTGCTGCTGTAGGTGTTGTGTTGCTAGGTCTGGATTTCTGCTTTTAGTTAGAATTGCAGTGTCATCGGCGTAGATGGCTGTAAGGGTACGTGCGCTTCGTGGGATGTCATTTATATATTGCAGAAACAGGGTCGGGCCGAGAATACTGCCCTGTGGTACGCCGGCGTGAATGTCTTTGTGTTGTGAGTTAATACCGTCTAGGTGTACAAAGAATTTTCTGTTTGTGAGATATTGGTTAATTATTTTGTTGTATGTGGGGTGCAAATTTAATTTTATTAACTTGTAAATGAGGTATGGATGGTGTACTTTGTCGAATGCTTGGGTATAATCTAGGATATTGCAGCTGTGCCTTGGTGATGTTGAAAGCCTTGTGTCAAATACTCCGTGACTCTGAGTAGCTGTTGTGTGGTTGAGTGTTGGGGTTTGAATCCAAACTGTTCATTGATTAAGTTATTATTAATTGTGTGCTTGATTCTGTTATGTATTAATTTTTCAAAAACTTTAGAGATAATACCGAGAAGGTTTATAGGTCGATAATTTGCTGGGTTTTTATGGTCTTTATCTGGTTTAGGAAAACAATTTTTTTTAGCTATTTTCCACTGGTGCGGAAAATATTCTAGGTTTAACCTTGCATTGAATATACTTGTTAGAATGTTTATCATGTTATTTGTTAGGTTTTTTAATAGTAATGATGGTATTCCATCTTCTCCTGGAGCTTTATTATTAGATAGTTTCTTGATTATATTTTTAATTTCAATGGGTTTAAATTGGGGGACAAGGAAGTGTTTGGTGTGTTTAGGTAGTTTATTACTCTGGATTTTACTTTTTCGTCATGTGTGTTGTTTAGTAGGTGTGTGTTAGGGGTGACGTTGTATGTGAGGGTGCTAGCTAGGAGCTCTGCTTTGTCTATGTTCGAGGTAATTTTTGCCCCGTTTGAGTTTACTAGAGGGGGTGGGGGGGTGGGACGTTCAGTGTGAGTGAAGATTTTTGCCATTCTCCAAAGATTATTATTATTATTATTATTATTATTATTATTATTATTATTATTATTATTATTATTATTGTCCGGTTTGAGGTTTTGCAATTTATTTGTCCATTGGTCGTTAAGGAATTTTTTAATTTCTCTTTTACTTTTAGAGTGTAGTCTGTTGTACTGCAGTTTATTTCGTAGTGTTCCTGTTTTTTTTGGAGGGCTCTTCGGGCTTTGTTTTTGTCATGTATTAGTTGTATTATGTGTTCCGGTAGTTCACATTGTTGGCCCTGTTTTGTTTGATGTTTTGGTTGTGTGCTGGCTTTGGCTGCGGTGATGAGTGTGTTTGTGAATAATGTGATGGCTGCATCGATTTCGTCAGTTGTGGTTGGGGTGGGTATTGGGTTCGATTCCTGTATGAGGTGTAGGTTTTCTTTGAATTTCTCCCAATCTATGCGGTGTGTCTGTATTTTCTTGTGTGTGTTTCTGTAGTATGGGTCAACGCCCAGTTGTATGAGGACAGGTCTGTGATCTGAGCGCAGTGCTTGCATAGTGTCTATTGCAATGTTGCGTGGTATGTTACGTAACAGTGCTATGTCGTTAGTGTCTGAGAGTAGCGTGTTATTGTGCCAGTAGTAGAATGTTGGTTCAATGGATGCTATGATAAAGTAGTCGTTTTGTAGATTGTGACTGCGTAGTTTATTGCCGTGTGTGTTAATGCTTTTACTATTCCAGTCGGGGTGTTTGCAATGTAGGTCGCCTGCTAATATAACTTGATCGTAGTCTTATAAGATGCCTATGTCGTTTGTTTTGAGTTTTTTGTTCGGTGGTTGGTAGGCTGATATGAGTGTTAGTGAGTCTGGTCCGTTATGTATTTGTATGGCTGTTGCTTCTATGTGTTGTGTTTCTGGTAATAGTATGTGGTTGTGGGAAATGCGTCTCTTTATTGCAACCATAGTCCCACCACCATCTATGTCCCTGTCCATCCTGTAGACATTGTAGTTTCGTAGTGTAAATCGTTTAGTGGGTTTTAGCTTAGTTTCTTGTATGAGTATGATATTGCTAACCCAAATATCCTGTAATTTACTTATTGTCCCAGTGCCGGTTTCGGCATTGCGATCCTTATCTGGGTTGTAGTGGAAAATAAGTATAAGAATGATAAATATTATTTTTGTTGATATTAATAATAATAATAATAATAATAATAATCGGTGTAATTGTTGTACTGGCATTTTTATGGCTGTATTATTATTGTTGTGTATTTGGGGAGCGTGATTGACTTTTAGGACCATGGCTGTTCTATTAATTTTCCTGACTAATAGGTTTCAGTGACAGGTGAGGTCAGGATGGTTGCCTGTCCATGACTGTACGTGCCCAGTGTTGCTTAACGGAAATTTTTTGACGTTTAGCATACAACTGGCCTTGTCACTGTTGTGTGCACGGGATTTAATGTAATCCCGTGTGTCAGGTGGTCTTGACACTGTAATTGTGTGGAAAATGTTCTAGTATAAAAGTGCATCTGAGTGTGATTCCCACCTCGTCTCAGGCTGTGTACTTGGTTTGGAGGAAAAACGGTCCTTATCCTTCGTGAGTTTGTTCTGTTTAGGGTTATTTATGTTCCTGTTTCGGGATGTGTCTTGTTATTGGAGGATTATTTTATGGTATTTAGTAGCTATTAGTTAGAGGTCTGGATTTTGTAGAATGTCTTTTATAATAAGAATGTATTTTGGTAGACGGTTGCGCTTGTCTAGGCGATTTGGTTCATATTGCCCAAGTGACTGTATGAGCGGGTTAGTGTGTATTTGTGCTTGATTGTAGAGGTTAATAGTTTGTTTTACGGCAAAATCTAAAATGTACGGGATTTTAGTAATGGAATGTGCAGTGGTGATTGTAGTTTTGTAGTCTTTTACGGCGAGTTTTAGAGCCCAGTTCTGTATGTACTGTAGTTTTCTAATGTTGGTTATTGATTGAAAGCCGATAGCTGGGAGGGCGTATGTTAAGATGGGTCGAATAAATGTTGTGTATATGAGCTGGACGTTCTTGGTGTTGAGTGAGCTGCAGCAGTGTATTAATGGGTATAAGATTTTCATTTGTGTTTTTGCCTTGTTTATAGTCTGTTGCGTGTGTTCCTGTAAGTTTAGTCGCTTGTCGAGTTCTATTCCTAAGTATTTGTGGCTTGTTACCCATTCAATGTTCTGATTATGTAATGTGAGGTGTAGGTCTGGAAGGTGGTGTCTGCGGGTAAAGAATACTGCCTTGGTTTTCTGTATGTTTACTTCTATTTTCCATTTTATTAGCCACGGTTCGAGTTTTTGTAAGTGTGTTTGTAGGTGTTGGGTGGCTAGGTCAGGGTTTCTGCTTCTGGTTAGAATGGCCGTGTCGTCTGCATATATTGCTGTTAATGTGCGTGTAGTGAGTGGCATGTCATTTATATAAAGTAAAAAGAGAATGGGGCCTAAAATACTGCCTTGGGGCACGCCTGCGTGTATGTTTTTAGTGCTTGAGTTAGTACCGTTTAAGTGGGTGTAGTATTTTCTGTTCGTAAGATATTGGTTTATTATTTTGATGTATGTAGGATGTAAGTTGAGTTTAATCAGTTTGTAAAGAAGATTTAGGTGGTGGACTCTGTCAAATGCTTGTGTATAATCTAGGAATATTGCAGCTGTGCCTTGATGATGTTGGAAACCTTGTGTAATGTGTTCTGTTACTCGGAGTAGTTGGTGTGTTGTAGAGTGTTGCGGTCTGAAGCCGAATTGTTCATTAGGGAGACTATTGTGAATTGGGTCTTTTATGCGGTTGTAGAGTAACTTTTCAAATATTTTAGATATTATGCTTAGGAGACTTATTGGGCGATAATTAGCTGGGTTTTTAGTATTTTTATTAGGTTTAGGGAAACATATTATCTTGGCTATTTTCCATTGTTGTGGGAAGTATTCTAGGTTTATAATTGCGTTAAAGATATCTGTTAGTCGTGTTATTAAATTTATTGAGAGATGTTTTAGTAGGAGGGATGGGATTCCATCCTCCCCAGGGGCTTTATTATTATTAAGGGTTTTAATAATGTTCTTAATTTCTGTTGGTTTAAATGGTGTTACTGCTGAGTTATTCGGGGTGGTTAGGAAATTTTTAACTGTGGTTTTGACTTTTTCGTTATGTGTTTGGTTTACTAGATAATTGTTAGGTGTAAAGTTATTTTTAAGGGTGTTGGCCAAAAGTTCTGCTTTGTCTTTATCCGAGGTGGCTGGGGGGCCATTAGGGGTGTTTAGAGGGGGTATCTGTCGTTCTGTTTTTGTGAATATTCTAACTGTTTTCCATAGGTTTGTATTATTATTATTATCGTTATTATTATTATTATTATTATTATTATTTTTATTCGGTTGTAAGTTTTGAAGTTTAGTAGTCCATTGTTGATTTCTGTATTTTATAATTTCGCGTTTGGTTTTAGCATGTAGCCTGTAGCACTCAATTTTAGCTTGGACAGTTCTGGTATGTTGGTAGGTTGTACGGGCTCTGTTTTTGTCGCGTATCAGTTGTATTATTTCATCGGGGAGTGCATTGTGCAGTGTTGTTGTTTTGGGTAGTGTACTCGCGTGGGCAGCAGTGAGTAGTATGTTTGTGAATGTAGTGATTGCTGTGTCTATGTCTGCAGTGGTGGTGAGGGGCTGTTGTGGGTGTATTTCATGTAGGTATTCAAGTTGTTCGTTGTATTTTAGCCAGTCTATGCGGTGTGTTTGTACTTTCTTGTGTGTATTTCTGTAATAAGGTTCGACCCCTATTTGTAGTAAAACTGGTCTGTTGTCCGATCGTAGCGCCTGCATGGTGTCAATTGTTGTGTTGAGTGGGACGTTGTGTATTAAAGCAATGTCGTTTGTGTCTGAGAGAAGGGTGTTGTTGTGCCAGTAGTAGAATGTGGGTTCAAGGGGTGCAATTATGAAGTAGTCTTTGATCTGTTGATGTCTTCGAAGTTGATAGCCGTGTGTATTGTTGTTCTGGCTGTTCCAGTCGGAGTGTTTACAGTTAAGGTCTCCAGCAAGTATTACGTGATCGTAGTTGAGTAGGACTTCAATATCATTGGTGACTAGTTTTTTGTTGGGTGGAAGATACGCTGATATGAGGGTTAGTGTCTCCGGTCCGTAGTTTAGTTGAATTCCTGTTGCTCCAATTGTCTGTATCTGGTAGTAAGATGTGATTGTGTGAAATGCGTCTTTTAATTGCGATTAGTGTACCACCGCCGTCGTTTTCTCTGTCTGTTCTGTAGATGATGTAGTTTTGTAATGTAAAACGTTTGGAAGGTTTGAATTTTGTTTCTTGAATTAGAAATATGTCAATGTCGTGTTCAGAGGCATACTGGAGTAGTTCGTCTTTCTTTGCCGGGTCATTAAGACCATTGGCATTCCAGTATGTAACTTTGAGTGGCTGTTTACCCATGATTGGTGGAAGTTAATTGTATTGCCAATTGTACAAGTGAGTGACTGAATTCTGCTAGACTATGGTACAGGTTTTCCACAAATTTTTTCATTTGGTGCTGAAGGCTTTCTATTAACAGTTTTATGTGTTGTGGTGAGTTGTCAGGGATGGGATATTTAACGAAGTCTATTGTTGAGTGTGACTGCGGCATGTAGTCGGAGTGCGTAATGTTTACGGTGGATGAAGGGCGGTTTAGTGTGTGAGTGGCTGGTGTTAGGGGTGGTTTTTGTGTTTGGCGCGTGGTGAGAGGGGTAGATGTAGATTGGGGTGCATTTATCGGAGTGGTGGGCCTTACTTCTGGGAGGGGTCGGAATTCTTCACGGTTCAGTCGTGTTCGGAATTTACTTGGATTGTGAATGTTAGTGTACGCATCATGTGCTGTTGGATGCTTGACTGGGGTGTTTTTCTGCTGTGTCCGCGGTTCGGTTTCAGGGTCTTCATCCTCTAGTTGGGGGGTAAATGCATCAAAGCGATTTTTAGTGCTAATTTGGGGAGGAGTAAGTTGTTTTAGGCTTGGTTGATTTGCTGGTTGAGTGAGTGCTGGTCTGTTACATTGTTGCTCGTTTGGGGCGGTTGTTTCTGTTGGAGCTGCCTGTGTTCTTGTTTTTTGCTTTTTCTGGACGTATGCTGTGTAGGTAGGGCATGTTTTTCACGAGGCAACATGTGCCTCTCCACAGTTAGCACATTTTATGCCTTCGGGCCCTTTGATTGGGCAGCTCGCTGGTTTATGGGGGCCAGCACATTTGACGCATTTGGTTTTGAGGTGACAATGCGTTCGCAAGTGGCCGAAGGCCTGGCAGTTGAAGGATTGTAATGGTCGGTAGTCCTCTGTGTCAGGTTTCCTTGGTTCGGTTCTGATGGGAATGTTGTGAATACTGTCCAGTGATGGGAGGTTCTTATTGCTGGGAGTGTCATCATAGGTGATTATAAACAACGGCATGGGGGCCTTGCGGATAGTGTTGTCCGGTTGCGGAATGTTTCTATGCATTTGAATAACTGAGGTTGAACTATACCCGTTGGCTGTGAGGTAATCCCTGATTTCTGAGGTTTCCATATCTGAGGGTAGACCCCGTATCACTACTTGCTTTTTTATAGTTTTGCCCAGGACATGAGTGAAATACGTGATCTCCCTCTGTCTGAGTGCGTTAGTGAGTTTTTCGTGATCTTCATTAGACGTTACTCGAATGTTTCCTCCCTCTTTGCTCGGTTGCAGGTGGTACTTATTGTCCTTCAGGACCTGATCCACCAGTTTGCTTATATCTCTCCAGTGGAGAGCTGTTCTGATGTGTATGAGAGGGGGCGGTCTTTGGGTGGTTGGGTTTTGAGTACTAGTCATGGTGGCGTTTACAGTGCTGTGTATGTAACTGTTAGAGGTTGCGAGTAAGGGCTACTCTGTTTTTCAGCAGCGTCTGCACCCGTTTGAAAGTAGAGGTCCCTAAGCCACGCGCTGGACACTGGTTCGAGCCAGGTATCGTTTTTTGAGTGGTGTCCCCACGACAAGGCCCGAAGCAGTGTTCCGCGTGGATGGAAGATAATATAGAAGCTTAAATGCTGTAAGAAGCTTCTTTAGTGAGGGAAGAGCCAGAACGAGATGAATCTTCCCGCGCTGTTGATTGTTGGAGCCGGTCCAGCCAAGAATGTAAGATGTGCAGGTTGCGGCTGTGGCAGGGGTAACGGTGAACCAAGGCGCTCCAAAAAGCCAATTTGCATGAGAAAGAAGGGGCCAGCGACCACTCAGGGTCTACAGAACCTCTCCCAGTGACCGTGCACAGGGTCAGTAGAGCTCGCAAGTTCTACTTTTACCAAAAAGGCTATAATAAACTTCCTAAGGCGTGTTTAGCAGGAGCTCAGAAATAGCACGTCCATGCGCTTCCTTCTACACGGCAAGAATGTGTTTATGATATTGCTAACCCAAAAATGAATGAACATAATTTAGTAAAAAAATAACTTATGAATACAAAACTTCTTCAAATCAAAGTTCTTCCTCTTCGCACCAGGGTGCATGATCATAGTTTATTAGCAGTGACATCTGTTGAAAAAAGTCCAAACTTCTTGATGAAGGGCAAACGAAACAAGTAGAAATTCACACAGTATAGGAAACTTCAAAATAACAAAATTTCATTAGATTTATGTAGTGACATCTTCTGAGTAAAGGTTGAAGTAGGTCTAGTTTCAAGTTCACGATTTCTCCAGAAGAGGAGTTCTTTTAGGCGCAAGATTTAAATGTGCGGCTTAGAGGTGTACCTCCCAGTACAATAATAATAATAATAATAATAATAATAATAATAATAATAATAATAATAATAATAATAATAATAATAATAATAATAATAATAATAATTTATTCGTTTTACGTTCTACTAACGACTTTTACGGTTTTCGGAGACGCCATTTCAATGAAGTACACAGCGGTTTGCTTTGTTAATACATTTCTTTTATTGACATAACTTACGTTACCTTGTCTTATTACTCAGCAGACGTATTGATGAAGTGTCCACATTAATACGAAGCGAAAATATAACGTCGCTTATTACATATCAAATTCGAAACCGTTGTACATTAGTTCATGTTGCATGCTGCTGAGATAGACTGCGCCCAATACAGCTATAATGAATCCCAGTGCAAGCATGGCTTTAACGAATCTGCAAAACAAAATAAAATGAAAGATATTAAATCAACTTACAAAGTATAATGGATACCCATTAGAATCACCGTATGCATGTGCTACTGATACTACTACTAATGCACAAGAATTCATCCCTTCCCTGATGGGCATGGTAATGTGATTTCCGGAGAAGGTGAGGTGGAAAGAGGCCGTTCTGTCTACTTTTATTATGAGCATGTTTTAGATCAAACATATTTTCGGGGATATTTGAAAGTTTGTGAAAAATATAATAATCGTGAAAATCTCAGTTACTTTACCTCGCACGGTAAAATCGTACGAATATTAAAAGATCGGAAATACTTTTCTAAACAACTTTTGCTATGTTCTGGTTTCCGGTACGACTAATAATAACGGAGACGTTTAAAATTTACTGCCTTGGCCTTCTTAAAAATTTATAAGCGGCGTACGCAGAAATTTTGAAGTTTAGAAATTGTGATTGTGGCAACCATGTGAATGAAGATTTTATGTAGCTCATTGTTTTGCTTTTAATTCGAACTACGTATTTCCTAACAATGAACTGATGCTTCCATTAATAAATATAATTAATAAATAATATCAATAAGCTTTTTATTCTAAAAGCAACCATCCTGAACCAATGGACTCCATTTCAGCACTTAACATTTTGGGACAGTGATATTTTCCCAACAATACATCGAGTAATAAAACTGTTTGCTTACTAGTAACCACTGCACACCAGAATGCTATTTTCCCCCCTGACATATTTAAAAGGATTATTTACAGAATAATACTTCACAGGAAAGTCTGAATGTGCTAGCTCTTTTGTATATACACAAATAAGAACATGTGACCGTAGAAAATATAATCCATGAGCAGGCCAAAAACGTCAGGAAACGTCTGCTATTGTAAACATCTACATGAATACAAAAGTGTCTTATTATATAATTGTGTTATTTTGAAAGTTTTAACTTAGTGTTTCTAATTTCACACTATGCTGACAACATTATTTTATAGAAGTCCTCAAATTTTAATATTCAATATCCCGCCCCACCCCACGAAAATTATTTCTGCGTACGCCTCTGGTTATTATTGTTTCTGTACCAGCGGTACACCTTCCCTTCCTGTTTGTTTTCTGTACCTTTCCTACTACTGCCATCTCTAATACCAACTCAGAACTTTAGAACTGTTGTCAAAGTTTTTCCGTAATCGTCAGATAGCTCTAAAGTATATTTTGGAATGAACTCTCGACGGACAAGCCCAAACTAAATTGTGAGAAAGTTTTAATATTGAATTTGGTAATCCTATCGTTATGCTGATGTTATATTTTGTGGTTCATTAGTTGTCCACTATGCCCCCGACGCCTCCTCCAATTCCACCAGCCCATCAGTTAAATTTTTCACCAGCCATGGACCTGCTTTGTAACTTGTGGTCGCTCCATTACATCCTTGTATTGTAAAGTGATCTAATGTTTCCTCCCTTCTCCCTTTATAAGGGGAGCTGTTTTTGCGCTTCAGGTCTTCTCTAGCTAGTGCGGTACTGAGTGCATATTGAAGGAGGATTGAGAGCGGCTCCTGTGGGAGCTGAGAAGGCGGGGGTCACGGCCTGAAGGACGTCCAAAACTAAAAGGTATGGCAGAATAAGTCTAAATAAGTGTCTGTTCCAGTGCGTGAAGTGCGGGTTTTTAATTTAGAACGTAATAGTTTTCATATTCTAGTAATGTAGGACCTTCTGCACAGAATTGTATTCCCCACTGGGAAATTAATTGGATGTAAGGGAGCACGAATGGTTACCCTCGCATTCCTCCCCTTCTATTCAAATCGGGTGACTAAAATATCTTAACTTCTAAATTTTGAAATCCGTTCTCGGCCTTAAATATTTTACACTTTTAGTCACCCTGTAGCATGGGATTAGCCCCTGTTTCTTTGGGCCTTAAGCCCACTTATTATTATTATTATTATTATTATTATTATTATTATTATTATTATTATTATTATTATTATTATTATTATTATTGAATATCCAGTACAGCATGAAGCCCTATTTCACAAGAGAACATTAGGGCTGTAGTTTATAATCTTAAAATATTTCAAAACGGAAGATTAAGAGTTTAATTTGTTAAAGATGTGCAGAATGAATGTTAAGAATTGCTTATAACAACAAGACTTCTTGACAATATCACGCAATGGTTTAGAAAAGACAAGATCACAACTTTTCAGGTGGTACTCAAATATGAGTCTTTTCATTCCAATCCACAAAAGCATAAATATCCATTTGTAATTTGGATTTTAAATCGCTCAAGGTAATATTTAAATCTTCCATGTCCCGATAGAAATTGCGTTAGGACAAAGTTAGGCACTAATACTTTACTCTGAAGTCGATCTTTAACTTCGAAGAAGAATAGTTCTCTTGTAACTGGTCCTTTCATGCTAGATGTCCGGCTATTGTTCCACTGATGTATAATATATTTCTTGATTTGTCACTTAACATAGCACGATGGAGGTTTATAATATGTAATTTCGATGTTTGATGTAGCAGCTAATTTTACTTAAGCATCTGCTCTTTCATTTCCATCAAATCCTGTATGACCACGAATCTAAGACATACAGATGTGAGGACATTTTTCAGCTTCTCTTCTTGTACTATCAGCTATCGGATTCATATTGTACTTGTTGTTAATGGAACTCAACGATGCTTGCGAATCACTGAGTATCTTCACATTCTTGTTGTTAGTTTTACACCACAGCACTGCATTCATTTCAGCCTGAAAACTGAGCAGCTATTTGAAAGCCTATACTGGGATGAAAACATATCAACGCCATCCTGATAGACTACATACGCACATCCAACTTTGTGAATTCCAACAGTATGAAGTATGCCCGAGCCGTCTGTATAGATGATACAGTCATGAAAATGTGAGCAATTGTTGCAAAGAAGTTTCTTGAAATAGCTAGGATGGCCAGACTGCAGAAAATGACACTTTCTCTCAACAACAATGTTTAAAACTGGTAAAGATGATGATGATGATGATGATGCTTGTTATATAAAGGGGCCTAACATCGAGGTCATCGGCCCCTAATGGTACGAAATGAAATGGCAACAAAACGTTGAAAATCATCCACTGACCAAAATAAAAAATGTATGAAGAATGAATGGATGGATATGAACCCAAAAATAAAACAAAAAACAAACAAAAACAGTGGATCCAACTCAAAAAACATCATAAATGATAATATTACTGACCAAGGGACCACTTATAAAACATACTCCTGAATTGAGGATGCTTGATGTCTAAATGGGTCCAAAATCCAGGTCTAAGGCCCGTCAGAATGGTACATGTCGCGAGTAAAGTAGAACCATGGTATTTGTCATGTTGGGGTACTAATCAAAAATAGCGAAGACTCACGGTGTTCCACACAAGATGGTACTACCCACAAGTATTGTACTTCGTACAGGTAACGCAGACCTATGGTGTTTCTCACACAATGGCGCCACTCATAGCCAACGCAAACCGATGAGGTTCCTCACCTAGGTGTACTAGTCACTCACAGGCAACGCCCAGACCCGCAGTGTTGCTCACATGGGTACGACGCACGAGTACTGGAAACCAACAGGAGATCCTACTCTTTGCTGCTACCAATCACAAACCTATTTCGTACAAACATAGTGGTACTACTCGCAAGAACAGGACAGGCAACCCATGGTGTTCCCCGCATGATGGTACGAATCAAAAGTAGTTTTATGGTTCTAATTCAATCGTCTCTTGGTCGCACCTTGTAGTCGCCTCTTACGACAGGCAGGGGATACCGCGGGTGTATTCTACATGTGCGCCCCCACCCGGAGGGGGTAAAACTGGTAAAAGTGATACTTTGTATTTCTTACACAGAGTCAATTCAGCTATACCGTTTCCAGTTAAAAATAATGGCTCAATTCCCGCAATTACCAGAGCAGCTTTGGTAGACGTACGGTAGACTCCTGAGATTCGATGGGCAAAACCCCTTTGAATCTGTAGCAGTTTAACCTGAGCCCATTTCCTTTCCAAAATACTTCGAAAAGCTGAAACACAGTACAAAGTTAATGGAACGATTTCTTATATATATCAATGATATGTGTAAAGAAGTGGAATCAGAGATAAGGCTGTTTGCAGATGATGTTATTCTGTACTGAGTAATAAATAAGTTACAAGATTGTGAGCGGCTGCACGGTGACCTCGATAGTGTTGTGAAATGGAGGGTAGCCAATGGTATGATGATAAACGGGGTTAAGAGTCAGGTTGTGAGTTTCACAAATAGGAAAAGTCCTCTCAGTTTTAATTACTGCGTTGATGGGGTGAAAGTTCCTTTTGGGGATCATTGTAAGAACCTAGGTGTTAATATAAGAAAAGACCTTCATTTTGGTAATCACATAAATATGATTGTTAATAAAGGGTACAGATCTCTGCACATGGTTATGAGAGTATTTAGGGGTTGTAGTAAGAATGTAAAGGAGAGGGCTTGTAAGTCTCTGGTAAGACCCCAACTAGAGTATGGTTCCAGTGTATGGGACCCTCACCAGGATTACTTGATTCAAGAACTGGAAAAAATCCAAATAAAAGCAGTTCGATTTGTTGTGGGTGATTTCCGACAAAAGAGTAGTGTTACAAAAATGTTGCAAAGTTTGCGTTGGGAAGACTTGGGAGAAAGGAGACGAGCTGCTCGATTAAGTGGTATGTTCCCAAATGTCAGCGGAGAGCTGGCGTGGGAGGACATCAGTAGACGAATAAGTTTGAGTGGTGTCTTTAAAAGTAGGAAGGATCACAATATGAAGATAAAGTTCGAATTCAAGAGGACAAATTGGGGCAAATATTCGTTTATAGGAAGGGGAGTTAGGGATTGGAATAACTTACCAAGGGAAATGTTCAATAATTTTCTAATTTCTTTGCGATCATTTAAGAAAAGGCTAGGAAAACAACAGATAGGGAATCTGCCACCTGGACGACTGCCCTAAATGCAGATCAGTAGTGAGTGATTGAACGTAGGCTGTGTAATAAATTACTCGTAGAACCTCCGAGTTAAGACCCCAAGATGGTCTCCAAGCAATCGATAGGCCTCGTAATAATTTACTAGACTTCAGTTGCAGTTTTTTCAGGTGTGTTCTAAAAGTCAAGTGTTTGTCTAGTATGACACGCAGGTATGATAGCTGATCTTCCAAACTTATCTTATTACCATTAATCATAATTTTTGGTTTTCCTAGTTTTCTTCTTCTCGTGATGAGCATAGCTTTGGTTTTTACAGGATTAAACTGCAGTTTACTTTCAAGGCTGGGTTAGCTCGGCTGCCTAAATCCTGAGCGCTACCAGCTTCATTTAAAAGAAGAACGTCATCAGCATAAGCTACGACCTTGCAACCAGTCGGAAAGGGCAATTGTAGAAGCTCATCGTAGAGGATATTCCAGAAACCAGGACTGCAGGCAGATCTTTGCGGGCATCCTTTATTGATAATTTTTGAAGTGACTGCAGTTCCAATCTGAATTTTTACTTTCCGATTGCTGTAATAAGCTTGTATTAGCTGAAATAAGTTATTAGGGCATTGTTTTTTCTTCAACTGAGAAAGACGTTTTAGCCACCGTGCGTTATCAAAGGCGTCAGTTATATCAAGTGAAATCAGTAAACCTATTTTCTCCCGAGAATACATCCTGAATCCATTCAACCACTGCAAGAACAGCATCCTCAGTGGATTTTTGTGGCGTGAAGCCATATTTCTTTGAGCTTAAATCACGATAGTAATACATGTGATACATAACACGATCAATCATTAATTTCTCCAAAATCTTCCTTAGCACTGGAAGGAGGCAAATCGGTCGAAAAGTTTTAACAGTTAATTCTGTAAGGAGACTGTCTTTGGGAATTATTTTGACAGTAGCTAGTTTCCATAAGGTAGGTACAAAATTCAATGTTAGACATTTGTTAAATAGAGTCACAAATAGGAGTGGCAAGCAGAAATAAACATTTTTAATAATGTTAGCAGTTAGTCCATCCGAACCTGGAGATTTTTTATCATATTGTGATAGAATAATGTACTCAACCTCATTATATGAGAAGGGTAAGTCATCAGGGGGAAATTGAGAGAAGTTCCTTGTAGCTCTTTGTGAGACAGAATCAGCGGTATCATCTGAGAAAAATGCGTTGACCAAGACTTCAGCAGTATCATTGAATGATTTAGTAAATCAACTTTCAATCTTGATTATGCTAAGATTACTATTCAAATGTTCTGGTTTCTTTGAGAATATGTTAATCAGACCCCAAGGATTACTATTTGTAGGAATAGAGGAAAATTCCTTCCACGTTTCTAGCTTCCTTTTTAACGTTAAATTATTGTATACTTGTTTGGCTGCCAAATATATTTCAGCATATCTCAAAGGTAAAAACGGACAACGACTTCGTATGTGTCGTCGACGACAAGCTAGTACCCGTTTCCTCATTAAATCCAGCTTCTCATTCCACCAGAAGTTTTTACTAGGTTTCGAAGAGATTTTAGGTAAATTGTCTTCAGCAAGTTTCATTATAATGCCGATTAAATTGTTTACTACTTGATCTAGATCGTAAGTTGTACTGCAGGATACTATGTCTTCCGTTATTTTCTGTAGACTTCTTTTAGTGACTGCTGGAAATATCTCCACTTAATATTTTTTGTTTCGTAAATCCTTGTAACATAATTGGTGGAATTTACTGTTGATATATTTACAGTACGTTTGAGAGTTATTCGTATCATCAATGCATGATCGGAAAGCGTAGGTATATCACTGACTCTCCATTCAAATAGAGGGCGCCAGGAAATGTTCGCAGCGCGTACGTGCTGCTGCGTGAGGTGGCATCAGCAGTTAAGTTGGCAGCATGGCTGCTGCCACTTGTATCTAAATAAAACAAACAACAAACAGTAAACTTTGTACTCGCCACATCAATTCATAACAGATGCTGGAAGTGTTGTCCTTGTGTTCGAAGACAGACTTCAACACGTCTACACATATTGTCGAAGAATTTCACTAAAGTGTCTTGCGTAATGGAGGATGGTTCCCTAGTTGTACTTCCACTTAAAACAATAATCACCACCAACACCACGTCAGCCATAACTGATTTTCGATTTTACAATATCATAGATTTTCATGTATATTGGACAGTCAGTTGAAGTAGCAGGATGTTGAGACCTTAGATTTTCGTGATGGTGTCTCGCAATATTTCTTTGATTTTGTACTTTGCAATTTACGCATTCAATCCTCGTTTTCGGACATGCACTGATATTTTGAGCTTCTGAACACTTGGAGCAGCACTGTTGCTTATCACAGCTAGAGGAAAAATGACCAAAACCAAGGCACTTGTAACAACGGATGACAGAAATATATTCACTGAAATTACATCTCTTATATCCTATGTAGAGCTTCTCGCATTTAGGTTTAACTCCCTAGGATATTTGCCGGTGTGTTTGTTTTCCACCTCCATTCATTTTCTGAATCCGTCCTTTAGTAAACATTTCCTCCCTTGTTTTTCGTGGCCGCGTAGTATGGGTAATTATCCTCTGCACGTACTTGTCTGTTGAGGGTAACCTTAACTTTAAAAAATCATTTGTGATATTTTCATAGGTGACATTCATATTGCCCAACATGCGCATATTTGGTGGTATGTGTCACCGGGTGGAGGCTTTTGAATTAATCATGTACCAAAAGGCTGTATCTTTCTTTTGTTAATATGAATGTTGATACTCTGCTGCTTGTAACGGTAATGAGTAATGAGCTAAGAGGCTCCTCTAGTATGTTGGAGAAGAGATGGGAATTCCTTTCCTGATTGTGGTACCTGTTTGAAGCTATACGCTAATCATTGTGCCTGTTTCACAGCTAAAAAGCTCTAGATGTTTTGTATATTATCATTCTGTTGAGCACCTACGCTTTTTCGTTGACCGTTGTTTATTGTTAACAATACTTTTTTAAATTTAATCGAAAGGAAAAAAATAAAATTTCTCGAATCTTACTAGGATAACTTGTACTGTAATTTGTGCACTGTCCAGCCATTCATCCCACACGCTTCCTTACCTCTGCTGACCACGGATATGCGTGTACGAATATTACCATTATAATGTACCATAACATTCTACTCGTTGCGTCTTATAATATGCTATAACTTATTGAGAGCTGAAAATAAACAATTGTTCAACTTCATTTTCAAACCCTTTCCCCCCCTGCTTGCACATCCGTAAGAACAGCAACCTAGCAAGGTTTTATTCAAAACTCAGAAAATACGTAAATGCACATACATTTCAAAACTAATAATAATTAATAATCCATCGTGCTTACTAAAAATATTTTCGGTACAATTTAAGTTAAAATAGGTAGCCTAAACTGAAATTGTATAAGAAGTGGTGTTACTTGCAGCTCTATCATAGGTATATGCAAACGCAATAATCTCTTTGCGGAACATCTATATATTTAAAACACTAGGCTGATTTTTCTTATCGCAAGTTTGAGAGAATGGCTGAACCGATTGACATCGTAAAGCATTCTGACGAAGCTCTTGGCCTGTAGATTTGCATACAAATTTCTTGCCGTAAATGTTTAAATGATTAAAGAAACATATAGCATTCGGATTGGCCAAAGCGCTCGCCAATACGTCAAGACCACCTGGAGTGTGGAAGCGCTGAGGTATCCGAAGCGAGAGGGGAGGTGGAATGGAGCAAGCACGCATGCGCAGTTGGACTTCTTCCTGATCAGCTGTTCCAGTCTGTTCTGTGTTGCAGAGAATCGCTTAGTCGAGAAGAAACTATTCAGCGCAATGTTACTCTCTCTTTGTAGCTTTCCCTATATCTTCTTCTAATTTAAAACAGTAGGCTGATGTTTGTTACTACGAGTTTGAGAGAACGGCTGAACCGATTGACAATTCGCTTGGCATTTTGTATCACGATCAATAAAGCTCAAGGGGAGACACTGGAACGTGCAGGTTTCAGTTTACCTCAGCCAGTTTTCAGCCATAGCATACGTTTCAATGTCAAGAGTGCGAACTATTGACGTCCTTAAAGTTGCAATACTTCCAAAAAGTAATTATACAAAAATGTCTTATATAGGGAAATCCTTCACTAAATATTTACCCCATTGGCCGTTATGTTTTGATGAGTTTCGGCTAGTATACGTTTAACTCAGCTAAAGGAACATTTACCTACAAAATGGCGGAGCCAATCAGAATGAAGCACCCTCTGGAGTCACTGTACTACATTTTCTTTGAACAGAGAGACAGCTGACTAACATACAGCACGGCGTCATCCGGCTTTACTGTCTTGAGGAACAATAAATAAGCGCAGTTTGATGTTAAGAGAGAATATAATTGTTATAATGTTTCTCATGCTGTACATGCAAATCTTTCATTGTAAGTTGGTGTCGTATTACTTCCCAACACGCAAATAATGTTAGGTAAGGTTTTCTCCAAATATGTAACCAAGAATAAGGCTGTTAATGTGCACGCTGCCCAGAAATATTGCATTCAGGCTGAATCGCATGGCATGATTGCGAATTTCGAAAGATTTGGTGTACTTTGAATGTTGAAATGCGTTTTAGAAAATGAGTTCTAATATGGAAATAAAGCGTTTCCGGACCCATGTATATACAATATACTTTGTTCTACTACGTGCGAGAAAAGTATCCTGATTGTTACATTCTGTACAAGTGTATTTGAATAGTACCATTTTGTAGACCGCAGAAACTCTGTAACGTCTTGATAGCTTGATAAATTAAACAACTATATAGGTTACAAGTAAGCTCACCAAACGAAAATTAGTCACCCCTGGAGAAATCATTACAAGCATCATTTAATACTATGCAACTACGCCCCTGACTTCATAACCACCTGGATTTGGTTAGGACGTGAGTCCACAAGGTTGTGCAGGTATGTCGCATCCAGGTTAATCCACTCACTGAGCATTTGATTGCGCAATTCCATCAAATTGCCGGGGTGTCGATGTAGTCGTTTTGCCCGCTGTTATAATATGCCCCATAGATTCTCAATGGGGTTTAAGTCTGGTGATTTTGCAGGCCAATGGAGGTGTAATAGGATGAGGGAGTGTTCATAAAGCCAGTCATATACGCGTCCAGCCCGATGAACTTTGCCTTGGTCATCTTGAAAAATCGGGGTTATAATAGTATACTCATCATTCAGATGTTGACTGAAAGGAAACACCTGATCATCCAGAATGTTTAAATAAACATGCTGGTTCATGTTAGTAGTCACCTCAGTGACTGACAGTAGCTGACAGAAAATAGCACCAAAATATCACAGACCCACCTCCGGCTTGAACCTGACCTTGCACACATTTAGGATGAAATGCTTCATTTGACCTTCGGTGCACTCGACGACGTGCTTCATTGGAATGCAGGCAAAAAAGTGACTCGTCAGCCCACATTACGTTCCGCCAGTCAGCCACTGTCCACTTTCGATAATTCCTAGCCCATTGAAGAAGCGCGGCTTTATGTGCCTGTGTGAGCAATAGCCTCTTGCAACGTGACCGATTACAAATATTCATTGCATGCAGTTCCCATCGCAATGTTCTCTCGCTAACAATTCAGAATGGAGTGCTGGGAGTGTCCGAGCACATGTCCAGCTCGCCAAGTGCAGGTCTTTTGATTTGATGCCCGTAGACGACCTTCGCGTCGTGATGAAGACAACACATACACCCATCCCCCTGCCGATAATCTAACCCGGGACCCCTGTGACCAAAATGGCTAACCATTTAGCCATGGTGCCGGATGGGTTTGGAAATAATCTTGATTCACAAGCCGTGAAACGCGTCTCTGGTACCTCTCAGACAGGATCGTTTTTCAACCACAATTCTGCCGTCGTGTTTCGTGGCCATGTGTAGTACACCACTGCTTGTAGACACGTTGAACAGTCCGCTCCGAAACACCAGCACACCCAGTAGCTCCACGCACCGATGGCCATGGGCATGCCACTCTGTCACATCCCTACACCTACCCATGTTGACTCCGCTTGAAACATCAATGTCTCACTGATCGCTACTGCCTGATGCTCGCATAGGGGCTGTGCACGTGCGATTGAGAACGGTACTCGCTCGCTGTGCCATATTTACAGGCTTAATGATACATCCATGCGTGATCACTACGATGAATAATTTTTTGCCTGGTGAGCTTATGTTACCAATATCTTAACGTGGTCTAACCCGGAAGATAGAACAATCATCGACTGCCGATATTTACAAGTAGGAATAGATAGTTGATGAATTAACTACTTGCAGAATGAGAGAAAGGCTACCTGGGAGCGCGGTAAGCCTCCACAGCGAGACGGCACATCATACAGCCTAGCAGGTAGCAGAAGAGGAAGCCATTGCGGACAATGTCCATGGCTAGAAGGCCGAGGTTCTTCATCGTGTCTAGGATGTATGAGAACAGCTGCCTATCGTTAGGAAGTCCGGCCCGGCGACGCTTTATTTGCTCATACTTCTGGCGCGTCTCTTCACTGATCTTCAGGAAGCTCACCGCTCTCTCCTTCCAAAGTTCGAAAGCAGAGTTTTTGTGTCGTGGACTGAGGGGGGACAACTGGCGAGAGCTTTCCTGCTGGTCCTTTTTTAAGGCCAAGCTCTGTCGCACAGCTTCCTCCAATCTGCAGCAAGCAACAAAGGAAAAAGGAAACAATGTTACAAAATACGAAAAAGAAAGACCAAAATATCAATATTCTTGACATAAGGTTAGATCCTATAGCTTTTAGAGAATGAAAACAGACATATAATCCAGCTCTCAAAATACTCTGTGTCCTGGCTAGAGGTACTCAACAATAACAAATTATAATATGGTAAGTATTCTGTATATATTTGTACATAAATGCTCAATCCATAGACAATTTTCCCGACATCTGGCTAATAAGTTAAAAGAAAGTATAAAATGGTTCAACCTTTCAATACTCTTAAAATAAGAAATGTAAGTTTATATTCCTATTTAATTAAAATTGGTACCGGTTTCGACCAGTATTTTTGGTCATCATCAGTCGATCACAAATGAGTGTAAAACAATGCACAGATGAATAAATTGCGAAGAAGAAAGAATTCTGTATGTTGCTGGGTTTTTCTTTCTTTTTTTTTTTTTTTGCTTTACGTCGCGCCGACACAGATAGGTCTTATGGCGACGATGGGACTGGGAAGGGCTTCGAATGGGAAGGAAGCGGCCGTGGCCTTAATTAAGGTACAGCCCCAGCATTTGCCTGGTGTGAAAATGGGAAACCACGGGAAACTATTTTCAGGGCTGCCGACAGTGGGGTTCGAACCTACTATCTCCCGAATACTGGATACTGGCCGCACTTAAGCGACTGCAGCTATCGAGCTCGGTATATGTTGCAGTTAGTGAAGCACTACAATCTTTAGGGAGTACTGCGCGTTGAAATATAGTCAATCACAAATAAGATGCACAGGTAAAAATATGAAGTTTAGATGATAGTGTCAGATGCAGTTTTTGAAGCACTATAACACAAAGTTACGAAAAACTTCAAAAACAGGGATTTTTAGCTGGATCTGAGGGTTGGTTCGAAGCCCACTCAGCCTACGTGATTGCAATTGAGGAGCTATCTAACCCGCTATAGAGAACCAAGAATAACGGTCGAGAGGATTCATCGCACTGACTAGACCATGCGTCACCTTGTAATCTACACGCCTTCGGGCTGAGCAGCGGTTGCTTGGTAGGCCAAGTCCTGCCAGGACTGTAGTGCTAGGCGGTTTGGTTTGGTAGTAAACTGAAGAAATGATGCAAAATTCTGTCTAAACCCTGCGTACTTCTAATATATAATTACCTGTTAATGTAACGACGAGTCTTCTCGTCATCTGGTGACTGCGTAGAACAGTGAGGGACAGGGGAGTCTGTAACAATGCAGCGAACATTACAAATAGATAAGCTACATGCTGTGATTTCTTAATTCTTTAAGCTTGAGTGAACTTTTGAAGGTAGGAAAGATAATAATATGAAGATAAAGTTGGAACACACTGGGGCAAATGTTTATTTATATGAAGAGGGATTAGGGCATGGAATAATTCAGTGGAGGACAGCAAACGCCGGTGTGACGTCAACTCACTCCATTCTTCATGCTCGTAGTAAGGAGGAGTTCAACTATGTGGCGCCAAACTCTCTTCGCAGCCATAGAGTAGAATACAACTGTATAGTAATGTTAACGCTAACTGTTTGAATTACACTTTTGATCATAGATTAGACAAAAAATTAAATTTCGGCTCTATGTTATGAGGAACTATGTAACAATTCTAGTTTGTGTGAAGGATGGCCATGTTATGGGAAAGAACAGAATGTAATAACATTTTCTCAGAAATTTATAAGAGAGCCATACAGAAGTACTACGGTACTACGCTGACATTTTCCTGCATTCTCTGTTTCGCTTTTCTTTAATTAATCAATATTAGGACGTCATTGTTGGGCAATTTTAATCGAAGACTGCACGTTAGGTTGTGATCTGACGAGGTGCTTAGGGATTTGGACTTAGCAAATTTTGTACCAGAAAAGAATTGTTCGTCCACGTATGTCAAATCGAATATACATAATATCCGTGCAGTAAGTGCATAAAACCTCGGAAATCTGGTTTGGGGGACTTCCTTGTGTAGAAAAAAGAAAGAAATCAACCAAGACCTTGTATTTATGTGTCCTTCAAAGAATCGACACGCTGGAAATGTTGACAGTTCCTTTTGGTACCAGCTAGGAACATCGTTGACATCCACTGAATACTGGGTTGCAAAGAGCTTAAACGTAGTAGAACATATTTCTAAATCTCGAAACCTGGACTCAAACTGTGACGAAGGTTTTGTAGAATTTGCACATATTCTTCAGAGAGACTAATATCAAAAGCAATGTACGTTATTTTCAACGAGAGTGCTACAGCTGACTGACTCCTCCAGTTCCGTGTTCACAGGCTCACAGTAGCATATTTGTCTATACTGCTAATAATAAGAGTTGGTGTCTGACATTTCTTAGAGGGAGGTCCGTTTACTGCCTGCCGAGGCGGGATAAAGGGAGTGGCTGTGTGGTTGCCATGGAAACGAGGGTGGGGCGACTGCGGTTGCCATGGAGATAAAACTTCAGGGCAGCTCGTCTTGCTGGGAGTTGCCAAACCTGTCACTGATAAGAACCTGATTGTTTGTATAAGAGTGATCGCAAATGGGACGACACCGCCTGGCCAGGTAGTCTACAACAGATCACAGCGGTCAGAATGAAGGAGGGAACAAGTGAGCCGGAAGCGAGGGGTAAGAGTATGTAGAAAGGAATGCTGGAATGTGGCAACATCGTGAAATGGCACGTGCAGTGCTCCTCCCTCCAACCTTACCTGTCAGACACCAACTCTTATTATTAGCAGTATAGGCAACATCATTACTCAGCTCTCGCCTGGCGTCACACGAACTGACAAGTTTGCTCTTCGATCAGACACATCACACCGCCTGAAACTGTCCTCCTCTGGGTTAATAATCAAGGAAAATGTTCGATAAATTTTCACGTTTTTAAAAATCATTAAAGAGAAGACGAGGGAATCTGCCAGCTGGATGACAGTCCTAAATGTAGATCATTGATTGATTGATTGATTGATTGATTGATTGATTGATTGATTGATTGATTGAGTGATTGACTACATTCTAGTGTCCTATTTTGAGGAAATTCATTTTCACATTTTAAGGTCTGAATTATTCCAGAATCACATAAAGCGAAATCATATAATCCGAAATGTTCGGGTACAAGTTGTGGCAAATGGGGACAATATTTATCCATCGTCCCCAACCAATAGTTTGCCGTCTTTTCCATGAGAAACGTGATAGCCATCGGTTAAAGGGGTCTCGGATTCCTTTTAACCTTCACTGGTTAACTCTTTTGCCTCGGGGGTTGAGCGTGTGTGTGTCTCGTCTTCAGCATTCGAATTCGTCAAAGGTAGGGTCCCATTCTCACACACGCTCAGGTCACCCGTAAGGTGTCAACTTGAAAGATCTGCACCAGGCCTCTCCGCAGGGTGCACATCATCATCATCACCTCTTCCATACTTATGTCAGTACAGCTTGGGTTGTTATTTTAAGGTCTACTTTACAGCATTGCGATTTACGTTACAATTTACTGTAATCAGCTTTCATACACAAAATCGCCTCCGTAGCGTAATGGTTAGTGTTATTAGCTACCGTCCTCGGGGGCCCGGGTTCGATTCCCGGTACTGTCAGAAATTTAAGAACGGCAAGAGGGCTGGTATGTGGTTAAAATGCTACACGCAGCTCACCTCCATCGGGGGGTGTGCCTGAAAAGAGCTGCACCACCTCGGGATGAGGACACGATCTTACTTACTTACTTACTTATACACAAAATGAAATGAGCTTCTTAACAGCCCGAAGGGTAGTAGATCCCAATGGCTCCTTCATCAGTTATTATCAGTGACGAGGCGTAGAAGCGAAACGAGGGGCGAAGTAGTTTCCTATTGCTTTTCTCACCAAACCACAATGTACTACTGTCTACTATAGACTGCCAACCCCACTGAAATGTATACCAAAGGAACCTATGGCCCATGCTGCCATACTATTCAACACGGAGACTAACTATGTTACTATACGCCGTTCATGGATACGTATCGATGGCGATAGTCCAACAAGAGGAACAATTAGTACCGTACTTTTCGGACCATAAGACGTATCCAGTTATTTTGATAAAAATTTATGGAAAAACATAATTTTGCTCTATTTTCTAACAATATTTTACAGAAATTTATATATTGCTATTTGCTTTACGTCGCACCGACACAGATATGTCTTACGGCGACGATGGGAGAGGAAAGGCCTAGGAATTGGAAGGAGGTGGCCGTGGCCTTAATTAAGGTACAGTCCCGGCATTTGCCTGGTGTGAAAATGGGAAACCACGGAAAACCATCTTCAGGGCTGCCGACAGTGGGGCTCGAACCCACTATCTCCCGATTACTGGATACTGGCCGCACTTACAGAAATAATTTAATTCGTATACAAACACAAGTTACTGGTAGGCAGAGCAATACTATCACTGTTACAAATCACAAGTAGGTATTGTCTTTCAACTGCGCTATTACTAAGTAAGTTAGCGAATTCCTCGACTTTTTTTTTTTTGCTAGGGGCTTTACGTCCCACCGACACAGATAGGTCTTATGGCGACGATGGGATAGGAAAGGCCTAGGAGTTGGAAGGAAGCGGCCGTGGCCTTAATTAAGGTACAGCCCCAGCATTTGCCTGGTGTGATCCTCGACTTTTAATTTAAATGCTGTATTGTAAGAAATCCTCTTCTGTACAACTGACATTAGGAACGGTAAATTGTCACTACCATAACTTCCTACTGATTACTGTTCCTGAAGGTTACCTATAACAGTAGTAAGGTCGCAGCACTTTGTGTTTGCTTGGTATGATAAGGAGAAGGGCGGGAAAGGGATTGCGAGCGGTCTTGTTAGGAATTCCCTGACAACCCACATTGCTGCCAGCCAAATGCAGGTATACCATAGCCTCTGTTTCTTTACTGAATTAATAATAATAATAATTTCGTGTGGCTATTGCTAGCCGGGTGCAGCCCTTGTAAGGCAGGCCCTCCGATGAGGGTGCGTGGCATCTACCATGTGTTATTGTGGTGGAGGATAATGTTGTGTGTGGTATGTGAGTTGCAGGAATGTTGGGGACAGCAAAAACACCCAGCCCTCGAGCCAGTGGAATTAACCCGACCGGGAATCGAACCCGGGACCCTCTAAACCGAAGGCCAGTAAGCTGACCATTCAGCCAACGAGTCGGACAACCGAATTAATGAAAAGAGTCAACTGCTGAGAGGATTATTTAGAGCAATGGTATAGCAAATCACGTATACTGATTGTCCAAATTTGATGGACCTTCGGATCATAAGACGCAGCCGTATTTTAGGCAGTATTTTTGTAACAAAAAGTGCGTTTTATGGCCCGAAAAATACTGTATATCTAGTAGCGGTGGTGTGAGGCTCTTGTATGACACCAGTGCGGAGACAACACGGCGCACTACAAGGCAGTGCAACCAGGGAAGCTGTACTGTCAAAATCAATTAATATTCTTGAACAGAATATCGTACTAGAATAATATGAGCCTGCTTTATGGATTGATCACATAAAATTACGGTAGCAATAGGAGAACAGACATTATAGCCTACAAGGAATCAGAGGGTGTGGGATATATAATAGACCACAGAGTTCGTTCTGAAATCTCCACAGAACAGCCAGAGGACGTTAACACGGAAAAGAAGCTCATTTATGAACCGACCATAATTTATTTCAACGATAAATTTGGATTGAAGGACATTAAAGTGATAAGATTAATGATAGGAGCTCGAGGGACTATTCCTCGATTCATTGTGAATTTTCGGAAGCAGTTTAATTTAGAGGTTACTGAACTACAAACTATATATTTGTTAGCTTTACGAGGTTCTATTTCTTTACTGATAAATCATTGCTACGTGTTATAAATCTTATAGCTTAAAACATTAAGAGAATAATGTAATCAACAAAATTATAATTTATTTCGTTATGCTTTGCCTACTGTGCAACTTTCAGATGAGGGAAGTTTTGTAAATAAAAAATTAATGAAAAATTAAAAAAAAATAGTTTGCAATCAGAAGCGACTTTCTCCATTGGCACTGGACGTCGCATAATGTGCAGAAAGAGCAGTTTTTGTTTGGGCAAACTCTGCCTACAAATTACAAAAGCGAAATTGAAAATATCTTCCGAACTACCCAACAAAAGGCATCTGTTAGGTGAGACACCCGGTATTTATAAATACAGGATCATCCAGTTAAAGCAGAACCGCAGTTGAGGCCTCGGCAGGAAAGCAAAATCTTTCCGATGGTGGGGCAATACGAGTACAAGCTAGAATGACTTCCTGATAAATTCTAATGCACTTTAAAAGTACTCACCCCTAGTTTCTCGTCATGGAGAGGTTCCACAGAGCAGATTAGGTTTTTCGGCACTCCAGTATCGGCTGTTTTGAGAATTTACGTACCCACGTAAGTGAAACCACGCTTCGTCTGAGAAGAGAATGAGACTGGGATCAATTTCTCCGTCATGCACTTTATTCAAAATCTATTATTTTTATTCTAAATCTAATCCTATACACAGGATCATCCTATTTAAGTTCTTGCACCAAAGTACATTTATAGAGTTTTAACTTAGTACGGAACCGTAAGAAATTCCGGTTTGCTGAGAAAGATGGCTAAGAGATTTCTTAGGAGATTTTTGCAGCCGTTTTATTACTGTATGTCGCCTTGTTCGTTTCTTTAATTAATATTTCCCGTTTCAAGAATTTTATTAACTACTCTATGAACCCTCCCACCACTTGGAACTCAAACTCCTGGGAATTTCTCTTGAAATAATCTCCTAATAAGACGAGTGGATTCTATACGGACATACGAATCAAAAATAACCTTTGGATCTGGAATAGAATAATTAAGTCTATTATTATTTTCCATTTAATATGGCTTTGCACACAAACTGCGTTGCGAGACAAAGCCAGAACCAGTGGTCCCGTAGGCTAGCCTCCCTCCCGCGCAGCTTTCGGCTTAGTCACTCCCTGCCGCCACTCCGGTTCCAAGATAATTGGATGACCCAGTATAAATAATAATAATAATAATAATATGATGTTCATATGTACTGTAGAACGTAACAAAACTTTTCAGTCTGTAAAATACACTGCAACATAAACATACCTGTAAAAATACACACTATTTTACAAAGAATGGCAAGTTTCTACAAGAACAGACTCTTAACAAATCACTCAAAACATGCTTAAATATGTACAGTATTGTTTACGTTACACACTATTTTACAAAGAATGGCAAGTTCATTTCTACAAGAACATCCTCAGATTCTAACAAATCATTTAAAACATGCTTAAATATGTACAGTATTGTTTGCTTTGCGTAACCTTATCAATGATAGTGAGTTTAGTGATGATATGAACCAATATTTTACAAATAATGTTATTTGCTTTACGTCCCACTAACTACTCTTTTACGGTTTTCGGAGACGCCGAGGTGCCAGAATTTAATCCCGCAGGAGTTAGCAGTTCTTTTAGGTGCCAGTAAATCTACCGACACGAGGCTGACGTATTTGAGCACCTTCAAATACCACCGGACTGAGCCAGGATCGAACCTGCCAAGTTGGGGTCAACCGTCTGAGCCACTCAGCCCGGCAATATTTTACAAAGAATGCCAAGTTTCAACATCCTCAGACTCTAACAAATCACTCAAAACATGCTTAAATATGTACAGTATTGTTTACGTTACGTAACCTTGTCAATTATAGTGAGTTTAGTGATAATATGAACCAATAATGACACAAAAATAAATGTACAAATATTAATTTAATGAAAACATCTGAACTTATCTAGACTGCTGACACAAAAATAAATGTACAAATATTAATATAGTGAAAACATCTGAACTTATCCAGACTGCTGACACAAAAATAAATGTACAAATATTAATATAATGAAATCATCTGAACTTATCTAGACTGCTGACACAAAAATGAATGTACAAATATTAATATAGTGAAAACATCTGAACTTATCTAGACTGCTGACACAAAAATAAATGTACAAATATTAATATAATGAAAACATCTGAACTTATCCAGACTGCTGACACAAAAATAAATGTACAAATATTAATATAATGAAATCATCTGAACTTATATAGACTGCTGACGCAAAAATAAATGTACAAATATTAATATAGTCGTCGCCATAAGACCTATCTGTGTCGGTGCGACGTAAAGCCCCTAGCAAAAAAAAAAAATATTAATATAGTGAAAACATCTGAACTTATCTAGACTGCTGACACAAAAATAAATGTACAAATATTAATATAGTGAAAACATCTGAACTTATCTAGACTGCTTTTATTGTGTCATTACTGGTTCACATTATCACTAAACTCTCAATCATTGACAAGATTACGCAAAGCAAACAATACTGTACATATATATTTAAGCATGTTTTAAATGATTTGTTAGAATCTGAGGATGTTCTTGTAGAAATAAACATGCCATTCTTTGTAAAATAGTGTGTATTTTTACAAGTATGTTTATAGTATTATAATTTATATTGTTTTTGCTGTGTGTTTGACAGACTGAAAAGTTTTGTTACATTTAACTAAGTCGACAGTGAAAACTATGGCTTCATTTCTAACAAAATATGTACTGTAGGTTCTAGGTTTATTCTTCTTAATCAAAGTATAATAGGCGTGTGTTTATGCCTTTGATTTTAAGTCAAAGCGAAGCGAAGCAAAACAAAGCAATCTCCATACAGTCATGAGGGGCCATACAGCCTTGAACGGCCATGAAGAATATAAAGGGAAAAGACTTTCAGAATTAGTGGGCTGATAGACCATTCAAAGTGAAGACAGAGTTTGCTGGTAAATTACTCTCTAAGCAGACGACATTAATATGACATTGGTCCACTTTCTGCCTTTATCATAGCCCTGACTATCTTAGGAAGACTTTTCAGAAAGTTTCCATGGGAATGATATTTGTAGGAATTTATTATAATTAAACCATTAGCTTACAGGACTCGCATTATGACTCGGAACGTTATCATGTTGATATAAACAATGGTCATCACAGAAATGATTTTCCACGGTAGTCAGTACGAATTCATTCAAAATCTGTTGATATCCTGCGTTTAAAGTACCACGCAGTCCTGATACAGAACCGGGTCCAGCCATGAAAAACATCTCCACACCATAATACAACTCCTTCCCATCGTCACTGTTTGTACTAAACGTACAGGTAGATGGCGTCACCCGGGCATTCTCCATACCCACACCTCCCATCATATTGCCACAATTTATCACGTGATTCATCACTCTAAATTACTTGTTTCCACTGTTCCAGTGTCCAATGGCATCGCTCTTTAGGCAACATCAGAAGGCGCTTCTTATTAAGAGGGTAAATATTTGATTTATGGCCAGCTGCTCGAGCTTGAAATCTCCTTCTTTTCAGTTCCCGACACACAGTCATGGGACGGACTGTACTTTGCGTGAAACTTCGAAAAATTCCTGGTGATTTTTTTTCTGCAGACAACCGAAGATTTTCTCGCATCACCCTGGGTGTCACGTGACCGACTTGATCGTGGTTGTGCTGCGGTTGCACCTTCACTTTTCTGCATTACAATTACATCACTGGGAGGCAATTTGGGTACATTCGTAACCTTAATAAGGATATAATTAACATAACTTTCGTGTTTTATACCGCTGTACCTTACTGCTTAATGTGCTGTGTGCTTAATGTGTGTGTCGAACTTTATCCTCTGTTGGACTAAACTGCAGTAGAACATTAAATGTAGGATTATCTTGTATATTATCTGATCAAAAGTATTCTGACACAGATGTGCACTAGTAAAAAACAACAACAACAACAACAACGACAACAACGACACATCGTTCCGGTACAAAAGGAGGCAGGGAGGTTTGTATTGATCAGTGCGACTACGTAGCAACAACAAGGGTAGGTCAGGTGAGATTAGTGACTTTCAACGTGGGGTAATCACTGGTTGACACATAAGCAATAAATCTTTAAACATACCTCACTTATCTTCCAGTACGAGGATGGAAGAGAGAAATCACTCTCCCATTCGTTCGATCCCACCTAACACCTAGAATGTTTATGAATTAGTTTCAAATGAAAGACAAAACCTCGTTGTAACTCATCGTGGCGTTTCATTCAGCACCTACAGAACGATTGGTCACGCAAGTGCTAACATACAGCAATCCTTACATAGAAAATAACTGATATCAACTTAGAATTTTCAGCATAGTCGGAATTTACCAACGGTATAAGAAACGGCAAGATATATTACGCTATAAACCTCCACTAAAACAGCTGACCGTGTAGCGTTGGTGCTTGGCTCCACTAGCGCCGCTCGGCGGAGCGCACTTGAACTCGGTGAGTGCTCCCTCTACAGTCGAGCCGCTGGCTGTCCGGCCCTGACGTTTCTCAGACAGTGTTGCCGATTTTGAAACCATACGATATAAACAAACACACACACCTGAAATATTTCACGTATACGTAGATCAGATTGTGTGTTAATGCGACGGAAATGCGTGCGGAAAGGTGCGAAAATTACCTCTAATATATTGAAAACCAACACTAGTGTAATCATAATAATAAAACGTTCCAATTAAAATTATGTGCACTCAATAACAGCGTAAATATAACAAAAGATTCCAGTCGAAGTTATGCACATTCCAAGAACAGCGTAAAGATAACAAAACACTGCAGTCAAAGTTAAGCACGGTCAGAGAATAGAATAACCGTAACTCAAAAACAGTAGGCTATAGACGTAATATAAAATAACATTAAAACGGAACTGTGTGAATAGTATCACCGTAAATTTAATAAGTCAGAATAAAAAACCCTAAAAATAGTATCAACGTGGCAATAAAAACGACGCTTTTCACGGTTGTCCTACCTACTTTTAAAGCGTCACAAACTCGATCCACCACTTTTGTAACAGGAAGAAGAGGCCCACCGTTATCACGCTCTTTCTCAAAATATTCACGTAGTCGGTATATAAATTCACGGCTTTGGCTCTTATAACAACTGATTTTTTCTTACTCGTTTTCGATATCCACTGGCCATGTCACAATAACGGAAACAAACGGCTTACACACACAGTGAATGCATGCACTTCATGCAGGCTAGCGAGGAACTGAGGCCACGTGTTTTTCTTCAAAGAAGTGGCATCACCGCACTAGCAGTACAAGATAGTCATGGCGACATGAACGGTGATTGGTGCTTGCTGTAAAATCTTAAATCTGGCGCGCCAGTGACGTCAGGCATTGCAAACCGTGACGATTATTCTACCACTAGCAGAACTCTTAGTATTCTTTGTTGTAAAATACCTTTAATTAAAACAATAATATAAAATCGACGAGGGGTGTAGGTTTCAATGATTAAATATTAAAATCATACGGCACATTGCAAATTCATAACAGTGTTTTCAAGGTTATATGTATAGTTTCAAATCGCCGCAGATTGGCAATACTCTTCCCTACTCTTATTTTTTCTTTTCATCACAATCTGTCAGGGCCGGACAGCCAACGGCTGGACTGTAGGCATTTTATTCGTCATGCTCGTACTGTCGTATTGTATAGGAATTCTCATAGTTCCAGATATGACTTTTAAGATACTATTTTTGCTCATATTTGCACCGGTGCTACAATGGCCATATGACCCGGAAAGAATGATACGCATAGTACATAGACACAGCACGAGATGGCGATGCATTGAACAGGTACCATGTACAGGGCGATGGGACAGCAGGAGTGAGTCAGTTTCTGTGCAGAATACATGTGACCAGGAAAGAACAGCGTGCGTAAATCAAACTGTCCATTCACCGGGATTGCATCGCCAAAGAATGTCATAGATAGCTTCTGGAAGCTGTTGGCAATAAGGCCCTTCCATACCGAACAGTTGCGAGATGGGCAGCAGCATTTCAGAACGGACGTGAAACAAGCCGCGAGGTGCAACGGACCAAAATACCAGATACGTGCAGTAATTACTCAGTGCATGGACGTGGACAGAAGATGGACACTACTTGAGTTGCAAGCCAGAACAATGTCATCCTTCTCGATGACAACACCAGACCGCATGCAGCAGAGGCTGTACGGAGGCATCTTCAGCGCTGGGGATGGGAAGTACTGGAATACCCGCCATACTCACCAGACTTGTCTACGTGCAATTTTGACCTCATCCTCAAAGTGAAAGAACGACTACATGGGAGACGGTTAGGACATTGCCAACGTTGTGATATACACTGGCAGTAAAACGTATCCAACACCAAGAAGGGGTTGTGCTAAATTAACGAACGTTGGTAAGCGTGTTTATACATCTGAAAGACGACGTTGATTCAAATTTCTCGCAAGTCGCATTAGCGTGGCGCTAGTAGCGGCCCCATGACGTTGCACATCAGGTTTGCTTTAAATACGGGCTGAACTGTGCGATAGCGTTAGTTAACTGTGGAATTAGACGGAGTGACTGTAAGTGGGTCAAGAATGCCTTTACGACGACGGAGAGGCCAGTATCACAATATTGCTTGCTCACTGCTGCTGAACGAGGCTGTATAATAGAGCTACGTGAAGGTGGATTTTCCTTCCGCGCTATTGCAGAACAACTTGGCACGAATGTCTCCACTGTGCTGACAGCAGTGGTCACAAGAAGGTACGCTAGCAAGAAGACCGGACTCCGGACGTCCCCGTGGCACCACCGAGAGGGACGACCGCCGTATTCGGCGTATGGGTGTGGCGCAGCGGACTGCGTCTGCAGCAGCAATTCGAATGGCAGTTGGCACCACACGTGACGCAACGGGCTGTTCGAAATTGGTCACTTGAAGGACAGCTCCGAGCCAGACGCCCTGCGGCGTGCATTTCACTTACCCCAAACCACAACCGTCTGCGACTTCACTGGTGTCAAGCGAGAGCTCACTGGAGGATGGAGAGGAGGTCCGTTGTGTTTTCCGATGAAACCTGGTTCTGCCTTGGTGCCAATGATGGCCGTGTGTTGGTTAAAAGTAGGGAAGGTGAGCGCCTGCATTCCACCTGTCTGCCGCGTCGACACACTGGACCTACACCGGGAGTTCTGGTCTGGGGAGCAATTTGCTATGAGAGTAGGAGCACTCTCGTGATTATGCCACGCACCCTGACTGCAGATGTGTACGCCCGTCGGGTGATTCAATCTGTTGTGCTGGCATTCATCAATAGCATTCCCGGGGGTGTTTTCCAACAGGTTAATGCACGCCCCCATGCTGCTGTTGTAACCTAACGTACTCTACAGAGTGTCGACATGTTTCCTTGACTTCTCGATCCCCCAATCTGTTCCCAATCGGGCAGGTATGGGACGCCATTGGACGATAACTCCAACGTCATCTAAAACCAGCATTAACCATCCCTGTATTGATCGACCAAGTGCAACAGGCATGGAACTCCATCCCATAAGCTGACATCCGGCACCCGAACAACACAATTCATGCACGTCTGCATGCCTGCATTCAACAGTTAGGTGATTACACCTGTTAATAATGGACCAGCATGGCACATTTGCGATGCCTTTTCTCTCGCGGATATTAACCTGTATTCTTGTATCTTTAATCAATTAAATATGTTACTTCGGCAAATATATTGCCAAAATGTCCGTATTCTACATTCCTTATTTACTTGTGTTTGGATATATTTTCTGCCAGTGTATGAGAGTGCAAAATTCACTGATGGTGAGGTAACTGGCATCCGACGTCACCTGCATTGTTGACGTGTTGTGGGCAATCTAGAGGACTACATTGAAGGCTTATCGTAAAGGCTACTGAACTCTCTGAAAATTAACATAACGTAGCACAAGGTTTTCCTAGCCGACAATTTCCTCGCTTTATATCCCACACCTGGTAAACCTATTCGACATTATTCATTCATTCTACAGCACCTCACGCTCCCCACTCCCACCTGTTTATTTCAGTTTGTCTGGTACATCCCGCATTCGTGTGGAAAGAAGTTCCTCTTAAAGATACAATCACGTTTAGAACCAACCATGAAAGAAATTTGACTCGATTGCTCATGAAGGATAAACATGTTGATAAATGAAGTATTTTCAGGATCATATTCATATGAATGTTTATTAATGTTTTGTTCTTAAGAACATGTCCCCAAAATATATGGCACTAATTTACATACGCTATAATATGTAGAGTCTCACTTTTGTAACCATAGTGGAAATATCTCATTTTTTCATAATTATTATGGAAACAAGATATACAGTGACTTGTGCCAATTTCTCTGAGAAGGTTTTGAAACATATTTGTTCAAATTTGTCATTCTCCCTGAACACGCATCATTCTACCGGTATTAGGGGAAAGGGGAGCAAGATGATATTTTGCGTAGTGCCAATGTTTTTGCATCCCTGTAAATCTATCGACATGTGGTGGTTGTAGTGATTATTGTTTTAACAGGAAGTTAACTAGGCAACCATCCACTATATAACACTAATTAGAGGAAAAAGAAGGGATCCGACACTTTGAAAAAATTAAGGTACCGGCCAAAGAAAGACAAAGGCCTCGAAGGGCGTGAAAATAGGCCTCAAGTGCTCTAATACGGTCGGGGTCGGAAAATAATTTGACCATGGGAGGTCGGATAGGATAGATGAAAGTGAGGAGGTTGGCTCAAGTAAGTGAAAGCAAAGTCGGAACTCAGCTCAGGGTCCCATGATCGCCAACCCACTCTCCCAAGTTAAAAACCCTGGGACCCTTAATAGTCGCCTCTTACGACAAGGAATACCGTGGGTGTTACTCTACCGCCCCACCCACAGGAGTTATCGACATCTACCTTAATGAGCCGGTATTGTACCCACGACGCATTGTCACTAACCCTGAGCTGGAAAGACTTGGGAGTAAGGAGACCGGCTGTTCGAATAAGCAAACTAACAGTATTACTCTACTACTATGACTACCAACATTCTTTATAAGTGATTAGGTCTTGTCTGCTTGATAGTTAAATGCCGTCATGAATCACACTGACGAGAAGATGTACTGTAGTCCCTGTATCCCTGTGTATCATTATCCTATTGTTTTTACTACAATCTGTGACAATAAAGTTCGGTGAATGAAGTCAGGACGGTCGATCCGGCAACACTGGCGACACACCTGCGTAGCAGCAGGTTTTGACCACCTGCTCCCAACGTTGTTCAGTTGAGCATCGTGTATGTGCCGTGTAAGACCTGTTTGACACAGTGCGTGTTTAGTGCGTTGGTTCTGAACTGCGAACAGGAACATGAACGACCTAAAGATCAATGTACAGTTTTGTTCTAAGCTTGGCAAAACACCGAAATAAACTCATGCATTGGAATGTGTTTCTGAAGATCAAGTACTGTCCTTGAAGTGTGTGTGTACCAGTGGTTCACCCGTTTTCGAGGAGGCCGGGAAAATGTTTCTGACAACCTCCGTAGCGAAAGATCGGCGACCGTCGTCAGTGACGAAAACACTGAGAAGGTGAGGACATTAATCACGAACGATCGACGATTGTGAGCATTATAGCGGATGAAATGCAGATTAACCGTGAATCTGTGCGACAAATCGTTCCCCACAAGTTAGGGAAGAGGAAAACGTGTTAGCGTCTTGTGCCACATCATTTGACTGACGATCAGAAGCAGGCCCGTTTAGAGGCTTCACAGGACTTTTTCGAAACGGCGGATGCGACTCCAAATTTCTTGAACTGTATTGTCACTGAGGATGAAACCTGGTGTTTTAGGTACGACCCTGAAACGAAACGGAAAAGCATGGAATGGCGTTCTCCGGGATCCCCTCGTCGGAAAAAGGTCAGAGCCGAAAAGTCACACATCAAACTCGCTTTGGAAGGAAAGAGATTTGACGATATTCCTGACATCCAACGAAACATGACGAGGCTTTTGAACACCATCCCAAAGGAAGCCTTTTTGAAAAGTTTCCAGGACATGTATCGTCGATCTCAGCAGTGTTGACAGTACAGGACTATTCACTGAACTTTATTGTCACAGGTTGTATATAGCCAGTCATCTAGACTCGACATTAATGCTTATGTACTTTAAATTACAGTACAAGATATTCCATACATCTTTAATATAAGCATTGTACACATCAAAGAGGTTCAGAGGCTGGCCAGAAGCTATTTATGCGGAGTCCAGTAACGATCAAGAAGAAGAAGAAGAAGAAGCAGTATGTTCCGACCTGCATTTTAATGACATGCCTTCAGTTTCATTCTGCTATAATTTGTGAGATTTTGCTGTTTGCTTTAGTTTCTTAGCCGTTTTTGATACTAATGGCTGTGTTTTTTATCTTCTGAGAGTTGCTGTGCAACAAGCAGAACATATGCCCGTTGGATGGGGCCTAGAATATGTCCATGGTACGTGTCGTAAGAGACCACCCTTTGTTTGAAAGAAGCAGAAAATAAAATCTATCAAAATAAAAGATGGTAGTGATTATTGTTTTTGTGGAACTAGGTGACCATTCTACCACGATAACCTCTAAATCTCCAGTCGCTTCCCTAGTTCATGGGTGGGAATTGTTTGAAGTCACTTGAACACATGTTTGTGTACTTGTGTTCATTTAATGTTTCTTTTTAATGTTTTCATGTTTCATACTTTGTACTTCTAACACGAATAAATAAAGTAAATTATTATGATTATTATATCACCTATCAGTGACCATGACAAATGGCAACAGAGTATTATATCTTATACCATCTTATTCCTCTTATTATTGTTGATTATCTATTACCAGTACATTTTGGTAGCAGAGCGTGGTTCCTCCCGCATACTGGGGTCGAAAGCAGACTGAATTCCAGGCGGAGTGGATGGTCTTTTTATACAGACGAGAAAAAATCGAGGAATCAAGTTTTTTCTAGAAGGTTACGTCAAGTTGACACCAGAATCACGTGGCGAACAACTGAAATGAAGAGCTGAGTGTTCAGATGTGTAATGGCAGCAGGCGATGGCGGGTGGAAACAGCGATCCGGAGCATGGAAAATCGAGGCAAGGTAGCATTTTCGTGAATTTTCTTGTGGATTAGCGGGAGAAAATATCAGCAGCGTTAGGGCACGCTAGGCCTCAAACGCTGAGCTAGAATGGCCTGGGACTAATGATAGTGAGGAATCTACCACACCAGCAGTCACTAACCCACGCTTCCAAGTCGAGAATCCCTTTCAGTTTTCACTTACGACAGGCAGGGGATAGCATGGATTCATACTATGGCTCAGCCACAGGAGAACTGGCAGAAAGCAAAGGCAGTCAATTGAACGGTAGAAGCCACCTGGAGAGCAGAGTTTAAGTAACGAGAATGATCATATTTTCGCCACTTTTGCCTTAGGCTTGTTATATAATTAGTTTACTTGTAATGGTAAGCCAAACTACCACGCGCTATATGTTAAAATCATCATGTTCGAGAAAGTATACACTTTTAAATATTTTGGAACTATCGTAAAGTTTAATATAAACCACGCAAAAGAGATAAGGAGCAGGATGGCTCAACGAAAAGTTGTATATGGAAAAGTGAAAGAATTTCTAACTGAAATAACTTTTTTGACGGGGAACAGCATGGACTGCGTGGCGGAAGTTGGTGTGACAGAAGTGCAACCTTAAGCAACCGTGCAGGCAGTGATGTAAGGTATGGTTGGATAGTCAGACAATGTTACCTAGCAACCGTGCAGGCAGTGATGTAAGGTATGGTTGGATAGTCAGACAATGTTACCTAGCAACCGTGCAGGCAGTGATGTAAGGTATGGTTGGATAGTCAGACAATGTTACCTAGCAACCGTGCAGGCAGTGATGTAAGGTATGGTTGGATAGTCAGACAATGTTACCTAGCAACTGTGCAGGCAGTGATGTAAGGTATGGATGGATAGTCAGACAATGTTACCTAGCAACCGTGCAGGCAGTGATGTAAGGTATGGTTGGATAGTCAGACAATGTTACCTAGCAACCGTGCAGGCAGTGATGTAAGGTATGGATGGATAGTCAGACAATGTTACCTAGCAACCGTGCAGGCAGTGATGTAAGGTATGGATGGATAGTCAGACAATGTTAGGCCTACGTAGCAACCGTATAGGCTATGTCTTACGGCTGGTGGTCATGTGTGAAATTAGTAGCCGTTGATGAATGGCCATGACAGAGACATATTTATGATCATTTGATTTTCATAAAGCGAAAGGTGATTTCTTTTTAACATGGACATTTTTCGGCTGGGGTCTATCTTTAATTAGCGTCATCACTTTAGCGTTGACAGAAAACCGACACCGTGATAACCAAGAACCAGTCTCCGTCATGTTATTACCGAGTACCAGAACTACTACTGCCAAAACGTTTTCATTCCATCCGTGAAGGGGACGACGGGCCTCCTAGACAGTGACGTCATCCATCTCCTACTACACCTGTCCACATATTTTTTCGGCTGGGTGGCGCTCCTTCTTGCTGCGGCTCAGTCGGCCCAAGAATAATCTTATGGGCAGACGCCTCGTTGGCTGTCGCCCTCCCTTATCATGCAGCCCAATTCCACGCTGACCAATTCCCTTCTCGTCAAGAATGTGGCCCCTTGCTATTCTCCGGCTGAAATTCGCCAGTGGTTGATTAGCCAATGTGTTCCAATTTCTGTGGTCCTCCGCCTTCAAGATGCCTCGTCGGGACAACCTTCTCCGGATGTCTTGCTGTTCTACAGTGCACCCGGATTCGCTGATCGCACCCTCCGCTCTGGTCTTACGTCCCTCTTTTATGCTCAACATAATGTTCTCCCTGTTCCTGCTCCTATTCTCGACCAGATTGTTTCCGATCCTGCTCTCTTGCGTTACTTCCCTTCCCTGGCATCACCTACTACTACCACAGTCTGTTCTTCTCCTCCTGTCACTACTACAGCCACTACTACAACCGTTACTACTGTCACCGCCTCTGCCCCCTCTTCCCAGTCTGCTACCCCTTCCACCCTTCCGTCTACTTCTCTCTCTACTGTTACATCCAGTCACCCCTCCCCTCTCATGTCCACCGCTACTACTTCCTGTCCTACGACTGTCACTCCTTCCCAGACGTCGCCTGCTCACCGATCAACTGCAGCTCCATCCGTCTCTACTGCCAATGGTGACCCTTCCACGTCAGTCACCCCATCGTCTGTCTCACCGAGCTGTGTCGTCCGTGGGATTGCACCAGCCGTCTCGGAACAGGATATTCTCCACGACCTACAGCAGGCCGGCGTCCCAGTCCGCCGGATCTTTCGCATCTTTAACCCTGATGGCCCAACTTATATGGTCCGCCTTCGCCTCGCCTCTGCAGCAGACGTCGATCATCTCGTCACTAATGGCGTTCGTTTTCGAGGCCGCCTTCATCGCGTGGAGCGCTCTCGCTCCCCACCGCGGATTACTGGACCTCCTCGTTTTCCGTCTCCTCCTTCCCCACCGCCTCTGTCGCCACCCGACCCCCCTTCTCCAACCCTTCCCCCTCTTGGTCCCCTCCAAAATTTTTCCTTTTTCTCACACAATACCTTTGACCTTCTTCGCCTTCTTGCCACCTCTATCACGAATATTACGACCACTCTCTATTATCTTCTATTACAGCACTATCCGCAACCTTCCACCCCCTTCTTGTCGACAGCACCACATGCACATGCGATGCCTATGTACCATACTTTTGCCAATACTGTTCCAACTCTGTGATGTATTGTTTCTATCTGTACTGCGCGCCCGAGCTATCCCTTTCTACATTTTATTTCTCTCCCACGTTTTGGTGGTCTGCCTATGCGGGATGCGTTGCGGGCCTCCGCTGGGGTCCGCCTTGTTGTCTTGGTTCCTTTGCGCCTCTTTCACTCATTGCCTCCTTTTCGGGCATGTACCATACATGCTTTCTACAATTCTCTATTTCCTTCATGGGTTTTGTTTCCCTCTCGCCGGCTGAAGAGCTCCTTTGTTGAGCTGATGGCCCGCTCTCCCCCTTCAGGGGAGAGAGTGAACATAACCGATATACGATACGATACGATAGACAGTGACGCCGTCGCTCAGGACAGAGAGATGTGATACGGTGGAGGAGATGTTCGGAAAAATTGAGGGAGTTGGTGGCCGTGGCCTATACCAGGAACTGTCCCGGCACATGAAAAACCCCAGGACAGCAGACGGTAGGGACCAGCCCTTCTCCGTCTCCCGAATGCAGAGGCGTAGAGCCGCGGCCACCCCTCCTCTGCTCGGCTGCTCGGTCGGGATGCAGAGTCGTCGAACCACGGACCAACCAGGCCGAAGCCCACTGTGCATCCGCCAAACTCCGCCTTCTATATAGAGTACGCACAAATGACGTCATGTTTTAAACGCGTTTTCACTCTCTTCGACTGGCGTTTCGTCTAGGTCACAGTGAATCCCCTTACACACGGTAACACGTTATCAAAGGCGACAGAATTTTTCTCATAATACGTATCTTGCGAATATTTATGGCCATAAAATTGTGTGCTAAATCAGCGATCATTTTGTTGGATAGATACCTGGATAGGTGGGGCTGCCTTGTGCCATGGTATGGGAATTTTGTGTGCTGGATCAGCTGCCATATTGTTGGACGTATGGAAACTCTTTTATCTCCCCTATAGATGGAGTGAAATGATGCATTATCTATACCCTCTGCACGTCGTAAAAGGCTACTAAGAGGGGAACAACAAGGAATCCCTGCTCGCTCTCTCGTATTCTAAGCCCAAGAACATATTCATGATTCTATATTTTTCCGTGTAGCGGAGAAATTTACATACGGTATATCTTTTTTCAATTTGCTTTACGTCGCACAGACACAGTTTGGTCTCATGGTGACAATGGGAAAAGGAAGGTCTAGGAATGCGAAGAAAGCGACCGTGGCCTTAATTAAGGTACAGCCCCAGCACTTGATGATGATGATGATGATGATGATGGTGGTTGTTTAAAGTGCCTAACAGCTAGGTCATCGCTTCCTAATGGGACGGAGTGCAACAAAGGAAACGATAATTAAAACTTCAAAATGTATCCACTGACTAAAATCTAAAACGAATGATGATGACAAATGGCTATGAATCCAAAACAATCAATTGATCCAAAATCGCAATGCCTTATTTTCTAAGATGATGCTTGTTGTCCAAAAGTGTCCAAAATCTAAGTCACCGGCTCCTTATAATGGTACTAATCTCTGGTTGGTTCCTGCGTCCATGAACGTACGATTTGTTGGCAATTTTCACTATTTTCGGTACCTCTCCTACTTGTCTAAATTTAAGTTTGATGTTACTCTTACCTTAATTGCTTTAGGTTTGGTTACTTTTCGTTGATTTATTATAAGTTCCCTTTGACGTGCAATCATGTCGCAGGTTATACGAGCACTGCTTGCCGATCTTCTTCCTCTCGCTTTGCGGACTTACGTCATTTTTCGTCACCTGTTAATTGGTTACATTACCTTGACATGACTGTTTGCGTCATCGGTAACTTGTTTCCAGTTGGTAACGAGAATGTATTCTTCCGCGTCTTTCTACTTTTTCATTGGTTACTTCTGTTTTTTCTCTTTGTCTTTGTTATATTATTAATTAGTTGGAAATTATTAATATTCTTTCTGGACTTCCCCTTTCTCGTTATTTTGTACTTTTTGATAAGGTTTTTCATGTACTTTTTAGTAATTTCTACTGTTAGTCTTGCAGCGCTACTTTTTGTCGGATCTGGAACCTTCTGCAGTGCTTCTTAAGGACTGCCACTCATCACGTTCTCCAGGATTCGGCGGACTGCCACTCATCATGTTCTCCAGGATTCGGCGGACTGCCACTCATCACGTTCTCCAGGATTCGGCGGACTGCCACTCATCATGTTCTCCAGGATTCGGCTCCTCGCTCTCAACGAGCAGCTCACCATAATTGCCGTTACGCGGCATCGTCTATACTGACTCGTCCAGGCTGATAGTTTCGCCGCGCATTTGGAGGCGGCATTTTGATGACATGCATTCATTTCGACTAGCTTGGGGCCGTTGACCTGGGCTTGCTCTCCTGTTTGAACGAAAGCATGTCAAGCCGAGCACTCTCTACATTACTGCAGTTGGTCTGTCCGGCACTTGCATTTTACTGAATTCCATCAATGCCAGCCTGGACTTAGCATTCTGCACAAATTCGTGCCTTAAGGGGCCCATTCACAGTCGAGCCGGTTGGCGAGCCCGTCCATGTATAAAATCCACACCCCGAACCCGACTGACTCGACGGTGACCATACACTGGCGAACCCGTTGGCGGACCAGTCCGCCAGTCTGTATTGCAAATAGTATGTGCATTGCCTAGTTTTTGTTATAGAGAAAGTGGGTTCGAATCCCACTGTCGGCAGCCCTGAAGATGGTTTTCCCTTGGTTTTCCACTTTCACACGAGGCAAATGCTGGGACTGTACCTTAATTAAGGCCACGGCCGCTTCCTTCCAACTCCTAGGCCTTTCCTATCCCATCGTCGCCATAAGACCTATCTGTGTCGGTGCGACGTAAAGCCACTAGCAAAAAAAAGTTTTTGTTATGGCCCAACGAAAACATTCCAAAGTGGCTGTAGCTGTTGCAGAATTTGTGCAATGATGAAGTAAAGAAGAAGGAACGTGTGTGAATGAAGGAATGGTTGAGAGATAAACTAGGATTTTCACACGTTAGCCTATTAAGAACTCTGTGTGTACAAGAACCTGCAGATTATAAGAACTTTCTGCGTACGGATAGCGACAGTTTTTGCGAAAAATTGTTGGAGTTGATTCGGCCAAACATAGAGAAACAGGAGACACACATGAGAGATACCATCTGTGCTGAAGAGAGGTTAATTGTAACATTGCGATTTCTAGCGACAGGGAAAAGTTATGAAGACCTGAAATTTAGCAGTGTAATATCTCCTCAGCTACTTAGAAAAATTATTCCTGAGACGTGTTGGGCAATCTTCGATACGTTGCAGTCGGAATATTTGCACGTAAGTGGGCCTACACAATTTTGATTGTGATGTATTATATGTTCGTTTTTATAAAACAAACGTAATATTCTTTTGAAAGTGATTAGTTTGGGAAATGTTATTTCACTACTAATTACGAAATACAGAAAATTCCACTACTGTAGTAATGTATGATACATACTTACAGTATTAACAAGTTAAGTGCAGAGGCGCGAAAGTCATATATGTCATAGCACAATGGTCTATAGGCTAATATTATTTGTACGAGAGTATCGGGAGACCATGGATTCTTCTTCTTCAAATTACTATTATTACTATTATTGTTGTTGTTATTATTATTAGTGTTCGAATGTCGCACGAACACATGGAAGGTATTGCGTGACGCAAGGATGGAAAAGCTCCAGGACTAGCCCGGTACATTTCAATAAATTCTTCCCGGAACTGCTTATTCTTCTCAGAAGTAATTGTTAGTTGAGGTAGGCCTAATTAACTCACACAGAAACCAAATTAAGCTACAGACGAAACCGCAGTGAGCCGGTCAGGTAGTGGCCATACACACACTGACGGGTTGGCGAACCGGTCGGGTTCGCTGGTTTAGCAGTCGAACCGCCAACACGGACCCAACCTCGAGCCCAACCCTCAACAACCCCCCATACACCTTCGAGCCGGTCAGTGCGACCAAGGTCACGAACGGGCTCGCCAACCCGCTCGACTGTGAATGGGCCCCTTTACTCTTACGAATATTTCAATCTACGTTTCTGTCAGCATGTCTGTTTCTGGAAGATGACATTTTTTACTCAACTGGTTTGCCTTCGAAGATTTGTCTATGGCACTGCAGTGTTGGACTATTTATTTGACAGTTTTAATGTTTGGCAACCATTTCTTTCAATTGTTATCTCCCTGGTGGAGAAGTTAATGCTGCAAGTCTGGCTTCAAGTTCGTCATTAAATTTCGAGTCTTTGTTAATCTATTGTTTACGGAAACCACTATATTTAACTTTGTAATTTTTTGATGTCTTTAATATCCAGTTACGCTGTAAAATTTCAATATTGGTCTGGCTTGGACCAGCCTTCCAAGTTAATATAATTTTCAGATATTCTGAATTTTGTCAGCTTCAATCTATATTCACTTTTATGTGCAGAGCCGGTGGTCGGTTTGGCTCAAGGACATGCGTACGCTATCTGATTTTCAAGTTTAATCATTGTTTAAATTATTCAAATTATTTATTGTTGTTTTCTTAAAGATTATAATAAATGTTGTGACTGCTGATCCCTTATCTTTATCATTTCCCGTAAAACTTGGAATTCCTCTCTGGCTTTTCCTTGTTTTCCACTGGTAAAACAGAATCAAGGTGATCCTTACATGGTGGTACTAATCACAGGTAACACAAGCCCATCATGTTCCTCATATAAAGGCACTACTCACAAGCAACGCAGACCCATGGTGTTCCTCATATAGTGGTACTAATCACGGGCGCCGGCTAGACCGGTGGTGTTCTTCACATAGTGGTACTAAACACAGGCTACGTGTACTCATGGTGTTCCTCATATAGTGGTACTAATCATAGGCAATGTAGACCCACGGTATATCACACATTATGGCATCACCCACAGATAACACAGACTCACGGTATTCGTCACATAATGGTACTACTCAGAAGCAACGGAGACCCATGGTGTTCTTCACAGATGCCTAGTAGTACTAATCACGGGCAACGCACAATCCCGTAGTGTTCCTCACATAGCGGTACTAATCACACGTGACGTAGACCCATGGTGTTCGACATATAGTAGTACTACTCATAGGTAACCCAGACCCATACTGAATACAGGGCAACCAACACAATTTAGCGCAGCGTACGACACCTTCTCGCGCGTTGTCATTTATCTATGTAGTCGAGCGCCGGGCTGAGTGACTCAGACGGTTGAGGCGCAGGCCTTCTGAACCCAACTTGGCAATTTCGATCTTGGCTCAGTCCGGTGGTATTTGAAGGTACTCAAATACGTCAGCCTCGTGTCGGTAGATTTCCTGGCACGTAAAAGATCTCAAGCCGGACTAAATTCCGACACCTCGGCGTCTCCGAAAACCGTAAAAGTAGTTAGTGGGACGTAAAGCAAATACTATTATTATTATTATTATTATTATTATTATTATTATTATTATTATTATTATTATTATTATTATTATTGTAGTCGAGGGCGCCCGTTCCCACGCCTCAGTGGGATGCACTACTCATCACAAGTAATTTCATGGTTCCGATTCCATCATCCCTTCGTCGCCCCTTTTAGTCGCCTTTTTGTACCGGCAGGGGATACCGTGGGTGTGTTCTTCGTCTGCGTCCCCCACCCACAGGGGGTAGCCCCACCGGTGTGAAAATGGGAAACCATGGAAGACCTATCTAACGCTATGAAAAAGATCTGCTAAATGCTTTGTGTGCGGTATTATTTTGTATGGTGCAGAATCAAGGGCGTTGAGAAAAGAAGAAAAAATATTTACAAAGTTTTGAAATATGGCTGTTGTGAAGGATAGAAATAATAAAATGGACAGCTGCGACAATGAATGAGGAATTTTTCAAGAGGGTTAAAGAATACTGAGGGATACTGAAGGCAATATAAGAAAAGGGAAAACTAGTTAGCGCACATTTTGTGAAGGCAATGTATACATAAGGGAAATGATAAATGGAAAGAGGGATCGAGGATGAATAATAATTGGAATACTGATTTTCAGCTGACTCACAAGGGGGCATTCCCTACTCGTCACCACCGATTTCGCTCAAATTTATAGAACACGCAGGACTTGGCTAGAAATTAATGTACCCAAAGTGGGAACTCCAGATGGCCAAGCGTATAGAAAATAAAAATACTGACGTGACTCTCGCACCGTATAAGCCACTTACGTTAGTGCGCGCACCGAGAAGTTGTTGGCGTAGCGGAAAGAGCTCGGACTGGTAATTGGATGGTCGTGGGTTCAGCTCCCCGTGTGGAGACTGGTTTTATTCTGTCAACTTTTATATTATTCATTTTCCAATTAAGCAAAGAGGTGAATAATTCATTTTATTTATTTATTTATTTATTTATTTATTTATTGTCCGCCTCTGTGGTGTAGTGGTTAGTGTGATTAGCTGCCACCCCCGGAGGTCCGGGTTCGATTCCCGGCTCTGCCACGAAATTTGAAAAGTGGCACGAGGGCTGGAACGGGGTCCACTCAGCCTCGGGAGGTCAACTGAGTAGAGGTGGGTTCGATTCCCGCCTCAGCCATCCTGGAAGTGGTTTTCCGTGGTTTCCCACTTCTCCTCCAGGTGAATGCCGGGATGGTACCTAACTTAAGGCCACGGCCGCTTCCTTCCCTCTTCCTTGCCTATTCCTTCCAATCTTCCCATCCCTCCACAAGGCCCCTGTTCAGCATAGCAGGTGAGGCCGCCTGGGCGAGGTACTGGTCATTCTCCCCAGTTGTATCCCCGACCAAGAGTCTGAAGCTCCAGGACACTGCCCTTGAGGCGGTAGAGGTGGGATCCCTCGCTGAGTCCGAAGGAAAAGCCGAACCTGGAGGGTAAACAGATGATGATGATGATGATTTATTTATTTATTTACTTATTTATTTATTTATTTATTTATTTATTTATTTATTTATTTATTTATTTATTTATTTATTTATTTATTTATTTATACGCAAAAGGCATAGAAAAGGTAAAAAAATCGGATTTAATTGTCAGACTTTTTTCTACCTGCGCCAAGAATCTATTGTTTGTGTACAGGCGCCAGGAGCAACCTTCACTTGTCAGATGGAAACGAATCTTACAGCGAAACGACTATTCACGTTTATAGCACATTCCCCAAATAGGGGAAATAGCCAATAAAGGAGAAAAAAGAAGAATTTCTGTTTGAAGACGTCGGGAAAGTTCGCAACTCCGAATTTTCTACAATTGTGCGCTCATTAAAATAACGACATCCTATATGCCTTTTGCATAAAAATAAATGAATAATATAAAAACTTTAAACAATATTCTCCACACGGGGAGTCGAATCCACGACCATCGAATTACCAGCCCGAGCACTTACCGCTACGCCACGACGTCTCGGCGTGCGCACTAACGTAAGTGGCTTATACGGTGCGAGAGCAGCGTCAACATTGTTATTTTCATTTTCATTTTCTATACGCTTGGCCATCTGGAGTTCCCACTTTAGGTACTGGCATTTCGAGCCAAGCCCTGCATGTTCTATAAATTTGAGCGAAATCGGTGGTGACGAGTAGGGGATGCCCCCTTGTCAGTTGAAAGAAGACTCTCATGATAGATGTGCTTGGAAGGTGCTTTTCATTGGTACTGTCTACGGACAGATACTCAGATGCCGATTTATGTTAAGGGGAAATGGAATCGCCTATGGTCACAATTTTAAATTATGCCTAGCATAGGGAACATTTTCTCATAAACCACTGCAGCTAGAAATATAATTTTTGACTCTGGATGCAAACATATATCTTGACTCTACAGAAGCAATAGCTTTTTATGAGCGCTATGTTTGAGTGATATATTAATTTTTTCTGGATATAATTATTTCAACACTTTTTTGAATATTTTCCGCCCTAAAACTCTCATCGTGGTAGACTTTGAAATAAAACTCTTTCATTACATCTAGAGTACTGTGAGAAAATATTCCTTGAATGTGAACATTTCATATTTGAGTTCAAAGTTAAAACATCCCTGCTACATAATCTCTACTTCCTTCGTCATATGCAAAGGCATCCTCCAAGCTTACTTAACACTTATTCTAACCTGTCTTGCTTTTAAGGCTAAAATTTTGATTGCACTGTCCGCATTTCTGAGTCTAAGATCATCTGAAGCCAGCATAGCATAAACTGTCTGAGAACCAGCATGCAACCCTAACTTTTCAAGAACCTGACACTTGGTAATATTCCCTTGGTTGTACATTAATTAAAAGTTCAGTCCATCTCACGCAGCATTAGTACCATGGTTACCGCTTGCACCGCTTGCATCGGCAATATCTACGCGCGGTATGACTGTCCTATGTTTATTTCTCGCAGACGACTCGCCGATGACGAAGCACAATGCTGCCAACCACTGTATTTTTTTTTTTGCTAGGGGCTTTACGTCGCACCGACACAGATAGGTCTTACGGCGACGATGGGATAGGAAAGGCTTAGGAGTTGGAAGGAAGCGGCCGTGGCCTTAATTTGCCTGGTGTGAAAATGGGAAACCACGGAAAACCATTTTCAGGGCTGCCGATAGTAGGATTCGAACCTACTATCTCCCGGATGCAAGCTCACAGCCGCGCGCCTCTACGCGCACGGCCAACTCGCCCGGTACCACTGTACTTAGGAACTAGTCCATCTGTTAGCAAAGGGGGTCTGGGGCGGGGAGGGTGGTAAGCCCCCAGTTAGGGTAGGGCATGGATAAGACCATTGGTCTGGATTGGTTATGGTACTGAGCCCTGGACCACAATTACCTTTCCTTTCACATGTTAGGGTACTTAGCCCTGGACCACAATCACCTTTCTTTTCACATTACTACACCACGGCATTCTATGTGGGTTACTGGTCAGGAAATGATACGATTGATAGCAGCAAAGCCTACTACGTCTTTCTTCGTACATAGCGCCTCCACATCTAGGCAGCAGTGCATCTGTACATTGTTGATACAGAAAACATATCTAATTCTATTGACATGGCATCGTGCGATGGATGCGTTATTAATGTTACAAGTTTAATTATTAGTGAATGAGAAGTTCAATCGTGTTGTTTTTTCATGTCGTTGCCGAGTACAAGAGGGTCGGGAATGTGTTTGGTATGCCAGTGCTAGAAAAAAATACTTTCTTTGTATGGTTTGTAGTGTTTAGAATCGTAATTACTGCATCGAAACGTCTCAGCTATTTCAACATGTTCTTATATAATCGTGGCTGGCGGTGGCATGAATGGACTGTGCCATCGCTTGAAGATTTGCCCTATGAAATGTCACTGCCATACTTCAAGATAGCCAGATATTGTTAATCTTATTTGTTTCATATGGTTATTCTTTTACATTGCCTCAATTTTAGGTCTTTTCATCGCGTAAGTTGGTCATAATTTCTGCCTGTATTGAATTATGGGAACGACATTTCATTGGACTAGCCTTCAACCAATGACAGTACCCATTCGCCCACCGTCAGTCATGATTACTATGTTATAAACTTGCGTGAGTAAGGCTGAACTTTTACCGTACACTATATTGCCACTGCCTTGAAAATCGCTTTTCTGTGTCTTCTTCTGCCAATTCACACGCCTTTTAAAAACATTAGCATTAAATCTAAGCATTTCCAAGGAGAGAGATCACTAAACTACTGGTACCGTCTCAACACAAATTCAAAACAATCACAATATTTACAAACACACCAAGGATAACAAAATCCAAGGAGAATATATTAAAGAAAACAGTATGGAACAAACTATTGAAATCAACCTTTCTTCTACCACATGTTAATATTCTGCTGAAAAGTAGGAGCTCTGACGTCACGAATGGAGTTTGACAACTATGGTGTCAGCAATGACGCCACACCCCCATCTCAGATATATGGAAATATAAAATAGTTTACTCTAGAGCAGGGCCTCTCAAACGCCCAAAATCTCACGCTTGCACATCGATGCGCAGAGAATCCGTGCACTGTGCATCGGTCCGACTCGGCTCAACTCGGCTTGACTCGGTTTGACCCGGGTGGTGTAGTGTTCTAAGAGCTACGAAGCGTTCGGTGACAGACGGCTTGTTTATCAGTGAAACAGATAAGCGCAAGACAACAACATAATAATCGAGCAACCTGTATCGAAGAAAGCAAAGACTTCCGAAACTCAATTTCAATCGAACCGAGAACTTTCGTATTTTTTGTCTGTAGTGACAATGAAGCCAAATGCTTAATCCGTGGGGCAACAATTATATGATAAGTTAATCAAAAAGATCTATTTTCCAATACAAAGGCTTTGCTCAAATTCTACGAGAATTTGTCGAAGGAAGATTTTTCTAAGCTGCATTGAGAAGCAGCTAAGATCTATGTTTGGTTCTACATGCATATGTGAGAGGTATTTTTTCCAGTTTTGACTTATACGAAAACTAGATTGCGTGCGAGTAGACCTATTTCTGACTGTAGTTTTTAAAAGGCTCTCAGAATTGCTGTCAGTCGGTCCCTTGTTCCAGGCATAACTGGTATCATTGCAAAGATAAAGGTAAAGAAGAGCTAGAGAAGATAAATTGTCTGCTCAAGCCAAATTAAAAGAAGAGTGTTTTAACACCGGTAACATTGTCCCATACAACAGTGTTACCGCTCACCGCACATAAAAATTTGGCAGTAAGGGGAGAATCAGCGGGGAAGGTGGAGGAGGCGAAGACAGGCCGAACGGGTGAGACAAGTGTAGGGGAAGTAGAGTGGGGGTTTGCATTCTGGTCAACCTAGTGAAGTCGTCTCCTGCATCTTGCGCCGCGCAGTGCACGGGCGCATGCACCCTGAGATGCCCTGCTCTAGAGTCATGTTCAAGGTGTTATTTTAAGGACGAAGGTTTAGAGCACGGCCTCCTAAACGCCCAAAATCTTACGCGTGCCAAACGAGGCGCAGAGGATCTGTGTACCGTGCATCGGTCCGACTCAGCTCGTTTCGGACCAGCGTTTTGTCTCGGGGCGACTCGTCTGAGCTCGGCTCGAGTGAGGAAGGGGAAGACAGGCGGAGTGACAGACAGGCGTAGAGAAAGAGGCAGACAGAGCTATTACTCAAAATCGAGGAGTGGGGATCTGCATTCTGGTCAACCAAGCAAACTCGTCTTATGCACCTTTCGCCGCGCAATGCACTGGTGTATGCACCCTGATAGGCCCTGGTTCAGAAGACAAATTAAGCCAAAAACCTAAATTGAAATTTTTTCACCTAAAATTAGATTCCATTTCCCCTTAGAAGTCTTCATGAAAATACAAGTTAATTGTTCTCTGTTGAGTGTATCATCTTGCCGCCGCGCAATGCACTGGTGTATGCACCCTGATAGGCCCTGGTTTAGAAGACAAATGAAGCCAAAAAAACTAAATTGAATTTTTTTCACCTAAAATCAGATTCCATTTCCCCTTAGAAGTCTTCATGAATATACAAGTTAATTGTTCTCTGTTGAGTGTATCATCTTGCCCCCGTTACCCCTGCATACCTCGTACTGGAGACGGATTCGTCTTCGGTGAACTTCTAAATCTGTGTTCGTGATTCTCCATCATCTTATACTCGTTCCTCTCTGGCGTAGATTGGTAGTAACTGGAGCCCTGCGGCACAGCAGTCATTCCGTTGGCCACATCATTGGCATGGATCTTTTCTAAAGCTGCGCTTATCAACTCCCAACTCTCCTTCTCGAAGATCTGGGCTACGTCCGAAGAGCCCAGGTAGCCTACCTTGAAGACAGGTTGTTCTTCTGCCCCTTTGTTTGAGGCACCTGGGTGGCCCGGCATCCCGACCTTCATTGTCCCTGCCTTGCGCAAGTTGGTCTCAGCCGGGCCGGGGCTCTGCAGATCCACGTCGTGGACTAGCTCCTCCCACAGTAGTTCCTCATCCTGGTTCCCATGCCAGAGAGTGATGACTGATCTATTTTGTTCGAGCTCAGGGTCCCACACTGTGGTAAGAGGGTAGCTACCTGTTCCGTCCCGATGTTCGTGCGGCAGCTCCACCTCCCGCCACCAGCGGGTATTTGGAGGCGGGTATGATTGGGCGCCGCTTTCCATCGGACCGGAACCCCAACCTGGTTAAAATCCATGGTAACACTAACTTTGTTGAACATCTATTCTTGCCGTCAGCTGAAAAAATACCGGAGGAAATATAACCAAGACTAACTTCAATACCCTCAGACCTTAACCACACACCGAAAGTGCCCACAATGGTGGCAGTTGGAGTGCTAGCATGTGTTTGTTTTTATTTGTGTAAGTTGTGTTACTAAATATTTACGAAATTTTGAATATATCTATTTACAACTTTAACAGGGCTATAGAGCCTCTTTCAGTGCCATAAAAAGCTGCTAAAGAAGTTGTAAAACAGCGTATGTAATTCGGACAATTCCGGTGGTGATAATGTGATTGTCCTCATGTTCTTCTCAGAACCAGTTTTATTTATATTTTCACTTACCTTTGCAGTATTTTTATAGTTTAATCAGATGGGTCGTATGTGCTGTGTGCCTGGATGTAAGTCCAATTATAGGGGCAGAGCAAAAGCTTCAGAGTTCAGATTTCCAAAAGACTTAGTATTAAGTTAAATTGGTTAAGTAGCCTACATAAATAGGGAAAACTTCGAACCAAGTGATAATACAGCAGTGTTGTGTGCATTAATCATTGGTACCAAATGTATTGTTTGGGAAGATATAGCCATAATAGGTTGTGAACCAGTTCGGGTCCCACGCAAACTTCTGAAATTAGCTAATGATGCCTATCCTAGCATTTTCTACAACCAGCCAACGTACCCTACTACAAAATTCAACCATTCCCGGAAAGATCCGAAAAAACGTGACTCAGAGTTGCGACTGAGGTATGAATTTTTTAAACGGGTACATGATGATTTAAAAGAATCATTTTTATATAAATTACAAAATGATAATGTGCCATCAATTTCGATGAGTTTTTTTTTTTTTTGCTATTGGCTTTACGTCGCACAGACACAGATAGGTCTTATGGCGACGATGGGACAGGAAAGGGCTAGGACAGGGAAGGAAGCGGCCGTGGCCTTAATTAAGGTACAGCCCTAGCATTTGCCTGGTGTGAAAATGGGAAACTACGGAGAATCATCTTCAGGCCTGCCGACAGTGGGGTTCGAACCCACTATCTCCCGAATACTGGATACTGGCCGCACTTAAGCGACTGCAGCTATCGAGCTCGGTCGATGAGTTTTAAGGCGACTAGTGCTTTAGATATTCAAGCTTATCATACAAAATTTGAGATATTTAATATCACTGTACCTACTCAACAATTCAAGTGGATTGTGGAGAGTTGAAATTTTGTTCAAGAAATGTATTTGTTTGCACGTTTTACGAAATGGGTTGTGGTTAATGACGTTTTTTTTTGTTTTTTTTTTTGCTACTTGCTTTACGTCACACCGACACAGATAGGTCTTATAGCGACGATGGGAGAGGGAAGGGCTAGGAGTGGGAAGGAAGCGGCCGTGGCCTTAATTAAGGCACAGCCCCAGCATTTGCCGGGTGTGAAAATTGGAAACCACGGAAAACAATCTTAAGGGGTGCCGACAGTGGGGTTCGAACCTACTATCTCCCGAATACTGGATACTGGTCGCACTTAAGCGACTGCAGCTATCGAGCTCGGTAAATGATATTTTATGGTATTTAATAAGAATTTATTGCAGCCAGATGGCCATATAATGGAATACAACAATAGGTTTCAAGGTTACAAAGTAAGCATGAAATACTGTCACACTACATACTGCGATTCACAGATGCACGAGGCGGTTTAGTCTTTGCTATAGTCAACTATGCTATTTTCCCTTTTACTACACAATGTTATATGGTATTTGTCGCATGGCTTTTCACACAGAGAACATATACATTCTTTGTTCGGTTCATGATATTTTATGTTTTTGCAAATTTTGTGATGGAAGCCGTGTACGGCGAGTCTAGTGATTACGTTTCTTAGTTCCTGATTTTCCTGTGTCCATCGTCTATCGGTCATTGCTTCCGTTGCGTAGAAATCCAGTGGTATGTCCTGTTGTTTCAGATGCTTCAGCTCAAGTACCTTCTCCATTTGCAGAGTAGATGGCAGGTGTAGTTTGAATCGGAGGTCTTCTATATAGAAAGGTTCCCTTGATAATTCATAAATTAGTCTGGACGGTGACGATCTCGCCACGCCCAGTGCTCTCTTAAGTAATCGTGCTTTCACTTTTTCTATCGTGGTGAGGTCTGTTGTGGTTAGCCTTTCCCATATTATCTCTAGGCCGTATGAGACAGTGGGAGTTATTATTTTATGGTATTTCATGTAAGGTTGATAATTTTATTCGGTGACGTCTAGTTATCTTATTTGCTGCCCGGAGTTTCATAAGTGAAATATTTTTTTCAGAGTGTGTGTGCCTGTTTTAACCTGACGTTTATAAAATAATACTCCCTTCGTTACTTTCCCACTGAAATGACAATTAGAATTACGCGATAACGTTGCTTTTGGTGCATAATTATTCATATTTCGAGTTATTGAGTTGCATTTCATGACGTTTGACTCAGAATAAACATATATAATCTTCCCCTGAACGTCTCGTGTCGCCCACCGATGTCCGCCATGTTTTTCCTGGGTTGCGGTTTGATGTAATTGTATTTGGTCTTGGTATAACCTACGACGAATATACTCATGCGAGAACTATCGCATATGGAAACCCAAACCCCCACTTTCCCATCTCCCATGTTCATTTAAAGGGTAAAATATGTTAGGGAAAGTTGTTTATATGTGTAACCATGTAAAGGAAAACTTTCTCTTATACTTTTATATAATGCGGAACCTCCTCAACGCGGAAACGGAAACGAAAAATGAAAGAATTCTTTAAAATCTGCTCGTTCAGTACAATGCGGAAAATACTAGGAACTGATGTATTCCTACGCACAATATTTGTGCATTTCTAGTATGATCAATGTTATTGTTTGGACAAACTGATGCACTTGTTTGGAGAGAATGGTCATATGGATGGTGGAACGAATTAAGAGCTTGTAAAAGCATCGGCAATATCCGACTTGTGTCTGTTTGGTTGACCTCTTTTATCACCTCCTTAATCTTTTCAATATCTACCAACTCAGTGGCCCAGGATTGCTTTCCACTCCTCCAATTACCAATAGCACCGCGATCACTGTCGCTGCCAACACAATTTCAATGTAATTTACATATTTTCATCCACATACATGGTGTTTTATGCAATTGTTTCACCGGCCGCTTGGTAGAATTTTATGCCTATCCCATTTCGCTTACGCAACAATCACTCAGCACCCCCGCACACACGTCTGCTTCGCTTGCAAGGATCCAATCGACCGTAACGCGGGTAGAGCAGACTGCGGATATATAGATGTTTGAGTTATGAATCGGCCAGTTAAGAATCTGTCAATGGTATAGTGAATAGTAATATTAGTATCATTGTATTGTCGTTGTTGTTAGTACTCCATGTTGTTGTTTGAGTCATCAGTCCATAGACTGGTTTGATGCAAATCTCCATGCCACCCTATACTGTGCTAACTTTTTCATTTTTACGTAACTGCTGCATCCTACATCAGCCATAATCTGCTTGTCATATTCATACCTTTGTCTACCCCTACTGTTCTTACCGCCTACACTTCCTCAAAAACCAGCTGCAAAGGTCCTGAGTGCCTTAAGATGTGTCCTATTATTCTATCTCTTCTTCTCGTCAAATTTAGCCAAATCGATATCTTCTCACCAATTCGATTCAGTAGCTCTTCATTCACGATTCGATCTATCCATCTAACCTTCAGCATTCTTCTGTAACTTTTATTCTCTTTCTTTCTGAGCTAGTTATCGTCCATGTTTCACTTCCATACAATGCTTCGCTTCAGACGAAAGTCTTCAAAAACATATTTCTAATTCCTAAGTGAGCAAATTTCTTTTCGTAAGAAAGACTTTCTTTGATTATGCTAGTCTGCATGTTATGTCCTCCTTAATTCTGCCATCGTTAGATATTTTACTACCCAAATCAAAATATCCATATACTTCCTTTAAGACTTAATTTCCTAATTTAATATTTCCTACATCACCAGACTTCATTCGTCTGCACTACATTACTTTTGTTTCGGATTTATTTATCTTCATCTTGAACTCCTCACACCAAACTTTGTCCATACCATTCAGAAATTTCTCCGGGTCTTCTGCAGTTTCAGATTAAATAACAATATCATCAGCAAATATCAGGGTTTTGATTTCCTCTCCTTGGATTGTGATTCTCTTTCCAAATTCCTCTTTGATTTCCCTTACTGCCTGTTCTATAACCTGTGACAATAAAGTTCGGTGAATAGTCCTGTACTATCAACATAAATGAACAATGCACGACAGTGACCTTACTGTCATTCGAAATATTCCCCTCACACAACTATACACTGCTGAGATCGGCGATACATGTCCTGGAAACTTTGCAAGAAGGCTTCCTTTGGAATGGTGTTCAAAAGTCTTGTCACGTTTTGTTGGATGTCAGGAATATCGTCAAATCTCTTTCCTTTCAAAGCAAGTTTGATGCGTGACTTTTCGGCTCTGACCTTTTTCCCACGAGAGAATCCCGGAGAACGCCATTCCATGCTTTGCCATTTCGTTTCAGGGTCGTATCTGAGACACCAGGTTTCATCCTCAGTGACGATACAGTTCAAGAAATTGGTGTCGCATCCACCGTTTCGACAAAATCCTGTGAAGACTCTAAACGTGCCTACTTCTGATCGTCAGTCAAGTGATGTGGCACAAGACGAGAACACGTTTTCCTCTTCACTAACTTCTGGGTAATGATTTGTCGCACGGATTCACGGTTAATCTGCAGTTCATTCGCTATCATGCGCACAGTTAGTCGCCGATCGTTCGTGATTAATGTCCTCACCTTCTCAATATTTTCGTCACTGACGTCGGTCGCCTGTCTTCCGCTACGGGGGTTGTCAGAAACACTTTTCCGGCCTCCTCGAAAACGGGCGAACCACTCGTACGTACACTTCAAGGGCAGTGCTTGATCTTTATAAACACGTACCAACATCACATGCGGTCCTTCGGTGTCTTGCCAAAACTGTACATTGATCTTTTGATCGTTCATATTCCTGTTCTCAGTTCAGAACCAAAGCACTAAACACGCACTGTGTAAACAGGTCTTACACGGCACACACACGATGCTCAACTGAACAACGTTGGGAACAGGTGGTCAAAACCTGCTGCTATGCAGGTACAGCGTTGCATGTCGCCAGTGTTGCCGGATAGAGCGTTCTGACTTCATTCACCGAACTTTATTGTCACAGGTTGTATATAAACATTGAAAAGTAGGGGGACAAAATTAAACCCGGCCTCACTCCTTTCTGGATTGCTACTTCTTTATCAAAGCCCTCGATTCTTATCACTGCCGACTGATTTTTATACATATTGTAGATAATTCTTCGTTCTCGGTATCTGAATCCGATCACCTTCAGAATCTCAAATAGCTTGGACCAATCAACATTATCAAATGCCTTTTCAAGACCTACGAACGCCATGTATGTGGATTTGTCCTTCTTAATTCGATCCTCTATGATCAGATGTAAAGCCAGGATTGCTTTACGTGTTCCTACGTTTCTTCTGAAGCCATATTGATCCACTCCCAACTCAGTTTCAACTTATCTTTCCATTCTTCTATAAATAATACGTGTTAACATTTTTCAGGAGTGAGATACTAAACTAATGGTGCGGTAGTTTTCACACTTGTCGGCACCGCCTTTCTTGGAAATAGGTATAATAATATTTTGCCGAAAATCGGATGGTACTTCTCCTCTCGCATACATCTTGCACACTAAATGGAATAACCTCGCCATGCTGGTTTCTCCTAAGGTAGTCAGTAATTCAGGGGGAATGTAATCAATTTTAGGTGCCTTGTTCCTATTTAGGTCTCTCAAAGCTCTGTCAAATTCTGACCTCAAAATTGGGTCCCCCTTTTGATCAGCATCAACAGCCTCTTCTTGTTCCAGAACCTTATCATCTACGCCTTTTCCTTGATACAACTGTTGGATATGTTTCTGCGACCTTCCTGTCTTGTCTTCTTTGCCTAGAAGTGGTTTACCATCTGAGCTCTTAATATTCATACACCTAGTTTTCATTTTCTCCAAAGGTTTACTTGACTTTCCTGTATGCAGCATCTACCTTTCCTAGGACCAGACAACCTTCAACAGCCTTGCACTTCTCCTTCAGCCATTCTTCCTTAGCCGTCCTGCACTTTCTACCCACTTCATTTTTAATGGCCTGCATTCCTTTTTGCTCTCTTCATTTTTTTTGCATTCTTGTACTTCCATCGTTCATCAATCAGGTCTAGTATCTCCTGAGTTATCCATTGATTCTTAGGTGATGATTCCTTTCTTCCTATAATTTCTTCAGCAGCCCTAGCAACCTCATATTTCATGACTGTCCATTATTCCTCTGTTATATTTCCTTCAGCCTTTTCATTTAGTCCTTGTGCAACATGGTCCTTGAAACAGTCTCTCACACTATCTTCTTTCAACTTCTCTAGATCCCATCTTATTGAATTCCTTCCTTTCTTCGATTTCTTCAGGTGGTATTTCATGACTAACAAGTTGTGGCCAGAGTCCACGTCTGCTCCTGGGAAAGTTTTGTAATCCAACACCTGGTTTCTGAATCTCTGCCTAATCATAATGAAGTCTATTTCATACATTCCAGTGTCCCCTGGTCTCGTCCACATATACAGCCTTCTTTTGCGGTGTTTGAACCAAGTATTGGCAAGGACTAAATTATGATCGGTGCAGAATTCAACCAGTCGACTTCCTCTTTCATTATTTGCCCCAATCCAAATTCTCCTACTGTATTACCTCCCTTCCTTGGCCTACCACTGCATTCCAGTCTACCATCACAATTAGATTCTCGTCACCTTTTACATATTGTATTAAATCTGCTATCTCTTCATATAATCTTTCGATTTCATCATGTGCTGAGCTAGTAGGCATATATAGACCTGCACTATTGTAGTGGGCCTTGGTTTGGTGTCTATCTTGACAACAATAATCCTTTTACTATGCTGATCGTAGTAGCTTACTCACTGCCCTATTTTATTCATTATTAAACCAACTCCTGCATTTCCCATGGGTGTTGGTAATTCTATAGTAGCCTGACCAGAAATCGTGTTCTTTCTGCCAACGTACTTCACTTATACCAACTACATCTAAATTCAGTCTATCCATTTCCCTTTTCAGATTCTCTAACCTATCACAGCGATTCAAACTAACATTCCACGCTCCGACTCGCAGAATGTCAGTATCAATCTTCCTGATGATCACCCCCTCTCGTGTAGTCCCCACCCGGAGATCCGAATGGAGGACTATTTTACCTCCGGAATATTTTACCTGGGAGGAAGCCATCATCAGTACATCATTCATACAGAGAGAGCTGCATGTCCTCAGGAGCTACTTACGACTGTAGTTTCCCGTTGCTTTCAGCCGTATAGCAGTATCAACACATGTTGAGTACTATTACAAGGCCGTATCAGTCAATCACCTGAGTGCCGCCCTTTGCAACTTCCGAAAGGCTGCCAACCCCCCTTTCGATGAACTTTTCGTTAGTCTGGTCTCTCGACAGATGTCCATCCGATATGGCTGCACCTGCGGCTCGGCTATCCACTTCATTGGGACAAGCAAGCCTCCCCGCCGCGGCAAGGTCACATGGTTCGCATGGGAGGTAATACTCCATAATGTAATTAATTGTTAAATTACCTGTAATGGGTCAGGGTCCAATAGATAGAATTTTTCTTCCTCAGCTACTGGTGTTCCGAAGCTGTAGGATGAGAACATTACTGATCCATCCATTCACTCATTCACTTATTCGTTTATTTATTTATTTATTTATTTATTTATTTATTTATTTATTTATTTATTTATTTATTTATTTATTTATTTATTTATTTATTTATTTATTTATTCAATAATGAGGGCTCTCTCCGCAGTTACTGGGAGTAAAGGGTTTCTTTTGCTTTTCATGCATGCATGGATTTTATCTATCCATTCATTCATTCATTCATTCATTCATTCATTCATTCATTCATTCATTCATTCATTCATAAATTCATCTATTCATTTATTCTTCGACTCATTCAATTAGAAATGCTCTTTCTTCAGTTGGTTTTTATTTGTGACTGGGAAAGAAGTATTTATTCATTCATGCATGCATGAATACAATTCAGTCACGCAATGATTAATTAATTAATTAGTGCATTCATTCATTCATTCATTCATTCATTCATGCAGCCATTCATTTATTCAATTCATGCATAGTGTCTGTTGAATGTGGAGGAGAACTGTGTACAGACTTATGACAAATAAATAAATAAAATATCCAACTTGTGTCAAGTAAGAAACGTTCCCTGGGAGGCAGATGAACAATTTAGGACACAACACATTTACAAATCAGCCACAGCCCTTCTAAGAGTGACAAAGGCCGAGAAAGAGGAGAAGGCAGAAGAAGGAGACAGGCAAGAAGATGAAGATCAAGCTAAGATTCGAAGTCACGAACGTATAACTCTTCCATTCTTCTTAAACTAATGTAATCAGCTCAGGACTGCATTCAGAAAGATACGATTAGAAAGATCTGTGGAAGAAAGTTTAGTGCTGTGAACTACTGTATGGCATTTTATGATGGAAATAAGTTTAAGGAGCGTATATCCAGTGTTCAGAAATAGTATAATATATAGTTGTGACAGTGCCAAAATTATATACTGTGCATCATTGGCCCCTTGAGGTTCCACTTTGAGCATGTTTTACTGTATATGAACTGTACTTTCAATTTACTTGTGCAGTATGAAATCAAATGCAATAGAATTATATTTAGGCAAGCTGGTTTCAAGAGTGTGAGATAGATCTGCGGGAGTCATTGCAGAGGCCCAAATCAATGACCGAGATAGTTCTTGGAGGACTGCGAAAAGCCATTGTGGCTTTGTGGTGGAGTCAGAACCCAGAGAAGGCCTTTACCAGAAGAACGAACGAAAGCGCGGATTGGTAAGAAGTCAAAGCCTGCAAACGAACAAGATCTTTCTGAAAATGAGATTGGTTGTTAACACGCAGTTCGGATGTTTAAAGAAATAATTTTAACTAACAAAATATAGATTATAATTCATTTGAAACAATTTTTTACAAACGTTTATTCAATAGACTACTATTTATGAAAATTCTTGGAGATAAGAGTTTAGAACACTTGCTTAAAGATAACACTGGGAGTAATGATGCAGTCTTCCTTGACAGTCTGTTTTTTCGCTTTCCTTGATGGATATAAAAATATTAGAAAATCCTTTTACAATAGAAAAAGTTAAATAAATCTGTCAACGCGAGAACACGGGATTCCGCAAGTACAACCCTGCTCTATGCAATATTTCCCTTTGGGATTTATTAATGGTCATAGCATAGCACAGAGCCAAACCAAGAAAAGAACTTTGGCAGGGGAAGGATTTGAACACGAACCTCCGAGCTGACAAGATCGCGCCATAGCAAACGCGCTACGGTGAAACCGACTGAAACCACGGTGTGTTTGTGATTGATGCCTACTTCTTGGCACGGCACTCGAACCGATATTAAGTCACATGTAGATTTAACAACCCTGCCTCGCAAAGCGATCCGATTGGCTAACTTCAGTAGCTGATAAAATCACAAGCGCGCCAGATATCGAAGTATATATTTCAAATTATTTATCAGTATGACCAACTCTCTAATGTTCATTTACACGGTTCGCGTTGTTTCCGACCATCCCTGTCGAAACCTATCCTACATAGGAGCTGTAACAATGTTTTGTGTTGCATAAAGAACGTCATTGGCTTTTTGCCGGACACACCCGACCCAATTTATGTACAGTATTTTTAGGTCAGAAACAAAGTTAGTGGCGTCATCTCGATAGATATTGACATCATGGAAAAGTAGTGCTAGTTCGATAATGAGCCCCTTGTTACCGTCACTAAGAGTGAAAACAGATTTTTTATATCTTTAACAGTTTGAGTTATTTTAGGTGAACATCTAAGCTGACTCATTCTGTATAAGTTGTACTTATTGATGCGACTGTTGAACAGACCAGTAAGCTAATAATAAAGCATTAAATTCATGTATAAAATTCATTGTTGTGTGAGTCATCAGTCCACTGACTGGTTTGATGAAGCTCTCCATGTCACCCTATCCTTTGCTAACTTTTTCATTTCTACGTAATTTCTGCGTCCTACATCTGCTCTAATCTGCTTGTAATATTCATATCTTGGTCTACCCATAACGTTTATTCTGCCTACACTTCCCTCAAAAACCAACTGCACAAGTCCAGGGTGTCTTTAAGGTACGTCCTGTCATTCTATCCCTTCTTCTCTTCAAATTTAGCCAAATCAATCTCCTCTCACCAACTCGATTCAGTATATCTCGATTCGAGATTCGATCTATCCATCTCACCTTCAGCATTCTTCTGTAACACCACATTTCAAAAGCCTCTATTCCCTCTCTTTCTCAGCTAGTTACCTGCCTTACCTGACTTCGTTCGACTGCACTCCATTACTTTTGTTTTGGACTTATTTATTTTCATCTTGCACTTCTTCTCGAAGACTGTGTTCATACCATTCAGCAGTCTCAGATAAAAGAATAATATCATCAGAAAATCTAGGGTTTTGATTTCCTCTCCCTGGATTGTGATTTATTTCCCAAATTCCTCTTTGATTTCCTTTGCTGCCTGTTCTATATAAACAATATTTTCATTCAATTACTCCGTTCACGCTACATCCTATTTTCAAAGCCTAGGCTGGTTGAAATTCGACGAACTACGTAAGTTACACACAGCTTGTCTAGTTTATACTGTAGAATGAATTACAACCCCACTACCTTTCCTCTTTTTAAACCCACTTTACTCCTTTCATAACCACAATACTCGTTCCAGCTCCCTTGCTATTGCCATTCTCAACAACAAAACTACTATTTTCAACTGGATCATTGCAAGCGTCAGGTGCCAGAACTTTAGATCTACTTAACAAAATTATTTCCTGAATTATATAAGTACCTGAGTGAATGATGTATGATTGTGTGGGTAACTTGTTAAATTTGTTCTAAATATTTTAAGTTAGACTACACAGATATACTTACAGCAGTTAAATTAAATAAGCTGCATTTGTAATGCAAGATTATTACCGTAGTTACGGGGACAGTCTGGAGATAAACGGATATTTTTACCTAATGCATGGATTTTCACGAAACTATGTTGGAATGTCACCTGAATAAAAGTAGGGATGCCACGAACATTGATTTCATATACAATTTATAGTTTTTCTAAAGGAAAGTTTTGAAAATATTTTTTAAAATGTTTAATTCCATTTTTCATTAAATCTGATTTAAATGTTAATGAAAATTTGGAATTAGGTAGACAATACTTCTTTAAAAAAAGGCACTGTGTATTGATTTTTTATGCACATAATTTATATAAGGAGATATATTGTACAATATTTTGTGTAATTTTAATGTTCTAACATTTTGGATTTAAAGATCCCTACTTCTTGAAGATATTCTGCAATAAAAAATTCAATAAACAGCTTTTTTAATATAGCTTTGATACGTATACCACACAAATTTTGTAACATTTGGCGGAATATCATGGAAGAAAATGGGAATAACTTGTAAAATTATTGTACCGAGAGGTACACCTCAACGCCGCGCGTTCAAAATGAGTGCCTATCTATCAAATGTGAAACCAATAATACAAGTTAGAACTTTACTCAGAAGATGTCACCACAGAAATTTGATGTAATTTTGTTATTGTGAAGTTTCCTGTACTGTGTGAATTTCTACTTGCTTTGTTTGCCCTTCATCAAGACGTTTGGACATTCTTCCATAGATGTCACTGCTGAAAAAACATGCACCCTGGTGCGAAGTGAAAGAACCTTTGATTTGAAGAAGTTTTGTATTCATAAGGTTTTTTTACTAAATGATTTTCATTTATTTTTGGGTTGGCAATATTGATCTTTTCTTTCCGCCAGATTTGAATCTAGCCAATCTCAAATTTCTGTAATTAATTTTCCGCCTATCACAGGCTTCTTCCTCGATTCTGACTGTCACTTTTGAATTTAACCAATAAAATTCTGTGGGTGTCTCTTGTTTATTCGTAAAAGGTCTCGAACTTTCCCCGAGGGTTTATAAACTGCGGATTTTCTCGTCTCTTGGCCAATTGATCGTCATCTGAACTAGTGTGTGTGTCAAGCAGGAGGCGGGAGGCGCCTCTTTCATCAGGCAGCAGTACACCGACAAGGTAATGGCCACTTAACATCTTTATTTCCTGCTAGCTCTGCAGTTTAACCCGAGGGAGAGGTCCGAAAATTTAACTATGTAACCTACTTGTCTGAAAATGTAACTTCTGCTGGCTTATGCAATAACTTCATAAAATCTTTAACTGTAAATCGGGGATAGAGAGTGATGTACCCTCTCGAGCTCTCCTTCATATTGGTTTGAGGTGACTACGTTTTGTAACTGGTTATCTTCCTTTCCGTAAAGTCTTAATTTATTCTTATACGAGTCACCTCCATAGTGCCCTTTAGGTTTTAAGAATTCATATCTACGAGCGCAAACATTCGCCTCCTTTCATTTTGTGTTCGGGCCATTTATTTAACTGATATTTCTTTTTCCACGAAGGCCCTATAGGTTGGGTACGAGATACCCCTGTTTCAATTGGTAAGTTGGGCCATGGAAGGCCAAAGGTGTAAGATATTTTTGGTGTTGCCTTGAGTAGGCTTGAGAACTGAGAGCACGTTAGCTCTATTTCAGGTGTTGTAAAAGTGCCTCTGGGAGGCCTGAGATTGTCATTGTTGGGGCAAGTGCTCCATGTATTGGGGGATTTCTGCCCTTTCAATAAATGTGTGCTCTTTATAAATTTGTGCTGAGAACTCAAAAATTGTAAAAGTAGGGGCTTGTAGCACAAGAGAGTTAAAGTTCTGAAATCTTGGATTTTCCTAAGTCTTGTTTCTAAATTGCTAGATCATTGTTATCTCACTAAGTGAAAAGTTGTTAAATTTGTTGTTTTTCAAAAATATAACCTTCAGTTAAGTTTTTAAATTCTTTTCTTGACATTGTAGTTAGTCTCATTCACCCCGGCACCTTCTTTCACATCTGCGTTCCACGGGTCACCCCGGAACAATTACAATTGGCGGAAAAATACCGTTGGGCAGATGCCACGAAAAATTTATGTTGTGTTCAAACTGACAAACAAACCATAATTACAGATGAATTGTTTGAATTCAATAGAATAACTTCGTGACAAGGAAGAAGAAGTTCAATTTTAGCCATAAACTTTTTTCGCCAAAATGACCAAAATGTCGATTTTTATTTCCAGACTGTCCCGTTAAGTATGTTTTCTGCATGCATGTTTAATTTCTGCATATTTAATTATGGTTAAGTGTAAGAGAGGGCCATGAACCCTAACGTCTCCATTAAGAAAGACATTAAAGATTTTAGCATAGGCCATGAAATGTCCTGCAAAGCAAAGTGGAGGTTAATGCTCGAATTAGCCCCAGTCGGGACAAGAAACACTCAACACCGGCAACTCTAGAAGTTCCGCGGTCACAGACAATAAAGTGCTAACATGGTGCTTAATTTTACATTTTCGTTAATCACGATTGTACCGCAGAATAGCGAATGCACGCCGTGGGAACTGAAGATGGTCCTTTTCCACGAAGCTGGAGAGTTTTCTGTCACGACGTCTATCTTATTCGCTAGAATTCACTTACGCTTCTAATTAATGAAGCATTGTGAAATAGCAAAGGCAGGACAATTACCCGCCACGTCCAATTGTTTAAAAATGTAATCACGTCAAGTATAACAATGCTCATGGGTCTACTCCTTGTGGAGGATGAAAACGAGTTGGAGCACTAAAACATGCCTGATTTTCATCTCACAAAATAATTTAGAATGTCCTCAAATAATTCGTCCATCACTTTCTCGGAAACTAGTTCTAGCAACACGCATTTAAAGCTTATTATAGATAGATAGATAGATAGATAGATAGATAGATAGATAGATAGATAGATAGATAGATAGATAGATAGATAGATAGATAGATAGATAGATAGATAGATAGATAGATAGATAGATAGATAGATAGATAGATAGATAGATAGATAGATAGATAAATAGATAGATAGATAGATAGATAGATAGATAGATAGATAGATAGATAGATAGATAGATAGATAGATAGATAGATAGATAGATAGATAGATAGATAGATAGATAGATAGATAGATAGATAGATAGATAGATATGGTTTATTTTAACTGGCAAAGTTAGGGACACGTGCCCCTGTCTTACACTTAACCAGTGAAAAACATAAATAACATAAAATAAAAATATATTAATACTGAATTTAAAAAAAGAGACAGACACACTACTATGCTACTGTGCTATTCTACTGTGCATAAAATATCTATTGTAAAACACAATATAAATTAACATTTCATTTCCTAATATAATACCTGAGAAAAATTAACATACAAAGAATGACAATAATAATAATAATATAGACAAACATACTAATATTTACAATTATTTTGTCCAATTCCAGAAATATATCATACTAACGAATGTTACAGTTTTCGTGTTTTAGTTATCGCCGAAAAACATTACAAAATGGGGATCGGGATAAGGTTAACTATGCACGAAACCACAGCTGAGTACTCTCTAACACTACTGATCAATGATAGAAGAAGAAGAAGGATAAGAAGAAGAAGAAGGTCCAGGATGAGAAGGAGAAGAAGAAGAAATCTGTCGCACTACGAGCTCGTTTCATAGAGGTGTTTTGAGCACATACTTTTAAATCCATCGTTTCGGAGTCGTCGTCCATAGAAATCCTTTTTCAGCTCACCGAACACATGATAATCGCATGGTGCTAAGTCTGGACTGTATGGAGGATGTTGCCACTCCCACTTGAATCGTTGCAGCATTTCGGACATTTGGCGGGCCGTGTGAGGTGTTGCGTTACCGTAAAATTTTCCATGAGATTATCATGTGTTCGGTGAGCTGAAAAAGGATAAGGAGGTGAAGGCAGCTGTCTCCAGGGGGTTACATAGCACTGGACGTGATTTCTAATCATCCGGAATCGAAAAGTTGCTTAACTGTATCGATAAATGTTCACAGTCTCTTAGGGACTATGTGGAAAAGTGAACTTACATTGTATGTTGTCAGAGCCGAGTTTCCTATGTGGAGATGGTTTCATAAATGGCCACAACTTGGAAGTGTAACTTAACTTTTGATTCGCCCTCGTAGATATATATGGTGTTTCAAGAATAATAGTAAATATTTCAGGAGGCATTAGTATGGACTGCTTCAAGTACAAAAACCGATATAATGTGTAACAGCTCAAGACAAACGACTTACCGGTGCTCTTATTGACGTATGTCTTTTGGAACATATCTCAGTACATGTTCAAAAATCCCACCATCGACTTCAGTACAAGTTTTGGCTCTCTTGGCATCGGAGATCGTATTGATGTTCTTTTATTATGTAACAACTATGCATAATGTATCTTATGCTTATTATTTGTCTGTATGCTTCGCTTTTCATCTTTTCCCAAAGACAAAAGTTGAAAACTATTCCAATGGACATGAGTTTGTGCATCAATATGTCTGTATTCTTTGTTAGTGTTTTTCTTGTTTTCTTACAATTGGCTTTACATCAAACCGACACAGATAGGTTTTATGGCAATGATGGAATAGGAAAGGGCTAGGAGCGGAAATGAAGTGAAAAATAATGGGAAACTAGATCACTTTTCATTTCCCTAGTACGCGGCTTCAGTAACATCTATCAATCAATACTGATCTGCATTTAGGGCAGTCGCCCAGGTGGCAGATTCCCTATCTGTTGTTTTTCTAGCCTTTTCCTAAATGATTTCAAAGAAATTGGAAATTTTTTGAACATCTCCCTTGGTAAGTTATTCCAATCCCTAACTCCCCTTCCCATAAATGAATATTTGCCCCAGTTTGTCCTCTTGAATTCCAACTTTATATTGTGATCTTTCCTACTTTTATAAACGCCACTCAAACTTATTCGTCTACTAACGTCATTCCAAGAGCCTCCGTGGCTCAGACGGCAGCGCGTCGGCCTCTCACAGCTGGATACCGTGGTTCAAATCCCGGTGACTCCATTTGAGATTTGTGTTGGACAAAGCGGAGGCGGGACAGGTTTTTCTCCGGGTACTCCGGTTTTCCCTGTCATCTTTCATTCCAGAAACACTCTCCTTTATCATTTCATAGCATTTATCACTCATTAATAAATCACCTTGGAAGTGGCGACCCCATTGTAATAACAGCCTATATAAGTTTCATTCATTACATTCCTGACCCGGTCAATGACTGGAAAACAGGTTGTAGGTTTTCATTTTTTTCAATGTCATTCCACGCCAGCTCTCCGCTGACAGCTCGGAACATGCCACTTAGTCGAGCAGTTCATCTTCTTTCTCCCAATTCTTCCCAGCCCAAACTTTGCAACATTTTTGTAACGTTACTCTTTTAGGCTGCTATGACAGCTGGTGGAAATCCATTCTGTATATAATATGTGCGCTGAATGTTCTTAAAATAAAACTGTGTTTTAAGTGGCTATTTAATTAGCTGTCAGATAATGTTACATTTCCAAACGTGACTTTTCAAACCTCTGGGTAGACTTTTGTCAGAAACCAATTACAGCTTCACAAGTGCACTTATTTAACTGAAAAAAGCCTACAAGGACTTGCAGAAATTGCATTTTTTCTAAGTAGGGTTCGGATGCTTAGAAATTAAAAATCACTCAAATATACAGGCAAATATGCTCTTAAAATAGCTAAATATGGCACGCATACAAATACAACCAAACGTGTGTACTTCCAACAAAATACATTTGCCAAATGTGTGAGCTTGCATTCGAGAGATTGTGGGTTCGAACCCCACTGTCGACAGCCTGAATATAGTTGTCCGTGGTTTCCCATTTTGACACCAGGCAAATGCTGGGTATGTACCTTAATTAAGGCCACGGTTGCTTCCTTCCGACTCCTAGCCCTTTCCCATCCCTTCGTCGCCATAAGATCTATCTGTGTCGGTGGCTCTTTCTATGTTGGCCCTAGTCTCTATTCCCGATGATAGTATGATTTATCTAAAGTATTTGAAGGAGGACACCTGTAAAATTGTGCCTTTGTCCATCTCTTGCGGAGTTCTTTTGCTATGTTGGTGTAGTTTTATCATGAACTGGTTTTGTTTTCATACGATATCTGGGGGTCTGCCTTTCATGTTATATTTTGTAATCTATGTACGGCGTATCTGGTTTCATCTCTGTCTTAGTAATGATTGCTAGGTCATCAGCAAAGGCTAAACATTTCACCCAGACTTTGTTTCCCAAATTTCACGGCATCAGTTAACCTGTCAGTTAATGAGTAGAGGTCCCCTGTTCTCTTCTTAATCCACATTCCATTTTCTCTCATAGGATCGTAAATTTTTCGGAGAATTGACGCCCCTTTCCCATTCTCCAATATCATTATCTAGAACTAAGTTAAACAGAATAGGGGAGATGCCGTCACCTTGACAAACGCCCGTACATATTTCAAAAGGCTTAGAAATTTCCCCCAAGGAATTTCACTCTCGAAGTCGTGTTCATGAGAGTTATTATTATTATTATTATTATTATTATTATTATTATTATTATTATTATTATTATGTTATTACATTATTATATTATTAAGTGGCTGCGCAGTTTGGGTTACGTAGTTGTCAGTTTGCATTCGGGAGGTAGTGGGTTCTAATCTCACTGTCCGCAACCCTGAAGAGTCACGTCTGGACTAATCAGGGTACAGCCCCAGCATTTGCCTGGTGTAAGAATGGGAAGCCACGGAAAACAATCTTCATGGCTGCTGACAGTGGGGTTCGAACCCACTATCTCCCGAAATCTGGATATTGGCCGCACTTAAGGGACTGCAGCTATCGAGCTCGGTTTCTGTACAATTGTCATTTAACTAGAAGTGATACAGTGAAACAAAATTCATAATGAATTTAGTGTTATGACATTAATAAAACCCACCTATTTGTCTGTACCGCACAAAAAGACAGTTGTTTTTTGCAGGCTAGTGTAATATGTAAATTTCTCCCATACACGAAAGAACATAGAATCAAGGGGCTTAGAAGATGAGAGATCAAGCACAGGTTCTTTCGTTGTCACCCTCCTAGTAGCCTCAAACGATATGCTGGGGGTCCATATAATGAATGCATCCTTTCACTCCACCCACAGGGAAGATAAAAGATTCGAAAAATCGAAAAGAAATCTTCCCCTTCGGCAGTGTTCATAATTTTAATTAATGTTTTATTTGCCATTGTTTGTTTGCAGCCTCGCTTTATAGGTCTAAAACGTCCAACATCAACATCTTCCAAAAACATGCCTTTACGTCCATCAAAATGGCGTCCTTCTTCTATCCATATGACGTACAGTACACTGGTTGCCTGGTTACGGTATCGGATTTCTATCGACCCTGAATTGTTTACGCTAATTCCGGATAGAGGTGGTGGTGATAGTGACGTTTGTTTAAAGAGGAAGAACAACTGGGTAACTATCCTCTATTAACATTAAAAGCAAAGCAAAAATCATCTCCGTACAGGCCATGAAGGCCTTTGGAGGAGTGGAAGGTAAAGGCTTCCATTATCCGTAACCTCGGCACTTGACGGGGTAGAATGGTTAGCTCTATGTTCTGCCGCCCTTGCCCCCAGGAATTAACCTGGTACTCATATTTGGTGTAGGCTGAGTGAACCTCAGGGTCATACACCTCCGGAAGTAGAAATCTCGTTTCTTAAATTTTACGACTTCCTGGCGGGGGATCGAATCCACATCCTTCCGGGTGAACCGAACACGCCTTTACTGCCTTGGTCAGGCAGCCCCTCTATTTACATTAAACAAAGTAAAAAAAATGGAAGGGGTCCGACACTTCGAAAAAATAAGTTATCGGCAAAAGAAATTAGAGCACCATGAAGGGCATGAAAATGAAAGACTCCCAAGGTGGGAAAATAACAAGATTTGACCAAGCGAGGTCGGATAAGATGGATGAAAGTTATGAGCCTGGCATAAGTTAAAACAATGCCAGGACTCAAGCTAAGGGCCTCGTGGACGCCAATCCACACTCGCAAGTTAAGATCTCATGGAGATTCCAGACAGACCTCAGCCTAAAATCTTATCCACTTTAATGATTAATAATAATAATACACCGAGCTCGATAGCTGCAGTCGCTTAAGTGCGGCCAGTATCCAGTATTCAGGAGATAATGGGTTCGAACCCCACTGTCGGCAGCCCTGATGATGGTTTTCCGTAGTTTCCCATTTTTACACGAGGCGAATGCTGGGTCTGTACGTTAAATGAGGCCACGGCCGCTTCCTTCCCACTTCTAGCCCTTTACTGTCCCATCGTCGCCATAAGACCTATCTGTGTCGCTGCGACGTAAAGCAACTTACAAAATAATAATAATAATAATAATAATAATAATAATATTGGCCGCAGGGTTTTGAGGGTTTCATAGACTTACTAAATGGATTTCGCTGTTTCAGCTAACCTCCAAGTGAGCGCGCGAGTAAACACAGCGCCATCTTATAGCAGAGTATGCGTGTGACGTCACATATTAAGCACAAATTAAATACTCTCGGCGATATACGCGTTCTAGCCAAACTCTAAAAGCGCATTAAAACTTTTCTTTCCATGTACCCATTGTCTCCGTTAAAAAATTTAAAAAAGAAAACGTTAAATGCCTCCTATAAAACCGCTTGTCACAACCCAAAGTGTCGAAGTGATGTGATGGTCCACGGCCCTCTTCTACAGATAGCGTTGCAGCAATAATCCGAGCCTCCTGTAGAACCGCTTGTCACAGCTCAGAGTGTCGAGATGATGTGATGGTCCACGGCCCTCTTCTCACACCTGCTTGTTTGACCTGTCGGTGGATTCACGGGCCAGTTGGCCTTGATAAGTCGGAACCAATCGTGGGAAGTTGAGCAGTCCTGTTACGACCGCGCGCTCTTTTTATGCAAATAAAGTCGCTAAATGAGGAAGGAACAGAACAATTGACAGCTCAGCTTCTCTGCTCCACACCGTGAAATACCAATTTCCACACTACAGTTCCTTAGTCTCAATGCTGTGGACACGACGCCGACACGCAGCTCTTCCGAAACCAAAACTCAGTGAGTATAGAACTTTAAAACGCTTGTGAAACCCCCACCGCTAATTATCACCTGGTTAGGTTGATGATGTCCGCCTCTGTGGTGTAGTGGTTAGTGTGATTAGCTACCATCCCCGGAGGCCCGCGTTCGATTCCCGGCTATGCCATGAAATTTGAAACGTGTACGAGAACTGGAATGGGGTCAACGCAGCCTCGGGAGGTCAACTTAGTAGACGGGGTTCGATACCCGCCTCAGTCATCTTTAAAGCGGTTTTCCATGGTTTCGCACTTGTTCTCCAGGAAAATGCCGCGATGGTACCTAACTTAAGGTCACGGCCGCTTCGTTCCAACTTCTTTGCCTATACCTTCCAAGGCCCCAGTTCAGCATAGCAGGTGATGCCGCCTAGGCGAGGTGCTGGTCCTCCGCCTCAGTTCCGTCACGCTCCATGACACTGCCCTTGAGGCGGTGGAGATGGGATTCCTCGTTGAGACCAAGTGAAAAACCAACCCTAGAGGGTAAACTGATTAAATTAAAGGTATTCTGGATCTAACAACGTTCGATAAGATCATTTATCGATGCAGAGAATCTAAGTGAATTTAAGTGGCATGGTGAATTTAAAGCTTTTCAGTACCTACCAAGTTTCATTCAACCTTATGCATGACCATCCCTCAATTTCCTGGATATTCTAGCAATGGCTAAAATGAGCTAAGTAGTTGAAAAAGTATTACAAATATTTACAAAGTTACTGAACTATGGAAGGAAATTCTTAACAATTGCTACCTCTCACCTCTTTCACCGGAACTGAACAACTGTGTGATCAGCTTCCACAGATTCATTCACTGCAAACTCGTTTTCACTATCGTCATAAAAGCCACACTTATCATCGTCCTACATGTTTTCATAACGTCTAGGTAGAGACATTTAGGAAGACAGTTGTCAACTTTGAACACAAGGCATAGCATTATGGTAAGAATATTGTAAAGTGAGGAATCGAATAGAATCGACTGTCTTCTTAACAGGACACTTCCCAGCACCGTGGCAAGATGGTTAGCATGTTGGCCTTTGGACAAGCAGCTCCGGGTTCGAATCCCGACCGTGTCAGGGATTTTAGCTTTCATTAGTTAATTACCCGCCTCCGTGGCTCAGGAGGCAGCGCTCCGGCCCCTCACCACTGGGTTCCGTGGTTCAAATCCAGGTCAATCCATGTGAGATTTGTGCTGGACAAAGCGGAGGCTGGACAGGTTTTTCTCCGGGTACTCCGGTTTTCCCTGTCATATTTCATTCCAGCTACGCTCTCCAATATAGTCTCATTTCATCTATCATTCATTGATCATTGCCCCAGAGGAGTGCGACAGGCTTCGGCAGCCGGCACAATTCCTATCCTCGCCACTAGATGGGGGCTTCCTTCATTCCATTCCCAACCCTTTCGAATAACCGGAAACAGACTGTGGATATTCATTAGTTAATTACTTGGGCTCCAGAACTGGGTGTTGGCGTCATCTTCAGTATTAGATTTCATCGTAGGTAGAGCCCCATCCATATAGATGGACAAGTCGCCCATGGGAGTAAACTCGAAAGACCTGTACCAGGCGTCTCTGGAGGCCATGAATATGAAAATCCACAGTCTGTTTACAGTCAACCGGGTCAGGAACGGGATTAATGAACACCCCATCTAGCGGTGAGGATAGGAATTGTGCCGGCTGCCGAAACCTGTCGCACACCTCTGGGGCAACGATTAATGACTGACAGATGACATGAAATGAAATGATATTGGAGAGTGTTACTGGAATGAAAGATAACAGGGAAAACCGGAGTACACAGTACGTGTCCCCCCTCCGCTTTGTCCAGCGCAAATCTCACATGGAGTGACTGGGTTTTGAACCACGGAATTCAGCGGTGAGCGGCCGGTCGGCGCGCTGCCATCTGAGTCACGGAGGCTCTTCCGGAGGCCATATGCCATTACTATTATTATTATTATTATTATTACTATTATTATTTCGTGCTAAATAACGGAACTACAGCGTCAGACTAAAGGTGGGACTGGGAGAGAGTGACATTTGAAATCAGAGTTAACTAGTGGTTGGGACGGTGGAAAATGTGCTGAGTTCCGAGTTAACTCGGGAGTTGGATGGAAAATGTAAGGTTAAGAAACGTATTTTCATGTACCATCAGAATGTTCGAAGCTGGCCCCATGGTGTAGGGGTAGCGTGCCTGCCTCTTACCCGGAGGCCCCGGGTTCGATTCCCGGCCAAGTCAGGGATTTTTATCTGGACCTGAGAGCTGGTTCGAGGTCCTCTCAGCCTACGTGATTAGAATTGAGGAGCTATCTGACGGTGAGGTAGCGGCCCCGGTCTAGAAAGCCAAGAATAACGGCCGAGAGGATTCGTCGTGCTGACCACACGACACCTCGTAATCTGCAGACCTTCGGCTGAGCAGCGGTCGCTTGGTAGGCCAAGGCCCTTCAAGGGCTTTAGTGCCATGGGGTTTGGTTTGGTTTCAGAATTTTCGAAGGGTTAACAGACTAGCTTCCCATCCAGGTGACCCAGTTTCATTACTTGCTCCTGCTACGAAATTATTGCCTTCACAGAAGTGATATTTTGTGGATTCTCTCCTGTGGATGGGGCGGTACATATGTGGTATCTCCTGCCTGCCGTAATAAGCTACTAAAAGGGGAACCCCATGGGGTCTCAGTTTGGGAGCTGAGTTAGTGACCACGGCGATCAGAGCTGAATCTGGAATTGTTACAACTTGCTTATGTCAAGCTCCTTAGACTGATGGCGGTGGTATTAGGTTGTCGAGGCCTAGGTGTCTTCCATTTTCATGCCTTTAGTCACCCTTCCTTCCTTCCTCCTACTGATACGGTCATTCTTGAAAAGTTCGAGCCTCTTCGATGTTTCCCTCTGGTTAATGTTGAGAGTGGAAGGTTACCCAGTTGTACTTCCTCTTAAAACAATAATCACCACCCCCACTACCTTTCCTGACGTGAATTTCGGAATGCTACCTATCCCTTAGTCCCGTCTCCTGCTACGGGGTCGGGGAGGAGGTGAGAATAAATTACATGGCATCATTCTTACCACCGGATGTCCTTCGTGATGCCAACCTCAGGTGAGAAGCTAATGAAGATGAAATGAATGATGGTGAATGAATCTAGGTAACCAGGTAGAAGGAATCAGATGTGACCTATGAATAGGAACTCTCTAGCATTTGCCTGTAAATAAAAATGGGAATCCACAGAAAATCATTCTCAGGGCAACCGGCGGTGGAGTTAGAACCCCCCGCAATGGAATTTCGCAAATGAAAATAAACAGGAACTGGCATTAAACAAGTGGAAAGCGATTGAAAGGGTTGACTCTTTTGAACGTTCACAGAGACAAAATTGCTGAACAACAGATTTCTTGAATCTATTTTCTAAGAAGCCTCGAAAATTGGATTTTAGATTGTAATCTGAACATACCATTTGCCGTAAAACTGCTCACCTTGATCATATTGTTTTTGATCTGTATTTTAATGTAAGATTTTGTAGTGTACTGCAATGTGAATATCGACATAATGCACTTGTATCAGTGTCCTTGTAATGAGACTCAAGCGTGCGCGCACCACACACGCACAAGCATCTCCATTATGTTCTACCCTACTTTTGTAACTATACCTATAACATCTATAACAGCCGGACTGAATGGCTCAAATGGCCTTACGACCCCAAATTGGCAGGTTCGATCCTGGCTCAGTCCGGTGGTATTTGAAGGTGATCAAATACGTCAGCCTAATGGCGGTAATTTACTGGCACGTAAAAGAACTCCTGCGGGACTAAATTCCAGCAGCTCGGTGTCTCCGAAAACCGTCAAGAAATAGTTACTAGGACGTAAAAATAATAACAGTATTATTATTAAATATCTATAATAATATACTCCTTCCTTGCGCGAGAGCTTCTACTCTGAGACTTTTATCTGATCACTTCTTGAGTGGAGTGTACCATTATACCACAATCAATTAATTGGAATTTTTCATTACCTACGATGAGTTGAAGATATTCAGAGATATTCAGACCATTAATCTGTAAATTAGAATATAGTGAGGTTAAAATAAAGAATAGTAACGCAAATTTAATCAAGGAACCTATTGGTATACACAATTGTTAGATATGTATTTATTCACTGTAGGTTGGCAGTTTGTTTATTATCGTCATGGACTGGTTTAATACCTCGGACCACATTGGTTGCAGGTGGACACAATGTTGCAAGACGGCTATAATGTCTATATTATGCTTTTTTTTTCCTAGTTGCTTTACGTCGCACCGACACAGATAGGTCTTATGGCGACGATGATACAAGGAAGGGCTAGGAGTGGGAAGGAAGTGACCGTGGCCTTCATTAAGGTACAGCCCCAGCATTTGCCTGGTGTGAAAATGGGAAACCACGGAAAACCATTTTCAGGGCTGCCGACAGTGGGATTCGAACCTACTATCTCCCGAATACTGGATACTGGCCGCACTTAAGCGACTGCAGCTATCGAGCTCGGTATTATGCATTTGAACTCTCGCAGTGAACAATCATATCGCCTTCAACATGTGTCCGACCAACAAAATTGCATGTCTTTTTAAATCCAATTAGTGTGTTCAGTAAGACTATATAATTGTTTCGTGTGGAAGCTGCCAATAGTATCTATCATAGCATTATTTCATGAACACCATGTTTACACTGACTTAGCAAATGTCATGAGATAGTCACCCAATAGCGCGTGGGGCCTCCTCTGGCCCTGCGAACTGCACTGAGACGCCGTGGAAGTGAGTCGACAAGTTCCTGCTAGTCCTCTGGACGCAGCTGACACCAAATCGTTTGCAGAGCGGCCGCCAATGCTGATCTGTTCGTGGGTGCAGGATCCATGGCACGGAGCCTGCGTTCCAGGACATCCCAGATATGCTGGATAGGGTTCAAATCGGGACTCCTGGGTGGCCATGGCAGTCGTTGGACCTCCGCTGCATGTTTCTGGAACCATTCCCGGGCGACGTGAGAGCGATGTGGCGGCGCGTTATCATCTTGAAACACCGCAGAACGGTCCGGGCGCTGGAAGGCCAAAAATGGGTGGAGATGGTCTCCGAGCAGCTCAACATACCGCGTACCATTCAAAGTCTCTTCCAGAACAACTAGGGGGCCCATTCCATACCAGGAAAATGCACCCCAGACCATAACAGAGACACCAGCGCCCTGGACCACACCTTCGAGGCAGGCGGGATCCATCGCTTCATGTGGTCTGCGCCATACACGGTGCCTCCCATCGGCATGGTGCAGTTGAAATCGTGATTCGTCCGACCATATCATGTTACGCTATTGTTCCAGTGTCCATCCCTGGTGACTGGCGACAAATGCGCGTCGTTGTGCCCGATGACGTTGGATTAACAGTGGCACCCGTGTGCGGCGCCGGCTCCTATACCCCATAGAACCCATGTTCCTACGGATTGTCCACTGGGAGACGTGTCTAGCACGGCCTGTGTTGAACTGAGCCGTGATTTGTTGCACGGTTGCCCGACTGTCACTATTGACAATCCGTTTCAGATGTCGCCGGTCACGGTCAACGAGGGTGGCTGGACGGCCGGTCGTTCGTCTGTTGTGGACGGTAACACCCACATTCAACCATTCACGATACACCCTGGACATGGTTGATCGTGTGAAGCCGAATTCCTGCACCACTTCCGAGATCGCACTTCCCATCCGTCGGGCACCGACCACCATACCCCGTTCGAACGGTGTCAGCTCACGACGACATTCCATGTTACACCTGTCACATGCACAGCCACTGCTCACAAGGTCTCCTATACAACTGCCGCTGGCACAGGGGGCGTGTGGTGCGCAGACAACACATCTGCGCATCAGTGCTCCGCTATCCCATGACATTTGCTCAGTCAGTGTATATTACTTAAATAACGGAGAGGAAAACCGCAGCTCAAATATCGCAACAGATATAAGATATTTTACACGTGTAAAAAGGCTACATATACAACTAAAATTCTGAAGGACAGTCGAATATGACTCACAGAAAGATTACCAAGGCCATACCATTTGGTATGAGATTCGATCCCACAGTCCTGAAGTTCTATGCACTGAAGTTTTATTGCAGCTGACAGTGAATACAAAATAGGCTATGGCCGCCTCTGGGAATTACTTCGATCCTTGACCAGCTTGTTTCGGAGACCGTTAATCTGTAAACTACGTTCCCACAGTGTGTGAGTCACCACGAACCGTTTCCATCAACTGCAGAAATACTCGCTGCCATGGAAACACTTCGTCACACAGCCTCCAGACACGCAACCGTGAAGCGTTAGCTGAACTTGGATTCCTCTCTTCCTGCGTAACAATTTCATCTGATGACAGTGGTGGTGGTGGTGGTGATTATTGTTTTAAGAGGAAGTACAACTAGGCAACCATCCTCTATATAACACCAATCAGAGGGAAAAATGGAAGGGGTCCGACCCCTCGGAAAATGAAGATATCGGCCAAAGGAAGGCAAGGGCCACGAAGGACGTGAAAATGAAAGACTCCCTAGCCCTCGCAAACCTAATAGCGTCGGGGTCGGAAAAGAACAAGAGTTGACCAAGGGAGGTCAGATAGGATAGGTGAAAGTGAGGAGACTGGCACAAGTAAGTGGAAACAATGCCAGGACTCAGCTAAGGGCCCCGTGGTCGCCAACCCACGCTCCAAAGTTCAGAGCCCCTGGGGCCTCTTTTAGTCGCCTCTTACGACAGTGATGACAGTGGTCTACAATGTTAAACATTTCATCTCAAATGTAATTATGTGAGAAAATTTAGCTCTTATGAAATATGCAAAATAATTCTTCCCACACGTCTATCAAACACTTTATTTCTGTAAAATGCAATAACAAGCCGGTCAACGTTCCATTTGATTTGTAAGTAGGACATGAACCACAAAAAAAGTTGCAATCAATTTCAAAACTTCATATCAACAACGATGATACGATATCAACCTGCAATGCACAGCTATGGATCGAAAGTCTTGAACCTTTTCTTGCTATTGGCTTTACGTCACACTGACACAGATAGGTCTTATGGCGACGATGGGACAGGAAATGGCTAGGACTGGGAAGGACGCAGCCGTGGCCTTAATTAAGGTTTTGCCTGGTGTGAAAATGGGAAACCACGCGAAACCATATTCAGGGCTGCCGACAATGGGGTTAGAACGCACTATCTTCCGAATACTGGATACTGGCCGCACATAAGCGACTGCAGCCATCGAGCTCGATAAAGTCATGAACCAAATGTTTAGGTTAAATATCTGAAAATGAACTAGGGGCCAATGCGATAGATGTTAGATCTCTTAAAACAACAATTATTGTCAAGATCTAATCTATATAAATAAAGTTGTAGGGGGTCCGCTGTCTGTAATTTCTTTTGTTTTGCCAATTTTTCAGATATTTATCCGTTTTAGGTTAACTCAAGACCGAATCGGTGGTTTTTACTTTTCGTGTTTGTTTGTTTGTTTGTCTGTCTGTTTGTCTGTCTGTTTGTCTGTTCCACCATCACTTCGAAACAGCTGGATAGATCTCAACCAAACTTCATATTTAGAGTATACTCATCCCGGGGAAGGTATCGATATGCATATCATTTTAATCTTTGAAAATACGGGGGTTTTATAGGAAAACCACAACGGTTTTCCTCCATTTTCTCTTATACTATTGATTTTCTGTAAACTCTGTGGACCGTATGTGAAAGGTCTCTTCATTATAGACAACTTTCGTTATGTTCATAATTTACCTTACTCTTCAAATGACGGAGAAATTTACTATTTTCTGTCGATACCATGCTCTACATTGAGTGACCGACAGACCGACAACGAATATATGGGTTACCATGGCAACGTCTCTGACTGCTTGCCAGCAGGGAAGTAACGTATTGCCATTTTCCCCATCATTTCTTTAAATTCGTGGTTGTTCCTTGGGTAGAAAGCAAGAGAGTCGTCAATCGGCGATTCTGCGAGATATTGGCGGAATATCATTGGAGGTTATAACCGTCCTCGAATAGCTTAAGTAATAACGCAAATATTCATCTTCTTATCTGATTACCTAAAAATCCCTACGCCTAAATTTCTCTCCGATTACCGCTTTCTTATATCCATAACTCACACCGGCATAATTTATTGAGGAGCATTTGATTTTCCAATACATTCACTTGGTATTTACATATTTGTCGTCATTCGGATGTCCTCAGTTATAATCCATTTTCTATTAATTTCAACGTACTAAACTGTATTATTTTCTTCCTTAATTATCACGTATGTATGCGGGTGCTAATCCCGAATTCTGGACACTCTTTTCTTTGAGGAAATATTCTAAGCTATGCAAATGTATAACTTTTGGCCCAGAAAAAATTCCGAAATATGGTTGCAATTTTAACGACGGTGCAGACCTTCGTTTCGGGGTAATTGGTGGCTAATCAGTAAGTCGTATCACAAGTCATAAAGCAAATGGCGTTTCATTTTGGAGAGATCTACAACTTTTGTCCTATGACTTTTCGTCGTATTTCTATCCCCAATACGTTAAATACAGCTGTATCTCTCGATTTCAAGTTGATTTTGTAATTTTACACGTATATATTATCATTTAGCACACTTATAGGAAAGGTAGAATCATGACATTCGGCACGCACATTGACATGACCATTGGCCATGTTATAGCCAAATTTTATGATTCTAGCTGTCACATGAGTATCAAAAATATAAAGTAGTATGTGAAAACTGTACAAAATTTCACCCCATTCAATGACTCTAGCTCAATCTAACCCATAAATATAGCAGATACGAGAAGATGTCATAGGACCAACCATGTAGAGCACTGAAAGGGGCGTCTGATGGTGAAGTCCGTTTGTAGATACGTCGTACAGTTTCAAAGCAGTAACTATCGAAATAAAGGTCTGCACTTCTAGAGTGTGTCTGTACATTGACAATTTTGGCGAATTTTTTTCCGTACAGTTATCCGTTTCAGGTGTAATAATGACCATCTGCATATATTCAGTTTTGGTGTCTGTCTGTTTGTTTGTTTGTCTGTTTGTCTATAACTTGGAAACTACTGGATATATTTCCACCAAACTTGATATTTAGAATCCACCTGTCCTTTGGTAGGTTTTAGGGCAAATATTGTTTCTAAATCCCTGAATTGACTGGGGGATTATACGAAACCGAAACCGTGATTTTGCATTCCCACAAAATATACACAACCAAACTTAATGTAAATTTACCTGCCTTAATGGAAATTAATTTCTAAGCCTTTTTCCTCATGTGCATCATTTAAATACGAGGATTAATAACGGAGATTTCATTAAAGGACCGTTTTCCGGTACAAGTCCCACCAGACTTAACTCAAGAGCTGGTGCGTGTAAAGCGTATTTTTTACAACTTGAAAACTACTGAAGATATTTGAGTCAAACTTTACATTAACATCCACCTGTCCAATGGTAGGTGTTAATCGTTAATAACATTTCATGTTCCCGGAATGAACTGGCGGTTTATAGGAAACCGAAATGGTGATTTTACTCTTACACAATATATACAGTACAAGACCAACCTGACCGGAAATCGACCAAACGTGATGGAATTCCATCTCTAAAACGTTTTTCATGTGCATTTTTTCGACAGGAGGATTAATAAGGGAGATAAACGGTCCGTTTTTCAGGTTAAGTCCAGCCGATATAGCCCAAAAGGTGTTGTACCTGGAGCAGATTCCTTATCTATCTATGTAAATAAAATCGTAATGACTGTGTGCCTGTACATTGACTATTTTGGCGAAATTTTCGTACAGCTACACGTTGAAGGGGTAATAATGATCATCTGCATATTTTTTGGTTTAGATTCTTGAAAGTCCTAATTTTTACACTCCTCACCGAAAACCCAGATTGCGGCATAATTTGCCAGTCGAAGAAGGATATTGAAATTTGGCAAAATTATACGTCTTAGCCTGTAACGGGCGGAAAACTTCCAAGATCTTTACATTTTTCCCTTTTTATCCCGAAGAATATCGAAATATGGAGGCAATTTTAATGATGGTGCAGACCTTCGGGAAGTATTATCACATAACGGATGGCACAATTCCCGTTCAATTTGGAGTGATCTACAACCTTGGTCTTACGACTGTTTGTCGTATTTCTATCCCTTTTACGTTTGATTTTTTTCTATTTCTCGATGTTAAGTAAATTTGGACTTTTCACATACTTAATTCATACCTTCCATCACTTATAGGAAAGATAGAATCATCAAACTCTACACGAAAATTGGTCCACCCAGTAGCTGTCACTTAATTATCCGAAAAGCAATGCAATGTGAGATAATCTTACACAAATTTTACCCTATTCCACGTTTCTAACTCAATCTGACCCATGAATAGATGAGATATCATAAGACCAGCAATTTAGGCCGCTAAATCCGGTGTCTTATGGTACAATCCTTTCTCGATATGATGTACCGTTTAGCAGCAGTTAATCTGTAAATGCAGGTCTGCAATATTGTAAACAAGCACATACTTTCGTATGTCGAACTATATACAGTCACTGATATCGATTTTGTAGCGATCGAGAAAGGGTGTGTCTGCTATTGTAATCAGTACTCCCCACACCGACTTTGACTGGCAATAGGAATGGGGTCCTTCTCCAATTCCTGTGTAACTGGCATTAATAAGGCAGGCCTACCATTGTAATGAATAATTCACGTCTCGATTTGACTTGCAGAAGGCAAGAGAGCATGCAGTTTTGTTCAAAACTCCCCTTACCCGATTGTGTTTGGCTGTAGGTAAGCGTTCGCGCAGTTATAAACAGATGTACCCATCTAAAATGTGACTGGCATTAGGCATACTGGCCTGCTATTTTGATGGAAACTCACCAATTTGCTGTGACTGGCAGTAAGCTGGCTGACAGTTGGAAAAGGGGCCTGTCATTATAATGATAACTGTACAACTCAATTTTGACTGGTTGTAGGGAAATTTCCTTCCATTATAATAAAAACTCCTCAATTTGTAATATGTCTGTAATTAGGAAAGGGGGGCTGCCATTGTAACGGAAACTCCCCAAATCGATTGTGACCGCGCAGTAGGCAATGGGGGCTGCAATGATAATGTAAACTTCCCAACTCGATTGTGAATGGTAGTAGGCAAGTGAGCCTGTCGTTATCATCACAAATCCGTAACAAGCACTTTACATTGGAAACAACGTATGGGGACCTCTCCATGCTATTTCCCGGATAACGCTAAGAGACATGCTATTTTAAAACAATCTTATTTACTGCATGCACAGTATTTACTTCGATATTCGTATACAATGCAGAATACCGTAGCGAAGCACGGGTACATTTGCCAGTAGAAAATATAAGTCGAATCCATAGTTTTCGGGGTCGCTGAGATAAATAGTGGCACTTCGGAATTTTTTAAATTCAAAGTTCATCACCCTTTGGGGTGGGGGGCGAGGGGTAATGAGATATAAAATTAATCGGAAATAGTGACGAATCTATAGTGTTCAGCGTCGCTGAGATGTATAGTGACACTCCGGATTTTTAAAAGTCCATGTTCAACATTAAGATATAAGGATTTCGTAGTGTTCCCTATTGAAGTGAGTTCAGCGACCTTGGGGGGGGGGGAGGAAAGGGGAGAATGAGACATAAAATTAATCGAAAATAGTGTCGAATCCATACTTTACTGGATGGCTGACATGAATAGTGACACTCCGGATGTCGTTTAAGTCCAAGTTGAGCCCCAGTAAGCACGGTTGTGAGAAGGAGTGAAGAAAAGAAAATGTGCAAATGACCGAGATTTTGGTGTTTGTATACATGATCCAGCATAGGTGTCAACTAAACTTGGTGCAATACTAAATTTATTTAATAAATTCACACTATCTGTAAAAATACTGCAGGTGCAAGACACACCTAGAAGCCCTAGGGAAGGGGGCGAAATATAATTATAACTAAAAACGACTGATATTAGTGTTGAATCCATAGTTTTCTGGACTACGGGAGAGATTTCAGCCAAACTTGGTACATTTATGACTTACTATCATGAGACAAACTGCGAGAAGGTATGGTAGACCTGGCACGCAAGGGGTGGGGTGGGAAGGGCTGAGATGTAAAAATAATCGAAAATAGTGTGGAGTAGTGAGACGAATATTGATACTCCGGGCGTCGTTCTGTGTATGTTTCTTTCAGCATAGCCCTCATACAAAATTGGTACATATATGACTTACTATCTGAAAAAAAATACTATTGGGTAAAACACCAGTAGCACTCCTCGTGGAGGTGGTGAAATAAAAAAAAAGGAAAATAACTTATATTAATGTTTACGAGTTCACTGAGTTGAACTGTGACACTCTGCATGGATAAGCCATACTTCACCGCAATTGGTATGGAGGTTGAGAAGGGGTGGAAGTGAATGTAAAAATAACCGTCAAAAATTTAAACATAATAGAAAATAACCGATATTAATGTCGAATTCATTGTTGTGACTCCCTGAATATCGTTTAAGTCGACGTTCAGCCTCCATTGCGACGGTGCACTGAAAGGTGTTTTGTAGTGTATAGTATAAAATGACCTAGATCAGTGTTGAATCCACTGCGTTTGGGGTCTCAAGGCTGATTGGCGAGAGTCTCAATGACAGTTGAAATCGTGTAGATCATATCTATACCGTGACTGATATATACATGAAGTTATCACTTATTATCTTTTTGAAAGGATCAAATACTTCCCAATCAATTCGAGCTTCCACAAGGATAACATTTTACCCAAAAATGAAATCATTTCAAACTTGAAATCAAACACATCTAAATAACTGTAAAACTATATAATAGATGGTAAAAATCCATATCCCAGAAAGGAATTCTATAAAAAATCACTTTTACATAACTAACTGGTGATAATAATCTTAAAAGTAAACATCCTAAATCTACCGGGCTACGCCGGGTAGTCAGCTAGTATAGTATAGAGTTCAATTCGGAAAATATATTTTTTTTCGAGAGGAGAGGTTAAAAGAAAAGATAGGATAAGGTAATAAAGGAGGAAGATTAGTAGCTAAGAGAAGATTAACAGAACTGGATGTTAAAAGAAAATGGGAAAGGATAGGATAGGGAAATAAAGGAGGGATAGTTTAGAGTGGGTTAGGAGGATGGATTTTTGGAGGTAGAAAACGTGGGTAGGAACTGTGTAAGGCATGGGAAATTGAATTCGTGTTTAGAAGTTTAGCATTTTTGAGAAGAAGGATTAGGAAGTCGAAAAGAATATTGGGTTTTTCAGATATGTCGTTTAAATTGAAATTAGGGTTGAAGTGTTGGTCAAGGTGAATAAAACGATTTTCAGTAGTGTTTAGAAGGGGGCGTTTTTTAATGATTTTAAGTATTTTAATGTCTTTTTCAATATTGGTGAAATTATGTGTTGTCCTATAACAGAGAATCTGTTGTATTTAATGGCGTTGATGTGTTCGGAGTATCTGCTATTAAAGTTGCGTCCAGTTTGACTGATGTACGAGGAGCTGCAGTTGTTACATTTGAATCTGTATACTCCAGATTTAGAAACAGCACTAGATTTATTTTGTGATTTAGAATTGTGTAATATATAAAAAGGACCCCTAGTCGCCAACCCACGCTTCCAAGTTAAGAGCCCTGGGGCTTTCATGTTCTTGTATAAGCTTCACAGAAATTGTGAAAGTATGTGATGGAGAGTTAGAAAAGGTTAACTGTTATATTAATGTGAGATGTAGCTCGTGGGGGAAGATTTTATATAGCAATGTAAGGTAGTATTTAGAATTTATAGGACATGCATATGGACTCTCGGGTGGATGAAAGCCTCGATACGGCCTGTATATCACGAAGGAAGTTCTCTGGATAACTGGAAATGATATTACGGTTCAGTTTTTGGAAGCTTGACATGTCGGATTTGTTTCTAAGGAAACGTATAATCTAATTATTGTCACAAAAACGTATTAATATATGAGAAAGTGGCAGCTTCTCATACATGCGACACATAGTAATCACTGATCATTGAGCGTGATGCACCATCTCAAGGACTGAGGTAGAAACATTACTACAGTATTTGATATCCTTAAAGGAATAAGTGTCCAGAACAGAATGCGAGGGCAGAAGTTTCGCAGCCCAATTCAACAATCCTCCGGAAGGAAACAATATAATATACGAGAGAAACTGAGTTCTATTTTCTTACGACCTTATTCCTTAGTGTAATATACCTATAATTTTAAGTTCTGGTAAGAAATAATGGAATTGGGAGAAGCCTTCATTCTGCACCATAATTGCAACACATTCGGTGCACAGTCAACAATAAGACACGACAGAAACATACTATTGTTGAACAGGTCGCTTACTGTGCAGTCCGCATTCAGTTCATATAAGAAGGATAAGAAAAGTTGTCGCTATTCCCCGTTCACCCAGCACGCGTCCGTAAGGATTCCGGGGGCGATCAAGCGTGCTGACTCTCTGGATGGTTGCCACGGGTGATGGCGGGGAGGGGCCATCACTACGGGGAAGCCTGCTGCGATCGCAGTTGGTACTACCCCCACTGTACTTGTTAATATCGTCGGGGTGACAGTCGAACTCGACACGAGGTACTGCTCCTCATAACAGGGGTTTTCTCTGTTTGGGGATTCAGTCCCGAGTGTCGGAAACGACTGAAACTTCGGAGATATTAACAAATACGCGGGATGAGGTGCGCGTCCGAAAGGATTCCGGGGGCGACAAAGCGCATCGACTTACTGGATGGTCGCCACGGGTGATGGCGGGGAGGAGCCATCACCTCTACGAAAGCTTCCTGCGTTAGGTCAAGGAGGCATGGTGGAGAAGTTCTACCCACTATCTGACAAGAAAGAAGAAACGTGCGGTGAATCGACAAAATGACGCATGTTCAGTTGATATGAAGAGTTTCAATTGTAAAATGTTGGTATCAATGGATGGTAAAATCTATGTATGGATAATTTTGTATATCCCTATGATATTCGCTAAATAAAATTCATCATCACTGTTCTTAACTGCAGTATTTTTTTATATTCAATCAAATAAATAAGGTTAAATGTATTTACACGGATGGGTTATTGAAAAGCTCACAACCATAGTGTTAACAGGAAATTTAAGATAAGATAATACACACCTTCCATAATTTCGGAAATCATAGAGCCGGGAGATGGTATTGATTATTTTAATCTTAATTTTCGATACATGCAGTTTACAAAAATGATTATAGTATAATTGAAAAACGTGCACTAAAAGCACAAATAAAGAATAACCTGTCCGGAAATATGACGAATAAAAATGTAATACAAGTATTTGTGAGTAATTTAGAAGTTGAACAGAAAAAAGAATGGCCTGAAAAGTGTGTTAGAAATATTGTTGTAAGTAATGTAACTTCTCGGACATGCTATCGAGGAAACATGGCACCCGCCCCAAAGAGGTCAGCACAGTAGTTATCCTCAGTCCCTCCATATGTCCGACTCCTGAAATGAATATTAATATTGACTCTCGAAAGAAAAACAAAAAACGTGCAGACTAATAGAACTATTACGATAAAATTATTATATGCTATATCTATAATCTATGTACCTAACTGCTCTACTCTTCAACGGAGTTATATTTTCTAGTATATACATATAAATGAATGTGTGTTTGTATGTCACAAATGGACTCAAAACCTACCAGACCGAAATGTCACAATGTTTTCTTATTACTCTTGGGAGGGTTTAGGAATTAATTTGAACGGCCGATGGGTAGTTTTTTGTAATGAGTAATTTTATGTAATTAATTTAATTGCAAACCCGCACCAAGAGCGGATCGACTTGATCGACATACTGTCGCTAGGCGACAGCAGTTTACGCTAAATGAAATGAAATGGCGTATGGCTTTTAGTGCCGGGAGTGTCCGAAGACACATTTGGCTCGCCAGGTGCAGGTCTTATGATTTGGCTCCCGTAGGCGACCTGCGCGTCGTGATGAGGATGAAATTATGATGACGAAAACACATACACCCAGCTCCAGTGCCAGCGAAATTAACCAATGATGGTTAAAATTCCCGACCCTGCCGGGTATCGAACCCGGGACCCCTGTGATCAAATGGCTAATCATTTAAGCCATCGAACCGGACAGTTTACGCTATATCATGATAGTCCGATGAGAAATGCTGTACATAGGAGGATGGGAACACGCCACCAAGCTTTATAAAGTACATTTCTTGCTAAGAGGATCATAACCGTGCCTGTTATTTGGAAATAGCAACCCAATATGCGGCGATGGAGATGTACTGTACTTTCATGTCACAAGACCAGCTTTGATAGGTCTGCCCAGTCTGAAGAATATAGCTGCGTATTAGATGTGAAAAAGTTAGGGTAATTGTAGCCTATCTCAAAACTGAAGGTCACAGGCGTGAGGATTGGTACTTGGAATCTCCGTTAAAAAACGAAAGATGTATTTTTTTGTTTTAGGAAAATATTATTTTTTTCGGAAGATCCACTTAAGGAATGGGGGAGGGGTGTGAAGAAAATGAAGACTGGGTTGAATTATTTTTATGGGGAAACTTATAAAACTGATGTTACAGACATGGAAAATTGTTATTTGGGATTTCCTAAAAGAATGTATTATTTTTCGACTTGAGAGTGGGCTGCTTTTCACATGGACAGTTCCATGTCACAAGATCCAATGCCACATGCGGTTTTCAAAACGTTACTGGGGTAAATGAACTTCACTTTTCCGGTAAGTTTTTGTGCCTTAAGAAGTTTCAGAAAATCTCTTTGTGCAGTAGCGAGGAATGATTACTTTTATCAAAGTACGAAATGCACGCGAGCAAAGCCGCGGGTAACAGCTTGTTATACATTTAATTTTGTACCAGGAAGATTTCCAACGGCCTTCCGAAAAGTAAGTCTCCTTACTTTGCATATAACCCTATATATTATAAGACACAGCAAGGTCTAATGATCACTTATCATTCCACTAAAAACATAATAAATGCTTTGTTCTTTGGGTCACCAGTCCATAGGCTGGTTTGAGGTAGCTCTCCATGCCACCCTATTATCTGCTAACATTTTCTTTTCTACGTAACTGGGCCTACTACATTCTACATCTTCTCTGATCTATTTATCATAATCATATCCTGGTCTACCTCTGCCGTTTTCACCACCTACACTTCCCTCAAAAACCAACTGAACAAGTTCTGGATGTCTTAAGTGGTGTCCAATCGTTCTATCTCTTCTTCTGCTCAAATTTAGCCAAATCGTCCTCGTCCCACCACTTCGATTCAGTATCTCTTCATTCATGATTCAATCTACCCATCTCACCTTCAGGATTCCTTTGTAACACCGCATTTCAGAAGATTTCATTCTCTTTCTTTCTGAGCTAGTTATCGTCCGCATTTCACTTTCATACATGTCACGCTCCAGAGGAAAGTCTTCAAAACCATCTTTCTAATTCCTATACCAGTGTTCGAAGTGAGCAAATTTCTTTTCTAAGAAAGGTCTTTCTTGCTTGTGCTAGTCTGCATTTTATTTCCTCCTTACTTCTGCCATCATTAGTTAATCTACTACCCAGGTAACAATATTCATCTACTTCCTTTTAAGACTTGATACAAGAAGTCCGACTCCATGGCTAAATGGTTAGCATGCTGGCCTTCGGTCACAGGAGTCCCGGGTTCGATTCCCGTCAGGGTCGGGAATTTTAACAATTTCATTGAAAGAAGAAATTATTTGAAATAAAAGTGAGGGAGGGAGAAAGGAATGTTAAGCCAAATATTAACGGAACAAAGCACGGTATTATTATTATTATTATTATTATTATTATTATTATTATTGTACCGGGCGGTACACCCCTACGCCGCACTTTTAAATCTTGCGCCAATAAATCCTCCTCTACAGGAGAAACAGTAAACTTCAAAAAAATGGACCAACTCATAAATTTTCTCAGAAGATGTCACTACAGTATTTTTTTTTATATAGTGAAGTTTCCTGAACTGTGTACATTTCTACTTGTTTTGTTTTCCGTTCTGCAAGAACTGTGAACATTCTCTCATAGATGTCTCTGCTAAAAACTATGATCATGCACCCTGGTGCGAAGTTAAGGAACTTTTTTGAAGAAATTTTGTATGCCTAAGTCTATTCTTTGCTAAATTTCGTTCATTCATTTTTGGGTTGGCAATATTTATCCTGTCTTTCGGACTGTTTTGATTTTAACCAATCAAGAATTTATGCAATTAATTTCCTACCAATCACAGGTTTCTTCTTCGATTTGGTGTGTAAGTTTAAGCGACAAAATAAAATTAAGTGGGTGTGGCTGTTTTATTCATGAAAGGTCTCGAACTTTCCCCGACGGTATAAAAACTGCTGATTTTCACGTCTCCTGGCCACTCGATCAACATCTAACTAAGTGTGCGGACGTAAAGCAGGAGGCGGGAAGCGCCTCTTTCATCAGGCAGCAGCCCTTCAGTAAGGTAATGGCCGTTTAACATATTTATTTCTTGCTAGCTCAGCAGTTTAACCCGCGGGAAAGGTCCGAAACCTTTACAATGTAACCTAATTTCCTAAATATGTAATTTTCTCCCGGCTTATTTAAAAAAAATTAAATCTCTAACTGTAATTCGGGGGTAGAGAGTGATTTACCCTCTCGAGCACCCCTTCATTTTGGTTTGAGGTGACTACGTTTTGGTAACTGATTTTCTTCTCTTCCTTAATGTCTTAAATAATTCGTATACGAGTCACCTCCATAGTTTTGGGAGTAGCCCCTGTTTCATCGGCCTAGTACCTTTTAGGTTTTAAGAAGCTACGTAGAGGAGAGCAAGTATCCGCCTCCTTCGTTTTGTTTGGACCATTTATTTAACGGTTATTTCTTTTACTCGAAGGCCCTGTAGGTTGGGTACGAGATACCCCTGTTTCTATTTGTAAGGTAGGCCATGGAAGGCCAGAAAGTATAAGACATTTTTGGTGTTGCCTTGAATAGGCGTGGAAAACTGAGAGCGTGTCAGCTCTTTTCATGTGTTGTAAAGGTGCCTCAGAGAGGCTTGATATTCTAATTGTGAGCAAGTGCTCCATGTATTTGGGGTTTTCTTCCCTTTTGAACAAATTATTGCTTGGTTAAAGTTGAACTAGGAGCTCAGAATTGTAAAATTAGGGCTTGTTACCCCAAGAATGTTTAAAGGTTGAAATCTTGGATCCTTTAAGTCTTGGTTCTAAATGACCATACCGTTGTTATTGTTGTTATTCTTGTTTGTTAATACTTAGAAAATATAACCTTGTTAAAGTTTTATTTTAACTTTGATTTGGTAGTTAGACCCATTCACCCCGGCACCTTCCTTCACCTCTGCAAATCCACCAAACCACGGTAACAAATATTGTTGTTATTATTATTATTATTATTAATAATTCGCCTTTCACTGACATTGGTATATTGATATGTAATACTGACCCCCCGTATTACAGTCAGTCAGTCAGTCAGTCAGTCAGTCAGTCAGTCAGTCAGTCAGTCAGTCAGTCAGTCAGTCAGTCAGTCAGTCAGTCAGTCAGTCAGTCAGTCAGTCAGTCAGTCAGGTCAGTCTGTTTCCAAGGTAACAGGTTCGATTCCAAGGGAGTTTGAAGACATGTGAGGGTGTTTAATTGCGTCAACTCCATATCGTCGGCTTCCACACGTTAAGGAATTCCTGGGGAGGGGGTGACATTCCAGTAACTGCCTAGTCCTTAACGCCTTCAGAAATTCTAGGGTGAGAGAGAAAAGGCAAATATTTAAAAAAATTACCAAAATGAAATGAGTGTATCTGGGGTTAAAAGACGATACCATCTTTATTTTGGTGAAAATAAAAGAAGTCAATTATTATTTTAAAAGGCAATATGACACTTGTTTAAAGTTGGGTAAGTCAACAGTCTTTTTTCTGGTAGGATAAAAATAGACAATACTGCTTGAAATCACATCAAAGTAAAAAAGTCATTTGCGTACAGGCCACGAAGGGGTGGAAGGTAAAGGCCTCCACCATCTGTAACCTCGGCTCTTAGTGGGGTAGAGTGGTTTAGCTCTACGCCTGGCCTCCTTTGCCCCCGGGAACTAACCTGGTACTTATTTTTGTTGTAGGCTGAGTGAACCTCAGGGCCATGTGCATCTCCGGAAGTGGAAATCTCGTTTCTTAACTTTTTCGACTTTCTGACGGGGAATCAAACCCACGTCCTTCCGGCTGAACCGAACACGCCTTTAGCGCCTCGGACAGGCTGCCCCTTGAGATCAAATCAAGGTATTTCCGGATTGGTCGTAAGCGAACAATTCGGAGATGTCGCAGGCTAGTGATCAGTGAACCCAGGTTGTGCTTTAAATAAACAAGTAAAATGGAGGTAGGTCATTTTTGACGCCAGACCCTGTTCTAGATCTTATTTCAGTTGTATTCAGTTGTCGGTAAACTGATGATAAAACACAAATGATAGACAACAGTTACACTGTATTCTCATCCCTCGAATGACTGGGAAGAGAATTAAGTCCCAAAATTACTTTTAACAATGAGTATGTGCCAAGCCAACTCCCTACCTTTCTGAATCATCGAACGAGTTGGCTGTATGGGTCGCAGAATTGTGAGCTTCCTATCGGAAATTCGTGGGTTCGAATCACACCATCAGTAACCCTGAACATGATTTTTTTCTGGTTTTTCATTTCTACTGTACACGAGGGAAGGTCTGGGGCTGTACATTTATGCGATGCAAGCCATAGCCGCCAAGACTGGCCTTCAGTTATCTTACGAGAAAACATTCTTCACGACCAAAGGTACATCAGTACCAAAATATCTTTACACTCATCAACAAAATTTTTAAAAAAGTAAAAGCTTTGTAATACTTTGGATAATGGAAGAATTAGGATCTCAAAAATGACATCGCTTTATAGGAAAGAACCAGAAGAATGGATATACAGTAGGAAGGTTTACGAAAAGAACTCCATTTCAATCAAAGCAATACTGAGCCACTATACTACACTAATAAAACATTAATGTATTTCCGAGGCAGTTTTATTATTTAGCGTATGGAAAGCAAAACATGCTTATGAGATAAAGGTAAACAATTAATTATATACATATTTACAAACCAACGTCGCAATTACGTGCTACTGTGGATAATACACATGCCAATTCACAGCCCAATATCCAAAGTATCTATCCATGCAAATAAAGCTGGTAAAGCACTGAGGAAGTCTGTCCAGTTCCCACGAAAGGCTCGTTGCCCTCGCGCATAATATGTTGGATTGTCTAAGCAGGGTCAACACAATCACACTGGGAGGATGTAATCTCTTCACTTGAACAGATAGTAGGCAAATACTCCATGCCCAGAACGATCCTGTTCAGTTTACTCCACGTTTCTCTTGAACGTCCAGCCTCCGAGGAACTAAAATCTTTCATGATGCTGAATAGTGGCCAGTGCTGAGGGTCAGTTTCTGATGTCCAATCTTCCTTCCACTGTGCATTGGGGCAGAAACTGCTTGCAAATAGCATCTGGGCACACCGGATCGGTGGAGATCTTGATTTAAGCCAATTCATTTCAACAGCAGGAATGCCTTTATGAATAGACAGCATGGAGTTCCTTGGAATTTTATTATATTCCCTTACAAGCGCTTGTGTCCTGCCAAGGGAAGGTAGCATGATGTTACTGAGCACAGGAAGCCAGCAGAGATATTATTAAACCTGAGATCATTCTCATTGTGTTGTTCAGCTGGGTATCGACAAGCTTCACATGACTACTGTTGAGCCCTACTTGACAACAATATTCAGCTGCAGATAAGACTAGTCTCACTGCAGAACCTCTCAAGGTTGTGGCAGAACTACCCCAAGTTGTACGAGTTGAACTAAGGATTATAAACGGAGAACGACACCATAGAACTGACAAGACCAAACAATGGACACAATTACCAAGAATTACCTCTATATTTAGTCGCGAATAGGTTTTCTAAATGCTATTCGTTTGGGGTGTAGTGATGGGACATTCGATTCATTTTACTGAATCGATTCATTTGATTCCGTTCACGTTACTGAATCGATACAGTGATCCGATTCACGGCTCATTAGTCACCGCTCCTACTGCATCTGTGTAGTATGTGCTGGTAAGACAGCAGCAACAGCATTCAGTGCTCGCAGCTGCCATCTGGTCTTCATACTATGAACTCCTTTCTTAGAAAAAATGCTAGTTACTCTAATACATCGAAGGTTTCCGGTGACGCAGGGTGGGAAAGGTTAGGATTAGGAAGGTGGCAGCCATGACCTGAATTAAGGTACAGTCCTAGCATTTCCTGGTGAGAAAATGGGGAAACTACGGAAAAACCATCTTAACGGCTGCCGACGGTGGGATTCGAACCCACCATCCCCCGAATGCAAGCGCATAGCCACACGATATTAACCGCACGACAACTCGCTCAGTCATTTTAAAAAAAAGTATTTTTCTATCAGCTGAGGATTCTTTTTTAATAGTCATATTTTGTATAGGCTACCCGAGATGTACAGTAGCCCGCTGGTTTTCTGATTCAACATACTGTTATTGCGTCTGTCCACATATGATTGAAGTCTTGTGCAACGATGTGACATATGAACTGAGATAATACTGAGCCGTTCTTCCCAATATAAAACAGGTACTTTTGAGTGGTCATGAGCATGACTCATAGTCATAGGGCAGGCTAGAGTCGAGTTTAATTGTCAAATGTCAACTAAGTTATAATACTAAGATTCATTAAACTAATACATAGTATAACCTAATAGCCTACCTACTTACTAGCTACTTCAGAATTATGTTGTGACTACCTTTTTAACACTGCAAATAAATCCATCTATTATTTAAACCTCCCTGTAAGAAGAGGACAGTGAATGCAAATGGGTATTATTTTCAAATGAGCTGAGCTCGAGAGTCCATTATAGCATACGATTCTTTCAGTGTAGCATGGCTCACTGTATGTCTCGCTGCAGTGAGCCGATAAGGAGCCGTGTGTATCATGTGTCTCACTGGGCCGCGCTCGTTCACGATTCTTTCGATGTGCCAAGATTCACTGATTCACTGTCTCGCTGCAGCGGAAGCTCGGCTCCCTGTCAACGTCCAGTGAGTGCGCCACTCAGCACTGTCCGCTGGGAGTAAGCTGAATCATGTGCCGTGAGCTCGCCGTTCCTGTGAATCGATTCACTCGGACACTTGAATGAATCGATACACTGCTTCGAATCATACTTTCAGTAGCGAACACTATTGGGGTGTCGACCCATGTGGATTATTGTATGAACCTGTGTGTAATTTGAGGAAAGGAAGATTAAGGACGTCACAGACACCCAGTCCCCTGGCCATATTAATCATTACAATTAAAAACCCCTGACCCGGCCGGGAAGCGAGCCCGGGGCCGCCGGGTGACGGGCGGACGCGTTGACCCCTACACCGCGGGGACGGACCGTGAATAGGTTAGAATGCATGGGTATTTAACCAAGGCGCAAGTGTTTTCTACCCGCACAACGCATCTGCAGTGAATTTGTATAAATATTAGCGAGGTGAACTATCAGAACCCCTAAAATTTATGCAACTCACCGGCACATCTGTAGAGACACTTGCGCCTTGTGCAGTTCCGTTTGTATTCTAACCTATTCATGCCGAACTTTCCCTACTAACCAACGTATTCTCGCAGCTGAATCGCATAAGAAGAAAAACATCGCTTTGGTACATATATTGCAAACACACTCTTAAAACTTTCAATGTCCATGTAACACTAGTAAAATCAAAGCAAAGTCATCTCCATACAGGCCATGAAGGCCCTTGAAGGGGTGGAACGTAAAGGCTTCCACTATCCGTAACCTCGGCACTTCTTGGGGTGGAGTGGTTAGCTCTACGCCCTGCGGCCTTTGCCCCTAGGAATTAACCTTGTACTCATTTTTGGTGTAGGCTTAGTGAATCTGAGGGCCATGTGCACATCCGCAAGTGTAAATCTCGTTTCTTACATTTTTCGACTTCCTGACGGGGTTACGAACCCACGTCCTTCCGGGTGAACCGAGCACGCCTTTGCCCCCTCGGCCAGGCAGTCCCTATATAACACTACTACATGACAAAAATGCTTTTCAGGAAGTGATACAGGAGAACTTTCAAATCAACATTATGAGAAGCTCGAGACCGAAAAATATCAGAAGGATCTAAAGAACAAATCCAGAGAATGGAGGAAATACGTTGAAGGAAGTACGCACATACAGCTCCAGCAACCTAACATTCGTTCATAGGAAATTAAGACATAAGACTGATAAATGTGTGATTTCTAAGTTTTAATTACACAGTTAGTAGCGAATCTGATCCAACGCAGAATGGGATGCAGGGAGTATTCTCCAATTCTCCTTGAACCAGTTACGGAAAGCTGATGTAAGAAAATGACCGCAGTTACCGCTATACATCCCGTTCTTCTTTGTGTGCTAATCGTATGGACAAGCGAGGCTACTCCGGGGAGCAATATCATCACCCTGATGTTCACTCAGACAGATCACATCTTCCCCGATGTACAAGCTGCACACCTTGTCTGTGGTTATGTTCACTCAAACGACAGGTATTTGGATGGCACCCGTGGACTGCAATGTTGTCTAATAATTGGAATTAAGTTATTGGCAACTTCGATCCCTGTCCGGTTCTGTGATATTTCAAGGTTCCATACACCCAGCATTACATAAAAGAACTGCGGTGGACAAAATTCGAACTCAAGGCTCCGAAAAACCGTAATAGTAGTTACAGTACCGGTCAAAAGTTTAGGACCCCATTAAAAAATCATGAAGTTCCATCTAGGACCTACAATTTTGCTACTAGACCTCTGTATTTTTTTCTTGAGCTCTCGCATCTAATATGATGTACATCGCCTAATTTCAGTGATTTGCGCCCAGTTTTGTATAAGTTATACAATTTTAACTGTTGGAAGGTCACATCAGAAAGTCAACATTTTTGGAAATATTATATACTATATACTCTAATTGGTTTCAAGTATCACCACCAAGATTCTTTTATAGACTTAGCAATAGTTGGGGGTCATTTTAGTATAAATATAAAAATTCCGAAAAAATGCGGCATCCATTTTTTGTGCCTTTAATTTTTTAAACCAGCGCTAAAATAGTCAATTTTTTCTTGTACTTGTCATAGGTCTCAGTGTGAGCTATGATCATCAGAAATGGGTTCTTGGATGCCATCCGCTGAGTGCACATGAAACTATCAGGGCAGATTCGTCTGACGCCCATAGCTCGCCCTGAGACCTCGGGCCATACATGACAAAGGCAAAGAAAAATCAACAATTTTGGCCCTGGTTTAAAAAAAGTAAAACACGCCAAAAAAACTGGTGCCGCATATTTTAGGATTTTTTATAATTATACTAAAATGGCCCTCACCTATTCCTAAGTCTACAGAAAAATCTTGGTGGTAATACTTGCAACCAATTAGAGTTTTCAGTACATTATATTACCAAAATTTTCAATTTTTTGGTGTGACATTCCAAGAGTTAAAAATTCACAACTTCTACAGTATTTGGACGAACTCAATGAAATCAGGCAACATATATCCTATTGGATATGATAACTTAGAAGGAAAATTACAGAGGTCTAGTGGCACAATTTTAGGTTCTAGATGACATTTCGTGATTTCTTTATGTGGTCCTAAACTTTTGACGGGTACTGTAGTTGGACGTAAACCAACATTATAATTCTACGTCCAATCCTTGTCCCGTTTCTCTACGCGGTCGGATATGAAGTGAGATTCATTTTCGTAACGAGTTTTTGCGACCGGATTCCCTTCCTGACGTCAACCTCATCAGAGGAGTGACTGAGATGAAATGAATGACGTGATATATGATAGCAGGAAGGGGGAGGGTGAAACCCGGTGCCGGCACATAGCCTACTCCTGTCAAATAGCATCAACGGGTCTCCTCAAGGCGGTGGCAGATTAGATTGACGTAGAAGGCGATTAAAAGGGGGGTTCCAGTGGGTCAAGTTAGGAGCGTAGGTTGGTGACCGTGGACCACTACACGAGTACGGTGTTGCTTCCCCTTACTTGTGCCAGTCTCTTCGCTGTGATTCTCCTATCTGCCTCCCTTGGTCAACTCTCGTTCGGTTCGTCTTCCGACACCGATAGTATTGGGTTTGCGAAGCCTCGGAAGTCTTTAATTGTCACACCCATCGTGCTCCTTCCCTATCTTTAACCATACCATCGTTTATCGGAGAGTTTGGCCTCTTCCTTTTTCCCCTGCCAAAGACAGTTTCTGATTTCTGTCGCCATCAAACACGACCATATTCACACTGTCGTGTCCCAATGTCCGCTCCTTGCATTGCGTAGACATGTAGGGACTCCTAGTGAGAAAAACTACAATACTTACGTAAACAAACATTTTAATAATAATAATAACAATAATAATTTGTTATGTCCCACTTACTACTTTTACAGTTTTCGCAGACGTCAAGGTACCGTAATTTAGTCCTGGGAGAGTTCTTTTACGTGCCAGTAAATCTACCGACACGAGGCTGACGTATTTCAGCACCTTCAAATACCACCGGACTGAGCCAGGATCGAATCAGCCAAGTTTGGGTCAGAAGGCCAGCGCTTCAACCGTCTGAGCCAACAATTATTCCACTGAGAGTGAAATTAAAGCAATTGTCTTGTGTTATGTTTATATAAATGACTGTCAATGTAAGTTGTTATAGTTTTGAATATTGTAGCAGTGAACACGGAATAAGTGCCTGCCAGAGATTAGCAACAACACGAGATCTCATTCTATTAATTTTGTTAGTGTACATCGTGCGAAGTAGAGTCTATCATGGTCTTGAAATTAACTTAAGAAGCCCTACTAGAGCAGGAACGGAAAAAGTAAGGTGCTGGAGAATGTTAATGGGCAGTTTCTTGAACTAGCGTTGATTTACTAAAGTCCATATTTTATTTTATTTTTGTTTGATTCCAGTGCCAAATGTTTAAACCTAATTTTTAACCAATCTCAGTGAAATTTTTGCAGAAAGTAGTCATGTGGTATCTGCACACTTCTGAGCATTAATAGTCGTATTATAGAAAATTCAGTTTCTCTATTTTATTATGACATTCATTTACAGATAATTGAAGAATATTTAAGTTTGGAATTTCTCAAAAATTAATGCATAGAACTATTGTACTATGTCTTGTCAATGTTCCTAACAAATCTGTAGTGTAAAGAGTGAGGTACCGTGCGGTTAGGAGCGCGCAGCTGTGAGCTTGCATTCGGGAGATAGTGGGTTCGTACCCCACTGTCGGCAGCTCTGAAGATGGTTTTCTGTGGTTTCCCATGTTCACACCAGGAAAATGCTGGGGCTGTACCTTAATTAAGGCCACGGCCGTTTACCCATTCCTAGGCAATTCCTATCCCATCGTCGCCGAAAGACCTGTCTGTGTCGTGTGACGTAAAACAAATTGTAAGAATAAAGTGCTGTTGTCAGTACAATAATCAGTTTCCAACTAACCATAAGCTTTTTAAGTTAAAAACAAATACTTAGTCCCAGTGTATTTTTGTGATAAGCATGACAGTACTATCACGAAGGTCACCTGGTGAAACTGTAAGTACATTGTTCAAAATCTGCTATAGATTAAGTTATGATGGTGTCGTCACTGCTGTGAATACGAATTTGGAAGTGTGTGCGAGTGTCCGGTTGAAAATATTTTTGAAAAACCTTCCTCAGGTAGACTTTTCAACGAAAAATGCACATGTTGACTTTAGAGAGTGTAGTGGTGCTACGATTGCTTATATTTAAAAAAAACATTATTTGCAGCTGGGGTAACTAATATGTCCACCGCACGCCACTGGCGATACGTACAAACTATTGCATACAGGTTGCACGACAATAACGCAAAGAAGAAGTGCCTGTAGTGTTTGTCCTGTTACTTTACCAGAGATTCCTGCGTTCCTACCCTCATGTGCTGACACTTCTAAAATGTTCTTGTCGTACAATTTCAAATGTACTTAGTGCATTTCTTGTATTAAAACTTTAAGAGGTAGAACATAGTTGCCATGATTTCTAAATAATCCATGGTATAAATAGGTTTCTTTGTCACTCTCTGAAGTTATACTGAACGATAACCACGAAGAAGTACACGCTTTTGCTGTATGGCTGTTGGTAACTCTGCCCATGTGTAGAGTCCTGCGCGGATATACAAAATAATATCCGCATCCGCATCTGCGAATAGTTATCCGCATCCGCGAATATTGTAAATACTCAACTACAGTATATTACACGCAAGGCATTGAAACTGATAGATCTGTTAACATAATGCAATACGCCTGACACCTGGCAACACAACCCTTACAGTCACAGCTTTATGAGAGATGTTCTCTTGCGACAACCATCCACTTAATGACCATTGTTCCTTCCTTCCATTAATTGCAGGCTGGAGCCAGTTAGTATCAGGTCAGATTTACGGCTGTATAGTCTCAAGGCTCTATATATCACCATTCTCCAAAACCACTGTGAAGGGTCGCCTAATCACAAGTCAATAAACATCATTATTTATAAATTATCCGCACTGCCATACAGTTTGTATCCGCCAAGACACTAACTTCGCGGATATTCGCGGATATCCGCATCCGTGAAGGGGTCTACCCTTGTGTCACTTTTGACATTTTAGGTCACCCTAAAAAATGTATTCTACTTTTAAAAATATTCTTGTTGACTAGCGTAAAGTTTAGTCTCTGCATGGAACAGCACACGAAGGAAATAACCAGCATTAGAGATAATTTTACGCTTGAATCACCTGCTGTGACATTTCCTTTGTTGACAGTTGGTCAGTGTGCTTTTTTACATACTAATGTCAGGCAGCACGTCATCAAGTATTCATTAATTAGGCAGTTAATTAATCACTACGGAAGGTGGGTCGCGTCCTCGCCTTTCTCTCTCGAGAGCGCAGCAGCCCAGACCCCAATTTCTAGTCACGGCCTTGTTTGTAAACACCAGAGTCTGCTGGCGGAAACAACGTGAAGTCACTCCCAGGTGTTACACCTAGGTGAAGTACGAGACTTCGCTGTGCACCAGTGACCGAAAACTCTGGCAATGTTTCGATGTACTTTACGTCATACTTCACACGTTTTTCTTAAACCATTGAAACTTTGATAAATTATTCGTATATAGATCCAGAAAAACCTAAAACGTTTTGTAAAATGGAATAAGTTCCTAGTCCTGCACTGGTCATAGATCAAAATAACATATTTGGAAAGCTATTTTCCTGTCTAAGTCCATCAATATCTTGATATTCAAAAATTTTGATTCAGTGCTTCATAATGAACCAGAGAACGAGAAGTTTCTGTGTGTATTGTAAACTGCTTGACCATTAATACGTAACAAATTTGTACCATCTCCTCGAACACGGTCATCATTTACATCACTTCTGTAATTATAATTAACTTCAAGTGAACTATCTTCATTATAAAGACTACCCTGAAAACATCACATCTTTCACCTGCATGGGACCTTCATAATAATCTCAGTCAATCTATTTCTTACTAGCTGCCATATTTGGTTACAAATTCAGTCAATCAGCCATCATTGATCTGCATTTAGGGCTGTCAGATTCCCTATCAATTGCTTACCTAGACTTTTCTTAAATGGTTTCCATGAACTTGGAGAAATATCGAACATTTGCTTTGATTTATTATTCCACTCTCTAATTCCTCTTCCTATAAATGAATGCGGCTCGATTTGTCCTCTTGAAGTCAACTTTATCTTCATATGAAGATTATTAACTTTAAAAGCTAATTCGTCTACTAGTGTCATACCTCACCATTCCTCCACTGACAGCTAAAAGCATACCGCTTAGTCGAGCAGCTCGTCTCCTTCTTTCCCATTCCAAAGTTTGCAATATTTTCGTAATAATATTCTTTGTCAGAAATCACCCAGAATAAATCATACTGCTTTCCTTGAGATCTATTCCAGTTCTCTTACCAAGTAACCCTGATGTGGGTCCCATACACTGGAACCAAACTCAAAATACGGTCTCACCAAATACTTACACGCCCTCTCCTTTACACCCTTACTACAACCCTTCAGTACCCTCTGCAACCTTCATTTATAATCCCGGTCATGTGATTACCCCAATGAAGAGATTTTCGCTCAGCAGGAGTTCTTTTACGTGTCAATAAATCTACCGAAACGAGGCTAGCGTATTTGAGCACCTTCAAATACCACCGAGGATCGAACCTGCCAGGTTTCGGTCAGAAGGCCAGCAACTCAATCGTCTGAGCCACTCAGCCCCGCGTCTGAATGTTATGAAAGGTGCTATTCATAGAGGCGAGTCATAATGTAATAGCAATTTCTGGCCCAACGAGGAAAGCAATGATAAACTACCTGACTCTTCACCAAGGATCAAATAATCCTCAGAACTGAAGACCCAACAGACAGGCCATTTCAGTCCTGAAATTACCAGTATTTAACCTTAGTGTGGCAGCGGGTTACAACACCTTTCAGAGACGCTCGAAGTTAGTGCACCAATGAGATATGCAAGCCTCTTTATTATCATCGTCATTATGTTCGGCTCCATGGCTAAATGGTTAGCGTGCTGAACTTTGGTCACAGGTGTCCCGGGTTCGATTCCCGGCAGGGTCGGGAATTTTAAGCATCATTGGTTAATTCACCTGGCCCAGGGCTGGGTGTATGTGTCGTCTTCATCATAATTTCATCCTCATCACGACGCGCAGGTCGCCTACGGGAGTCAAATCAAAAGACCTGCACCTGGCGAGCCGAAGTCATCGGACACATCCTGGCACTAAAAGCCATACGCCATTTCATTTTTTATTACCATTATATGTCTTTGTTTCCAAATTTTGCCATTTACTGACCGCATAGAACTTAAGGCTTCTTGGCCTTTCTTCTCTTCTCCTCCCAAAGCCTCTTAATTCTTTCCCTTCTCATCTTTCTCTCCTCTTCGGAAATGATCCGGTCGGGCCTCCGTTTTAGTGGTTTCTATTTAAATGATTTTAGAATGTCAACTCTTATTCTGAACTCTCTTCTATTGTGGATCATCTCTAGTGTAATTCCAACTTATTCCACATCCCTCTTGACCATTTCTACCCACTTGGAGGTGGCCACCAATCCCATGATGTATTTGAAGATGCTTTTGGTCAGCCGTTTGCCACCCATTGGTCAGCCGTTTGTCACCCATTCTTACTAAATGTAGTATTTCCGCCTTCGTTCCCATTTGAGTCCGTGATCTTTTCATTGTACTTGTAGAGCTCCACATTTCTACTTTTCTTCCAAGACCCATTAGTAGTCTTCTGTGGTCCCAGAAGTTTCCTCAGAAACCTCCTTTCCTTCTTTTCAAGTTTTGCAGTCACCTTTTCTTATTTTAAATCAGACACTCTGAAGCGTACAATCCTTCCGGTTTTAGTACAGATTTTGGCTCGCCCGTTTGTTATACCTGTTTTGTATTAACTTATAGGCCAGATCTAATTTTGTGGCTCTTGCCTTTTTTTGCCTCTTTATCCAGTCCATTGAGTTGGATCCATTCACCCACGTATTTGAACTTGTCTGTCCGTTTAATCTTGTCATGTTTCACCCCCATACATCTCTCGCTTTGATGCTTGCACTCCATAAGTTCAGTCTTCTCACAAGAGACTTCAAGACCCAATTTTTCGGCGATTTCATGCAGGCTCTCCAGCATCTTTTGAGCGTTTCTCGGTTTTTGGCTAGGATGGTAAGGTAATCTGCTAAAGCTAAACACTTAATTTCTAGGTTCCGTAATTATTATTATTATTATTATTATTATTATTATTATTATTATTATTATTATTATTATTATTGTACCGGAGGTACACCCGCCTCGTGCATTTAAAACAAGCACCTTTTAGAAGACCATCTGTAACATGTACTTCAAACTATGTGGCAGAAGAAGTTTGGACGTTTTTCGACAGAGGTCTCTACGGTCAAATTTGGTAGTCATTAGTTGGTAAAACTGAATTGTTTGTAGATTATTTTTGGTGTCCTAAAGTTATGAACACTGCTGTCTCTTCCCGCCAACTTAATATTAAAGCCAATAGGGAATTTTGTACATTTATTTAATTCACCAATGGGAAATGTTTTACATTTATTAAATTAACCAATAGAAAATGTGGATGTGTCAGGGCTTCGGTCCAGAGAAATATGGAATAATCCTCTCCGCTGGGACCATTTGAGCCATGTTGTCTTTTGATTGATCCAGTCCGCAGTAGTGTGTGTTAGTACAGGAGGCAGGGGAGGGCTTGCCTCGTCCATCTCCGGAAGGTCTACCAGCTCAAGGTAATGGCAGACATTTTGTAAGTATGTAATAACCTCAGAAAGTTAACTCGAGGAGAAGGTTTCAAAATTCTTTAGTAATGTAAACTTCCATTTCTAGATGTAACCTTTCAAACCAGTCTAAAGAATTTAACCGAACTTAGGGAATAAAGAGTAAGTTACCCTCTTGTATTCCCTTTCAGGTTGATATTGAGGTGACTATGATTATGTAATCTTTAAAATCTAATTTTGTAAATTAAAACTTTCTCTCCATCTAGTCACCTCCGTAGTATAGGCTTAGCCTCTGTAACTTCGGGCCATAATCCCACATAGGGTTTTAACGATGCTCTGCTGAATTCCAAAGGAGTGCAAATGTTCACCTCCTAACATTTTGATTTTCAGCTAGTAACTTTAACCTTTCCTTTTTAATTAAGGCCAGGTAGAACGGGCACTTATTTTCTCTGTTAAAGTTCACTATGTTTCATTCTATTTTCTTATGTAATTTCCACTGCTGGGCAAATAAGACAGTGTCTACAGTTGATTTATATTAAATGTAGGTTGTGCCTTTAATAGGCTTGGAACTTGAAAATGTTGGAGAATAGTCTCCTAGAGTGTAACTGTGTGGAGCAAAGGCGCTCTTCTTCTACTATTGTAAATTCGGAAACTCAGTCTCCTTGAATATTGATTGAAGGGAGCAGTAGTGCTCTTGAAAATTTTGTAACTGGGGAGCTTCAAGCTCATGTTGTTATTCAATGTTGTTCTAGGAGTTTCTAACATTGTTTCTCGATCTCAGGAGCTAGCCTTTTATACCTTTGAAAAGAAAAGGAAAGAAGGAAAAGGAAGAAATCAAATTACTAATTTTAAGGTTTTTAATTAAAATTCGGCCTGTTCTCCTTCCGCCCATTCCTTTCCGCACGCTCTTTTACCTATGTCCACCACGGTATCCCCGTAACAATTATTATTATTATTATTATTATTATTATTATTATTATTATTATTATTATTACTGGCTTACATTCCACCATCTACTTCTCAGACTTTCAAAGATGCCGATGTGCTGTAATTTAAACGTTAATCTACTGACGAGGAATGTTGTGAAGAACTGAATACTGCAGCTCGTTATACATGTGAAGGTCTTGGGTAAGGAAGTTATAGACTCTGACAGAACATGAGGGACTGTTCCGAAACGCCAGAAGCCAGACCGAATTTATTATGAAGACAGTCAGGAACCGGAAATGATATGGCCTAAATGAAAGAGAAGAAGAAGAAATCCTCGACATGAGGGTGGCGTATTTAAGCATTTTCAATTACCACCGCCAGGCTGAGTGGTTCACATGGTTGAGGTGCTGGCCTTCTGACCCCAACTTGGCAGATTCGATCCTGGCTCAGTCCGGTGGTATTTGAAGGTGGTGAAATACGTCAGCCACGTATCGGCAGATTAACTGGCACGATAAATAACTCCTGTGGGACACAATTCTGGCACGGGGATCAAACTCACCATCTTGAGCTCAGAAAGCCGCTGCTCTACCGTCTGAGCTACTCGGTCCGGCACTTAAGAAGAAGAATAAGAAGAAAACGTCGCTATAACCGCGAGGTCGATAAGATCATCATAAAATGGAAGATCTGATATGATATGCAGTTGTGGTGGTAATAATAATAATTGATAATTAATAAAAATAAATTATCCGGCTCCTTGGCTGAATGTTCAGTGTACTGGCGTTAGGTACAAAGTGTTCGGGTTCAGTCCTAAACTGAGTCGAAGATTTTATTTATATATGTATTTATTTATTTATTTGCTAGTGGTTTAACGTCGCACTAATGCATCGAAGGATTTCGACGACGGAAGGACGGGAAAGAGCTAGGACTGGGAAGGTAGTAGCCGTGGCCTTGGTTTAAGGTGCAGCCCCGCGATTTGCTGCTTGTAAAATGGGAAACCACGGAAAGCCATCTTCAGGGTTGTGGACTGTGGGAGCTGGAGATTTTAAATGCGTAAGGTTAATTCCTACGGCTTGGGAGCTGGGTGTGTGTGTGTGTGTGTTTGTCCCAACACATTCCTCTTATTATTCACACAACACACCACACTACCAAGCTCCAGAGAAACACACAATAGTGAACACATCCCTCCACACAGGGTTGGCGTCAGGAAGGGCAACCAGTCGGAGAATCGGGCCAGATCCACATGTGTAACACGGTTTTCACCCGCGACCCCCATTAGCGTAACAAAAGCGGTAGAAGAGAAAGTACCGGCCCAGTTGGGCGTGCATTTAGGGTCGCGCAGCTGTGAGCTTGCATCCGGGAGATAGTGGGTTCGAACCCCACTGTCAGCAGCCCTGAAGACGGTTTTCCGTGGTTTCCCGAGACCTTTCCTGTCCCATCGTCGCCATAAGACCTATCTGTGTCGGTGCGACGTAAAGCAAATAGAAAAAAGAAGAAAGTAATAAAAAGTAAAAACCTACCAACCTCAGTAACATAGTAGGTATGTCATTTTCCTTCCAATCGCAAGAGTGTGTGTTCGACTGCGGCTGAGGCAGGTGGTATTTGACGGTGTTTCATAGGCGAAAACTATATAATGTTGGCTTCCGGACCGTTAAGAAAATCATTAAGAGTCTCTAAATGGATAGACATTAAATGAATGGAATAGAATCGTTAGCTTATCGCCATTATTTCTGCAGTCGCTGGAGCTACGCTGGCTCATTTAGTGTCTTTGGCCAGGAATTTGAGACCAGATGACCTTTCAGATGGAACATCTAACCAAGAATCCACAGGGATTCGAATCTAGGCCGGCCAGGTGGATATCCAGCATTTAATCTAATAGGATTATTCTAATATTCAATCAACCTAATGATTCAGCACGTCGTGTCGGTAGACATTCAGTAGGTGAATGATACTGACCCGCCGGACAGAATCGTCGCTTGGGTTGCGGATTAATTTACGTCACGGCGCTTGGCCTTGCAAACCACTGTAGCATGAACAGCATTCGCTGCTTTCCGTCCCACAGACGACCGCAGATAGTCACGGAGGAATCACCTGCTTACTTCGCAAGAAGAACGGAATCAACAATAACAAAAAAGGGGAGATCTTTGCACAAACATTAGCAAATAATTACAACAACATGTTATGAAATACCCTAGACATGACACAATTATTGTGTAAAACTAATGCAACAATATTTGTGAAGAATGTGAAGGTTATCAGTGGAGCATGGTCGGTGGAGTCACGAGCGAAGAAATATTTCCATAATAAGGGAATTTTAGAACTCTAATTACTTCCATATATCCCTGGATGATCTTGATGAGGGATTACAGGTCACAAAGAGGCGAACCTTCATAAGTGCGAGGTCTAAAGACAGGACCGCATTACGTACATATCGATACCAAATTTAAGAAATAATACATTAAAAAATTGCTTCACTACGTTACAGTAGAATCAATAGAAACGCTTTTCAGCTATTTATAGAATGGTCTCATTAATATTCCCATGTGTATCAGTAGCGGAGTGACAGTCTCCTTCTTCCCTAGCCGTGTATGTGTCCATAAAGAACAATCCCGAGTATACTCAGGGTCGGTTCTTCTGTTCCTCAGGGAGTATTCCCTTCAGTTTTATGTCTGCAATATTGGAATTCCTTTTCTCTTCAAAGCCTTTCCGGCTGTTCGCCAACACGTTGTTCTAAGACATCCTCATCCCCTCTTTGGTTCCTCGATGGCAAGAGATCTCTGTACGGGATGATATCTATCTCGACAATGTACGTGCCTGTACCAGCGCAACTGCCGCTCCAATAGTTTCTCACTGATAGAATCAGTATTAAATTAAATTAATTAAATTAAATTAAATTAAACGATTCTCGCGCGTGCTCATTGCTCAATCGTCCAGACAGAGTAATACTTGCTGAACATCGCAGCATCCACATCTCTATGACGTACATTTGCTGATCGTGCTTATTTTATTTATTTATTTAGTTTTTAATTTATTTATTTTCTGTCTGGTTTACAACGGGGAAAAATCACCCCAACTGCAGTAAACCTATAGCAATTACTTTTAGCATCTTGTTAGTTTAATTATAATCCAACCTAAAACTATCTCCAATATACATACATCGATGGTCTAGAACCATACTGTTCTAAGTGCATTTTTATTAAAAATATTAATTACGAAGCTCAGCGAATGTTCCGCGTCCAGAACTATGCTGTTAAAGACAGTGAAGGAGTACAACCATTTAAAACACCCGACATCAGCAGAACATTTCTGTTCTATGTCCATATTTCCTATCAATTTACGGACCATTATGTTCTACGTCCAAGTATCACAGTACCAACGTAACGTCAGAAACAACATGTACATTGCCTTATTTTTTTTAGAAACCAACAACCATAACACGAACATTATAGAATATAAGTACCATGAACCTGGTTATAGTGCTGTTCAAGAGGTCGATTCAATACATGCAATTATAGAACAAGACATTAGAAATTTGGAAATCCATAGCCCATTGTCTCTGTTCAGGGTTATTCTGAACTGCAGGTAAATAATAAATTTCAAGTTATCAAAATGGTGATTTTAAATCAGTTTCTCTTAAAGGAAATCTAAACAAACTGTCCTGCTCAAAATTAAAGCATATACAATATGAAAAAGGTAGCAGTTCAGTGAAATACAAATGCTCATATTCATACAGTGATTTTAAGTAAGTTAAAATATTAGTGCGCACTAAGACGAGGTCTAATTATGCTGTACGTTTACCACAACCAAAATTAGTTAGCACTGTAAGCCGTAAAACTGATGTAAAAAGATAAATAACATTAAGTCACTTTATAAGTATTTCTCATTAGAAGCCAAAGAAGTATCGAACAGTTTCCTGAAGTAAAACTTGTATCAATAATGTCAGAAACTGAGAATAATAGTGTATTACAATTATTTGTTGAAATTAATATAACTTATATGAATGTTCTCTGAAAAAAATCTGAAAGTCATTTTTTCTATGTCCACAATCTTCACCGCCGTGTGACCTAATAGTTTCCAATGTTTGTAATGGTTTGTTCACTAATACATCTTATAATTTAAAGGGAACCTAATAAAGTCACAAGGTCAGCCTATGATAATAAATAAGGTATAAATTGACTGTCCTAAAATAAAACGCCTTATACTGTAAAATGAGATAAATAGGGCTTGAAACAACATGGTTCTAGACCAACGATATAGCAAGAGTGGCAATAGTTCTAATTACAGTACTTAAATTTTTACGATTATGAAATTAAACTAAACTAAGCTAACATACAGTCATAAGGATTGTCTTCTATTGGTCATGTTATTCTTATGACTGTGTTGAAAATATTTAAGAACTGATTAACAGGCAAAGTAAGGTGTAGTGTTCACTCCTTCAGGTCAACTCTGTTGTGGCTATTACACAATCTGTAAAGCGGTGAATTGTCGTGTGAGGTAGCATGTGCTTTCTCATACTTGAATGTAGTATTTAGCCTTGAATTTATACAAGATTCGTGGAAATGTATCCTGGATTTCTTAAAATCGGGGTTGTCTACGGTACTGTTAACAATTTTTTGACCGGACGAGTTGGCCGTGCGGTTAGGGGTGCGCAGTTTTGAGCTTGCATCCGAGAGATAGGGGGTTTTAACCGCACTGTCGGCAGCCCTGAAGATGGTTTTCCGTAATTTCCCATTTTTCACAACAGGTAAATTAATTAAGGCCATGGCCGCTTCCTTCCCACTCCTAGCCCTTTCCTATCCCGTCGTCGCCATAAGACATCTGTGTCGGTGCGCCGTAAAGCAACTTGCGAAAAAAAAATTATGTGGAGGAATTCATCATCACTACTTTATTTCTCCGCTCTTCCAGGCTGGTTATTTTAATATTCTGTAATAGCTGATTGTATGACACCATAAAAGGATAAACACCATTATTTTACAGTTTAAACATTTTACGAAACGCCTCTGGATCATTTCAACTAACCTGATACAATTTTCACACCTCGGGCTGCACACTACACTCGCATTCTCTAGTTTTGCTCTTACATGTGTGATGTAGAGTGCCATGATAGACTTCGCCTTGGTGAATGGTTCTTCTTCCTTGCCCAACATTCAGAGCCGTGAATGAGAGTAGGTCTGGTGACAGTCTTATATATCTTGTCTTTCAGCTTTATAGGCATATTTGCCTGTCACACAAGACAGCTGTCAGCAACTCAGCAAACGCAATTCCATCCTTTCAGCACTGATGCGGTGCTTCACATCGTCATCGATCGTGGTATCGGTGGCAATAACGGAACCCTGGCACACAAGCCTATACACTACGGGTACAATTTTACTCTGTCTCCCCTGTTAATACAGAAGGCAGTGATTTATAGTTATTTCCCAACTGTTGGGTTCCATTCAGTGTCACTAACCGTACAGTCTAGGGGCCCTACTTGCCTATACGACGTCTTACAGTTCCTGTTAATCTGGCACGTTGGCACTACACAGTCATGGTTTATTTCGTGAATTGCATAAAATACGTATTGCCACTGCCGTGTTGGTAAAATCACTAGTGTTATATTTGTGGGTATAATTAATGCATATTTTCCTTTTTTGTAGGATTGTAAATCTTGGGTAATATCAGGTAAGTAGAATTGTGGGATATTTGAATAAGACATTTAATGACGTGGTTGGTATGAAATGACGAACGCAGCATTTTATTAATTACGGTCTTATTTCGTTCAAAACTTACATATATAATTCGATTAGGATGTCTATGAAGCAAGAAAAATCTGCAAGAACTCCTCCGAAAAGGAAAAAATGCATTGCCTCCTCTATACAGATCAGTTCAGTGAAAATGGAAGGAAATATCTTTATCAACTTAACCTAATTATGTCTTTTTACGACTTAGGTATGGTTTTCAGACTTGGCCTTTGTGTATTTTTATTGTCTTACGACATATGTACATGTCTGTCCGGCAAGTAAAATCGAATTTCGAGAAGGGAGCTGAATTATTTGCAGAAGGCAAACACTGAGGAATACGGTTATAGTAATGCATTTATCAAAATAAAGGGAGAACTATATAACATTGAGTGAGGATGAGAGAGAATATTCCTTACTTAATTATGAATATCATAATTAATCATTTGCTTGGATAAGGGGACCTCCATTATTGATATATTGAGGTTAGTTTGTTGATGGTTATGTCCCGTGATTTCAGTATGTAACTAGTAAAGTTGGTAGCAGTGATGAGTCATTTATTAAAAAAAGAATTGGGAGACGATATTTGCTAGTTGCTTTACGTCGCACCGACACAGATAGGTCTTATGGCGACAATGGGACAGGGAATAGCTAGGAGTGAGAAGGAAGCGGCCGTGGCTTTAAATAAGGTACAGCCCCAGCATTTACCTGGTGTGAAAATGGGAAACCACGGAAAACCATTTTCACGGCTGCCGACAGTGGGGTTCGAACCTACTATCTCCCGAATACTGGATACTGGCCGCACTTAAGCGACTGCAGCTATCGAGCTCGGTGACGATATTTGCCTTTTAGTGTACAGCCTTACGTGACAAGTACTACTGTATACTTGAATTTCTTCGTCATTATCAGTGATTCGCGCGCTAGGTGGACTGTATTACGTTCAGACCGCTCAGAAGTGAAAGGTTGGCAACTCCAAGCAACTCGCCCCGGCCAGCAGGATTATCTCCATGGCAACCGCAGTGGGTACGCGCACGTTTCCATGGCAACCACACCCGCTTTTCTCTTCTTCCCACCCCGGCAGGCAATAAACGGACCTCGCTCTAAGAACTGTCAGAACGCATCTTTCAGTATCACTACCATAGTCTATCTAACACGTTCTTTAAACAATTATTCCTACGCATGCAAAGTCTTCAAAATCATAGGAAACTGGATCAGTAATTACACCTCATACTGTTTCTCTCCTTCATTCCTCATTGCTTTGGTAACTTGTTCGAGCTGTAGTCGTGTGCCTTAAAAGAAAGATAGCGTTTCTAATCAAGAAAAGTCGCTATTTTACACTTATGTAAATATCAAGTAACGTCCGACTCATTTGCTGAATGTTCAGCGTTGAGGCCTTCGATTCAGAGGGTCCCGGGTTCGATTGCCCGCCGGGTCGGGGATATTAATCGCCTCTCATTAATTCTTCTGATCCGGGGACTGGGTGTTTGTGTTTGTCTCAACACTTTCCTCTTTATATTCCTACAACACACTACACTACACTACCAACCATCACAGAAATACGCAATGGTGATTACATCCCTCCATATAAGGTTTGTGTTAGGAAGGGCATCCGGCCGTAAACAGGACCAAATCCACATGTGCGAGTCAGTTTGCACAAGAAACCCCACAGGTGTGGGAACAGCGGTAGAAAAAGAAGAAGTAAACATCAAGTAACAATAAATTTATACAGGTTATTTTCCAAAGTAGTGAACCCCCAGACGTTTTATGCAAGGGCCACTGTGTTAGTGGAGTAGTGGTGTTAGTGATGGTAATAATCACTGATTTCGCTGTCCAAGGGATAGGCAATATCCTTCTACAACACCAGGGCTCAAATTCAAAATTATGCTTCCTATCTCGAATCCTTACGATCCAGCTTTCACAAACATATGTAGCTATGAGCAAGACTAATACCTTAACCATTAGTATGCAAAGATACATCTAAACACTTGAGGACCTTATACAGGCCTTTGAATTCTGCTCTTCCAAGGGCAAGTCTTTGGAGAATTTCTGGACTGATTCAGCCACTTCTAATAACTTTTACACCGAGCTCGATAGCTGCAGTCGCTGAAGTGCGGCCAGTATCCAATATTCGGGAGATATTGGGTTCGAACCCCACTGTCGGCAACCCTGAAGATGGTTTTCCGTGGTTTCCCATTTTCACACCAGGCAAATACTGGGATTGTACCTTAATTAAGGCCACGGCCGCTTCCTTCACAGTCCTAGCCCTTTCCTGTCCCATCGTCGCCATAAGACCTATCTGTGTCGGTGCGACGTAAAGCCAATAGCAAAAAAAAAAACTTTTACCCGTTCTTTAACCATTTCTCTTGCTGCAATTCAAAAGTCTGCTTTGATAATTTTGTGAACTCTGACGATGAACATTTTGTGGAATATTTTGATAAAGTTATTTGCTTTACGTCCCACTATGTGGAATATGACTCCTAACTGCCAAAAATCATCATTCCACAGTCTTTATGTGCACATGATTTTTGCCAGTAGCAACGAATATTTTATATGTGAATAGGACATTCCTGAATGAGTGATGGACCGAGCGAGTTTGCCGTGTGGTTAGAGTCGCGCAACTGTGAGCTTGCTTTCGAAAGATACTGGACTCGAACCCCCCCCCCCCAATGTCAGCAGCCTTGAAAATGGTTTTCCGTGGTTTCCTATTTTCGCACCAGGCAAATGCTGGGTCTGTTACTTTAATTGAAACCACGGTCGATTCCTTCCCACTCCTTGCCCTTTCTTATCCCATCGTCGCCATAAAACCTACCTCTGTCGGTGCGACGTAAAGCGAAATTTTAAATAATGGGTTCGTCGTAGTGAGAAATAAGGGAGATGGAGCGTATCCATAAATATTACAGCAAAAATGTATCAGTTTTGTGAATGTTATGGGCGCATTAAGATTGAAGAGGCTATTAAAGTCGGGAAAATGAAACTAATGATGATCTCAGGCTAGGAAAAAAACAATGTGAAGAGCATGAAGCGAGAAATTCAAGAAAATAAATGAAGACGGTTGGCGCTGGAGACCACCAAGGTGGTCGAGCCATAAACCACGGCACGAACCCGAGGATAATGAAGTGTATCTCCGGAATGACCTCTCAGTCATCTGTATCATAAGCTGGGAACTATTACTCGGTTTCGTCATCTGAGGAAAAACGTTTATTTCGTGTAAGGAGTTTAAACTGTGCATACAAGAGCGCAGAATACTCCGAATGAGTGTGGAGTTTCTACTTTTTTAAACCGTGCCTCTGTGGTGTATGTATTGATGAGTGCATTTGTAATTAATTTCAGGTTGGATTGGGAAGGAGGCCGATATGGTCTCTGTTAGGTACCATTCTGGCATTTACTTGAAGCTGAAGCAAAAAATAATTCGAAAAAATATCATCTCAGATAATCGACAGAGAGAGAGAGGAAATGTCACGAAATATTTTCCGAATAAAATAATAATTATTGTTACGGAGTATTCGTGGCTCACAGAACAATAGGAAGCTCCCGGGTTGAATGGCTGAACAAGGAATTACTTAGATCAGCATTTAACATAACAAATTTAGAAGTTTTATTCCTTTTCATTTTTAAAATTAATAGAGATAGAACATCTGAATGAATACCAAACAATAATAATAATTTCGTGTGGCTATTTCTAGCCAAGTGCAGCCCTTGTTTGGCAGACCCTCCGATGAAGGTGGGCGGCATCTTTCATGTGTAGGTAACTGCGTGTTATTGTGGTGGAGGATAGTGTTATGTGTGGTGTGTGAGTTGCAGGGATGTTGGGGACAGCACAAACACCCAGCCCCCAGGCCATTGGAATTAACCAATGAAGGTTAAAATCCCCGACCCCACCGGTCTTCGAGCCCAGGACCATCTGAATCGAAGGCCAGTACGGTGACCATTCAGTCAACGAGTCGGACAATAACAAACAATGGAACAGGTTATTAACGATCTCGTCAGCTCTAACAATGACGGGGACTTATAAGTCCGAACATCAGGTACAAAAACTTGCGATAATAACAACTTCCTTAAATTTACATAGGGAAGAGCATAATTGCTCCGGACAGATACAATACCTTACTTCTCATCACGCCTTATACGTCTAAGTATGGTGTGGTTTCTGCCTAATCTGTGGGGTTGCGTTTTGAAGATTCAACCAGCCTCCAATCTCTGATAATCTATGCTAGCATAGGTATTTACCATAAATACTTCAAATCACACTCGAGTACTCAAAACTGAAGGTAATGTGAAAAGTAATCGCATTTCTAAGCTGTAATTCAATGTCATGAATTCCCAAAATAGGAGAATAAATTCCCTGGAGGAAACAAGAGAGGACCTGAATGAACTGAGCGTCGGAGAAGACATGATGATAAATCGTGAAGTCTCCAGGATCTCAGTAAATAAAGACACATTTACGGTGAAAACTAGCAGCAGGACTGGTACAAAGTGGTCAAAAGAACGGAAGAGGAAAAACAGTAAGTTCATGAAGAGATTTTGGAAAAATAGGAAGGTGAAAGTCATCAAGCCAATGAACAAGTTCGAATGCACTCTATTAATGGGTATAACGAAATAATACTCGTCATAATAATAATAATAATAATAATAATAATAATAATAATAATAATGGCGTGTGGCCTCCGGAGAGGCCTGGTGCAGGTCTTTTTCTAGTAGACGACCTATTGGGCAATCTGCATGTCTGTGAAGATGAAGATGAGGGACCTACCTAGGATGATTTCTAATGGTGAATACGCCGCACACACCCAGCCCCCGAGCCATTGGAATTAACCAATTAAAGTTAAACTCCACGACCCAGTCAGGAATCGAACCCGGGATCCTCTGAACCGAAGGCCAGTACGCTGATCATTCAGCCAACGTGTCGGAAATAATAATAATAATAATAATAATAATAATAATAATAATAATAATAATAATAATAATAATAATAATAATAATAATAATAATAATTGTATAGACTCAGCTGCCAGATTACTAACCTGAAGTGGGTCCAATTTTATGCCCTGCGTACCAAATCAACATTCCAATTTGCTTCAATCTGGCAACGAAGCTTCACGATACTGGATGGTTCTTTTAAGACTGAACAATTCTGTCCGATGGGCGCTCAGTGAGACTATGCCTTATCTAAGGTTACGGACGCTTCCTTAACAGTCCTAGCATTACTCACCTTATCGTCACTGAAAACCTTCCAGTATTAGTGTGAATTTAAAAGAAAGAAAGAAAGAAAGAAAGAAGACGAACAAACTTATAACATCACGCTGGCCCACTTCATTTTTATCACTTACATAGTTATTCGTCCCAGCCTCATTCAGCTTAGCAGAACTAATCAGAAAATATTTGAGGCGATCAACTCAGGTCGGCCCCTTGTGAATGATGATAGCAAATATAAGTCCCGGACGAGTTGGCCGTTCGGTTACAGGCGCGCGGCTGTGTACTTGCATCCGGGAGATAGTAGGTTCGAATCCGACTGTCGGCAGCCCTGGAGGTGGTTTTCCATGGTTTCCCATTTTCACACCAGGCAAATGCTGGGGCTGTACCTTAATTAAGGCCACGGCCGCTTCCTCTCAACTCCTAGGCCTTTCCTATCCCATCGTCGCCATAAGACCTATCTGTATCGCTGTTGAAGCAAATATAAGTCCCACATACACATGGCTCCAGTCTGACATTGAACGGCTTTCATCTTTTAATCGCAGAATGGCAAACAGCCGTGACTAAGAGGTAGGAAATAAGTCATGGGGAAGAAAATTATACAGGGGATTTAAAAAAAACGGCGAAGAACTCCACTGAAAACTAAAAAATACATTAAAACCATAATGAGCATTGCTAGAAAGCATAAATGGGCAAGAAATAAGAATCTTATAACTTCACGAGTGACTGATGAAGAACAAGGGGTTAAAATATTTCATGGCAGAATTTAGTAATAAAGATAACTGGACTGTAACGTTTCCAAGGTGATTTTATAAGGACATTCTATGAGATCATTTCTAGAAATAAAATAAAAGGCATAAATGCAACATGTATCGGGTGCACAAAATGAAACTGGCCGGCGAAATATTTACAATAGGACTGACGCGGGATTGACCCTTGGAAATGGCCTCATCTGAAAAGAAATGAAAAACTGAGGATCTAAAATGTCCTGACTCACGTTCACCCAGAAACCACTGACGCACTCAATACGCAAAGGTTCTTCTGAACCCTTTAACGCATTGACAACATAATTTGTAAGGATACAGATGCAGGTCCTTTTTGATGTTTCGACAGCACGATCTCCTAATTCCCAGGCTTTGCTTCACTCGAGCAATGTTTCCTGGTGTTCGAACTTTTTGCAGGTAGTTACGATTTTTATTCGCTACAGAGCCTGTTTCACGCTATGTTGCCACTAAATTTAGCATTGCAAACTTTGCTGGAGATTTTGCCAAAATATTTCCAGTCTTAAAGCCTTTTGCAGACAGTTCCGCACAGGTTTGCCACGAATCCTGCTTCGCATAACACTCGACAATGAACACGCGCTGTTTTATCGTGAGCACCATTTTGTGTTAAATTCAACTGGTCATTAAATACGTCTGCTCCTCACACTCACTCACTCACACGTAATGACACAGCGATGTACTCGGTACAGAGGATGTGGGAGATACACAAATGCAGATTTGTGACAGCAAGCGATTGCTGCATCGAAATCACGGTTTCCAGCATTTCCTGTGATGGGCAGTTCTCCGGTTCATTAACAAGGGGCAACCCCTCCTCAGTCTTATATATATATATTTCCCGGCCAGTTTTCCCACTCAGTATATCACAAGAATTCACACTGCATGATGATGATAATGATGCTTGTTGTTTAAAAGGGCCTAACATCTAGGTCATTGGACGCTAATCGTACGAAATATTATGGCAACTTAAAAATCCAGATTCGAAAACTGAGGATGAAGAATGAATGGATGCATATGAAGTTAAAACAATCAGTGGATCCGACCCGCAATGCCCCACATACCCAGAAGCTAGCGTTAAACAATACCATTACTGACCAAAGGACTGCTTCTAAAGTACAATACTGAATCGATGATGCTTGTAGTCGAAACGGCCCCTCATCATCGTACTTATCACTAGGAAAATAGAACCATGGTATTTGTCATGTTGCGGTACTAATCAAAAGTAGCGTAGACTCGCGTTATTCCACACATTATGGTACTACTCACAGGTAATGAAATTCACACATGTAACACAGAGCTATGGTGTTTCGCACACTGCGGCGCTATTTACAGGCAACGCAAACCTATGGCGTTCTTCACATAGTGGACTAACCACAGGGACCCACACTATCCCCTGGTGTTCCTCATATAGTCGGTACTAAGCATAGGCAAGGAGGAGCCATGGTGTCGCTCATCCCATGGTGTTGCTCAGATAGGGGTACGAATCACAGGTACTGTAAAATGCATCCTGTCGCTACTAATCACAAACCTATTGTGTACCTAACATAGTGGTACTACGCGCAAGTAAAAGCGACCCATGGTGTTCCCTGCGTGATGGCACTACTTACAAGTAGTCTTATGGTTCGAATATGATCATCCCTTGGTCGCCCCTTTTAGTCGCCTCTTACGACAGGCAGGGGATACCATGAGTATATACTTCGTCTGCGTCCCTCAACCACAGGGGGTTGTGTGTTTGCTCCGCGAGAGGTATTTTATTTCCCTCAAGTCCGCCGGCAAGCCGGTTAGGACCCCCCTATCCGCCACCTGGGATGCGCTACGTGGGAGTATCACCTCTCCCCCTGCTACGCCAGCGTAGTAGGTTCGTGGACTGCATTTTTTCTTACACACAGTAACGTATTAAAACATGCGTTGTACATTTACTGGTCCTTTCTGTATTCTCAAGTAATTGTTACTCAGCGTCTGGGAAATGCTTAACTGATTATTAGGACTGAAGAAGGTACGAGGAGATTTAGTACGACTATAAAAGTGGGGAGTCATAGACTGTGAGAAAATAAAAGACTCTTCAGGCTTACTGAATCTAATTTCAAGGTTGTAAAAAAGTAACACGGAAAACCACTTCAATTGTGGTTGAGGTGGGAATCGAATCCCCATCTACTCAGTTGACCTCCCGCGGCTGAATGGACCCCGTTCCAGCCCTCGTACCACTTTTCAAATTTTGTGGCAGAGCAGGAATCCAACCCGGGCCTCCAGGAGGTGGCAGATAATCCCACTAACCACCCACGTCACCATAGAGATGAACGTATAGGCTATATATAGTATTTTTCAGGAAATTCAATGCTTTTTTTTTTGTAAGTTCGTTCTTATATTAAAGCTTCAAGGAGATACGGTGCATTCCGATCACAGACAATTTCGAAACATAGACATTTCGCACACAGAAGTATCGCGCGAAGGCAGGTTTGCCACAGTTATATTTCTGGTTAGGAACGTCACTCGGGAAAGAATCATCGTTATTATTACTGAAGATTTCACGAGGTGGCAAAAATTTTGCGATAAACCACACATAACGGATCTGTTTTTTTTTTCAGACACTGGAGCTTGCAATTGAGTATGTATCAATGAGCGTGTATTTGTGATATCCCTTTGCTGTGCAATGAGTGTAGAATAACTGATGTTTTAAAATTAACAGCGGAGAAAGTACAACGATATTTCAAAATACATTGAACAAAACCTGTCGTGTAGGAATCGTCAATGGACAAAAATAAATATGAAAAAAAAGCACGCAATTCATTAAGATTTGAAGACGGAGCGCGGAAGTGTTGGTGGTGGTGGTGATTATTGTATTAAGAGGAAGTACAACTGGGCAACCATCCTCTATATAACACTAATCGGGGTGAAAAAATGGAAGGGGTCCGACACTTCGAAAAATGAAGGTATCGGCCAAAGGAAGACAAGGGCCACGAAGGGCGTGAAAATGAAAGACTCCCTAGCCCTCGCAAACCTAATAGCGTCGGGGTCGGAAAAGAACAAGAGCTGACCAAGGCAGGTCAGATAGGAAAGATAAAAGTGAGGAGCCTGGCACAAGTAAGTGGAAGCAATGCCAGGACTCAGCTGAGGGCCCCGTGGTCGCCAGCCCACGCTCCAAAGTTCAGAGCCCCCGAGGCCCCTTTTAGTCGCCTCTTACAACAGGGAGGGGATACCGTGGGTGTTATTCTACCGCCCGCACCCAAAAGTCACTGTGCCACCGCGTGCTGCACGCTAATAGGCAGGTAAAACACATCGGAATAGCATAGCATAGGATAGGATGGCATGGAGCGCTGCATCAAACCAGTCTATGGACTGATGACCCAAACAACAAAATTGTACAATTGTTTAACCTAATGCACAGTCTATCATGACTGATTTACGTATGTAAACCTTTGTTTACTAGAATTATCTCCTCGAGATCTGGTGATAGTGATCCTCCATTTTACTACAAAATAAATTCTACTCGATGGTCACTTGTAATGAAAATGCATGTTCTGTCATTCCTCACCAAGATAAACAAAAGAATGGAGCAGGAAGTGGATAGCGATCGGCATGTACAGAGAAGACTAGCTGCTAAATAAATCAATTAAGAATATGCTTATCCTTGTAGGCTCCTGTAATATCAGAACTGATATCACCGACCATTGTTTGGGCGGCAAGGTTCTGAGTGACTCACTTTTATGATAAGTAGCAACAAAAGAAACAGAAGTTCTGATCCCTACAGCGATCGTATCGAGTTCATCCTTCAGAACCAGGACGGAAGCCTGAAAAATACGTACCGAGAGTACGTGTCTAGTGATGTTTTCGAAACATTGCATATCGGTGTATTTTTTCATTACTTTCATATTTATTAATAATAATAATAATAATAATAATAATAATAATAATAATAATAATAATAATAATAATAATAATAATAATAATAATAATCTTCTTTTCCTGCCGCTTTTCCCACCCCTGTGGGGTCGCGGGTGCGAACTGCGTCGCACATGCGGATTTGGCCCTGTTTTACGGCCGGATGCCCTTCCTGACGCCAACCCTCTATGGAGGGATGTAAGCACTATTGCGTGTTTCTGTGGTGGTTGGTAGTGTAGTATATTGTCTGAATATGATGAGGGGAGTGTTGGGACGGACATATACACCCAGTCCCCGAGCCAGAAGAATTAATCAGAAGCGATTAAAATCCCCGACCCGACCGGGAATCGAACCCGGGACCCTCTGAACCGAAGGCCAGTACGCTGACCATTCAGCCAACGAGTCGGACAATAATAATAATAATAATAATAATAATAATAATAATAATAATAATAATAATAATAATAATAATAATAATAATAATAACTGTACCAGTGGTACACCTTCCATTCCTGTTTGTATTGTTCGTCTTTTCTACTATGGCCATCACTGATAATAACTCAGAACTTTTGAACTATTGTCTTAAATAGCTCTAACGTATATTTTGGAATGAAGTCTGAAGGGCCAAGCCCAAACTAATATTTGAGAGAAAGTATCAATGTTGAAGTTGGTAAACCTATCGTTCAGCTATTGTTATATTTTGTGTTTCTAAAATTGTAATAATATCCCTGACGCCTCCCCTAATTCTACTAGCCTATCAGAAGCTAGAAAGTTAAATTATTCACAACCATGTACCATATGGCCGCCCAATCTTGTAAAGACCTAGATGTTTCTCCCTTTTTAAGGGTAGCGATTTTTGGGCCCCGCGTCTTCTCTGGCTAGTGCGGTACTGTGTGCATATTGAAGTTGGAGTTGAGGAGGCGAGGGTCAAAACCTGAAGGAGGTCCAAACTAGAAAGGTATACCAGAATAAATTTATATAAGTGAGTGTTCCGGCGTGTGAAGTGCGGGAATGACTTCAGCGGTTCTGCATTTAGAATGTAATAGTTAGGCTTCACATCTTCTAGTATTTGTAGGATCATCTGCACAGTCTTCGGACTTAGAATTGTATTCCGCACGAGGAAATTAATTAAATGTAAGGGAGCACGAGTGGTTATCCTCGGAATCCTCCTCTTCTATTCGAACAGGGTGACTAAAATTTCTTAACTTTTAAATTTGGAACCTGTTCTCGGCCTTAAATGTCTTTTCCCTTTTAGTCACCCTGAAGCATGGGATTAGCACTTATTTTTAGGACTTTAATGCCGCTTAGGATTTTCCTAGTATTTTGTTGGAGTGCTTGTTTACAGCCTCCATTCATTTTTTGAATTAGGCCTTTAGTGAACATTTCCTTCCTCGTTTTTTGTGGCCGCGTAGTATGGGTCATATGCCTCTCCACGTACTTTTCTGTTGAGTTTAACCTTGACTTCAAAATGTTTGTGATACTTTCCTAGGAAAAATCTGCATTGCCCAACATGAGCGTACTTGGTGATATGTGTCACCGGGTGGTGACTGTTCAGTTCATAGTGTACCAAGAGACTGTCTCTCCTTTTTACACTAAGAATTCCATTTAAATTATGGTTATCGTATTTGCAAATACGAATTTGTACTCTGCTGATTGTGCTGGTAAAGAGCTACGATGCTTCTCCAGTATGTTGGAGAAGAGATTGGTCCTTCCCTGATTGTTGTACCAGTTGGAAGCTATACGCTTATGATTGTACCTGTTCGGAGCTTAAGAGTTCCAGTTGGATTGTTAACTATCATTTTGTTGAGAACCTATGCTCTTTGTTGCTTGTTGCTTATAGTTAAAAATTATTTTAAAATCAATCAGAAGGAAAGAAATAATATTTCACGAATCTTATTATGGTAACTTTTACTCTAACTTTCGCACTGTCCAGCCATTCACTCCATACCCTTCCTTATCTCTGCTGACCACGGATATCCCGGGAATAATAATAATAATAATAATAATAATAATAATAATAATAATAATAATAATAATAATAATAATCTATGGCCTCAGCTGCGGTGTGCAGACATTTTAATTATTTTAATTTGTTTGCTCGTCAATTTCGACGCTCCATGTTACACTAGGCCTGCGAAATGGCAGAGTAAATCATATCTCACTTGGACGTCTATGGCTGGAAATGCTGGAACTGTACCTTAATTAAAGCCACGATCGCTTCCTTCCCACTCCTAGGCTTTTCCTATCCGATCGTCGCCGTAAGAACTATCTGTGTCGCTGCGACGTAAAGCAAACTGTAAACAAAAAGACGTCACGTCGACACAGATTAAAAAGCCCATACACGAAATTTGTGAAGTAGCTGTTAGAAAACAAGCCTTCTGTGAAGACAGCGTCATAAATGACTGGTCCAATGAAAAGCAGGAGCGAGAGGAATAGAGTGAGAGAGGGAACACAACACGTTGACACTACAAATTTGACTCTTAGTCTTCAAGAACCGAACATCCCTTTAAAATGCGAAAATGAAACTAAGAAGTTACGTACTAATATTTTTTAAATAATGTAGTGTAAGAGATATCAGATGCAGCACAGCAGAGTTTTGGTATTATTGTGCTTCTCGATACTGTACGTTGACAAGCGGCACCTCAAAACGCTGCCTAAAAGTAAGTCGGATAGCAAGAGGAGGAGGCGGAGTTGCAAGTTTTCTCTCCGCACTGCAGTGATTATTTGTTACGTGTTGCTGCTCACTTCATTTTATGGTTTGATGAAATGAGGTGTACGATGTGAGTTCCTTAGTACCAAAAACACTTACAGTATATCGAACCCGTGAAATATGTAATAACGATACGACAGGAAATCGCAACACAGCGCGTCACTCCACGTGGAGTTGACAAAAAGCTGCCATCCAGCATTTTCAGATTTCCTTCGAATACCGCAGGGCTCTCACTGGTGCGACTTGAGACAAAGAATATGTCCCCCTAGTCTACTGAAGGTGTCATTGGTGTGACACAAGGCAAGGAACATCAAAGCTGCTCCGCACGGTAAGCTCAATAATAACCAATCGTCCTACAATTCCTTACGCGCGACAATGGCGGCAGTAATAATGGCAAATGTAACATCCTGTGAGATTGAGATATTACGTTAGCCATCCCAGATTAATTATCTTAATCTGGACAGTCTTCAAAATAGGCGGATTCCGCAGGAAATGGGTGCTGGCCAAGACGTATATACGAACGCCTCTCGGACTAGGTTTCAGTTAAACCAGGTTACTCGAGACGACACCACTGCCGGATCTCCTAAAGGATTTGGTCCACATTAAGAATAGTTATAGGAACAGATGGACAAAATACCGAGACCCAGCTGACCGGGCAGAATATCAAGAATTAGCCTGGGAAGTTCCCAGCCGTTTGCTTCAACGTAGTATTGAAAAATGGAAGGAATCCTGTCAAAATTTCTGGGAACACGAGTCAAACCGCGAACTTTAGCGGGTTACTCGCCGTCTGACTCGACACGCCTACCCGAACTTTATTTCACTGTATAATCTATAGTTTATAAAGTCAATACGAAATGTATAGCCTATCATAAAACATATGATCTTGTTTTGACGAATGTAAAGTACATCTAAACATAAGCGAGCTGTTAGCCAACTTAAACCGGAAAAGTCAAGTGGTCCTGATGGAATAATGTGATATGTAGTGTTACTAATGTTTCTGGTGTGTGCAATACATAATTTAATTTTTAATAACTCATATATTCCCGGACTTGTGGAAATTAAGTCCCATCATCAACTCTAGAGATAATCCATTAAACGACACTTATTTTGCTCCTGTCAAAAATTTTGAGCAGATTTTCTATTTTCGTATCGCTTATCACGTGAAACCATATTTATCACAATATCAACATGGATCTTATCCGAACCAATTTGGCGAACTTTTTTCAGAGTGCACTGAATTCGGTGAATCATCGTTCGCCAGTTGAAATGCTAAAACAACAAAATATACTGTACCGTCCACCTTCAACGTTTCGCACTATTACCCAGCACGAAATAAAGAAATCCACATTTCCCATCAGTTCAAATGCGAAAAGAAGCGATGACATTTATATTTCTTTTATAAAAAATATTATAGGTGCAATACACCCAATCACCGCGCACATATTTAATTTCTGCATACACATGGGGACCTTTTCAACACTGTGGAAAGAAGCTCGTGTAATCCCCCTACCGAAGAAATCCTGTCCTAACCTACCATCTGATTACCACTCCGTTTCTACTATTGCAGCGTTGTCCAAAGTCCTTGAAAAATTGATTCACCAACAACTGATGGAATACCTGAAAACTTTCTCTATGCTCTTCAGTCTGGCTTTAAAAAAGGACACAGTACTGAAACCGTCTTAAAGATTACAGATGACGTACGATATGCCGAGGATCGAAGACAAGTTATGACCCTTACCCTCCTTGACTTCAGCAGTGTTATCGATACTGTAAGTTAAGATATTCTTTAGGCAAAATTACAAGCCATGCATTTTAGTCAGATGGTCCTCTAGTTCTTATCTTACAAACCGCAGGCAATGTGTTGTCACTGACGAGAGGAAATCTCAATAGAGTGTAAGAAAAACTGTAAACCCTCAAGGCAGTCTCCTAGCCCAATTCCTTTTAGTTTATATTTAAATGACATCTCAAAACTACTTAAATTTTGCAAAATATGATCTGTATGCTGACTGACGATCTCCAAATATACTATCATTTTTCTGTTGAAAATGTCAATTCTATAATAAATCAAATTAATGACAATCTCAACAATTTAATTTAACTCAATATAGCGGCGAAAGTGTTCTCATTATTAATCCAAATAAAACAAAAGCAATAATCTTTGGACAAACTGCAATCATAAATAAACTCAAAAGCAGCAGTATCCCCAACATAGAACTAAGAGGTGTTAATAATACTTTCTTAAACGCAGCAAAAAGCCTGGGTATCATTATGAATGAAAATCTAAATCGGAATGAACACATAACAGGTGTGTGCAGTAGAGTACATCTCTTCATCCTCTCAAATATCAACTACCCTATCTCCAACTAAATTTAAAAATTAGGTTGGTCCAGACAATCACATTCCCGTTCTTGAATTACTGTGATGTTGCACTTATAAGCTACAGTAAACATTCAATTCATGTATAAGATTCATATTTTCATTAAGTTACTAGCCTCACGTAACACCCTATTTTGAAAGCCTACAAAGCTTAAAATTCGACGACTAAATAAGCTACACAAAGCTACTCTAGATTATAGACTGTCGAGTGAATCACAACCCCACTGAATTTCTTCATTAATTCACTTTCTTCCTTTTACGACCGTATCACACGTTCCAGATCTCATACCATAGCCATTCCGAACGACAAAACTACTACTTTCAAACAGTCGTTCAAAGTGGCATGTGCTAGACTCTGGAACTCTGTTCTAGTGAATATTAGAAAAATCTACGAACTTTAAGAACTTTATATCTACTTGCCGAAATTATTTCCTAAACTATAAAGCTGCATGAATGAATAATGTATGATGGCGTGAGTAAATGGTAATGTTTGTTTTTAAGTTTTTAAGACAGAGTATATAGATTTACTCCCAGTGGTTAATTAAGTTGAATTTTCATGTAAGATACGCTTCTTTACAAATTGCCAATTTTGGGTTTTTAGTGAATTTTTAAAATTGATTACTTCTTGCATTACCTGCAGAAAACAATATGTTACATATTCTTAAATAAATTAATGTGCTTTTAACGTTAATACCGGTGTCCCTCAAGGGTCTAACTTGGGACCGCTTTCCTTTCTATTATTTACAAACGATTTACCATATGTTTTACGATTTTCAAAGCGTTTCTTTCTCTCAGATTATGTTATGATATTTAAGAATATTAGTCTACTAGTGGCCATGATGCTACAAAATTATCTGTATATATGGACAGCTCCTATGACTGGAGCATAGTAAACAGATTTCCATTTAATATCAAATACGTTTTAATGATTACGTTCTCTAAGATTATCACTGATGTACATTTTAAATACAAAATAAACAACCAAGAAGAGGAAAGGGTAAACAGTATTAAAGATCTAGGTGTAACACTGACTTGCAAGCTTTCATCTAATTTGCGAATATTTAAGAGGTGTCAGCGTCAGTTGAATGGTACGAGGGTCTCAATTCAAAGTGTGTGCGATGTTTGGTTTGTGTAGGAGTATTAATATTGTTTACAAGTCATAACTGATCGTGCGGACCGAGGTAAGCAACGAGGGAAACAGCTGTGGTCGAATGAAGCCACTCATGCACTTACACAGCTTCAAGAAGGCTACTCGCAGAGGTACCTCGCCAGAATGCTAAAGGTCGCACAGAACAAAATTTGCCATTTGTAGAAACGTTTACAGAAGACTGGCAGTGTTACCAGGATACTCGCCTAGGTAAGTCAACGTCTTAACTGAAATCATCTTCCTAGTTTATAATTCAAATTTCAAAGCTTCATATCATTATTATCAAGCCTCACATAACTTTTATATAAAAAATAACAGGAATTATATTAATACTAGTAAATACTGGCTGCTTTTATTCAGATCGACTTAGAGGCCTTCAAAGTATTTTCCCTCGGACACAATACAACGGTTTCAGCTTATAGTCCAATGTTAAAACACTCCCAAAACACTTTTGGGATTGTCTGTTGAGTATATCCGAAAACGCATTGTTTAACTCCTGACCACTATGAAAATGATGATCCCGGACCTCCTTTCTCATCATAGGAAAAAGGTGGAAAATATACGACTCTAGGTCAGGCAAATAAGATGGGTGTGCCATCACCTCAGTGCCCAATGCGGTGATTGTTTCTTGAGTTTGATTGCACGATCAGCGGGCGCATTGTTCTGATAAAAAATAAATCAGTCACTACTGATCTGCATTTAGGGCAGTCGCCCAGGTGGCAGACTTCCTATCTGTTGTTTTCTTAGCCTTTTCTTGAATGATTTCAAAGAAATTCGAAATTTATTGAACATCTCCCTTGGTAAGTTATTCCAGTTCCTAACTTCCCTTCTTATAAACGAATATTTGCCCCAGTTTGTACTCTTTAATTCCAGCTTTATTTCGTAATGTGATCTTTCCTACTTTTAAGGACACCACTCAAACTTATTCGTTTACTAATGTCATTCCATGGCATCTCTCAACTGACAGCTCGGAACATACCACTTAGTCGAGCAGCTCACCTTCTTTCTCCCAAGTCTTCCCAGCCCAAACTTTGCCCCATTTCTGTAACGTTACTCGTTTGTTGGAAATCACCCAGAACAAATCGAGCTGCTTTCTATTGGATATTTTCCAGTTCTTGAATCAAGTAATCGTGGTGATGGTCCCATACACTGGAACCATACTCTATTGGGGTCTTACCAGAGACATGCATGCCCTCTCCTTTACATCCTTCCTACAATCCCGTCTGAGCAAGAGAAGGAAAGAAAAAAGAAAGGTTAATTACTGCTGTACTGTTGACGATTCTTCCTGAAACGGGCTGAGAGACTTAGACAGTTGCGACGCTGGCCTTTTGACCCCAACTTGGCAGGTGCTCAAATACGTCAGTCTCGTGTCGGTAGATTTACTGGGCATGTAAAAGAACTCCTGCGGAGCTAAATTCCGGCACCTGGGCATTTCCGAGAACTGTAAAAGTAATTAATGTGATATTATTATTATTATTATTATTATTATTATTATTATTATTATTATTATTATTATTATTATTATTATTATTATTATTATTATTATTATTATTATTATTATTATTATCATCCCTTAGGTTCCCAAGCGAGTTCTCTATCCTCTCTTTCGGGCTATGTTTAGGCATGTGGTCTGGACCTCGCGACCTTACACAATGGCTAGTTAATTACGCTGTCGATACCGCATTAACATAGAACAACTCATGTACAAGATAAGACAGAGGTCAAACGCACTGTATGCTAATGAGCTTCCTGTGACCTCTCGTTTCGACCCTGAGACATCCTAAAATGTGCGAGTGATATCTGGAAATATTCTTATGTCTGAAAGTTTCGCGCGAGTGCTTGACCACTTGTGCAGTAAACTACCAGCTTTTAATGTCCTATTACATAATAACTAGTGCTGTGTGTATCCGGACTAAAGCTATCCGTTATGCGGAAGGCTGGATTTAAGTACCCTGGCGACCTTGTGCAGCACCAAGATACATCCGCCTTATACAAAACGTATCACATTATCACATGCGCCCAGTTGTTTGCATATTATACATCTTCATAATAGACTGTTATCAGTCTGAAAGTCTCTGTGTATTAATTAAGCAGCCCCTCAATCCTCGGCCTAGTTCAGATCCAGAATCGTTAAAAACTGCGTGTATCAATCGTCACTTTCGTCTTCCTTTTCTTCTCTTACCCTCCACGGCTGATTCTATCACTCTTCAAAGCAACATATCCTCCTCCATTCCTCTCATATGATTCCTCACTGGAGCCGATTAATGCATACAGCTTCAGCCATCGAGTTTATTCCTGGCTTATCCTTTATCTCCTCATTCCGAGTATCATCCTGTCAATCAATCATCACTCAACAATGATCTCATTTAGGGCTGTCGCCCAGGTGGCAGATTCCTTATCAATTGTTTACTTGTCTTTTAAATAAATGTCTTCGAAGAACTTGAAACTTTATCGAATATTTCCCTTGATAAATTATTCTAATCCCTTACTCCTTGTCATATAAATGATGATGATGATGATGATGATGATGATGATGATGATGATGATGATGATGATGATGATGATGATGATGATGATGATGATGTTTGTTGTTTAAAGTGGCCTAACAGCTAGGTCATCGGGCCCTAATGGTAAGAGGTGCAACGAAATGAGACGATAATTAAAGCTTCAAAATGTACTGACTAGAATCTAAAACGAATGGTGATGAAAAAATGATCATGAATCCAAAGTAATCAGTGGATCCAATCCACAGTGTTTTATTTTCTGAGGTGATGTTGTCCATGGGGGTCCAAAATGCAGGTCACCGGCCTCTCATTATAGTACTAACAACTCGTAAAGCAGAACCATGATGTTCCTCTTATAGTGGTACTAATAAGAGGTAATGAAGTCTCATGGTGTTCCTCGCATTGCGGTACTACTCACAGGCAACGCAGACTCATAGTGTTCCTCACATAGTAGTACTAACTCGGTCAACGCTGGAACCCGTGGTGTCGACAAACTTGACCATATCGGTCCTTAATTGGTCCGTATTGACTCGTAATAACAATGATGTACAACGGGTGATTGTTTGGTCCGCCCTGTCAATATATTATTAATATTTGAATAATTTATACGTACATGTTTCGGGAGCCTTGACTCCCTTCGTCAGCGTATTTACATCAAAATCTACCTTACCCAAGTCTCAAGATACAACACCTTATCACATTAACATTAAGCATTGTCCTGTATAACCTCAACTCTAGAGCACTATATGTACACTTTGCATTGTTTTATAATAACGCCTGTTGTAAACCAACACGTAAGACATGGAACATATTTAAAATTATTATTATTATTATTATTATTATTATTATTATTATTATTATTATTATTATTATTATTATTATTATTATTATTATTATTTTAAAGTTCTTACAACAGATCCAACCAGTACCATACAAAAGAAACTGAAAAAATCCTAAATGAAACCTATTTTCTACTTGATGCCAAAGATAAAAAGTACTGACAACTATGAACCCGGGACTGCCCACTCTAAGAGCACAGCCAAGAATCCATAAAGAGAATGTACCGATCAGACCAGTGGTTAACTTAAAAAAAGTCCAACTTACAAATTAGCACAATTTATACATAAATTTCTTGAGAAACGTTTTAGGTTCAATAATAATAATAATAATAATAATAATAATAATAATAATAGTAATAATAATAATAATAATAATAATAATAATAATAATAAACACCATCGACTTTTGTAATAAAACAAAGAGGATCACACTAAGTAAAGATAACTCCATTCATAGCTTTGATATTATAGATATGTATTCCAACATACCAATAATAGAAACAATTAACATCATAAGAATCTATTTCAACACAGTGGGTTAAATAAAGTAGATATCGAAGAATTTATACGAATTCTAACCTTCACATTGGTGAATAACTTCTTCTCATTTAATAAGAGTATCTCGATAGGAAAGTTTGAGAGATGGCGTGGAATGACATTAGTAGACGAATAGGTTTGAATGGCGTCTATAAAAGTAGGAAAGATCACAATATGAAGATAAAGTTGGAATTCAAGAGGACAAACTGTGGCAAATATTCATTTATAGGAAGGGGAGTTAGGGATTGGAATAACTTACCAAGGGAGATGTTCAATAAATTTCCAATTTCTTTGAAATCATTTCGGAAAAGGCTAGGAAAGCAACAGATAGGGAATCTGCCACCTGGGTGACTGCCCTAAATGCAGATCAGTATTGATTGATTGTATTGATGGATGATAATCAAATTTACAAACAAGAAAAGGGGGTAGCAATGGGCTCACCAGCGTCAGGTATTTTAGCAAATATTTATTTGGATCACCTGGAGGCCAATAAGATAATAGATAAAATACAAGGGTTGGAGCTGTGGCTGAGATATGTAGACGATGTTTTTGTGATTATTAATGAACAAAGAGTAAAACCAGAGGAACTATTGGACATTTTAAATAACATGGACAAACATATTAAATTCACGATAGAATCAGAAAAGAACAAATCCTTGAATTATTTGGATATAACAGTCTCGAGGCAAAATAACCATTTTGAATACCAAATACATAGAAAGCCAACACATACCAATACTATAATTGGAAACGATTCCAACCATCCAGGACAGCATAAAAAGGCCACTTTTTATAGCTTAATCAACAGGGCGATACACACACCACTTACAGAAATAGATCGTAAAAAAAGAAATGACGTTAATTTATGATATAGCAAAAAGCAACTGTTACACAAGAAACGATGTCATTAGAATAAAGAATAGTATCATCAACAAACCAAAAACACATCTCGAAAAAGAGAAAGAAAAGAAAAAACATGTAGTATTCACATATCGGAACAGGCATTCATACGATCTGGCTAACACATTTAAGAAATTCGATATTCAAGTAGCATACCGTACTACTACTACTACTACTACTACTACTACTAGTAATAATAATAATAATAATAATATGTTCGCAAATTCAAGAAAGATTAACACAGACAACCGATTCAATAAATCAGGAATATACAGACTGACATATCAAAACTGTAACTGTAACTGTAACTGTAACTGTAACTGTAACTGTAACTGTAACTGTAACTGTAACCAAAAATACATCGGACAGTCAGGAAGAAATATAGCCATTAGATTTAAAGAACATAAATAAATGCCGCAAAGTGCGGAAAATATTCATGAAAATAATCATTCATTCACCAACATCGAACAAGACATGAAATTAATATATTCAGCAAACAAAGGGAAATATATGGACGTCCTGGAGAAATTAGAAATTTACATAGATCAGAAACAAAATATTGACAACAATTTAAATGAACACATTAAGGAAGAAAATCCGTTATTTAAGTTAGCCTACCAATATGTGAAGAGAAAGAAAAAGGATAATAGATAGCATCAATTATAACTGTCAGGCCCACTCCCCACCTCTCCCCCTCCCCTCCGCTTAAATTGTCAGGTTTTATGGGTAATATACTTTCTGTTAGTGGCTGGCCGGCAAGCGGATTGATTTCCTCCGCTTTATCATTTTATGTAAGTCCTATTATTTTTATATCATAAAGTAATTGAATATATATTGTAACTAGGTAAAATAGCTTTTCATTCTTTATTCTCTTTTATAGTACTAGAGGAGCATTTGCAGAAACATGACGGGAGGGTTGTTCCGCTCTGATTCAAAAAGTCCGGTCCTGCAACAATCGAGCAAACGTCATCTGCCCTGACGGCACATGCATGGCTAAAATTTTTAATATGTATACAACGATGAACATATCAATGCAACCTATAGGGGCATTAACTTCTAAGGGTGTCAAATTGGACGATAAGATGGTAGCTTCATTGTGGCAGCAACAAAGCAAACAGTGACAAGTAACATTTTATCAGTGGTTGACACAGCTAATGGATCCATCCAGGGTGATGATACACGTTGTTTGAGTGTAAAGGATAGGAGGAATGAGTGGACGATTCAAGAGTGTTTTTAAATATGTTCCATGTCTTACGTGTTGGGTTACAACAGGCATTATTATACAAAAATGCAAAGTGTTCTAGACTTGAGGTTATACAGGACAATGCTTAATGTTAATGTGATAAGGTGTTGTATCTTGAGACTTGGGTAAGGTAGATTTTGATGTAAATACGCTGACGAAGGGAGTTAAGGCTCCCGAAACATGTACGTATAAATTATTCAAATATTAATAATATATTGACAGGACGGACCAAACAATCACCCGTTGTACATCATTGTTAACCCGTGGTGTTCCTCACATAGTGGTACTAACCACAGGCAACACAGACCCATGGTGTTACACAATGGTACTACTCACAGGCAACACAGACCCATGGTGTTACACAGTGGTACTACTCACAGGCAACGCAGACCCATAGTGTTACACAGTGGTACTACTCACAGGCAACGCAGACCCATAGTGTTCCTCACATAGTGGTACTACTCGTAGGTAACGCAGACCCATGGTTCGTCACATAGAGTAACTACTTTAGGTAACGCAGACCCATGGTTTCTCACATAGAGGTGCTACTCGTAGGTAACGCAGACCCATGGTGTTCCTCACATAGTGGTACTACTCGTAGGTAACGCAGACCCACGGTGTTTCTCACATAGTGGTACTACTCGTAGGTAACGCAGACCCACGGTGTTCCTCACATCGTGCTACTACTCGTAGGTAACGCAGACCCATGGTTTCTCACATTGAGGTACTACTCGTAGGTAACGCAGACCCATGGTGTTCCTCACATAGTGGTACTACTCGTAGGTAACGCAGACCCATGGTGTTCCTCACATAGTGGTACTACTCGTAGGTAACGCAGACCCATGGTGTTCCTCACATAGTGGTACTACTTGTAGGTAACGCAGACCCATGGCGTTCCTCACATAGTGGTACTACTCGTAGGTAACGCAGACCCATGGTTTCTCACATTGAGGTACTACTCGTAGGTAACGCAGACCCATGGTGTTCCTCACATAGTGGTACTACTCGTAGGTAACGCAGACCCATGGTGTTCCTCACATAGTGGTACTACTCGTAGGTAACGCAGACCCATGGTGTTCCTCACATAGTGGTACTACTCGTAGGTAACGCAGACCCATGGTGTTCCTCACATAGTGGTACTACTCGTAGGTAACGCAGACCCATGGTGTTCCTCACATAGTGGTACTACTCGTAGGTAACGCAGACCCATGGTTCCTCACATAGAGGTACTACTCGTAGGTAACGCAGACCCATGGTGTTCCTCACACAGTGGTACTACTCGTAGGAAACGCAGACCCATGGTGTTCCTCACATAGTGGTACTACTCGTAGGTAACGCAGACCCATGGTGTTCCTCACATAGTGGTACTACTCGTAGGTAACGCAGACCCATGGTGTTCCTCACATAGTGGTACTACTCGTAGGTAACGCAGACCCATGGTGTTCCTCACATAGTGGTACTACTCGTAGGTAACGCAGACCCATTCCCTACACAGTGGAACCAACACATTCGAGCGCAGCGTTCGACACCTTCCCCCGCTAGACGCTAGTCTATGCAGCCGAGCGCCCGCTCCCTCACCTCGGTGGGATGTACACGATGGTACCAATCACAGGCAACGCCCAGACATGTGGTGTTCTACACATAATGGTACTGCTCCTAGGGAACGTAGACCTGTGGTGTTCCCCCACATGGTGGTACTAATCACAAGCAGTCTCATGGTTCTTAATCCATCATCCCTTGCTCGCCCCTTTTAGTCGCCTCTTACAACATACAGGAGATTCCGTGAGTGTATTCTTCTTCGGAGTCTCCATATTCATGTAAATGAATATTTGTCTCAATTTCCCCTCTTGAATTTCAATTTTATCTTCATATTATGATCTTTCCTACCTGCTAAAGCTCCACTCAAGGATTTTTGTCTACTAATATCACCCCATGCCATCTCTCTGCTGACAGTTCGGAACATACTACTTTAGTCGAGCGTCTCTTCTCCTTACTTCCAAGTCTTCCCAGTCCAAAGTTTGCAACATTTTCGTAACACTACTCCTTTGTCGGAAATCACGCAGAACAAATCTTGTTGCTTTCATTTGGATCTTTTCCAGTTCTCATATAAAGTAGTCCCAGTGAGAGTGCACTGGTACCATACTCTAATAATTGGGGTCCTACCAGAGACATACAGTGTGGTCGTAAACACCGTGAACAGGGTATATGAACGTTAGGGGGTTGGTCATACTGATAAATAATTTGTAAACAATAATTCGATATCTCACGCCATTGTTATTTTATCAGCTGCTGAAGTTAGCCAATCAGATCACTTCGCGGGCGAATTTAAATGGGATTCACGAGTTGGTGTTGCTAAATTTGAGCGTAGCTTGAGAGCCATGCCAAGAAATAGACACCAAACGTAAACGCACCGTAAATTGCAGCCGATGTCGTCGTAGCGTACTTGCTATGGGGCGATTTTGTCAGCATGGAAGACCATATTCAAATCCCTACCTTGGGGAAGTTTATTTCTTTCACTGATATTCTCAAGCCGGTGGCGTTTTAAATTCGCCCGTGAAACGATCTCATTGGCTAACTTCAGCAGCTGATAAAAGGGCACAGGTGTGAGATATCGAAATATTATTTTCAAATTATTTACCAGTATGACCAACTCACTATCGCTCATATACCGGGTTCACGTTATTTCTGAACATCCTGCATAGACTACGGCCCCTAAATACCCTCATAACCATGTGACACAATCTCTAACCTTTCTTTACCCCTCGTTAATATGATTACCCCAATGAAAATTATTGCTTATATTAACACGTAGATACATACAGTGATCCCCATGAAGTACTAACACTTCATCAATACAGTAATAAAAACTGATGGGACTTTCCTGACTATTCATCCCATTTACTAACATACTATTGCCCGCTGTCCATCTCACAGCATTGGCTAGGCCCCCCTTTAGTCGCACACGTTCTCACCGCAGTATACTGAATCCTTGGTGGTCCATAAAGGATACCTACCTTCCTTACCTATCAGCAATTAACATGAGATCTGCCTCCTGGGTCATTAACGGGTTCTTCGTCACTTGCTGTGGTAAAGGCGGGTTTTAGTAATGTAAATCTATGAAAGATCCAATCTAAAAATTTGTGATTTATTTAAGAATTATTTAAGTTGGAAAATAAAAAACATTATAACTCGAACTTATCTTGTTCGATCAACATAATCAAGAATAATTACAAACCAGAGGAGAGATGTACTGGTTTGAGAAGCTTTGACTCAACTGCCTGATGGGCATCCTTAGTAGAAACCACTGTCATACGTTAAGAATGAAGTAAAGCAAGTCCGGAGATCTTTAAATTCGGCTTTCATGTGAGACTACATGTACCATCATAATGATTCGTGATGATCCAGCCCTCGTAACACGAACTCTGGACTCTTGGTATAATTAAGGCAGTCCAATCGGTATGTGCCACACAGTGGTTGTACCGCATGGACCCTTAATTGAATCAATGTGACCTGCGACTATGTCATGGACCGACATCTAACTTTCCAATTTACTTTAAAGTCATTGTGGATGATGACCGCAAGGAAAATGATGCTTTAATGGCATTTGGCCTAATATAAGTCACTGAGGTTGATGACGCCATGACCATCCAAATTTCTAAGCTGAAGGCTAAACACAATTAAGTAGTTGATGACCAAGGTTTCCACTTTAATAATCCCAGCACATTTAATGCTCAGTCAATCAAAGTCAAATAATACAACAACAACAACGCTCACAATACTTTGTGGCAGTAAAATCCATTACCTTCAGACATGTCCCCTTAATCGTTATATTAACAATTGAACTTTACCAGCAAAATAAACTAAGATTTCCAGAATACATTTTCAAGTTAATTACTTGGCTTTAAGTTATTTCTCAAATACAATTTCCACTGAGTTTAATCATTTAATAAATTGAAATGATTTTTATAAATCCTAATTAACAACAAATTCTATCTCCGCGGACGAATGATTTCTTTAACAAGTCCCTACTCAAATTCTGACGTATTTATAATGTTTAGCATCATAGTAGCTGCAAACAAAATATATTTTTTTCCTTTCCATTATTATATTTGTTTCATGACGTCACACCATAAGTTTAATTTAACATTAGCAATTATTAACACTTGGATAACCCTAATTATTAAGTACTCAAAATCTGCATAAGTAAAACTCGACGTAAAATAAGCCAACACTATGTCACAGCCCATCATGGCATTTAAATAAGACTTTGTGCATCCCGCAAAAATAAATCAATAACTATCACCAATACTCTATTTTGGACACCCTGGAAATGATCAAAATCCGTTCATTATAGCCTAACTTCCGTTGCTTCAAATATACGTTCAGATCTCTGTTAAATGAAGTAATATTAGAGAATGCGATCTAATAAGGTACGCGTAACTCATTGATGAAAATTTCAATTAGTTTCTTGCAAAATTTCGAACTCCATTCTAAAGAATACAATCTCATTTTCAACACGTCGACAGACCACAAAGATACCGTTATCTCCCAAGTCGAACTCCCCGATCACTGCCTAGCGGAACGAGCTACCCCTTCGCTTTGACGGGAACCATATATGTTCTATACACGTTTAAACTGGTCTTTAAAGAAATGGTATCCAGTCTCGCTGATAAATTTACAAATACGACATTCCTGGCCCAAAAAGAATATACGCAGAGATTTACTTTAAGATGTCATTCAATATTCATACATATCGCAAATCTACACTTTTACGTAGAATCCACCCAATTTCCATCTCTAAACATTACACAAATAATTTCCTCGGGTTCACACAGAATCTCCCGGCATAATTACAGGCTTCCAATCACCTGATTCACAAAAAGCCTACCTCAATTCACATTCTAACAAAACTTAAACCACTTGCTTCAAAACACAACAAATCTTGACGACATAAAAGTGGAATATAATCCTTAGGATCCACAACGCATAACCACACTCTGATAATGAAACATCTCCGCATAACGTGACCTCGTATTTCTGAACTGGACTTCACAAAAAATGACTGACAAAATGTACTGTTATTTATTGTCAGTTATACACAGTTCAAACGGACAAAAGAAATAGCACTCCCTTCGTAACAGATATCCACCGATCTACATTGTCTTGATGATGATGATGCTTGTTGTTTTAAGGGGCCTAACATCGAAGGTCATCGGCCCCGATCTACATTGTCAGCTTCCATCTCGTTTGCTCACCAGCAACCTTCCGGTATTTATTTTGCCATTTCAACACTTCTGGCTTCACATTTTATTTTATTCATTATTGCTTTCCTGGAAATAAGGTACAAAAAAAGATATACCCTTCACTTGATATTTTTGCGGACCGAACACGACTGCTTGTACTGTCGACCGCACACGGATACTTTTTAAAACACAATATTATTTAAACTTCGCTAATACTATTGCGGCATGGATATGACCGTCTTTACATGTGATTAATACTCTCTAATGAACAAAAACTATATCCACTTGGAGACAATTCCCCAGCCACAGCGACCAAAATCTTTCTGCTGGACTTAGTCTGTTACTCGCCGATCAATTTACCTAACAGGATGACATTCCCTCTCGAGCTCAAATGATTCATTGTAGGGTGACTTCAAGATGGCGCGTCCTCATTTATAGTCTCTATCCCCTCTCTTAGGCATTTTTCTTTGCCGCCCAGAAAATTTACATATATTTTCCGACCTTGTGGAAATGTATTTAGGGCAGGTATTCCTGTAACCAAGTACTTGCTAAATTACTAGTGACATTGTTCATGAACATTTAAAATTATCTCGTAACAGAATGACCGGTTAAATGACCTCGTTTGATACGCACTGTATTCTGACGAAGTGGCGTGGGTTGAATAGACACGCGCGTCTTTCACCAGATTCCCTCGGAAACTGCTTAGCAACCTCAAATCTGTATTACTAAAGACCAACTGTCTCACAGATAATTACAGCACACTCATTACATTAGGTTCACTGCTAATTCCTTTTAATAAATATATTTAACCAACACTTTATTTTGTATCCATCCACCCTCGACACGTGCGAGTGACGTCACATTTCATAGCGTGAGAAAGAAAGTGGCAACCTTCCCGCCTCGTGCCGCCTCTGCGAGATAAAAAGAATGTATTCAAGATTCTCATTGCGATTAATATGGTGCCTCATGTGGTAACTTTAAGACTCTAATTTCTTGGGACACAGAGGTCGTGGGTTCAATACCAAAAATCATTTTCGCTATTATCATGTCTATTAGTTATGAATAAAATATCATGAATTAGCCCAGGTTACACCCCCGTCTGAAAACAGACCGATTTGAAGACAATTTTGGCCGGGAGCTCACTTTCTTTTTCTTCATTTTATTGAATACTGTTTATCGATACTGAGAGCTCACTGCATTAGCTTCGCTGCACCTTGATTCAATTTCACTGAGTATTACAAATTATTATTATTTCTTAGATTTTAGACTACGGTAAAGAATTATTTGTGATGTGATCTTCTCTGTCTGTCTGTCTGTCTGTCTGTCTGTCTGTCTGTCTGTCTGTCTGTCTGTCTGTCTGTCTGTCTGTCTGTCTGTCTGTCTGTCTGTCTGTCTGTCTAGATCTTTTCTCCTCTTCCTCCAAGCAACATCCTTTCATTTTCCGGGTCCTAAATTTCTGAAGATTTTTGTTTCGTTCTTCTCTAGCTCATCCATATCCTTACTTACTCAGTATCAGACATTCTAGATTGTAAAGCCCCTCTGGCTTGATAACCGTTGTATAGTATCTTGTTGTACGGTATCTATTCTCTACTAATCTAAAGGCTAACTCCGTCTTTCTGGCGCTCCCTTAATTGCTTCGTTATCAAGCCCATTCGGCTGGATCCTTTCACCAAGATATTTAAATTTATCTGACATTATTATTATTATTATTATTATTATTATTATTATTATTATTATTATTATTATTATTATTGCGGAAATATCGTGGGTTAGAGGTGTAAGAAGGTGCGGGCGTGAATGGGTGGACAGAGAAAAGATGAGGACATAGACATGATATAGGCTTTTGGCCTTACGCCGTGTCAACAAAATAAGCATAATTTAAAACACGAAATTTTGAAATATTTTTCTTTTTTTTACTTTAAACTTTGATAAATAACTTGAATAAACAATAATAAATAACAGTTAAATGGAATAACGATGAGCTCGTCAGCTCTGACTACAACAATGACTTAGGTCAACATTCAGGTACAATTGAGAAGGTTTTCGATACTATAGGTTACAATAATGAATGAGCAATGTAGCTCTAAAGGTACATTATTTCAAGCAGCATATTTGCTCCTCTCACTTACACTTTAGGAGACTGAGCTCCAAATTTTAGATAGTGCAGCCCTTCAAAGGTACAAGTTTCTTATCCGAATTTTACGCTAGATAAACTTCAAAACAGTGTTTAGTGTCATTTCAGCTCAACAGTCTGTTATACACTCGTTCATAATTAATGATACTTTAAACAGAGGCATTAATTACCCATTCTAAATGGAGTTTGTGTACAAAAGAAAAGGTTTAAGAAATCGGACATGAACAAAATGCTAGGAAGCGAAACACTTCTACTCCTTTTGAAATACACTTAAAAACCTATCTGGGCTTATGGCCGAAGTTACAGAGGTTAAGCCTATACTACAGAGGGTGGCTAGATTGTGAAATATTAAGTTCCAGAATGGTTTGACGAATTTAGAATTTTAGAAAATCATAGTCATCCCGATACCAAGTTGAATGGGAATTGATAGAGGGTGAACACTCTTTATTCCGTAAGTTACATATTTCCCAGTAGGAATTTGAATACAGTCCTTAGACTTGCCTGAAAATTTACATTTAAACGGTGATATTAAACTTTAGAAATTTACATTAAGAAATAATTTTGAAACCTTCCCCTCAAGTTAACTTTCTGGAGCTATATATTTAAAAGATGTCTGCCATTGCCTTGAGTTGGTGGGCCTTCCGACGACGGGCAAGGCTGCCCCTGCCTTTATTTACACCATATGCACTCTAAGACTGGAGCGACGGAGATGACAAAATGGCCCAAAAGCGCCCAGCTTATATTGCAGAGGAGAAAGTTCCAGAACTCTCTAGGCAGAATGACTGAACACACCCCCAATTTTAATTGGCTACAAAAATATTTACAAACATTTCTGATTGGTTAAGGAAGAAGGAAGTTATGATAGTGCTGACAACTTCAGCACATAAAAATACAATCTACAAACACTTCAGGTGTACAAATCTTGAAAATAGAAATTTCCCTTGAAAAATTAACAGTCCGTCCTCCCACCAGAGGAGCACATGAGTCGATAGTACGGACATCTGAATATTAAAGGACCAAACTTCTTTAGATACACAGTTCAGGGTTTATATCACAGATGACTTTCTAGAAGGCGCGCAGTTCAATTGAACGGAGAAGGTGTACCTCCGGTACAATTATTATTATTATTATTATTATTATTATTATTATTATTATTATTATTATTATTATTATTGTACCGGGCGGTACACCTCTACACCGTTTATTTAAAAGTTGCGCCAGTTGAAACTCCTCTTCTGGAGGAAGGTTGAACTTTATCTATTCTATTAATTCTCTACTTTCTCAGAAGATGTCACCACGTGGAAAATTTTGAGTTTTTGAACTGTGTCACTTTTGATGTGTTTTTGTTTAGCTTGAAGTAAGAAGTGTGAACTTTCTCTTCTAGAGGACACTACTGAAGATCAACAATAGTGCAACCTAGTGCGGAGTCAAAGAACTATTTTGTTGAAGAAATTTTTATTTCAAATGTTTGTTCTTTGCTAAATTTCTTTCTGTTATTGTTTAAGTTGGCTGTATACCCCTCTCTTTCCCCTTGTTTTGCATGTAGCCAATCCCGAATTTCTTAAATTAATTTCTATCCAATCAGATGTATCTTCCCCCAACTTGAATCGATTGCGGGGTCCTATCCAATAAAAACATTGTGGGCGGGTGTTTTCATTCCCCTAACGCCTAGAAACTTCCGCGAGAGTATTTAAACTGCTGATTTTTGGGTCTCTAGGCCACTTCTGTTCCATCTTTCAGTGTATTAAGTACATAGCAGGAGGCGGGAAGCGCCTCTTTCTTCTTCAGCCGTTCAACACCAGGTAATGGCCTATTAATAACTTCTTTTCTTGCTAGGTTGGCAGTTTAACACTCGCGGCGGGTTCGAAGCATTTCCATCATGTAATCTTTTCCTAAAATGTAATTACTCTTTTCATCTTTTTCTTGTAAAGCTACATATTGGGATAGAGAGTGCTACCCTCTCGAGCTCCCACTCACATTTGTTTTGAGGTGAACTTATTTTCTCAAACTATTCTTCGTTTATGTAATGTAAAGTGTTCTTCTCTAAGTCACCTCTGTAGTATGGGATTAGCCCTTGCGTTAGTGGCCCAGAGCCAGATTAGGTTTTAAAAACAAAGTGTATTAGGAGTGCAAGTTCGCCTCCTCTCAAATTGTTATTTTAGAGGTCATGTAATCAACCTTCTTTTCATGTAATAGACCTCAGTAGGTTGGGTATTTTACCCCTGTGAATACGTCCTTAGAGGACAGCTTGAAGGTAGAGTTTGGTGTGGCCTTGTGATAGGCTTACAATTTTGAGAGCGGATCGCTCTTTGAAATTTGTTTCTGTATGCCTCGTGCAGGCTTTATGTGTAATGTTTGGAGCCAGTGCTCCTGGGCATGAATGGGGCGTTCTGCCCCTTGGCTAAAATTTTTTTGGAGTAAGGCGGGGCTGATGGCCCAAGAGTTATGAAGTAAGGGCACTGAGCCCGAATCCAGTAATATTGTACCTACATTTTTGCTACTCTGTACCTGTTATGATTGTTATCTCTTGTTTTTGAAAAGAAAATATAACCTAGTTAAATTTTAAATTAATTTTACATTGCACGTTAAATTCGTAGCTTGAAACCCATTCACACCCGCACCTTCTTTCACCTCTACCTACCACGGATATCTCCGTAACAAGTGGTAGCAGAGCGTAGTTGAATGGGTCTCAATTTAGCCCCTTTTGATGGCTAAACATTGCTTTAATTCGAACTCTAACAATTTTCTCAGTTGCTGGAATTTTTTTAGTTTTTTTTTAAATTGTTCTGTCATCATGTCCGGCCCTCGCGATGTTCTCCTCCTTAACTATTTGCGCAAAGAGGAGTTGATATACGAGTTAACTATCAGAAACGTTCAATCTGGAGGCACGGTTGCAATAGACACTAACAAGCTTAGAGAGTCCCTTGATTTGCCCATTTCCATCCCCAATTTGGGAGAGAAAGAAATTGACGACTCTCTTTCCACGATCACGGAGAATATTACTGGGCTAGCTTCCGTAGTTAGTTTTTTTGATGAAAATGATCCGTCTCCTAACTAAATTAAGCGTGTGCAAGGCAGATTATATCACTTTTCAAATAGAGTTAATGATCTGTTGTCTCTGAAGGTGAATGACGTTCAGAGGAAGCAAGCTAATACGCTCCTTGAAACTATCTCTGAATTGTCTAGTAAAGTCACTCAATTGTTAACTGGGGAAGTTCCTCCCAAATCTGATCAGCCCACCATAGTGAATGTAAGTAGTGAGGAAGAACCTGCTAAGGGAGAAGGCAATAGGATAACCGTTGCTGCTCAAACTATCTCTGCCCCATTGGACAACGAGTCTGAACGCCGCACATCGTTGAACAATGTACGTGCTGAATTAACTTCCTTGCCATTGAAACCTTTACCTACTATGTCGCCCGGGTTTAGCAGCTTGCCTCATCCATTGGCAATGTTGCTCAGAGGTATATCCAAGTTTTCCGTTAATACCACCAGTGACGTAATTTCATTTTTAAGATTTCTAGTGGAATTTCAGGATCATGCCCTTGTGTTTTCTCTTTCCCCATGTCAAATTTTGCAAATTATCTATCCTTATGCTATTGGGGTTCTCTCAGATAAAATAGTAAGAGCCATAGCTGAACAGTCATCTATCGAAGATTTCCATGCACATCTGCTTGCAAATTTTATTCCTGCCCGCGCGAGGTCATCTCTTATTCAGAAATACTATTATCGGGTACAGCGCTTGGATGAAAACCTGGCAGACTTCATCCAAGATATTAAGTTTTATACTAGGGTGTTTGCTCTCCACTTCCCTGAGGATCAGATCGTGCAAGCTATTATCGAAGGGATTTCACCACCCTACAGGTCATATTTGTGTTTCGCGGCGTGCCCGCAAACCTTCTCTGAACTGGAAGCATTAGCCGTCTCTGCGGAAGGAGTTAGGTATGCCGATTCCTTGCGTGTGGCAAAAGAACCCCCGCCTTCTTTTAGTAATACTCGGCTTCCACCTCGCCGATCAGTCACCCCTCGTAAATGTTATGCTTGCGGGTCGCCTGACCATCTGCGCAATAAGTGTCCTCTGATCAAGTCTAGTAGGGCAAATAATGGAGCTGGTTCATCACAAGGCTGTTTTAAGTGTGGGGCCTTCTCACATATCGCCAAAAATTGCCCAAACTCAAATAGCACCCCCTCCTGCTCAACTTCTGGTGCCAATTCCACCTATGCCAATAATAAAAAGTGACTAGTGGCATCGGTTGAGTCGACTAATCCATCTTCCCGAGACTCAGCCCCTAGTAAACAGGTTGTAAATGCAGAGAACAATCAGCCTTCAAATTCATCTTTTGAATGCCCTAAAGAATGTCTTAGGATTGCGGCGGATACCCCCGCACCTGTTCCTTTTCTTAAGATTGAGTTAAATAACGAGCCTATAACAGCTCTTTTAGATTCAGGCAGTGTTTGTTCGATTATTTCGGCTGAATGGTATTCTAAATTGAAATCTGTTTGTAAACTACCTCACCATGTCTCAGCTCTTATTCAATATGTTTCGGCTAATTCATCGCCATTAGAAATTCTAGGTTCCGTACTGGTCAAAATTCGTATTTTTAAATTTACATGGAAAATCAAACTGTTTGTGGCTAAGCACTTGTCTTGCCCCATCATATTGGGAGCGGACTTCATTTCTCACACTGGTCTGGTGCTCGATCTCCAGAGTAGGTCGTGCACATTCAAATTTGCGTCCAATTGTAGAATTCCCTTGTTAAAGTGTAATTCTGTATCATGTTCATCTATTTCGCCTACCCAGGATGAGATGTTGTTAGACCTTAGACATCTACCTGAGGAGCAGGCTGATAGTATTCGGAAACTGTGTCAGTCGTTTCCCGAGGTGTTCTCTGATACTCTTGGTGTTACTGACCTTATTGAATACAAAATTGAGGTCACGGATTCGATTCCTGTCCGTTTTCCACCGTATAGGCTATCTCCACCTAAAATGAAGGCTCTGAAAGAAATCATCGATCAGATGTTGAAGGATGGTATTATTAGGCCCTCTAAGTCAGCGTATTCTTCGCCTATTTTTCTAGTCCCGAAACCCCAAGGAGGCTTCAGGCCTGTCATTGATTACAGGGCTCTCAATCGGAAGGTGGTGTTGCAATCTGTGCCCCTTCCCGACCTTCATTCTTGCTTTTCATGGTTTCGTAAGGCCAAGTTCTTCACCATTTGGACTTGAATCAGGCCTATAATCAAATTCCCCTTGCCGAAGAGTCTAAACATCTTACAGCGTTTGCCACGGACTGGAACTTATACGAATACAACCGCGTGCCTTTCGGGCTCCCCACGGGGGCAGCTGTGCTCACTAGGCTACTAGATAGGGTCTTTTCCGACATCAAATTTGAGTACTTATATCACTACTTGGATGATGTCGTCGTATTTTCCGAGACTTTTGAAGAACATCTAGATCATCTGCGAGAAGTTCTGAATCGCCTTCGTAAGGCTGGGTTAACTGTCAAGTTGTCCAAGGTTGCCTTTGCTAAGCCCTCTATGTCATTCCTAGGGCATATTGTGTCACCCGATGGGGTAGCTGTCGATCATTCTAGAACACAGGCCATCCGTGATTTTAAACCTCCTAAGGACATCAAAGGTATCGCTAGATTCATTGGTATGGTGAATTTCTTCAGGAAGTTTATTCCTAACTTCGCTAATAGAGCGGCGCCCTTAAACCTTCTTCGTAGGAAAGGCATCAAATTCGAGTGGGGACCTTCTCAACAAGCCGCTTTCGAAGATCTTAAATTAGCTCTCTGTAATGCCCCTGTACTTGCTATGCCTGATTTCTCGAAGAAATTCATCGTCCAAACGGATGCGTCGTCGTCAGCTGTAGCTGCAGTCCTTCTTCAAGAGACTGAACTAGGGAGGCGACCCATCGCCTATGCGTCTAGGACATTGTCGGCTCAAGAAGCCAAGTATTCCATCTATGAGCTCGAAGGTTTGGCAGTCTTATTTGCCTTAGAAAAGTTCCGTCTCTATCTGGAACACGTTAAATTCGACCTGGAGACAGATAATCAAGCCTTAAGCTGGGTCTTAGGTAGGCCGCATCGTACTGGTCGTATAGCCCGCTGGGCTATTCGTATTTCCGCCTTCCAGTTTGATGTTAGACATATCAGAGGTACCGAAAATGTTGTTGCTGATGGACTCAGCCGTATGTTTCATAACGACGTAGAGACCCACGAACCGGTCGACAGTTCATCACCTTCTGAGTCCATACTATCTGGTGTTAATGCCATCTTAACAGATGCTCCCATGCTTTTTAGGGATATTGAGAAATACCAACGTGAAGATCCTACGCTGGCTCCGATAATGGAAACCCTTTCTTCTGGGGAACATGTCGTCCCTTATGTTCTGAGGAATGGTGTTTTATGTTGCCCTTCGAGGCATGATAAGTTGATGAAAGTTGTTGTTCCAGCGGTTCTTGTACCTATGATCTTCAAATACTATCATGAGACCCCATTGGGGGGGCATCTTGGAATCTTTAAAACTCGTGAAAAGATTCGTGAAATGTTCATATGGAAAGGTATGGACGGTGAAATTCGGGAACTTGTAAAAGCTTGTAAATCTTGTTTGATCAGTAAACCCACCATGTCCACTAAAGTAGGCCTTTTGTCTTCTCATCAAGCGTCGCGCCCCATGGAACGCCTGTATATTGATTATGTGGGACCCTTCCCCCAGTCAAAGGGTAATGCCAACAAGTTCATCTTTGTGTGTGTAGATGGTTTTACAAGATTTTCCTGGTTATTTCCGACTAAGCTGGCTACCGCTCAGTCAAACATTACTTGCTTAAATTCTATTTTCGCTTCTTTTGGTCCGTGCCAATACATTGTATCTGATAATGCTAAGGCTTTTACATCTAATTTATTTCGTAAATTCTGTTTTGACTTGTCCATCTCTCATGTAACTACTTCCGCTTATTACCCTCAACCATCTCTGGCTGAACGGGTTAACCGTAATCTCAGGTCCGCACTTATTGCCTATCATCATGAAGATCATTCTAGGTGGGACACGTCCCTGCATTGGTTAGCTTTTGCTTTGAATTCGGCGGTCCATGAATCACACAAATTTACTCCAGCTTCTTTGATGTTCAAGTTTGTTCCCAACTCGCCGCTCTCTAACCTCTGGTCTTTGAATGACATTCTACCCGAGACAATAGATCCGGATAACATTAAAGATCTTTGGAAGAAGGCTAAAGCCAATCTTAAAGTGTCTCATGAAAAGGTTAGGGAAAGGTATGATCGTGGACGGAGACCCACCACTTTGAAGGTAGGTGACCAGGTTATGGTCAAAAATTTTGTTCCCGCGGGCAAGCTTGCCCCCAGATTTCATGGGCCTTGTATCATTCTCGATTTTCTTACGCCGGTTACCTTATTGCTAAGTAATCCAGCCACCGAGAGGATATTTAGAGTTCACCTGTCCCAGGTGAAACCGGTGTAATTTCTGTGTTAACTTGCTTCATATTATTTTGAAAGGATATGAAGGTTATATTTTTTTTGAGTTTCACTTTTAAGGCATTCTGCCCCTTCTGTAATATTTTGGTTTTAGATGTAAGCCTTGTGTAAAACCTGCCCCGACCCGTTAAACTGCCATCCTGTTCTTGCCACGGCCATTACCACGCTCCCGTCTCCTGCTCCACCTTACACTGTGGCTTCATTATAGTAAATGCCATGGATATCTACATCCGCTGGCCCCTCAACCTCTCCACAAGCCTGTACCCTCAAAGAAGATGATAGTCCAACACAATTCTGCCGCCTAGCTTTAATGTTTCAGCGCCCCCGCAGCCGCGCAGCGCCGTGCAGCGACTGGGGAGGGGGATGGGCCCCCTCCTCTCCAGCGAGGACGACATGTGAACGGCGAGCCGGAGCTCTCCTCCCGGCCAAGGCTGATGTGCGGCGCACGACCGGCTACATGCCCGCAGCCTGTATCTGTTCACCGCGGGCGCGGCGTACTTCAACACCTCTGCTCCCCTCATAGTGCGGGCGAGCGGTATCTCAGGGTACTTGAGGGGTCCGAGCGGCCTCCGTTGGACGCAAGCTGCAACGGCCGGTCTGGCCATCCGACTCAATCTACATCAACTACATGGACAGTCACCATAAGCAATAACTACACTTGGGAATTCAACAACAATATTTGGTGGACATTGCAAAATTTTTCTTCACCTTTAAGTATTAAAAGTGTATCTTCAGAAATTCAAATTCTACAAACATAAAGACTTTCATTCACCTGCAACAACAACATTTTGAAACTGAATTAAGAAATCTTGTAAATGCTTCTGCTATCTATCTTCGTATCAACATCATTACTTGGACTTTGTTTCAAACTGATTTCATGTGTCACCCCTGGAGGAACTTTTGGGGGGGGAGGTCTGTACCGGGCGGTACACCTCTACACCGTTTATTTAAAAGTTGCGCCAGTTGAAACTCCTCTTCTGGAGGAAGGTTGAACTTTATCTATTCTATTAATTCTCTACTTTCTCAGAAGATGTCACCACGTGGAAAATTTTGAGTTTATGAACTGTGTCACTTTTGATGTGTTTTTGTTTAGCTTGAAGTAAGAAGTGTGAACTTTCTCTTCTAGAGGACACTACTGAAGATCAACAATAGTGCAACCTAGTGCGGAGTCAAAGAACTATTTTGTTGAAGAAATTTTTATTTCAAATGTTTGTTCTTTGCTAAATTTCTTTCTGTTATTGTTTAAGTTGGCTGTATACCCCTCTCTTTCCCCTTGTTTTGCATGTAGCCAATCCCGAATTTCTTAAATTAATTTCTATCCAATCAGATGTATCTTCCCCCAACTTGAATCGATTGCGGGGTCCTATCCAATAAAAACATTGTGGGCGGGTGTTTTCATTCCCCTAACGCCTAGAAACTTCCGCGAGAGTATTTAAACTGCTGATTTTTGGGTCTCTAGGCCACTTCTGTTCCATCTTTCAGTGTATTAAGTACATAGCAGGAGGCGGGAAGCGCCTCTTTCTTCTTCAGCCGTTCAACACCAGGTAATGGCCTATTAATAACTTCTTTTCTTGCTAGGTTGGCAGTTTAACACTCGCGGCGGGTTCGAAGCATTACCATCATGTAACCTTTTCCTAAAATGTAATTACTCTTTTCATCTTTTTCTTGTAAAGCTACATATTGGGATAGAGAGTGCTACCCTCTCGAGCTCCCACTCACATTTGTTTTGAGGTGAACTTATTTTCTCAAACTATTCTTCGTTTATGTAATGTAAAGTGTTCTTCTCTAAGTCACCTCTGTAGTATGGGATTAGCCCTTGCGTTAGTGGCCCAGAGCCAGATTAGGTTTTAAAAACAAAGTGTATTAGGAGTGCAAGTTCGCCTCCTCTCAAATTGTTATTTTAGAGGTCATGTAATCAACCTTCTTTTCATGTAATAGACCTCAGTAGGTTGGGTATTTTACCCCTGTGAATACGTCCTTAGAGGACAGCTTGAAGGTAGAGTTTGGTGTGGCCTTGTGATAGGCTTACAATTTTGAGAGCGGATCGCTCTTTGAAATTTGTTTCTGTATGCCTCGTGCAGGCTTTATGTGTAATGTTTGGAGCCAGTGCTCCTGGGCATGAATGGGGCGTTCTGCCCGTTGGCTAAATTTTTTTTGGAGTAAGGCGGGGCTGATGGCCCAAGAGTTATGAAGTAAGGGCACTGAGCCCGAATCCAGTAATATTGTACCTACATTTTTGCTACTCTGTACCTGTTATGATTGTTATCTCTTGTTTTTGAAAAGAAAATATAACCTAGTTAAATTTTAAATTAATTTTACATTGCACGTTAAATTCGTAGCTTGAAACCCATTCACACCCGCACCTTCTTTCACCTCTACCTACCACGGATATCTCCGTAACAATTATTATTATTATTATTATTATTATTATTATTATTATTATTATTATTATTATTGATGCTTCCACGGCCCCTACTTGTAGAGATGATATAGGCTTTTGGGCTTATGCCGTGTCAACAAAACCAGGTGAAATTCTTTACGTTCCGCAGAGAGTTTCGTAATAAGTTTCATCTGGTTTTCTTGACGCGGCGTTATCATCATCATCATCATCATCATCATCAGAGATCAAGTTTAATGTAAGATATTTTCTAATTTAACACTATCGCCTTGCAGCTACAGCAATATTAAGCAGATGTGGTGATTCCTCGCCCAAAAAGCACTTCACGGCTAGGGAGACCAGCGCTCATGTAAAAAGTCCCCGCGAACCCTTGAGTAAATAAAACCTCTTCGATTAAGATTGGGTATTCTCATTAAGTTTTTCTCTCACCATGAACGTGATTGCCCACCCACGTCTTTGTCCTTGACTGCGACAAAGATTGGTCTTCCTTCTAGCAGAGTTAACTGTGGCAATTAAACGATGTTGTACGTAATTTAGGACTGTATGCTAAAATGTATGTAAAGTTTGTGGTGAGCAAAGTGGTAATAGGACAAGTTTTCATCGTATTCTCGAGTTCCCCCTGTCAATCATATTTGTACATCAAAACGATGTTCCTGAAGAACATTTTATAGAGCGTGGAAGTAAAACATGGACAAGGACCGATAAAAGAAAAAAAAAAGAAAGTGAAAGGAGCCTTTAAAATATGGTGTTACCGCAGAGTGTTGAAGATCAGAAGAGAATACTGGATCAAAAAATGAAGAGATACTGAATCATATACATACATTTATTGAACATAACAGGCGACTTCGCCCCAATACATGTTCACATGCAATAATAATAATAATAATAATAATAATAATAATAATAATAATAATAATAATAATAATAATAATAATAATAATAGTAATAATAATAATAATAATAATAATAATAATAATAACGATAAAATGAATAATAAATAATAATAATAATAAAATGGATAATAATAATAATAATAATAATAATAATAATAATAATAATAATAAGGATAATAATAATAATTAGCAGTCATTAGCTGAAGCAGTTCACTCACTCAGTGTTCATCCAGTGTCCTTATTATGCTCTGTACTTGCGTCACATTCTTGTTACTGACCTACACCTGATCAATAATCAAACAACAACACTCAGCATTTCAGCACTTGCATTCCAGCTAACTTTAAAACAAACAGACCATGCAATCCTGTCCTCTTACCCAACTCCACCTAACTAAGTACTCAGTCCCTATATTCCCTAATCCATTAGAATTTTAACATACTATCCCCTTCCCTTATACAGATAACTATTCCACCCCCCTATTCCCCTGCCCACCCTCTAACTCACTCTCCTTCATTTTACTCTCGCAGGCCTTTTTTGTCGCACAAAAATACCTGTTCAATTCACCCCCTTTTTCCCATTGTTTAATAATCCATCTCAGTATTGCGTTCTCATCCCCTCTCCCCAATATTTCCCGATGCTCGGCACTCAATAATCCATGTGTTAACCCCCTCGTTACCTCACAGTCTCTTAGCAAGTGAAACTCATCATTCACATCTCCACAAAGTACACACCTTGTCTTATCCCTCCCCTGTAACCAGCCTGTATTCCTTGGCAAACCTAAAAGCCACCACATCATCCCATATCGTTTTGACCTATCGACGTATCTAATATTCAACCCTGCTATCTCCTCTATTTTCGTCAAAACAGTCAGCGAATTTCTTAGTCTGCTTTCCCCCAATAATTTCTGCCTATGGATATCTCTAATTCTCCTTTCCAGTATATTCATCCCTCTCACTTCTGTCTTTGACCAAACCTCCCCCCACAGGTGTCCTAATCCTATCCTCTCCAAATATCCCTTTATTTTTTCTAACCATCCACCCTTATACATGCTCTTAAATTGCTGTACATATGCTGCCTGTAATACTCTCCCACCTTCCTGTCTTTTTAAATTCATCCAGTATCTAACTATTCTTTTCACACCCTCTGATTCCAAATCCTCCCCACACATTAATTCCGCCCCTACATTTGCTGTACACCTCGGTAAGCCCATCACTAACTTAGCAAAACTACTAACAATCCTTCTTAGTTCCTCTCTTTTCTCATCCAGCCCCCAAACTTCTGCTCCGTATAATGCCCTCCCAACGATTACCGACCTAGATACTGAATCAAATTGATAAGGGGAGAGCAATTAGATGACATCTGTCCAGAAGAAGGAAGAAGAGATACATACATACATACATACATACATACATACATACATACATACATACATACATACATACATACATACATACATACATACATACATACATACATACATACATATTATCCGCACACTTTATCTTGGTGCATTTGTGTACGGGGGTGAGGAGTAAGGAGGGAGCTGTCCCGGTATCTATAGTGCTGCCTGGTGCTGCCAACCGAATGAAAATGAGATCTGAATTGAATCGAGAATATGATCGATCGATATGAAATTTCTGAACCCTTATCATCTTAAGCCAACAGCTATATCATATACACATTATATAACATTATAAAACTTTTTTCGATGCGAATCTTGTTCCTAGCATGAATTCTTGTTGTGTAAACAACAACAGAACTAGTACGTAAAGTGTACGCCAGATGTCGCACAACGATGCTTAAGCGATTCATAGTTTGTGTTTCAAAGGTTGCCAGTACGAATTTCGAAGATCGCCGAGGTCGACCGATTCAACACTAGGGTGTAAATGCACCAAGATAAAGTGTGCGGATAATACATACATACATACATACATACATACATACATACATACATACATACATACATACATACATACATACATACATACATACATACATACATACATACATACATACATACCAAGTAGCTGCGCAGTTAGGGTCACGTAGTTATCCGCTTGCATTCGTGAGATAGTGGGTTCAAATCCTACTGTCTGCAGCCCTGAAGATTGTTTCCCGTGGTTTCCACATTTTCCCACCTGGCAAATGCGGGGGGGTAGCTTCACCACGGCCACGGTTGAAACCTTCCCACTCCTAGACCTTTCCTGTCCCATCGTCGCCATAAAAACTGTGTCGATGAGACGAAGCAAAGTCTAAAAAAGTATTATTATTATTATTATTTTATTATTATTATTATTATTATTATTATTATTATTATTATTATTATTGTTGTTGTAACCAAGGTTGAGATTTACAAAACACAACTTTATTATTCGCTTCAAATGCAGAATACACTATTTACACAAATAAAACTGAAATTTAACTTGAAGCAAAATGAATTAGGAATCTTGAGAAAGAGTCTATCTTTTGTACACTATATACAAGTTTGCAGTATTTACATCCACTACTATCTTGAAAAGATAGTCCTTGATATATGAAGAGTCGATAGTCGAAAACTATCCGAAGTACTGACATAAATGTTTTGGAAAGTCCTTCCTTGCTGAGTTCATAAAAGCAAGTTCAATGTTGGAAGAATTCTTACTTAGCGAAACCAAGGGAGCTTGCATTAATTAGGGAAATATAACGGTATGTAATAGTATGACTGGATATGGGCAGCGGAAGAGGAGCGGTGACCAGAGGTGAGACCTCGTACTGCCAGAAATTCAGTCCACCTGGCCGAAGCACATTTTCAAGAGGAGTAGCCTCCGTGCTCGACGTAGGGTGTATTCTGGAGCTGGACACCGGGGCAAGTGGGCATCTGGACAGGCTGGGAGTTCCTCCTTATAGTACACACACGACAGTTCAGGCACGCGCACTGAGGGCTGCGCGTCGAGGCTAGAAGAATGACACTTGGCGCGCGTGTAGCTGGCTGGCGGAGCGAGAAGGGAGCGCCGGACATACAACAATTATTATTATTATTATTATTATTATTATTATTATTATTATTATTATTATTATTATTATTCCATTTGTGAATGAATTACAAGACCTCCATTGAGAAATTCGTTTGTAAATGCTTCTTGAGAACTCAATTGTGAATGTTGTTCGTGAATGATTCACGCGAGTTCTGTTCATAGTTTATTTTGTTTGTGATCGATTCGCTCGAAATCAATAATGAATGCAGTTTGTGACTCATCCTGTATTATTATTATTATTATTATTATTATTATTATTATTATTATTATTATTATTATTATTATTATTATTATTATTGTACCGGGCGGTACACCTCTACACCATTTATTTAAAAGTTGCGCCAGTTGAAACTCCTCTTCTGGAGGAAGGTTGAACTTTATCTATTCTATTAATTCTCTACTTTCTCAGAAGATGTCACCACGTGGAAAATTTTGAGTTTTTGAACTGTGTCACTTTTGATGTGTTTTTGTTTCGCTTGAAGTAAGAAGTGTGAACTTTCCCTTCTAGAGGACACTACTGAAGATCAACAATAGTGCGACCTAGTGCGGAGTCAAAGAACTATTTTGTTGGAGAAATTTTTATTTCAAGAGTTTGTTCTTTGTTAAATTTCCTTCTATCATTGTTTAAGTTGGCTGTATACCCCTCTTTTTCCCCCTAGTTTGGATCTAGCCAATCCCGAATTTCTTTAATTAATTTTCCACCAATAATGTGTTTCTTTTTCCTCTATGTAGGGGTTTCTTTTCCCGAACCAATAAAAAGTTTGAGGGAGGGTGTTTTCTTTCCCCTAACGACTAGAATCTTCCGCGAGGGTATTTAAACTGCTGATTTTAGGGTCTCCAGGCCACTTTTGTTCCATCTCTCAGTGTGTAAAGTACATAGCAGGAGGCGGGAAGCGCCTCTTTCTTCACCAGCTGTTCAACTTCAGGTAATGGCCTCTTAATAACATCTTTTCTAGCTAGAGTTGGCAGTTTAACTCTCGCGGCGGGTTCTAGGTCTTCCACCATGTAACTTTCCTTTCAAATGTAAAAGCAACTGGTATCTATTCTATCTTTCAAACTACATATCGGGATAGAGAGTGCTTAACCCTCTCGAGCTCCCACTCACACTGTTTTGAGGTGAACTTATTTTTCGCAACCTATTCTTCAGTAATGTAATGTAAGTTTGTGTTTTCTTAAGTCACCTAAGTAGTATGGGATTAGCCCTTGCATCAGCGGCCTAAGAGCCAACGTAGGTCTTAGAAACAAAGTGTATTAAGGAGTGCAAGTTCGCCTCCTCTCAAATTGTGATTTTAGAGGTCATGTAATCAACCTTCTTTTCATGTAATAGACCTCTGTAGGTTGGGTATTTTACCCCTGTGAATACGTCCTTAGAGGACAGCTTGAAGGTAGAGTTTGGTGTGGCCTTTGAGAGGCTTAAATTTTAAGAGCGGATCGCTCTTTTGAAAATGATGTGTCATATGCCTCGTGGAGGCTTTTTAGTGTAATTTGGAGCAAGGGCTCCGAGGTATGAATGGGGTTTTCTGCCCCTCTGTTGAAACTAGTGTCTTTGAGGTAAAACTGGGATGATTGCCCAAGCATTGTGTTTTCGGGGCTCGAAGCCCAAATCCTGTAAATATTGTGACTCCCCGTTGATTTGCTACATTGTACCTGCCATGCTTGTTATATCTTTGTTTTAAAAAGAAAATATAACCTTGTTAAATTTTGAAATTAATTTCTCTTTAGTAGCTTGAGATCCATTCACCACCCAGCACCTTCTTTCACGCCTACCTACCACAAAAACACGGTAACAAGTGGTAGCAGAGCGTGGTTGAATGGGTCTCAATTTAGCCCCTTTTGACGGCTAAACATTGCTTTGATTCGAACTCTAACAATTGTCTCAGTTGCTGGAATTTTTTTTGAGTTTTTCAAAATTGTTCTGTCATCATGCCCGGCCCTCGCGATGTTCTCCTCCTTAACTATTTGCGCAAAGAGGAGTTGATATACGAGTTAACTATCAGAAATGTGCAATCTGGAGGCACGGTTGCAATCGACACCAACAAGCTTAGAGAGTCCCTTGATTTGCCCATTTCCATCCCCAATTTGGGAGAGAAAGAAATTGATGAGTCTCTTTCCACGATCGTCGAGAATATTACTGGGCTAGCATCTGTAGTCAGCTTTTTTGATGAAAACGATCCGTCTCCTAATCAAATTAAGCGTGTGCAAGGCAGGCTATATCACTTTTCAAATAGAGTTAATGATCTGTTGTCTCTGAAGGTGAATGACGTTCAGAGGAAGCAAGCTAATACGCTCCTTGAAACTATCTCCGAATTGTCTAGTAAAGTCACTCAATTGTTAACTGGGGAAGTTCCTCCCAAATCTGATCAGCCCACCGTTGTGAATGTAAGTAGTGAGGAAGAACCTGCTAAGGGAGAAGGCAATAGGATAACCGTTGCTGCTCAAACTATCTCTGCCCCATTGGACAACGAGTCTGAACGCCGCACATCGTTGAACAATGTACGTGCTGAATTAACTTCCTTGCCATTGAAACCTTTACCTACTATGTCGCCCGGGTTTAGCAGCTTGCCTCATCCATTGGCAATGTTGCTCAGAGGTATATCCAAGTTTTCCGTTAATACCACCAGTGACGTAATTTCATTTTTAAGATTTCTAGTGGAATTTCAGGATCATGCCCTTGTGTTTTCTCTTTCCCCATGTCAAATTTTGCAAATTATCTATCCGTATGCTATTGGTATTCTCTCTGATAAAATAGTTAGAGCCATCGCTGAGCAATCTTCTATTGAGGATTTCCATGCCCATTTGCTAGCTAACTTCATCCCGGCTAGGGCCAGGTCCTCCCTTATTCAGAAATACTATTATCGGGTACAGCGCTTGGATGAAAACCTGGCAGACTTCATCCAAGATATTAAGTTTTATACTAGGGTGTTTGCTCTTCACTTCCCTGAGGATCAAATTGTACAAGCTATTGTGGAAGGTATTTCACCATCCTATAGGTCATATTTGTGTTTCGCGGCGTGCCCGCAAACGTTCTCGGAACTTGAAGCATTGGCAGTCTCAGCGGAAGGAGTTAGATACGCCGATTCTTTGCGTGTCGCGAAAGAACCCCCGCCTTCCTTTAGTAACACTCGGCCTCCACCTCGCCGACCAGTCAATCCCCGTAAATGTTATGCTTGCGGGTCGCCTGACCATCTGCGGAATAAGTGTCCTCTGATCAAGTCAAGTGGGACAAGGAATGGAGCAGGGTCATCACAAGGCTGTTTTAAGTGTGGGGCCTTCTCACATATCGCCAAGAATTGCCCAAACTCAAATAGCACCCCCTCCTGCTCAACTTCTGGTGCAAATTCCAGCTATGCCAATAATAAAAAGTGACTAGTGGCGTCGGCTGAGCCGACTAATCCATCTTCCCGAGACTCAGCCCCTAGTAAACAGATTGTAAATGCAGAGAACGATCAGCCTTCAAGTTCATCTTTTGAATGCCCTAAAGAATGTCTTAGGATTGCGGCGGATACCCCCGCACCTGTTCCTTTTCTTAAGATTGAGGTAAATAACGAGCCTATAACAGCTCTCTTAGATTCAGGCAGTGTTTGTTCCATTATTTCGGCTGATTGGTATTCTAAATTGAAATCTGTTTGTAAACTCCCTGACTATGACTCATCTCCTGTTAAATATGTTTCGGCTAATTCATCTCCATTAGAAATTCTAGGTTCCTTACATGTCAAAATTCGGGTTTTTAAATTTACATGGAAGATCAAATTGTTTGTGGCCAAGCGTTTGTCTTGCCCCATCATATTGGGAGCGGACTTCATTTCTCACACTGGTCTTGTGCTCGATCTCCAGAGTAGGTCGTGCACATTCAAATTTGCGTCCAATTGTAGAATTCCCTTGTTAAAGTGTAATTCTGTATCATGTTCATCTATTTCGCCTACCCAGGATGAGATGTTGTTAGACCTTAGACATCTACCTGAGGAGCAGGCTGATAGTATTCGCAAACTGTGTCAGTCGTTTCCCGAGGTGTTCTCTGATACTCTTGGTGTTACTGACCTTATTGAATACAAAATTGAGGTCACGGATTCAATTCCTGTCCGTTTTCCACCGTATAGGCTATCTCCACCTAAAATGAAGGCTCTGAAAGAAATCATCGATCAGATGTTGAAGGATGGTATTATTAGGCCCTCTAAGTCAGCGTATTCTTCGCCTATTTTTCTAGTCCCGAAACCCCAAGGAGGCTTCAGGCCTGTCATTGATTACAGGGCTCTCAATCGGAAGGTGGTGTTGCAATCTGTGCCCCTTCCCGACCTTCATTCTTGTTTTTCATGGTTTCGTAAGGCCAAGTTCTTCACCATCTTGGACTTGAATCAGGCCTATAATCAAATTCCCCTTGCCGAAGAATCTAAACATCTTACAGCGTTTGCCACGGACTGGAATTTATATGAATACAACCGCGTGCCTTTCGGGCTCCCCACGGGGGCAGCTGTGCTCACTAGACTACTAGATAGGGTCTTCTCCGACATCAAATTTGAGTACTTATATCACTACTTAGATGATGTCGTTGTATTTTCAGAGACCTTTGAAGAACATCTAGATCATCTGCGAGAAGTTCTCAATCGCCTTCGTAAGGCTGGGTTAACTGTTAAGTTGTCCAAGGTTGCCTTTGCTAAGCCCTCTATGTCATTCCTAGGGCATATTGTGTCACCTGATGGTGTAGCTGTCGATCATTCTAGAACACAGGCCATCCGTGTTTTAAACCTCCTAAGGACATCAAAGGTATCGCTAGATTCATTGGTATGGTGAATTTCTTCAGGAAGTTTATTCCTAACTTCGCTAATAGAGCGGCGCCCTTAAACCTTCTTCGTAGGAAAGGCATCAAATTCGAGTGGGGACCTTCTCAACAAGCCGCTTTCGAAGATCTTAAATTAGCTCTCTGTAATGCCCCTGTACTTGCTATGCCTGATTTCTCGAAGAAATTCATCGTCCAAACGGACGCGTCGTCGTCAGCTGTAGCTGCAGTCCTTCTTCAAGAGACTGAACTAGGGAGGCGTCCCATCGCCTATGCATCTAGGACTCTATCGGCTCAAGAAGCCAAGTACTCCATATATGAGCTTGAAGGTTTGGCAGTCTTATTCGCCTTAGAAAAGTTCCGTCTCTATCTGGAACACGTCAAATTCGATCTGGAGACAGATAATCAAGCCTTAAGCTGGGTCTTAGGTAGGCCGCGTCGTACAGGTCGTATAGCCCGTTGGGCCATCCGTATTTCTGCCTTCCAATTCGATGTACGGCATATCAGAGGTACTGAAAATGTTGTTGCCGATGGACTCAGCCGTATGTTTCATAACGACGTAGAGACCCACGAACCGGTCGACAGTTCATCACCTTCTGAGTCCATACTATCTGGTGTTAATGCCATCTTAACAGATGCTCCCATGCTTTTTAGGGATATTGAGAAATACCAACGTGAAGATCCGACGCTGGCTCCGATAATGGAAACCCTTTCTTCTGGGGAACATGCTGTCCCTTATGTTCTAAGGAATGGTGTTCTATGTTGCCCATCGAGGCATGATAAGATGATGAAGGTTGTCGTGCCAGCGGTTCTTGTGCCTATGATCTTCAAGTATTATCATGAGACCCCATTAGGAGGGCATCTTGGAATCTTTAAAACCCGTGAAAAAATTCGTGAAATGTTCATTTGGAAAGGTATGGACGGTGAAATCCGTGAACTTGTAAAAGCTTGTAAATCTTGTTTGCTTAGTAAACCCACCATGTCCACCAAGGTAGGCCTTTTGTCTTCGCATCAAGCGTCGCGCCCCATGGAACGCCTGTATATCGATTATGTAGGACCTTTCCCCCAGTCAAAGGGTAATGCTAACAAGTTCATCTTTGTGTGCGTAGATGGCTTTACTAGATTTTCTTGGTTATTTCCGACTAAGCTGGCTACCGCTCAGTCCACCATTACTTGCCTAAATTCTATTTTTGCTTCTTTTGGTCCGTGCCAATATATTGTATCTGATAATGCTAAGGCGTTCACATCAAATTTATTTCGTAAATTCTGCTTTGACTTGTCCATCTCTCATGTAACTACTTCTGCTTATTACCCTCAACCATCTCTGGCTGAACGGGTTAACCGTAATCTCAGGTCCGCACTCATTGCCTATCATCATGAAGATCCTTCCAGGTGGGACACGTCCCTGCATTGGATTGCTTTTGCTTTGAATTCGGCGGTTCATGAATCTCACAAGTTTACTCCAACTTCTTTGATGTTCAAGTTTGTTCCCAACTCGCCGCTCTCTAACCTCTGGTCTTTGAATGACATTCTCCCCGAGACAATAGATCCGGATAACATTAAAGATCTTTGGAAGAAGGCTAAAGCCAATCTTAAAGTGTCTCATGAAAAGGTTAGGGAAAGGTATGATCGTGGACGGAGACCCACCCCTTTAAAGGTAGGTGACCAAGTAATGGTCAAAAATTTTGTTCCCGCGGGCAAGCTTGCCCCCAGATTTCAGGGGCCTTGTATCATTCTCGATTTTCTAACGCCGGTTACCTTATTGTTAAGTAATCCAGCCACCGAGAGGATATTTAGAGTTCACCTGTCCCAGGTGAAACCGGTGTAATTTTGTGTTAACTTGCTTCATATTATTTTGAAAGGATATGAAGGTTATATTTTTTTGAGTTTCACTTTTAAGGCATTCTGCCCCTTCTGTAATATTTTGGTTTTAGATGTAAGCCTTTTGTAAAACCCACCCCGATCCGTTAAACTGCCATCCTGTTCTTGCCACGGCCATTACCACGCTCCCGTCTCCTGCTCCACCTTACACTGTGGCTTCATAATAGTAAATGCCATGGATATCTACACGCCGCTGGCCCCTCAACCTCTCCACAAGCCTGTACCCTCAAAGAAAATGATTGTCCAACACAATTCTGCCGCCTAGCTTTAATGTTTCAGCGCCCCCGCAGCCGCGCAGCGCCGTGCAGCGACTGGGGAGGGGGATGGGCCCCCTCCTCTCCAGCGAGGACGACATGTGCACGGCGAGCCGGAGCTCACCTCCCGGCCAAGGCTGATGTGCGGCGCACGACCTGCTACATGCCCGCAGCCTGTATCTGTTCACCGCGGGCGCGGCGTACTTCAACACCTCTGCTCCCCTCATAGTGCGGGCGAGCGGTATCTCAGGGTACTTGAGGGGTCCGAGCGGCCTCCTGTTGGACGCAAGCTGCAACGGCCGGTCCGGCCATCCAACTCAATCTACATCAACTACATGGACAGTCACCATAAGCAATAATTACATTTGGGAATTTAACAACAATATCCGGTGGACATTGCAAAACCTTTCTTCACTTTTAAGTATTAAAAGCTTATCTTCAGAAATTCAAATTCTACAAACATAAAGACTTTCATTCACCTGCAACAACAACATTTTGAAACTGAATTAAGAAATCTTGTAAATGCTTCTGCTATCTATCTTCGTATCAACCTCATTACTTGGACTTTGTTTCAAACTGATTTCATGTGTAACCCCTGGAGGAACTTTTGGGGGGGGGAGGTCTGTACCGGGCGGTACACCTCTACACCATTTATTTAAAAGTTGCGCCAGTTGAAACTCCTCTTCTGGAGGAAGGTTGAACTTTATCTATTCTATTAATTCTCTACTTTCTCAGAAGATGTCACCACGTGGAAAATTTTGAGTTTTTGAACTGTGTCACTTTTGATGTGTTTTTGTTTCGCTTGAAGTAAGAAGTGTGAACTTTCCCTTCTAGAGGACACTACTGAAGATCAACAATAGTGCGACCTAGTGCGGAGTCAAAGAACTATTTTGTTGGAGAAATTTTTATTTCAAGAGTTTGTTCTTTGTTAAATTTCCTTCTATCATTGTTTAAGTTGGCTGTATACCCCTCTTTTTCCCCCTAGTTTGGATCTAGCCAATCCCGAATTTCTTTAATTAATTTTCCACCAATAATGTGTTTCTTTTTCCTCTATGTAGGGGTTTCTTTTCCCGAACCAATAAAAAGTTTGAGGGAGGGTGTTTTCTTTCCCCTAACGACTAGAATCTTCCGCGAGGGTATTTAAACTGCTGATTTTAGGGTCTCCAGGCCACTTTTGTTCCATCTCTCAGTGTGTAAAGTACATAGCAGGAGGCGGGAAGCGCCTCTTTCTTCACCAGCTGTTCAACTTCAGGTAATGGCCTCTTAATAACATCTTTTCTAGCTAGAGTTGGCAGTTTAACTCTCGCGGCGGGTTCTAGGTCTTCCACCATGTAACTTTCCTTTCAAATGTAAAAGCAACTGGTATCTATTCTATCTTTCAAACTACATATCGGGATAGAGAGTGCTTAACCCTCTCGAGCTCCCACTCACACTGTTTTGAGGTGAACTTATTTTTCGCAACCTATTCTTCAGTAATGTAATGTAAGTTTGTGTTTTCTTAAGTCACCTAAGTAGTATGGGATTAGCCCTTGCATCAGCGGCCTAAGAGCCAACGTAGGTCTTAGAAACAAAGTGTATTAAGGAGTGCAAGTTCGCCTCCTCTCAAATTGTGATTTTAGAGGTCATGTAATCAACCTTCTTTTCATGTAATAGACCTCTGTAGGTTGGGTATTTTACCCCTGTGAATACGTCCTTAGAGGACAGCTTGAAGGTAGAGTTTGGTGTGGCCTTTGAGAGGCTTAAATTTTAAGAGCGGATCGCTCTTTTGAAAATGATGTGTCATATGCCTCGTGGAGGCTTTTTAGTGTAATTTGGAGCAAGGGCTCCGAGGTATGAATGGGGTTTTCTGCCCCTCTGTTGAAACTAGTGTCTTTGAGGTAAAACTGGGATGATTGCCCAAGCATTGTGTTTTCGGGGCTCGAAGCCCAAATCCTGTAAATATTGTGACTCCCCGTTGATTTGCTACATTGTACCTGCCATGCTTGTTATATCTTTGTTTTAAAAAGAAAATATAACCTTGTTAAATTTTGAAATTAATTTCTCTTTAGTAGCTTGAGATCCATTCACCACCCAGCACCTTCTTTCACGCCTACCTACCACAAAAACACGGTAACAATTATTATTATTATTAGGGATATAGTTGTGAAGGATTCAGAAGAGATAAATTAAGAACGTGGTACCGAGCAAGCTGGCCGTACGGTTTGGGTCACGTAGCTGTGTGCTTGCATTTCGGAGATGGTGGGTTGTATTCGAATCTCACTTTACGTTGCACCGGCACAGACCTATCACATCCCCTTCCTTGCGTCGCCATATACCTTCCATGTATTGGTGTGGCGTTAAACCACTAGCAAAAACAAAGGACCTGTACGTTTCACATCAGATCAATTAAGAACGTAGTTCGTCAACGATTCTGTAGTTCAGTTAAGAATATAGCTTGTGACCGATTCACTAGAGATCAATTAGGAATGTACTTTGTGAACGATTCACTACAGATAAGATTGTGAGCGATTTAGAAGAGATCAATCAAGAACTTAGTTTGTGAAGCATTCGTTAGACACTAATTAAGAACGTAGTTTACCGAGCGAATGTATGCGCGGTTTGGGTTACGTAACTGGGAGCTTACATTCGGGATATAGTGGGTTCGAACCGACTGTCGGCAGCTCTGAAGATGGTATCCTATTTTCGCACCAGGCAAATGCTGGGGCTATACCTTAATCAAGGCCACGGTCACTTCCTTACCACTGCTAGCCCTTTCCTGTCCCATCGTCACCATAAAACCTATATGTCAAGGCGACTTAAAGCAAATTGAAAAGAAGCAATGCAAAGTAAAGTCATCTCCGTACAGGCCATGAAGGCCCTTGGAGGAGTGGAAGGTAAAGGTTTCCGCCATTCGTAACCTCGGCACGTGATGGGGTAGAGTGGTTAGCTTTATGCCCGGCCGCCTTTGCCCCCAGGAATTAACACGGTACTCATTTTTATGTAGGCTGAGTGAACCTCAGGGCCATATGCACCTCCGAAAGTGGAAATCTCGTTTCTTAAATTTTACGACTTCCTGACGGGGATTCGAACCCACGTCCTCCCGGGCGATCCGAGCACGTCTCTACCGCCTCGGCCAGGCAGCCGTTAAATTGAAAAGAAAGTAGTAGTTTTTTGACGATTCTCTGAAGTTCGGTTAAGAATGTGGTTTGTGAACGAATCTCTAGAATTCAGTTCAGAATTTGTTTTGTGAACGATTCACGAGATGACTAATGAGAGCGTTTGACCGGCCTGTCAAGGAGCCACTGTTCGTCGGAGAATCACAAAGCCCTCTCAAGTCACGCTGCAGAATCACACTCACTTGTCAGTAACCACACATTTCCTCGTCCTTCCTTTCTCTTCCACGAGGTCATTGCCTTACACAAATAATTACTCTGTGTTCTGGATAGCATCTCGTAATGTTCATTCTCTGTTTAATAAACAGTGAGGAACTGCCTGCAACAGCGAGTTCTTACAGCGACAGTTCGATGATCCATTGTGGAATAGTCTATACGTTTTAATGGAGTCTCAACTGCAATTCACAAGAGCTCTACGGCCGACCAGTATGCTTAGTAATAAATCCAAATAATACAGAACGAGTTTTTCTACATACGGGGAGGATCGTTGCAAACCGTGTTAATTTATAACTGTTAGGTTTTTCAGTCTTCCGAAACTAATCGTGAATAAATTATTATTATTATTATTATTATTATTATTATTATTATTATTATTATTATTATTATTATTATTATTTATCGATACGGCCACCTGTGGGCCACGTTTACACAATCTTCCTTCTATCACGCAGAATTACTATTATTATTCTCGTATCAGAAACATACATGTTGTACACAGTTATAATTACTATATTACATTTGCCCAAAACTTGGCCACTTCCAATGCATTTTTTGATGCTTGATATAGTTCATCTTCTGTGCAGGAGGCTGGACATAGTCGACACTGGAGCATATGTTGGACAGTCTGGTCTTCTCCGCAGTCACATTGGATTTTTTCTTGATCTATGTAGCCCCATCTTGCCAAATTAACCTTGGATCTGCCAACTCCAGATCTCAGTCTATTCAGGGACTTCCAGGTCATCCATTCTTCATCGTAGCCAGGAGGTAGAGTTTCAGAAAATCTTATCCAGCCAGGAGGAAGGTAGGATGTAGCCCTCCATAATTGCAACCTGGCTTTTTCAGTAGTGGTTCTAAGTTCCTTTGAAGTTCTGAGAAAACTCTTCCTTGACTTTAAACGTTGCAGATGCGGTTCATGCCCATATAGAGGATGGGTCCTTACCTGTTCCCTTCTCTTTGCACTCCCGCAAAAGATTCTTGAGTCTTTGACTTCTTCTTGCTCGTTCTTCTACCGAGATGTTCCGTGGCTTCGCATGTTGCTCTTCAGACGCATCCCTCATTCCCGCAGCCTTCTTCCTAAATTATGTCCATTCTTGTATATCCTCCTCCTTGGTATCTATTTCTGCCAAGTCATTGTGCACCTGTGTAAGCCATCCCGGTTGTTTTTTTCCACTTTTCCTGCAGAAGAAGTATTCTGTTGACCAATCTCTCGGGGTCCATTCTCTTGATATGCCCATAAAACGTCAGTCTCCTTTTCCTCATCACAGTCGTGATTCTTTCAACTGTCTTTTAGAGCTCCAAATTCGATCTTAATCGAAATGTTTTTGGGTCACTTGTCGACTTTTTTGGGCCTAAGATTTTTCGTAAGAATCTTCTTTCTCTCTTTTCAAGGACTGGGTCAGCCATCCTCGTCAAGGTTTCTGCTCCATAAAGGCACTCTGTTCTAACCACTGTGCAGTAATGTTTTAACTTGGTCTGAATTGAGAGGGACTTGGACTTATAGCTGTCATGACATAGTCTAAATGCCAACTCCATCCTTCTCACCCTCTCCTTTAATCCCTCCTTTTCATCTCCATTGGGGGTGAGTATTTCTCCCAGGTATTTGAATTTTTGCACACGCTGGATATCCCCATACAGTGTAACAAGTCTGTCCGTGTCGCCTTTTTTTATAGAATCCATGAATGCTGTTTTTTCGAAATAGATTCTTAACCTTGCTTTAACTGCAATATTTTGTAGTTCTTCAACTTGTTTCTTGGCTGTTTGACGATTGTCTCTAATAAGAACGACGTCGTCTGCGAAGGCAAGGCAGTCCAACATCATCGCATTTTTTTCACAGCCTATCTTTACCCCCATTCTTCATTCCATTTTCAGTCATTCTCAACCTCCATTTTCTAATAACTTTTTCTAAAATGCAATTAAAGAGTAGTGGAGAAAGGCTATCTCCTTGCCTCAAATCCGTTTTTATCTCAAATAAACTACCTGAAAAATAAAACACGGCGACAGAATTGTACCTAAAAACGAAATAACTTAATTAGAATAGAATTATATGTTCCGTTCTTGAAAGATCATTATCAGATATTATCAAGTCACACTCAAAATTATTTAGTAGTGCATATACATTTATACTTATTACAGTTTCAGTGCTTAAAAACTCGAAATTTGGAACTTATCTTAATTAAGTCATCACTTGTCTCCACTCGGGCATTGAATTATTAGTATTATTATTATTATTATTATTATTATTATTATTATTATTATTATTATTATTGTACCGGTTGGTACACCTATACGCCGCACACTTGAATTTTCCGCCTTAAAGTACTCCTCTACAGCTGAAACTCTGAACTTTAAAACTGAATTAATTCACCCGTTTAACAGAAGATGTCAATGTGTTAATTTCGAATTGTTTTTGTTTACTAATTATCAAGAAGTGTGCACGTTCTCTCACAGATGTCTCTACCAAAAACTATGTTGATGCACCCTGGTGCGAAGTGATGGAACTTTTCTTGAAGATATTTTCTACTCATAAGTTTTCCTATAACTAAATTTCGTTCTTTCATTTGTGGGTTGGCAATATGAATCTTTTCTTTCCGCCAATTTTGAAGTTAGCCAATCAATAATTTCTGGCATTCATTTTCAGCCAATTGTGTCTTTCCTCCCCAATTTTGGATGTGTAAATTTTAGTTAGCCAATAAACGCCTGTGGGTGTGTCTTAATTATTCATGAAAGGTCTCGAATCTTCCCCGAGGGTATAAAAACTGCTGATTTTCTTGTCTCTCGGCCACTTCAACAACACCTAGCTTAGTGTATGGAAGTATAGCAGGGGGCGGGTAGCGCCTCTTCCTTCGGGCAGCAGCTCTTCAACAAAGGTAATGGCCTTTTAACATCTATATTTCTTGCTAGCTCAGCAGTTTAGCCCTCGGGGAAGGTCCAAAACCTTTTCAATGTAACCTACCTCTCTAAAAATGTAACTTAGTGCCGGCTTATGAAAAAATTTCTTATTACTTTAACTGTAAATCGGGGATAGAGAGTGCTTTACCCTCTCGAGCTCCCCTTCATTTTGAGTTGAGGTGACTACGTTTTCATAACCGATTTTCTACTCTTAATGTATTAAAATTTTCTTATACGAGTCACCTTCCTAGTTTGGGAATAGCCCCTGTTTCATCGGCCCAGTGCCCTTTAGGTTTTAAAATGTGTATTTAGGAGTGCAAGTATACGCCTCCATTCTCTTTGGTATTCCGGGCCGTTTACTTAACCTGTTCTTTTCCTGCTAAGGCCCAGTAGATTGGGTACAAGATACCCCCGTGTTATTGGTGTAAGTCGTGCCTTGATGGCAATCAATGGTAAAGTCTGATATTGCCTTGAATAGACGTGAAAAACTGAGAGCGTGTTAGCTCTTTCCTGTGTGTAATAGTGCCTCTGGGAGGCTTGAGGTTAAAAGTTGGGAGCAAGTGCTCCTTGAATGAAGGGGTTTTCTACCCTTTGAATAAATGAGTGTACCTTGGTAATGTTGGGCTAGTAGCTCAAGGATTGTGTAACTAAAGCTCGAAGCCAGAACTTGTAATGATCCCCTAAAACTTGTGCTTTCATGCTCTGGTTTATAAATTATACCTCGTACCTGATTTTGGCTTGTTGATTTGTTACTTGTTGAATTTTGAAAGTCTATATGAAAATTGTTAATTTCTGAAAATATAACCTTTATTGAAATTTTAATTTATCTTTCAGCTTTGTACTTAGACCCATTCCAGCCCGCACCTTCTTTCACCTCTGCCTTCCACGGATAACTCCGTACCAATTATTATTATTATTATTATTATTATTATTATTATTATTATTATTATTATTATTATTATTATTATTATTATTTCTTCCTTTCTCCGTTAGTGTCTCTTAGGGACCACGTGACAATTTCAATACTTCATCCTTTGTTGGTCCTTCTTCTTCCTCCAATACTTCTTCATCTGCTCACTTTTCCCCCTTTTCTTCTCCTCGGACCATTTTGAGCCTGTTTTCATTCCCTCCCGACCTTGGAATCTTTCCATTTTTAACACTTTATTTCTAAAATAATCTCTCTCTCTCTCTCTCTCTCTCTCTCTCTCTCTCTCTCTCTCTCTCTGTTGGTTCTTCTTTCCTTATGTTGTTTCTTTCCAAATCCTTCTTGACTTCATGAATCCAGGTTGCAGTTGACTTCTTGTTGCTAAGATATTTGACGATCCTGTTTGGTTAACCTGTTGTCATCCATTCTGTCCAAAAAATATCAATCGCCTCTTTCGTATTGTATCTGTTATTTTTTCTATATTGTCGGTATATTTCATCATTGAGCCTCCGTGGCTAAGGCGGCAGCGCGCCGGCCTCTCACCACTGGGTTCCGTGGTTCAAATCCCGGTCACTCCATGTGAGATTTGTGCTGGACAAAGCGGAGGTGGGACAGGTTTTTCTCCGTCATCTTTCATTCCAGCAACAATCTCCAATATCATTTCATTTCATCTGCCATTCATTAATCATTGCCCCAGAGGAGTGCGACAGGCTTCGGCAGCCGGCACGATTCCTATCCTCGCCGCTAGATGGGGCTTCATTCATTCCATTCCTGACCCGGTGGAATGACAGGAAACAGGCTGTGGATTTTCATTTCATCATTACTTTTCAATTTCCGGAATTTTGTAGGTTTTTTTTTTTTTTTTTTTTTTTTTGGCTATTGGCTTTACGTCGCACAGACACAGATATTTCTTATAGCGACGATGGGACAGGAAAGGGCTAGAACTGGGAAGGAAGCGGCCGTGGCCTTAGTTAAGGTACAACCCCAGCATTTGCCTGGTGTGAAAATGGGAAACCACGGAAAATCATCTTCAGGGCTGCCGACAGTGGGGATCGAACCTACTATCTCCCGAATACTGGATACTGGCCGCACTTAAGCGACTGCAGCTATCGAGCTCGGTTCTGTACTTTTTAGCGGACCGAGTATTTTCCGTACAAGTTTTCTTTCCTGTACTTCTAATTTATTCGGCTTGTAAATCATTACTCGACATTCACTCGCGTGGGATTACGGTTTGACTGTGTTGTAGGTTGAGGTTTTTAGATGAACATTTTGTTGTAGATATTCCTAGTTATACCGTATGCGTTTTCCATGTTGCGTATCCTTTCTTCTACAGCGAATTTTTCCAAACCATTTTCTTGAATTATTAGTAGTAGTATAACAGGACGGCCAAGAAAGAGATGGCTTGACGCACTACGGGAATACATATGCTTGGTGGGCAATAATCCAGTTGACGCCAAGGATCCGAAGCGAAGGAAAGCGAAGTGCAGAAAAGTGGACCCTGATTTTTCTTTTTTTTTTTTTCTTTTTGCTAGTTGCTTTACGTCGCACCGACACAGATAGCTCTTATAGACACGATGGGACAGGAAAGGCCTAGGAATGGGAAGGAAGCGCCCGTGGCCTTAATTAAGGTACAGCCCCAGAATTCGCCTGGTGTGAAAATGGGAAACCACGGAAAACGATAATCAGGCCTGCCGACAGTGGGGTTCGAACCCACTATCTCCCGAATACTGGATACGGGCCGCACTTAAGCGACTGCAGCTATCGAGCTCGGTGACCTTGCAATTACGAGGGATAAACGCTAAAGAGGAGAAGGAGAACAAGAAGAAGGAGGAGAAAACATCTGTATAAAATCACAAGTAAGTTTGTTTGCATGAGGGTCGTAGAGGTAGTTATTTCGTCAAATTCAAATTTGAACTCCCTTGTTGTGAGGGGGAACAAAACGAAAAATGCATCAACTAGACAAAATATCGAAGTTGTAGGACAGGACAGTGCACAGCTCATTTTACGTCCCTCGCTCTGAGAAACAATACTCGACTATTCCCTGCGAAACCCCGAAAACAAAATTTTAAGACCCTAAAATGAACCGTTTCATAGAAGTATTTCACCGGGCGATTTGGCCGCACGGTTAGGGGCACGCGGCTGTGAGCTTGTATCGGGGAGGTAGTGGGTTCGAACGCCACTGTCGGCAGCCCTGAAAATTGTTTTCCGTGGTTTCCCATTTTCACACCAGGCAAATGCTGGGGTTGTATCTTAAGGCCATGGCCGCTTCCTTTGCACTCCTAGGACTTTCCTATCCATTAGTCGCTATAAGATCTATCTGAGTCGGAGCGACGTAAAACCCATTGTAAAAAAAAATTATTTCCTACTGGCTTTTGAATTTTACGATTCATGCTTGACTAAGCGAGCTGGTTACGTGGTGTGGATCGTGTACTTATAAGCTTGCATTCCGCACATGGTGGGAATAATAATAATAATTTTATTTGCCTTACGTCCCACTAACTACTTTTACGGTTTTCGGAGACACCGAGGTGCCGGAATTTAGTCCCGCAGGAATTCTTTTACGTGCCAGTAAATCTACTGACACGAGGCTCACGTATTTGAGCACCCTCAAATACCACCGGACTGAGCCAGGATCGAACCTGCCAACTTGGGATCAGAAGGCCAGCGCTTCAACCGTCTGAGCCATTCAGCCCGACCATAGTGGGTTTGAACCCTACCGTCATTAACTCTGACGGTGGTTTTTCCATCGTTTCCAATACTTTTCTGAAATTAAGGCTATGGCCGCTACCTACCGCGCTCTCCCATCCCATTGTTCCCAGAGATCTGTGTGTGTCGAGATGACTTTTAACCGTCTATCAGCGTATCACGATAATTTGATAAAAATAACATCGACATTAAAAACGTTCCAGAAATGCAGGCAAACGCTAAGAATAACCTGGCTTTGCAGTTCGGGGCGCACAGCTCGGAGCTTGCACTCGGCAGATAGTGGGTTCGAACCTCACTGTCGGTAGCCCTGAAGATATTTTTACGTGATCTATTCTCACGCCAGGCAAATGCTGCGGACGTACCTTAATTAAAGCCACGGTTACTTCCTTTCCACCGAGCTCGATATCTGCAGTCGCTTAAGTGCGGCCAGTATCCAGTATTCGGGAGATAGTAGGTTCGAACCCCACTGTCGGCAGCCCTGAAAATGGTTTTCCGTGGTTTCCCACTTTCACATCAGGCAAATGCTGGGGCTGTACCTTAATTACGGCCACGGCCGCTTCCTTCCCACCCCTAGCGCTTTCCTGTCCCATCGTCGCCATAAGACCTAACTGTGTCTGTGCGACGTAAAGCAACTAGCAAAAAAAAAAACTTCCTTTCCACTCCTAACCCTTTCCTGTCCCATCGTCGCCATAAGACCTATCTGTGTCGATGTGACGTAAAGGAGACTTGACTTGACTCGATTCTTCGATATGCCTAGTTCGCCTCATTATGGCACCACCATACGTGTAACCGATAAGTGCATAACCTTTGGTGGTCCTTTTTTCAGGATCCAACCAACCTCTGGGCTGAAGACTTAACAGATATGCTATGTTGACAGGGATCAACGGTGATACAAAACACAACGAAACGAATTTCTAACTGCAGATGACACTGACGTCTATACTTGTGGTCAGACTCGAAATGTCAACAGAATCACCATCCAGTTTCACTACGATACCTCCACTATGCTTCTGGCAATGATCACGTGCCAGGCTGAGTAGCGCTGGCCTTCTTAAGCCCAACTTCACAAGTTCGATCTTGACTCAGTCCGATGGTATTTTAAAGGTGCTCAAAATACGTCAGTCTCACGTCGGTAGATTTTCGGTCACGTAAGAGAACTCCTGTGGGACACAATTCCGGCACCTTGGCGTCTCCGAAAGCCAGATAATCGTAGTTTGTGGGATGTGAAACCAATAACATGATTATAACAGTCACGTCAAAATTTACTTTGTACAGTTTCACAGTCTCACACCGTGCCTCTGCTAGCATCCCGCTGACACTGGCAGGCCTAGCACTCTGCCACACTTGGTTGTTGACCCGACAGCAAGCTGATGGTCACGCCTCATTACGCTCCACTTCCATACTTCCAAAGATTAGTCTCGGGATTTTATAGAAAAGTATCTTCATATTTGTTTTGTTGTTATCTTACTCTGCATATTCTATTACGCTATTAAAGCAAGGCTTTGGAGAGAGAAAGAAAACGAGATATTCCCATGTAAAACACTACTCGAACGGAAGTTTTAATGCCAGAGGAAACATTTCTGACATTCATACCTTGTGCTCCATAAATCAGAGCACTATAACGTCACTCCACTGTTTTCTTAACTATTTTACCTTGATAGTCTGTTACTAAGGAACGTTTTTTGAAACTACTACTTTCAAGTAAAGTATACGCCAAGCCAGTGATATAATTTTTTTTTAAGAAGTATGACAGGAAATACAAGAACAGAGTAAGACATGAAGATGTCAAGAAGGGAAACCTTTTCAACACTGGACATGTTAATAGGATGGAAGAGCGGATGATGGAAACCCAGATAAAAGGAGGAAGGGCAAGAGGGAGACCCAGACTAAGAGCCCTTACACACGAGCGTTTATCTGTCGCCGACCCGACCACTTCTGTAATTCAATATGACTACATTTTGTGGCTAAAGCCAGTGTAAAACTGTGGTCCGCCCAACTTCACTATATGTATGGCGTTCGGCAAGTGGAACTTCGGCCATACGTCATGTATGTTTGAAGTTTACTGTTACTAGCTTTAAACCTGCTAGAATATGTGGGAATACTTAAACTTTTTTTTTAATTCAATATGTGTAAATCCCACTTATATCATTTTTCTCCTTTGTGTTTTACTCCTGGGACTTCACAAATCTTCTCCCACACCCTGACCTTCTCAATTCTGTTGCTATACGTATCACTAGTGTAGTTCCATACACCGGATTGAGCTTGGATCTCGGCAATGAATGTCTCCGCATCGAAAGGCTCCATCAATATTAGTGAAAGGATTTTAAAATGCAGCACCTTTACAAAAAATATATCCATTTTCGTATAGATAGGTCAATATGTTTTGAGGACATGAAATAAAGTGAAATAAACATAATTCGTTGTTCCACCTCTTTGTGAAATTACTACATCTCCTCCTTTTCCCTTCTATTTCATATTTCAGCAGCTTTCCCCCGCTTTTATCTGTGTTTTTAAAATATTAGAGAGATTTTTTCTCTTATTGAAGAAATTTTTTGAAATTTTGTTTAATCAGACGTCAACAATAGTCTAAATACGCATTAAAATATAATTTATAAAAACCACCAGCAATTCATATTCCAACAACCGTGGCCAACCTCAGCAAGAGTGGCCAACCTGGACCTGTGATACCAAATTTAAATTTTAAAAAATAAACCTCCAAAAGTTTAAACTAAATTTAGTTAGTACTGACATGAATTTAACGGTTCCACGTATCGACTGTGCACTCTGTTGTTGACCGTGTTAGTGTTTTACCAGTCCGGACAAGAACGTATTTTTCACTATACAAAATTATGCTGATGGTTGAGGAGGAGAAGTTGTATGAACTTTCAGAAGAATTCAACATGCAGTTTATCGAAATTGATGGCATCATTCTTCGATGTGCCATTTGCGAAGTAAATATTGCAGTCGATGACATGCATCAGAGAAACAATAAATCAGCACATCCAGTACAGCAAACATGTAAAGAACATTAAACTTCGAAGTCGAAACCTAAGCAAACTACTCTGATACACGCCTTCACTTCAGGACCTGAAAAGCAGCGGCCATTGCTTGAGTTCAGTGAGGATCTTGCCATGGCCAGTCTGAGTGATATATTATGCACCCTCTGATGTTTTCCCGTTATGGATCCTTCAAGGATCTACTGAGCTCAAAGCGCCAGCGACTTACTGTCAAACGCATGGAAATGGAATAAAGAAATTTCGTATAACTGGTTCAAACCTTAATAATAAAAATAAACCTTAATAAAGTAATTTCATCAACGCCTTTTCTTTGCACCTTTTTGTATGCGTTTTCAGACCCTTTCTTTCTCCTCTTTTGACCATACTTTTCATCTTAAAGTCCTTTCCCTAATCATGATAATGCCAGCCGCAACCTGTCGCCGTCGTCACGATGTGGCCGACATGTCGCTCGTGTGAAAAGAAAAACGCTGCAGTCAGGTAAGTGGACGGGATCGGGTACAGTTGGCGACAGTGGTTGAATGTTCGTCTGTAAAGGTGAAGCATCCTTCCCATTGCATTATATAGTGACAGCAAAGCGGCGACAGCCGGCCCTACATGAACCATATTTTGTGGTCGACAACGGTGACAGAAAAACGCTCGTGTATACTGGCCCTAAGATAACTGAAAACAACCGATAATAGTAAGTAAAGTCATCTCCGTACAAGCCATGAAGACCCTGAGAGGAGTGGAGGGTGAAGGCTTCCACTATCCGTAACCTCGGCACTTATTTTGGTAGCTACGCCCTCAAGACACAGGCGGAGAAAGCAGGCCTCCAGATCTCTTTTTTGGAGAAAACGCAATTCATTACTAACATCAATCCAGCACCAAGAGAGCTAAAAGTAAACCCGGGGGTAATTAAAAGGACAGAGAATTTTAAATATCTTGGCAAGTGGATAGAACCAAACATCGCTGAAAAGGAAGCTTTTGCATCGCGCATGAATAAAATGGGAATGGCTTATCAACTGACCAAAGACGTTTGCAACAAAAAGTCCATACCCAAGAACACAAAACTCACACATTACTACACTGTCACAAGACCAGAGCCTTTGTATGCAGCGGAATGTCTTGCTGTTTACAAGAAAGGCCTGATAGAAAAATTGGAAATTAAAGAAAGAAAGAAAGAAAGAAAGAAAGAAAGAAAGATAGTAAGAAAAATTCTCGGCCCAATTAAAGACGGTTACGTGGCAGATGCGACCGTGCCGGATGCGACGCGGCCATTATCGTGCCAATAGCGACCGAGCGGATAAGCATCGCGCGGCATGCGACCCATCAATCACAACTGACCTGCATTAAGAGCTGTAACAAGTGGCAGATTGCTTATAAGTAGCTAACGTGGTCTTTTCTAAAATAAAGGTCTGACACCATTGTTAGCAGGTTCGAGTGCCGTTGGTCGAAAGGAAAATATAATAATGTTGCTGGCTTTACCAGTAACTACTTTCATGGTTTTAGGAGACGCCGAGGTGCCGGAATTTAGTCCCGAAGGACTTATTTTACGTGCCAGTAAATCCACCGACACAAAGCTGACGTATTTGAGCACGTTCAAATACCACCGGACTGAGCCAGGATCGAACCTGCCAAGTTGGAGTCGGAAGACCAGCATCTCAACCGTCTGAGCCACTTAGCCTGGATGGAAAAAAAATCACCATCAGAATGTTGGGAGGGTAGGAAAGTTGGTGGTAGACAGTTTCTAATCACTAGATTGCATGCCAAAAGCCTGGATTCAAATCCAAACCTTTTCGCAGTGTTCAAATGGAGTGAGGGAATATGATGCTGTTGACGGTGATTCGGCCGTCGGATGGCGACGTAAAGCAATGAGCAGACCCCTTGGTATTATTCGAGAGGAGTAGGCTACGTGCCGAAACCGGGTTTCATTTCTCCCTGCTTCATTGTCATAATCCCACATCCAGACGCGCAGGCCGCCCAAGGGGGTCAGGTAGAAAGACCTGCACCAGGCAAGGAATGGGAATGGGAAGGAAGCGGCCCTGGTCTTAATTAAAGTACAGCCCCCAGCATTTGCCTGGTGTGAAAATGGGAAACCACGGAAAACCAACTTCAGAGCTGCCGACAGTGGGATTCGAACCCACTATCTCCCGGATGCAAGCTCAGGGCCGCGCGCCTCTAACCGCATGGCCAACTCGCCCGGTGGGAAAAGACGTAAACGCATCACCATGTTTCGTGTTGTAAAACGAGTTTCCCCCAGAAGTGTTATGTAAAGTAGGGGCAGTAGCTGCTTATAGGACTTATTGAAATGGCATTGCACTTCGATTAGCTTACCTTATCTTGGGTGATGACGCAACTTACCAAATGACAATTTGTTTGTCAACGCCGGTCGCATCCGGCACGGTTACAGATTATGCGGTCGCTAGTGGCACGGGTCGCATGCGGCACGATCGCATCTGGCACGCCACCTTAAAGACAAAGATGAATACAGGCGTCGACATGACAATGAGCTGTATGTTCATGTCGAGAAGATCTCTGATGTCATGTGGAGAAGGACAATTGCATTTTATGGCCACTTGCTCAGAATGAAACCCATACGAATATCGGACCAGATCTTTACCTATTTTAAAGATAAGAACACCCAGCGAACTTGGTTCAAGGAGGTGGAAAGGGACCTGCAGGAGATGGGAATCACTTATTAAGATATACAATAACGCAACTCACTCAGGAGGAAACTAAAAGACCACCGGGGTTTTCAAGAAAGGCCAAAGTTGAAGACGGGAAAGACGTGGATGGAGGAGAGAAAAGAGCAACACAGGCAAAGAATGAAGAAGCACTGGGCAAAGATCAAAGCCCAGAGAAGAACGTGGTCCTTAGTAGGCCGATATGAACAAAGAAGAAGAATATAATGGGGTGTGACCTCCGGAGAGACATGGTGCAGATCGTTCGAGCTGACGCCTAATAGATGACCTGAGCTAAATAACAGTATGATTATGAGTAGAAGAATTTTGGATTGGAACACAATTAAGGAGAAGGGTGGATGGATGGCGGAAGACGGAAAGGTGTCATAAACAATCCAACCCGGCGGGAGCTGGACCCAGAAAATGGATAATGATGATGATACCAAGAAAAAAACATCTAACTGTACTCTATACTGAACTAATTTCCAGCAGCTCTCTAAAGATTATAAACGTAGTTTGTGGGACGTTAAACCAATGTTATTGGTTACTTACTTTTGGCCATTTGTCCAATTCCTTGGCTGAATAGTCAGCGTTGAGGCCTTCCGTTCAGAGGGTCCCGAGTTCGATTCCCGGCTGCGTCGTGGATTTTAAGAGTGTCTGAATATTCTACTGGCTCGGGAAATTTATATTTCTGTTTATCCCAACACTCTCCTCTACATATTCAAACAACTCACCACGCTACCAACCACCACAGAAACACGCAATAGTGATTACATCCCTCCACATACGATTAGCGTCGGGAAGGGCACCCGCTCGTAAAACATGGCCAAATAAACATGTACAACACAGTTCTTACCCACGACCCCACATGTGTGGAAAAAGAGGTAGTAGTAGAAGAAGAAGAAGATTTTTTTTCTATTTGTTTTAGTCTGACTGTCACAGACAAGCCTTGTGATGATGTTGGGATAATAAAGCGGAATCACGAGGGAAAAAAGCGACCGTGGACTTAATTGAGGTTTTTTTTTCTATTTGCTTTACGTAGCACCGACACAGATACGTCTTACGGAGACGATGGGATATGAAAGGCTTAGGAATGGGAAGGAAGCGGCCGTGGCTTTAAGGTACAGACCCAGCATTTGCCTGGTGTGAAAATGAGAAACCACGGAAAACCATCTTCAGGGCTGCCGATAGTGTGGTTCGAACCCACTATCTCTCGGATGCGAGCTCACAGTTGCTCGCCCCTAACCGCACAGCCAACTCGCCCGGTAATTGAGGTATATCCCCATCATTTGTATGGTGTGAAAAGGGGAAACCACGGAAAACAATCTTCTGGGCTGTCAACAATGTAGTTCGAACTCACCATCTGCCGGGTGGATGTGGTGATTATTGTTTTAAAAGGAAGTACAACTAGGCAACCATCCTCTATATAACACGAATCAGAGAGAAGTAAGGAAGGGATCCGACACTTCGAAAAATGAAGGCGTCGGCCAAAGAAAGACGAGAGCCACGAAGTGCGTGTTAATGAGACTTGAATGCTCTAATACCGTCGGGGTCGGAAAAGAATAAGTGTTAATCAAGGGGGGGGGGGGGCGGATAGGATAGATGAAAGTGAGGAGCCTGGCACAAGTAAGTGGAAGCAATGCCAGGACTAAGTTGAGAGCCCCGTGGTCACCAACCCAAGCTCCCAAGTTAAGAGCCCCTAGGGCCCTTTTAATGGCTTCTTACGACAGGCAAGGGATACCGTGAGTGTTATTCTACCATCCCACCCACAGGGAGATCCCTTTTAGTCACCTCTTACGACATGCAGCGGATAACGCGTATGTCATTCTACCGCCCCGCCCACAGGGGGATTCCTTTTAGTCACTTCTTACGACAGACAGGGGATAACGTGGGTGTTATTCTATCGCCCCACCCACAGGGAGATCCCTTTTAGTCACCTCTTACGACATCCGGCTCCATGACTAAATGGTTAGCGTGCTGGCCTTTGGTCACAGGAGTCCCTGGTTCGATTCCCGGCGGTGTCGGGAATTTTAACAATCATTGGTTGATTTCGCTGATACGGGGTCTGGGTGTATGTGTCGCTTTCATCATCATTCCATCCTCATCACGATGCGCAGGTCGCCTACGGGAGTCAAAACAAAAGAGCTGCACCAGGCGAGCCGAACTTGTCCTCGGACACTCCCGGCACTAAAAGCCATACGCCATTTCATTTCATTACCACTACATTTGTACACTAGTTCTTGTAAATTTTCCAAAATAAATTTGGCTTAAAGCCGGCGAGTGAACGGTTTCTCGGATCGGTGTTTCCTAAGTCAACTTGATACATGTGCGCTTCTCAGTCATCCCAGATTGTTTCTCTTTTCTGCGATGCGCACTCTCTCTCTCTCTCTCTCTCTCTCCATCAGTAAACTGTGGCGTACCACAAGGATCAGTCCTCGGTCCTTTATGTTTTTCTATTTATATTAATGACATATCTGAAGTCTTTAAAAGCAGTAGCTTTCACATGTATGCGGATGACTTACAAGCTTACTTCCACTTTTGTCCCACTAACGCATCTTCTTCTATAACGCATTTTAACCATGACATCTCTCGATTGATTGAATGGAGCGCAAATCATAACCTCCAATTAAATGTGGCTAAGACCCAGCTTATTTGCATAGGTTACACAAAACTCCTGAAAACTGTTGACCTCAAATCCCTCCCAGCAATAAAAATTCTAGAGACAGATATTCATTATAGTGACACCGTTAACAATCTAGGTCTAATTTTCGACGGAACCTTATCCTGGTCTGATCTTACGTCAAATGTAATCCGAAAAGTTGTGTCATCCATGCATATTTTGAAACGTAACGTGTCATGTACACCACCTTTCATGCGAAAACTACTTGTTCAAAGTCTTATATTTCCAATAATTGACTATGGTTCAGTCGTATACAACGACTTATCTGAAACTTTGAACATAAAACTACAGAGGGTACAAAACGCATGTGTTCGTTACGTTACAAATGCCAGGCGTGATGAACACATAACACCCTATTACATACAGCTACAATGGTTGAAACTCCATGAACGTCGGGAAATCTCAGTAGCTGTTGCTACGCAGAAAATTCTCAAACTGAAGACACCATCCTACCTTTATAATGCATTTAAACCTATGGAGTCGGTACATAACAGAGATAATAGGTTTACAAAAACCACCCTTCAAATTCCCCTTCATCGTACCACTAAATTTAACAAATCCTTTGTTTGCACTGCATCACGTATCTTTAACGTCTTTAATCTTCACCGTTTCGCAAGTAACACTAACTGTACCCAACTAAAGCAGTTCTTAACATCTATCTTTCTGGAGGAGTACGTAAGAGGCTGAGATCAGGCATTCTTGTGTCCAACAATCAGGAATATGTATATTTGGAAGAAAATTGTTTCTCTGCTTTAGCTTTATATTCTTTAAACCCATGTAGTCCAGAATAACAGAAGGGCTTAATGATTTACTTTCTTACTTATTATATAATGTATGTCTTAACCTTACTGGATTTGGTATCTGTTTTTTCATTTTTTTTAAGTTTCTTGTTTAGTTTAATACTTTAATATTATAAAAATGTAGTTACTGTTTTCATAAATCTGCATTGTATTATAAGAAGACGCTGCATAAAGGGGCTTTTCAGTCTCAGTGGCATGTAAATCATGATCAATAAATTCAATTCAATTCAATTCTCTCTCTCTCTCTCTCTCTCTCACACACACACACACACACACACACACACACACACAAACTCACTCTGCCTTATCAATCAAGAATTTCCAAAGAAAGAGCGCCACTATTCCCTCAAGCTACCGAGAAAGGTTTTCATTCAAACTTCACAGTAGCTCATTACCGCTGAAGAAGTGACGGGGCTGTGATGTACTTGTGGATAATGTGGTACCACGGGATGTTCTGGCTATTGTTCAGACTAGAGGTCAGTCTGGCCCTACCTAGCCCATGTTAACGAGTTGTATCAGAGCCATCGACACCTTGGCTGACATCCTGCATTGTTGTTTTAAGTATCCTAGTTATGCAAGTAGGTTAAATCTCGCCAACTAATTCACTTTCTAAAACTCAACTTCTTCATTCCATGTCTAGAGTACTATTCACCTGTGCTTGTACAAGGTGTGCAGCTGTTAATTCATAACAAATAGAAGTGGTGACATTTACATTTGATATCTGATTTCTGACACACAGCAATACTTCAAACCAGTGACAGGGATTAATCGTACTATATCTACAAGCAGATTTCTTCAAACCAGGATAACGGAAAATTACAAGAAGACCTCGCAGCACTGGTTGAACGGGGGAAAACACAATTCCTTTCAATTAAATGTTAAGAAATGTGAATCAATAATCTTTACTAGAAAAAGACAACCACCAAATCCATTCTTATGAAATGAATAGTATCAGTGCCTTTTTATTTCTGTATCTCTACAAATTTTGGGATGAATAAATTGCATACTAGGAGAACATTAACGAGTGTTAAGTACCTACAGAACGTAGAATTCTAAAAGGTAAATCAGATAACCGAGAGGTACTCCACTAAATAAACTTGTATGCACCCTTTGGAAGTAACAGAAATAATTTAATTTTCTTTATTAAAAGGTCAAACACAAATCACCAAATGAATTCACCATTAAACAGAAAATGTCGGTCAATTAATAAAAAGCCAAACGTGGACAAATTTCACGAGGAGAGTGTCTCCTTAAGGTCAGATAGAAGGGAGCTCACCTGATAGGAGAGATAAATTAAACAGATTACAATACTTGTGTACCGATAATAGTTTAGTCCTTAGATTAATTTAGATTAACAATGCATATTTTAGGAGAAATGAAATATTGAAACACTCGCTTACCACTGTCCATAGTTCATAAGTATAGTATTAGGTATCACATTTTGTTGTTTTATAAAATTAGAAATAAGAACTGAAAATGTTCTGTAAATGGGCATAAATGCCTGTTGAACAATAAATAAATAAATAAATAAATAAATAAATAAATAAATAAAAACTATAATACCCCGCCGACCTCAGTAAGGATCGAACCCGCTGACTTGGGACAGAAGGACGACGAATTAGAGACTGCACCACGACAATCAGCTACTTCAAGTAAATAGCTGTGTTTTTGTGCGCTAATGTTGATCATTACATCTGACAGATCGGTCGTTCACGTCTTCTAAGTTCGACAATTTCACGGACAAAAGAAATAGCATGGAGCACGCCTCAGAAGTCTTTAGCATCCAGCTGGCATTCCTGTGGGGGAGGTGCACAAGTCAATGAAGCACATTAAGTGAGCTGGTTAAGGAAGCGTGACGAACGTGAGGAGTGCAAGACTGGAATAAGGGACATCACAGGTGCACCATCAGCCGTTTGTGCCGCACGCGATCACAACCGAATGTATTCTTCATGAGACAGAGTGACAGATTTAAGGATTTATATCTAGGTTAGGGTATCTTGCGGAGTGATTTTCGTCGTCGTCGTCGTCGTCGTCGTCGTCGTTGTTGTTGTTGTTGTTGCTTTATGATGATGCTGTTTATCCCTTCAACTAATACAGGTAGGTACCTGGGACATCGTGGCCAAATTTCGTGAGCTAGATATGTGAATTTTGATCCCATATCCTGTGTCAATGTAGTGCTTGCACCCTGGTGTATAATTCACTAGGACTAGGACTGCGAAGAAGGTGATCGTGCCCCGACATTCCCTTGAAGAGACCACGAAAAATCATGCTTGCGATGACTGTGGATGAAATTTAAACCAATATATCATTCAATGTTGTTATCTGAGGCCGACAGCACCTTGCTACAGTCTTTCAAACCGAAAATCGAATTCAAATCAAATGCGTAGAAAGCTGCAAATACATAGACTACATACATCTTTATTATAAACTGACCGACCGACCGACCGACCGACCGACTGACTGACTGACTGCAAAAGTGCAGATCGAGTCAGTGAGCGAACGTGAAAATCTTGCCCACCGTACCTACATTATGCGACCAGATCGGACTCCTACCTGAAACGGACAACAGAGTTTGCTGGTAACATACCCCGTAACAGTCGATATTAATACGATATGGGTCCGTCTTTTGCCTTTATTACATTGCTGATTGTCAGAGAGACTTTCCACCTAGTGTCGGAACGTTTCCATGGGAATGTCTTCCCATTCTTTCCGAAGAGTCGTAGCTACTACGAAGGGGGAGGCGGGCCTCCTAGACGGTGACGCCGTCTCTCAGGCCGGGAGACTTGTTACGGAGATGCTCGGAGAAGGTGAGGGGGTTGGCGACCGTGGCCTATACTAGGAACTGTCCCGGCATTCGCTTAGTGCAGGAGAATGGAAAACGATGGAAAACCATTCTCAGGACAGCCAACGGTTGGGACCAGCCGTGAGGTCCAGCCCTGTCCCGTCTCCCGAATGCAGAGGCGTAGAGCCGCGGTAGAGCCGTGGTCACACCCACCTCTGCTTGGTTGGCCGGTCAGAGTGCAGAGTAGTGATGGGACATTCGATTCATTTTACTGAATCGATTCATTTGATTCCGTTCACGTTACTGAATCGATACAGTGATCCGATTCACGGCTCATTGGTCACCGCTCCTACTGCATCAGTGTAGTATGTGCTGGTAAGACAGCAGCAACAGCATTCAGTGCTCGCAGCTGCCATCTGGTCTTCATACTATGAACTCCTTTCTTAGAAAAAATGCTAGTTACTCAAATACATCGAAGGTTTCCGGCAACGCAGGGTGGGAAAGGTTAGGATTAGGAAGGTAGCAGCCATGGCCTGAATTAAGGTACAGAGCCAGCATTCCCTGGTGTGAAAATGGGGAAACTACGGAAAAACCATCTTAACGGCTGCCGACGGTGGGATTCGAACCCACCATCCCCCGAATGCAAACGCATAGCCACACGCGATATTAACCGCACGACAACTCGCTCAGTCCTTTTTTTTAAAGTATTTTTCTATCAGCTGAGGATTTTTTTAAATCGTCATATTTTGTATAGGCTACTCGAGATGTACAGTAGCCCGCTGGTTTTCTGATTCAACATACTGTTATTGCGTCTGTCCACATATGATTGAAGTCTTGTGCAACGATGTGACATATGAACTGAGAGAATACTGAGCCGTTCTTCCCAATATAAAACAGGTACTTTTGAGTGGTCATGACTCATGAGCATGACTCATAGTCATAGGGCAGGCTAGAGTCGAGTTTAACTGTCAAATGTCAACTAAGTTATAATACTAAGATTCATTAAACTAATAAATAGTATAACCTAATAGCCTACCTACTTACTAGCTACTTCAGAATTATGTTGTGACTACCTTTTTAACACTGCAAATAAATCCATCTATTATTTAAACCTCCCTGTAAGAAGAGGACAGTGAATGCAAATGGGTATTATTTTCAAATGAGCTGAGCTCGAGAGTCCATTATAGCATACGATTCTTTCAGTCTAGCATGTCTCACTGTATGTCTCGCTGCAGCGGAAGCTCGGCTCTCCGCGTGTCCAGTGAGCCGATAAGGAGCCGTGTGTATCATGTGTCTCACTGAGCCGCGCTCGTTCACGATTCTTTCGATGTGCCATGATTCACTGTATGCCTCGCTGCAGCGGAAGCTCGGCTCTCCGCGTGTCCAGTGAGCCGAAGGAGCCGTGTGTATCATGTGTCTCACTGAGCCGCGCTCGTTCACGATTCTTTCGATGTGCCATGATACACTGTCTCGCTGCAGCGGAAGCTCGGCTCCCCGTCAACGTCCAGTGAGTGCGCCACTCAGCACTGTCCGCTGGGAGTAAGCTGAATCGTGTGCCGTGAGCTCGCCTTTCCTGTGAATCGATTCACTCGGACACTTGAATGAATCGATACACTGCTTCGAATCATGCATTCAGTAGTCAACAGTAGTGCAGAGCGAGCTCGATAGCTGCAGTCGCTTAAGTGCGGCCAGTATCCATTATTCGGGAGATAGTAGGTTTGAACCCCACTGTCGGCAGCCCTGAAAATGGTTTTCCGTGGTTTCCCATTTTCACACCAGGCAAATGCTGGGGCTGTACCTTAATTAAGGCCACGTACGCTTCGTTCCCACTCCTAGCCCTTTCCTGTCCCATCGTCGCTATAAGACCTATCTGTGTCGGTGCGACGTAAAGCAACTAGCAAAAAAAAAAAAAAAAAAGAGAGTGCAGAGCTGTTGGAACACGGACCAGCCATGGCACTTATGGGCAGATACCCACTCTGCATCTATCGACATCGTAGCTAAAGAACGTGGTAATGTTGGACGGTGGGGTCTAGAACGAAGTCGTCGATCGAAATCATCCTGCAGGTGTTCTATTGAGTTCAGATCGGGACTCTGGGCAGGCCAGTCCAGTTTTAGAAAATTGTTGTCCCCATTGGCTTACAGAGCTCGCTTTATGATCCGAGTGTTATCTCTCTGGTATAAACAATGGTTATCACCGAACTGTTTTTCCACGGTAATCAGTACGAAATCATTCAAAATGAGTTGATAACCTTCTGCGTTTACAGTGCCATGCAGTCCTACCAGAGGTCCGAGTCCATGCCATGAGAAACATCCCCACACCATAATGCAACCTCCTGACCTCACTGTCCGTACTAAACATTCAGGTAGATGGCGTTCCCTGGGCATTCTTCATACCCAGAACCTCCAATTAGATTGCCACAATTCAATACGTGATCCGTCACTCCCAATCTGTTTCCACTTTTCCAGTGCCCAGTGGTGTCGTTAATTACACCACACCAGGTGGCGCTTTTTATTCATAGGTAAGGTAAGGGTGTATTCTGCCCTAAGGCAGGTCCGAACCTCCGCAGAGGTGTGCCTGAGCCGGACTTTACGTACGGTAGGGTGGCCAGTTCCTTTCCGCTCCTCCATTCCCTTACCCTCCACCAACAGCGCGTGGCAACCCATCCAAATCTTGACCACTTCGGAGATCTCACGGGATCTGGTGTTTCAACACGGCTACGGCCGTTGGCTTATTAATGGGGGGAAATAATTTGTTTATGGACAACTGCTCGACCATGAAATCCTATTCCTTTTAATTCCCGAAGAACAATCATGGGACTGGCTGCTCTTTGCGAAGAACTTCGAAATTGCCTGGTGATTCTTTGTACAAACAACTGATGACTTTGTCGCACCACCCTCTTTAATGTATGTTGGTCCCGTGGTGTTAGTATGTGTGGCTGTGGATGTACCTTCACGTTTCCACTTCACAATTACATCACTGGCAGTCGATTTGGATACATTCGCAGGGCTGGAAAAGTTCTTTATAGATTTCTTGCTTGTGTGATAACCCCACGTTGAAAGTCACTAAGCTCACCTGACCTACCCATGTTGCTGTTCCGTAGTCGCACCGAACAATACAAGAGAGCGATCGAGCATGTTTTCATTCCCAACCTTGAAGGGATAGGGAGGGTCACCTAGAAAGTTATGCCTTCCCTCGGCCAGGAAATTAGGCGGGATGGAGGAGATGTGCATGGTGAAGGGAGGTGGCTAGGTGGAGGTTTCAAGGGGTGGGTAGGAGTAGGAAATAATACAAACCTTCCTACCGGTACGGTGCGTCATTTGTTGTTGTTGTTGTTGTTGTTGTTGTTTACTAGTATACAGGGGTGTCCCGGTAATTTTTATCAGATTGTGTACCAATATTGCCCCACTTCACTTCCGAATAATACCGAATTTTCGATCTATTTATTACATGCTGAAAATACTCTTAAATGTTAATACGCTGTGTGGTATGCCACCGAAGTCGGCCATAAGTTCAGTAACACTGACTTCAGTTCTTTGAATCAACATTATATATATATCAGTCAACGATAGCAAAATACCTCAAATATCACAGACTGTATAATATTGTAAAATAATATTTTTCAAATTGAAAAGCATTGAAAACTAACAGTTCTTCAATATAAAATTAGAATCAAACGCTGAGTCCTATAGATAAGAGAATGGCACAATATCATTAAACCACTGAGCTGGTTTATATATATTTCTTTTTCTTATGACGCATCGACACAGGTAGGTTTTTTGGCGATGATGGAATAGGAAAGGACTAGGAGTGGGAAGGAACACCATGGCCTTAATTAAGGTACAGCCCCAGTATGTGTCTGGTGTGAATAGGAAATCACGGAAAAACCATCGTCAGGACTGCCGACAGTAGGGCTCGAACCCACTATCTCTCGAATCCAAACTGGCAACTAAATGACCCAAACCGCACAGTCACTCGCTCGGTGGCTTGTATTTCTTCGCAAAGGAACAAATATTACACTCTTGACTGCTGAAATTTTACGGCGTTTTCTTCGAAAGGATAGTCAACTTGCAGTATTCATTCAATGCATTTTGTCTCAAATTATGGCCACATTAGTACGGATATTCTTATTTTATTCGGGTTTTCACAAAATATGTTAAAATATATAAAAGAAACACGGGAATTAAAAATGCACAATAGATGTACAAGCGCAAATTCAGTAGATGTGTTGTCCATCCTCATAATTCAGTAAATCATAACTTAAAACGCAACAGTCGGCAATCCTGAAGATGATTTTCTTTGGTTTCCAATTATCTCTCCAGGAAAATGCTGGGCCTGTACCTTAAACTAAGGCCACAGACGCTATCTTTCCAACCCTAGGCCTTTATCACCCCTGCGTCAGCGAAAACCTTCGATGTGTTAGTGCGACGTTTAACCACTAGCGAAAGAATAATTAAAATGCAGACCCTGGACTTTTTCAGACCTCTACGTTTCATGAAAGTAAGTGTGCATTTGCAAATACATCCGATGTCCACTTATATCATTTCTTATCAAGCGATTATTCTCATTTTACAGTATTAAGAGTTATAAATGCAAGTAAGTTTATGCAGATCCTGTTACGATGTTATAAATTATTAGCGCTGGAAAGCCATAAATTGAGCGCTAAAAAGTAGGATACCTGTTATATCTTCCTGAAATATATTCTGCTTAAGAAGCGTTCTTTGTGAATCAATTTCTAGTTTCCTTTCTTAGTCATATTTTACAATAAAGTACTTTTTCTCATAAGTTTCCGCAAGAACAGGACGCAACACAAGCAGAAATGTTATCCGTACCACGAAAGGAATATGTTAGATACTGCGCCGCAAATCTTTGTAACAGTTATGCATGAAATATGCTGTTCTTACGGCCCTAATGTTGGTGTTGATTACTGTTTTAAAAGGAAGTACAACCACCCTCTATTAAAACGAATCACAGGGGGAAAAAATGGAAGAAGTCCGACGACACTTCGAAAATGAAGGTAAGACGAAGGGCGTGAAAATGAAAGACTCCCTAGGCCTCCGAACCTACTACCGCCGGGTCGGAAAAGAACAACAGTTGACCAAGGGAGGTTAGATAGGAAAAATAAAATGGTGAGGAGCTTGACAGAAGTAAGTGGAAGGAATGCCAGGACTCAGCTAAGGGCCCTATAGTCACCAACCCTCGCTCCAATGTTAAGACCCTCTGGGGTACCTTTTAGTCGCATCTTACGTCAGGCAGGACTAGGGTCCTATTTTCGTCTACCTTCCGACGTTAAACGCCATTTAAATTGGGATGAGTGGTCCCTGAAGAAAAATCAGTGTGATGCTTTTCATGTAACAGAAAAACATTAAAGATCAGAAAGTATATAGTGTAATGGTTTGTATGTTATTTTTAAAAATTACATAATAACACACGAATGGTGGTAAACAGTCACTATTTAAATATTTTGTACACTAATTTCATTAAAGTAGGAATGACGGCCTCGGGTTCGATTCCCGACTGGGTCAGGGGTTTTTAATTGTAAGTGATTAATATCCGTGGCCTGGGGACTGGGTGTTTGTGTCGTCCTTAACGTTCCTTTCCTCACTTTCAACACTCTACACTTACTCCATTCCAATTACACGCAAGTTCATATCACATGGTGCAAGTAGGGGCAAAAGATAGGTCGACGCCCCGAACAAATAGCTTTTTTTTAAAGTTGGAATTGTCTAACAAGGATGATGGTGATTATTGTTTAAAGGGGCCTAACAGCTAGGTCATCGGCACCTGATATTACAAGGTGCGACGAAATGAAACGATAATTAAAACTTCAAAATGTATCCACTGACTAGAATGTAAAACGAATTATGATGAAAAAATCACCATCAAACTAAAACAATCAGTGGATCCAATTTACAATGCCTTATTTTCTATCTTATTTGTTGTCCAAAGGGGTCCAAAATCCAGGTCACCGGTCCCTCATAATGGTACTAATCACTGGCAAAGCAGAACCATGATGTTCCTCCTATAGTGGTACTACTCACAGGCAACGTAGACTCATGGTGTTCCCCGCACGGTGGTACTAATCACAGGTAATGTAGACCCATGGTATGTCACACATAATTACACCACTCACAGGTAACACAGACCCGACCCATGGTGTTCCTCTCACAGTAGGACTAATCACGGGTGCCCACATTCCCATGGCATTCCTCACATAGTGGTACTAATCACAGGCCCCGTATACTCATGGTGTCGGTCACATAGTGGTTCTAATCACAGGCAATGTAGATTCACGGTGTAGGCCTATCACACATTACGGTACCACCCACAAGCAACGCAGGTCCATGGTGTTCCGCATATAATGATATTACTCATAGGCAAGGCAAACCTATGGTATTCCTCACATAGTGGTACTAATCACAGGTAACGCCCAGACCCGTGGTGTTTCTCACATAATTGTACTACACCGAGGTAACGTAGACCCATGATGGTGTTCCTCACATCGTGGTATTAAACGCAAGTAACAAGGAGCCATGATAACAATGAACCCAAGTCTTCCCATTCATGAAGACATGGTTGTTAGGTATGGACGTCTGAAGTCAAGATCTCCTCCCATTCAGACTGCAAGGGAACTCATCAATAGGAACTTTAACGGTTCTGATGAATGGCAATTGGAGTGAATCAGCACAGCTCCAGATGAATGACAGACCCTCTTTAGTCGCCAACACCCACCACCTGGTTTTAATCTCCCCAGAAGAACTTGGGTTCTTCTCAACAGAGTCCGTACCAATCATGGACGATGTGGGTCATTGTTGCATGCGCTCCTCCCCTGAGTGCGAATGTGGTGAGAAGAAACAGACCATCCGTCATATTGTCACCGAATGTCCTAGGAGGTCATACTCCGGTCAGCTGAAGGAGTTTGTCTGTGCTTCTGACGGGGTTGTACAATGGTTGGACAGCTTGGATTTAAGTTTATGAACTGTTTTAGAGATTGGTTGATTGTTTAAGGTGTTATATTGTTTGTTATATTTTTGAATATTTGTATGTAGAGTTATGTACTAGCCATAAGCTAAATAAATAAATAATAATCGAGCCATGGAGTTCGTCACGTAATGGTACTAACCACCAGTAGTCTCGTGGTTCTAATTCCATCATCCCTTGGTCGCCCCTTCGTCCGCATCCCCCACCCACAAGGGGTTCTACTAGAGAGAAGATCAAAAACAGACTGAGGCAATTCATTGCGGCAACACAGAATAACACTCCTGTTCATACATTACGATTTAACTCAATCTCGGCAAAGGCGCATCGATCGACCGTCTATTCATCGGAGAGAAATTCTTCGGCAGCAGGTTTTCTGCATAGGAGTCCAGGTTCTCGCAATCGTTTACGGACCGTGTATGAACATCCAGGAAAATTGGTCGTCAGCATGAGCTCCGCCGAGTTTAAGAACAGGTTCTCCTTTGAAGTTTCAACTAACCTGTTGTCTTCTTCCCTGGCAGAGAGCCGCTTTAAACCAGTGCCCGGTAGACGTCCATTGTCACATGACACTCGCCATTGCTGTATTTATCTCTGAGCAGCCCTAGACGAAACGCCACACCGAATCGCTGCCTCATAAATACTAACATTTCTGTGTTGATGAGAGCCTGCACTTGCTTTCTTGACGAGTCTGAATAATGTGCCTTGTCAAAACGGAGTAAAGAATTTAGCATCGATGTTAGCTCAGCCAAATTTGGTGTGTTCGTTACCCGACATCATTATGGCGTATTCATTCGGAAAATATAAAGAAATTAGTCGCTATGGTAGGCACAATTTTTGTAGCCTACAGCTGATCCACTGCGCAACGTGGGAGCGTGCCACGTGTTTATAATTTCATAGTGCTGTATGCAAGTGCATGTCACGAGGAGAGAAAAGGGAGGGGGTAGAATGAGAGTGACTGGCACAATGAGTGAAATCGGACCGTATTGTTGCAAAACACATCCAGCTAACAATGCAAAGCCGAACGTAGCCAAAGTGGACTTTCTTATATATCACGTCTCCAGTGGTTCGATTCGCTCCTTATCCGTGTCGGAGTTCTATCTAAACTCACAGAGTTTGAGTTGTATATAGAAGTGTCAATCTCAGTAGAATCTTGTTGGTTTTTACGTCCCACTAATTACTTTCACGGTTTTCTGAGACGCCGAGGTGCCGGAATTTAGTTCCGCAGGAGATTTTTACATGGCAGTAAAGGCACCGACACGAAACGACGTATTTCAGCACCTTCAAGTACCACCAGACTGAGCCAGGATCGAACCTGTCAAAGTTGGCGTTAGAAGGCCAGCGCTTCAACCTCCTGAGCCACTCAGCCCGCCAGATTCAGTAGACTTTCTCAGGAAACTGAAATGATGTTTCTGAATGATGTATTTTGTTTGGTGAAGTCTGAGAAGTTGGGCTCTTAATCTGTTGCATATATCAAGTAATCATAATTAAGATTCTGCCATTGAATTTAACATCAGTGTTCTACTATTTTGTACATTTGATTGTTTGATATCAAATAGCTAAAGAACCACGACCACAGCCATTCACGTTATTTATAGACACACTAAAGATGAGTATGTTCATGCTGTGACTTATTGAGAATATCAATTAGAACAAAAAAGCTTTCAATGGGAAAATATACCGTAGTACATTACATTGCATAATGAGCAAACATCAGAACATTGTACCTCCGTTACGACACGGAATTTTTTCAGATCTGCATACCTAAAACAAAGAAATAAGAGACACTGAACCACCTAGACCTAAAAATGTTGTTCAAGGGTTTATATAGTTTATACTAGGTCCAATCGGGGGAGTTTCCTTCCCGCCTATGTACGAATGTGTATTGTCATGTCTGCCTTCACCGTAAACTTAACACCGAAAAAAAGATAAACATGACGGAAAAAACAAGCAATTCAGAATACTAAATTTAGATCTCAAGTGCCAAAATTTCCATTACAATGATTCAATGTGTCGAAGATATTTTCCTCTTCTCTTCTTCATCCGTTTACCCTTCAGGGTTGGTTTTCCCTTCCGACTTATCTCTACCGCCTCAAGGGCAGTGTCCTAGAGCGTGAGATTTTGGGTCGGCGGACAAAACTGGAGAGGAGGACCAGTATCTCGCCCAGGCAACCTCACGAGCTATGCTAAACAGGTTCTTGTGGGGAGATGGCAAGATTGGAACGGATAGACTAGTAAGAGGGAAGGAAGCGGCTGTGGCCTTAAGTTAGGTACCATTCCGGCATTTGCCTGGAAGAGAAGTGGGAAACTACAGAAAACCACTTTGGGGATGGCTGAGGAGGGAATCGGATCCCTCTCTACTCAGTTGACATTCCGAGGCTGAGTGGACCCCGTTCCAGCCCCCGTACCACTTTTCAAATTTAGTGGCAGAGCCAGAAATCGATCCCGGGCCTCCGGGGGTGGCAGCTAATCACACTAACCACTGAACAACAGAGTTGTATTTACGCGTCTATTTGTTAGGTCATCAGTCCAGAGGCTGGTTGGATCCTCAGATAGCAACCACCAAAGGCTATGCAGTTATAGGAAAACCACAAAAACCAATGGCAGAGCCCAAATGAGGCGTACTAGGCAAGATGAGGAGTGAGGTAGTTTGCCATTGCTTTCCTCACTGGACCAGAAGCTGCCACTGCAGCACGACTGACCCTATGAACAACACCTTTCATAACACTCGGACACTATTTGTGTTCCAAATGTCATTACTCAGCACCACTCATACAGTCTCATTGTCTTCCAGCAGTGGTTCGATTCGCTCCATATCGTATCGGAGTCCTCGCCTACACTTGACAACGATGAAACATTTACACTAATAATGCGGACTGGTGAACAACAGAGTCCGTAATCCCGCCTAACTCACAGAGTTTGTGTTGTATAATAGACGTGTCAGTCTCAGCAGACTTTCCCGGGATACTGAATTACGTTGTACTTTATTATCCCGTTACTGCATCGTGTTACCATTAGGCAACAATCACTTTTCAAGTATGCATGAGATTTCAGATTGTGGACAGAGGTAGTTTTATGGCACACCTTCAACAGTACAATCAATCACACATATACCAGTAATGATTTGTTTTTCATGTTTTTCTTTTTTTACATAACAGACGACAGAACAGCCCTATAACAACCCTTTATTTTCCGTGGGCCCTCCCATTAGATTAGCACAGGCTTCCATAGTATACCTCTGGCTGAACCTCAAAGACATTATAGATCTACGGCCGTGCAAGTAAACTTGCGCCTTGCAGTATGTACCCATGGTCAGTAGGCAGTAATGATCGGTCTTTGAATGTTAAAAGCTTAGCGTAAACTCGTAAAAAAAAAATCGCATATATATCTCAAGGGGCAAAATTTTCATGAGAATGATTCAATTTGTGGAAGATATTTTCTTCTTCTCCATCATCACCCTTGTCGTGTGTGTGTGTTAAGGTACCAGCCCCAGATAAGACTTGTAGGTAAATCTTCGACACTCAGCGCAAGTTGAACTTTAAAGCTTGAAATTTTGTCACCAAACGCAAACGAAGAATTTAACATCAGCGTCCTAGTATTTCGTACATTTCATTCGTTGATATCACATACAGATACTCAAAAAAGTATTCGTACACGTGAAAATGCTGACTATTTATACATTCGTGGCGTCTCTGGATAAATATATTGATATGCATGGGGACTGTATGATGATGATGATGATGATGATGATGCTTGTTGTTTAAAGGGGCGTAACATCGAGGTCATCGGCCCCTAATGGTACGAAATGAAATAACAAAAAGTTCAAATTCATCCACTGGCCAAAATAAAATAAAAAATGTCATGAAGAATGAATGAATGGACATGAACCCAACAAAAAACAAACAAACAAAAAACAGTGGATCAAACTAAAAAAATCGTAAATAATAGTGTTACCGAGTTTTTGTGGTAGGTAGAGGTGAAAGAAGGTGCGGGGGTGAACGGGCCTCAAAATACGAAATTAAAGTTAAGATAAAATTTAACAAGGTTATATTTTCTTAGCAAAATCAAGAAATAACAATAATGGCAGGTACAGAGTAGCAAGGTAACAAATTACAATTACAGTATTCACACGATTTGGGCTTCGAGCCCCGAACTCACAATTCTTGGGCGATTAGCCCAACTTTACCCCGAAACAAGTTTCAACAGAGGGGCAGAAAACCCCATTCATGCCCAGGAGCACTTGCTCCAAATTACACAGTAAGGCCTCCTTGAGGCGCGCAGAAAACAAATTTTTTTAAGAAAGAGCAACTTGCTCTCAAAATTTAAGCCTGTCAAAGGCCACACCAAATTCCACCTTCAAGCTGTCCTCTAAGGACATATACACAGGGGTAAAATACCCAACCTACTGAGGTCTATTAAGTGAGAAAAAGGTTAATTACATGACCTCCAAAATAACAATTTGAGAGGAGGCGATCTGCACTCCTAATACCTTTTGTTTAAAACCTAATCTGGCTCTAGGCCGCTAATGCAAGGGCTAATCCCATACTAAAGAGGTGACTTTAGAAGGAAACAATTTACATTACGTTAATGAAGAATCGGTTATGAAAAATAAGTTCACCCCAAAACAATATGAGTGGGAGCTCGAGAGGGTTAAGCACTCTCTATCCCAATATGTAGCTTTAAAAGAAAATAGATGCTAAGAGTCTTTATATTTTAGGGAAAAGTTACATGGTGGAAACGCTTCGGACCCGCCCCGAGAGTTAAACTGCTGAGCTAGCAAGAAAAGAAGTTATTAAACGGCCATTACCTTATTGTTGAACTGCTGCCCGAAGAAAGAGGCGCTTCCCGCCCCCTGCTACGTACTTTACACTTTGAAAGTTGGTACTGAAGTGGCGCAGAGACCCGAAAATCAGTAGTTTAAATACCCTCGCGGAAAGTTCGAGGCGTTTCAGGAAATGAGAACACCCTCCCGCATGAATTTTATTGGTTACAGAACCCAGTTACAGAGCAGTTTGGGGAAGAAGGCCCCGATTGGCCGAAAATTAATTTAAGTAATTCGGGATTGACTAATTTCAAAACGAGGGGAAAGAAAGGGTTAATATTGCCAACTTAAACAATGGCAGAAGGAAATTTAACAAAGAACAAACTTATGAAATAAAACTTTCTCCAAAAAACAGTTCTTTCACTTCGCACTAGGGTGCACTATTGTAGTTCTTCAGTAGTGTCCTCTAGAAGAGAAAGTTCACACTTCTTACCACAGGTAAAACAAAAATACATCAAAAACGACCCAGTTCAGAAACTTCAAAATTTCCGAGTAGTGACATCTTCTGAGAAACTTGAAAATTAACACAGTAGATAAAGTTCAGACTTCCTCCAGCAGAGGAGTTTCAACTGGCGCAAAGTTTAAATTAGCGGCGTGGAGGTGTACCGCCCGGTACAAATAGTATTACTGACCAAAGGACCACTTATAAAGCACAATGATGCTTGATGTCTAAAGGGGTGCAAAATCCATGTCTAAAGCCCCACAGAATGGTAGGCCTACATGTCGTGAGTAAAGTAGAACCATGGCATTTGTCATGTTGGGGTACTAATCAAAAGTAGTGAAGACTCACGGTGTTCCACACAAGATGGTACTACTCACAAGTGTTGTACTTCGTACAGGGAACGCAGACCTATGGTGTTTCTCACACAATGGCGCCACTCACAGCTAACGCAAACCGATGAGGCTCTTCACCTAGGTGTACTAATCACGGGCCGCGGTATTCCCGTGGTGTTCCTCACATAGTGGGCACCAATCACAGGCAACGCAGACCGACGGTGTCGCTCATATAGTGGTACAACTCACAGGCTACGCCCAGACCCGCGGTGTTGCTCACATGGGTACGACGCACGGGTACTGGAAACCCCCAGGCCAGCCTCTTTACTGGTACTAATCACAAACCTATTTCGTACCTAAGTAGTATAATTGGACAGTTCTGCCGCCACCGCCACCGCGGGCTCCCAGAGGCCACCTCCACCGCCACCACAGCCAGAGGCCTCCCAGATGCCTCCTCCACCACCACCACCACAGCCAGAGGCCTCCCAGAGGTCTCCTCCACCACCCGCGGGAAATTTGAATTTGTAAACAAAGCCACGTGCTTTTTGACAGCTATCATCGACAACAACGCATCGCTAACCTCAGTACTGCCATCTTGACGGGCCTAAACCTCAGTGGTACTAACTTAACCTAACTAGCGCGAGATAAACAAATCCACGTGTTTTTTGACAGCCACGTGCTTTTTGACAGACAACAACGCATCGCTAACCTCAGTACTGCCATCTTGACGGGCCTAAACCTCAGTAGTACCAACTTAACCTAACTAGCGCGAGATAAACAAAGCCACGTGCTTTTTTGACAGCTGTCATCCGCCATCTTTAAACCACAGAGCACTGTGCTGCCCTCTTTATCGCAGTAGCTGCAAATTCGTCACCTGTCATCCGCAGTGCTGCCGTCTTGGCGGGCCTAAACCTTAGTGCTACCAACTTAACCTCACTAGCGCGAGATAAACAAATCCACGTGCAGCTGACATCCGTCATCTTTAATCTATAGAGCACAGTGCTGCCCTCTTTAGCTACTTACCTTTGAAATGTGGTGGCGGATAATTTGAAAAATGCTTTTTGACAGCAGCCATCTTGCATCGCAAACCTCAGTGCTGCCCTCTTTAGCTAGATACCTTTGAAATGTGGTGGTAGACAATTCCACGTGACAGCAGCCATCTTTGAGCACAGTGCTGCCTTCTTTGTTAGGTTAAGTTAGTACCACTGAGGTTTAGGCCCGTCAAGATGGCAGTACTGAGGTTAGCGATGCGTTGTTGTCGATGATAGCTGTCAAAAAGCACGTGGCTTTGTTTACAAATTCAAATTTCCCGCGGGTGGTGGAGGAGACCTCTGGGAGGCCTCTGCCTGTGGTGGTGGTGGAGGAGGCATCTGGGAGGCCTCTGGCTGTGGTGGCGGTGGAGGTGGCCTCTGGGAGCCCGCGGTGGCGGTGGCGGCAGAACTGTCCAATTATACTACTTACCTAATTTAGTGGTACTACTCGCAAGTACAGGCAACCCATGGTGTTCCCCGCATGATGGTACGAATCAAAAGTAGTTTCATGGTTCTAATTCAATCGGCCCTTTTAGTCGCCTCTCACGACAGGCAGGGGATACCGTGGGTGAATTCTTCGTCTGCCTCCCCCACCCACAGGGGGTGTGTGTTTGGTCCGCGAGAGATATTTTATTTCCCTCAAATCCGCCGGCAAGCCGGTTAGGAGCCCCCTATCCGCCACCTGGGACGCGCCACGTGGGAGTATCACCTCTCCCCCTGCTACGCCGGCGTAGCAGGTTCGTGGCATCAAGAGGTCTAGATCGTTGATTGTACAAGTTGAGTCTGATATTACGCACCTCGTAAAAGTATTCGTACACCAAGAATCAGCTACTTGTAGTCACATGCAGTGGCACGTGAGTACTGCAGTCCATGTACAATCGCTATGTACGCCTGCAATTCACACAAGGTCCAAATAAGCGCAATGGGGCGAAAAGGGCACGAAACAACACAAGAGGAACGGAAAATAATTATGAAGCTTCACAATGAAACAAAGTCCCTGTCTGATATTTCACGAATAATCAATCGACCTCAGTCGACAGTTCAATCCATCATTGACAGGTATTGTGTACCTAAAAGTGTACGGAACAGGCCCAGAAACAGGCCGAGGTGGAGAGCGGGGCGTTAAGGTATGTACGGATACTGCGCGAAATACCTTGAAAACAGCAGGGTATAATGGTCGAGTGTCTAGGAGAAAATTTCTTGTTAATGCAAGGAACCGCAAGAAACACCTAGAATTCACTTTAAAACATGTGGATAAGACGGACGAATTTTGGAAGCGAGTGATTTTCACCGATGAAAGTAAATATAACATATTTGGTTCCGTTGAAAGAAGATTAGCGTGGCGAAAACCGAACACAGAAATGTCACGCCTACTGTCAAACATGGAGAGGGCTCCGTTCTTATCTTGGGGGAGGGGGGTCATGATTGCTGCCGGTGTTGCAAATTTGTGTTTTATAGATGGAACCATGGATCACAAATGCTACATAAATATTCTCAAAACACAACTATTACCAGTGCTAGGAAACTTGGTTCATGTTCATGCAAGACAATGATCCAAAACACACCGCCCATAATACAAAGATGTGGATACTTTATACCATGTGCCAAAGCACCCTCTCAGTCCCCCGACATTAATATTGGACAGAAAATTACGATCCAGGGTAATCTCCAACAGGATTGATCTCCAAACTGCCATACTGGAAGAATGGAACAACATTGCGTCATCGGTTACCGTGAACTTAGTTGCTTCCATTTCACGACGACTGCAGGCAATAATAAAGGCAAAGGGGAACCCGACGAAGTATTGAAAAATGAACAAACGTCTCGGACTGAAATAGTGTACGAATACTTTTACCGCGTGTAATTTTTTAGAAAGAATGTGATTGTCTTTTTTTGTTTCAGACGTACCTCCATATTGTAAGAAATTATTGATGGTAACAAATAACAAACATCCACCCTCATCGGAGGGTCTGCCGTACAAGGGCTGCACTCGGCTAGAAATAGCCACACGAAATTATTTTAATAACAAACATTCCAAACTATTCAATCCGTGTTTTATATATGTTACATTTTTATATTTGCCCTTAAATCTACGTACATGTACGTCCCGTTCTCGCATAATGTGACGTGCACGAATAATTTTTCGAGTATCTGTTGCTAACAAACCAAGACCACAGCCATTCACTTTATTTACAGACATGCGAAAGATGTGTCTTCATGTTATAACCTACTGAGATTACCAATTACATCAAAGAAGCATTGCATTACAGTGAGCAAATTTCAAAACATTGTAGTTCCATTACGGTACTCTTCTTCTTCTTCTTTATCTGTTTACCCTCCAGGGTCGGTTTTTCCCTCTGATTCTGCGAGGGATCCCATCTCTACCGCTTTAAGGGCGGTGTCCTTGAGCTTCAGGCTCTAGGTCGGAGGATACAACTGGGGAGGTGACCAGAACCCATCCCAGGCGGCCTCACCTGCTATGCTGAACAGGGGTCTTGCGGGGGGATGGGAATATTGGAAGGGATAGACAAGGAAGAGAGAAGGAAGCGGCTGTGGCCTTAAGTTGGGTACCATCCCGGCATTTGCCTGAAGGAGAAGTGGGAAACCAAGGAAAACCACTTCCAGGATGGCTGAGGTAGAAATCGAACCCACCTCTACTCAGTTGACCTCCCAAGGCTGAGTGGACCTCGTTCCAGCCCTCGTCCCACTTTTCAAATTTCGTGGCAGAGCCGGGAATCGAACCCGGGCCTCCGGGGTTGGCGGACGGATTTTATATTTAATTAATAGATTCTGAACCTTCACGTAACCACTCTGTATTGGCGGCACGTTGCTAGGACGTCGCTGATTTCTGAGACAGCTGGAAATCCAAATGATAATCACTATGTTTATTTGAAAGCAAATTTTAAGAAACAACAAGCAAACAACTCAAAAGTGCAAGCATAACTAGTGGCAAATTTTACAAAGAAGCTTACTAATTTAAAATATATTTTTTCAAATAAATATTGAAATATGTGTACGCATAGAGCAAAATAATTTGCATGCATTTTCTTATATGGACTCTACCGAGGGATGACGGAATCACTCAGCCTCCGCAGGACCACTCTGCGATGGTAGCACGTTCCAAGGACGCCGCGGATGAGGGGAAAAGCTCATCATCCAGATACTTCCAGTCAAATTTCGGAGAAGGTCTCTTTGTTTGATGCCCGCACGAGTGCACGTGCTGTGACGCGCAGCTGGAAGGTGAGCGACACTATGTACCCAGCTCAGCAAAACATTGCAGATTACTTGTTTTCTTTTGACATCTCCGTGTTCCGCCGCCTGCATATTTATATAGAGAGAATGATAGATGGTTATTGCATCCCACCTGATGGATTATTTTAGCTTCCCTCCGTCTAGTGAAAAATATACGACAGAAAAAACTATTTTAAATATATATAAATAAATTGTAATTGTATGCGTACATTTTTATCTGGGATTAGATAACCGAAAGCAGGTTCCATTCAGAGTTAGGTAGGTAGGTAGGTAGGTAGGTAGGTAGGTTCGTTCGTTCGTTCGTTCGTTCGTTCGGTCGGTCGGTCGGTCGGTCGGTCGGTCGGTCGGTCGGTCGGTCGGTCGGTCGGTCGGTCGGTCGGTTATGGTGGGAAAGCCGCAAAATAGAATTTCTCGAAACTTGGTATCCAAGTTCAGGAATAGCCGGGTTATGCTCAAGCTGTATATTATTTTACTAGCATGTACCCGCGGCTTCACCCGCGTTTATTAATTCAAACGTTACGTGTTTTAAAAACAAGTTATTTAAAAGAAAACTAAAAACAAAATCATATTTATTAATACACATCGTTTATACATAAATTGCATGAATTACATTATTTTATGTTTAGTAATGTTGTTACTTTCAATGCTTAAGATATCGAGTTGGCTGTTGGTACAAATAACATTAAAACAATATAACAGGCCATTATTTTTCTGCTGGTTGCTTTTCGTCGCACCTAGGTTTTATGGCGACAATGGGACAGGAAAAGCCTAGGAATTGGGAACATGCATCATTTTCAAAAATTTTTTTTTTGAAAAGTACACCAATGAAATAGTACGTAAACGTATTACACTGTGGTATGTTGCCTTGTTTTCTACCATTAAAAAAATATTTAATAGTGCCTTTCCGCAAGACGAGTGAAACGGCCTCTGACGTAAGCGGCGCGCTGTGACGTCACGATCCAGTACCGCATGGAGCTCTACCAGCCGTTGTGCATCAGCCGTTGCTAAAAGCCGATTGTTTATTATTCATGATCGCGAATAACTTCGAAATGACAGAAGAAAGGTTCAAAACAGCACAGTCAGACAATCTACCATGTGTAGATGTCATCATTCTTGAAAAATGTGACTTTTGTGGCCGCAGAAATTCGCGGATAACAAGCAAGTTTGTAAGTGGCGTCTTTTATATACGTGCAATGTATTGTAACCCATAGTATTAGGATAACAACGAACCTGGATAGATATCACATCACTTTCAACATTTCCTTCTAGACTGATTCCCCTATTAAAGAATAACATTACATTTTCGGGCTTTCAGCATTAGTAAAGTAAGAAATCGGATTTCAGCACTAACATAAACATATAGGTAGCATTATAGTACTAGTCCGCTTCTGTGGTGTAGTGGTTAATGTGTGCCACTCCCGGAGGCCCGGTTTCGATTCCCGGCTCTGCCATGAAGTTGAAAACAAATAGTACGAGGACTGGAACGGGGTCTACTCAGCCTCGGGAGGTCAACTGAGTAGAAGGGTTTCGAATCCCACCTCAGCCATCCTCGAGTGGTTTTTCGTATTTTCCTACTTCTCCTCCAGGCACCTAAGGCCACGGCCGTTTCCTTCCCTCCTCCTTGTCTATCCCTTCCGATCCTCCCATCCTCCAACAAGGCCCCTGTTAAGCATAACAGGTGAGGCCGCCTGGGCGAGGTAATGGCCCTCCTCACCAGTTGCATCACCATACTCAAAGTCTCACGTTCCAGGACACTGCCCTTGAAGTGGTAGAGGTGAAATCCCTCGCTGAGTCCGAGAGAAAACCAACCCTGAAGGATAAACTGATTAAGAAAGAAAGAAAGAAGGAAAGAAAGAAAGATCATAGTACTATAGGGCTATAATCTATCATTCCCAAAAAAAATATATATTTATGGTTGGGACAACTGGCCTACCCACTTCCGGGGCCCATGATAGAGAATTAAATATCTTTGTGGAGGGAAAAAGTTAAACACGATAAAGATAAATATGACTTCATCTAGTTTTTACAAGTCGGGCTGAGTGGTTCAGACTGTTGAGGTGTTGGCCTTCTGACCCCAACTTGGCAGGTTCGATCCTGGTTCAGCCCGGTGGTAGTTGAAGGTGCTCAAATACGTCAGCCTCGTGTCGGTAGATTTACTGACACGTAAAAGAACTCCTGCGGGACTAAATTCCTGCACATCGGCGTCTCCGAAAATCGTAGAAGTAGTTAGCGGGACGTGAAGCCAATAACATTAATTACATTTGGCTTTTAACAAGCTGAGCATATCAGGAAAGAAAAGTGTCCTGGTGACATTTTACTCGCTCAATACAGGAATGTCTTTGGGTGCTGTGACTTTTACTTCTTTTTTTCTTTTTTTTCTGTTTGCTTTACGTCACACCGTCACATATAGGTCTTATGGCGACGATGGGACAGGAAAGGCCTAGGAATGGGAACAAAGCGGCCGTGGCCTTAGGTACAGCCTCAGCATTTGCCTGGTGTGAAAATGGGAAACCACGGAAAACCATCTTCAGGGCTGCCGGCAGTGGGGTTCAAAACCCACTATCTCCCGGATGCGAGCTCACAGCTGCGCGCTCCTAACCGCACGGCCAACTCGCGCGGTATTTTTACCGTTCGGTTTATTGACTTGGCTTGTATAACCTAAAACTTAGGCTAAGCTGGATAATATTTTAAACACCTACATCACTATTTTCACCTGTGTGCAATTATGTTATTTATTTCATTAATATTATGATAATTATTATAATTGAGCATTGTTAACTTATAAGACCCCAACAGACAAGCACTGGTTTTGTGTAGAGTTATACATTTGTTAAATTCACGTTGTTTCCTTTCATGATGTACACGCCTATTCTTTGTTACATTATAGAGTATTTAGATATAGCCTAAATTTCTTTACCAATGAAGCTCTTCAATAAAGACATACATAACCGTCCCATGCCAAGATATATTGGTAGAATCAGAGCTGTCAAAATGGTTCATAACCCCTTTGATTTATTATCTTGACATGGATCACCCAAAACATAGGTTAGGTTTGGAGAATACTTTAATAATCAGCATTATTTAATGCACTGTTTATTACTTTCATATTCCAAGATGTAATTGAAGCATTTAAATAAAGCATCATACATTAAAATTTAAAGTTTTACCACTAGAACAGCTGACATGGAAAAGGGATTTGAAAATTCAAACAAATTCATCTTACGTTAAAATCTTCAAAAAAATAAACTGTAGACTTTTCCGATATATCACCAGCATTTCTCCGGCTCGCCAAAATCCATTTCTCCCTAGTTTTAGCGTCTTTGGAACATTTATAAACAATTTGTTTGGTATGGTATGCGATGTGCTATTGCACATCGGAACTCTACACCAGTTATAAGTTTTCTGCCTCACTGTCTGCGCAGGATTCATTTTAAGTCTAAAATATACCACTCAGATTATTATCCAATGTATAGACCTCGAATTTAACCATACTAGACACTAACATAAAGTAGAAATACGCGAAGTGTATCCTGCTTCTCACAGCACACTGTGTTATTTCGTCTGCTAATTCAGTCAACCTGTACGATGACGTCAGACCAATGAGATCGCGTACTTGCGTGATGTGACATTTTCGTAGATTTTTATCACGTTTTGAGTTATTATTTGTACATTCTGATCACATTTTTGCATTCTGCATGAAATTTTGAATCAGATGAGCATATTTTTAATTAAAACCCCGGATCATGCATGTTCCCTATTGAAAGGAACCGGCTGTGGCCTTAACTAAGGTACAGCCCCAGCATTTCACTAGTGTGAAAATGGCAAACCACGGAAAACCATCTTCGGGGCTGCCGACAGTGGGGTTCGAACCCACTATCTCCCGTATGTGAGCTCACAGCTGCGCGCTCCTAACCGCACGGCCAACTCGCCCAGTATTATATGTATTTTTAACAGACTTTTTTCGTTATAGTGCTTCCGGATAAACTATATTAAGTGTCCTTCCATTTGAAGCTTTGCGTTTGCCTTTGCAACTCTCGAACAACCCACGTTACTGTCAACCACGGGAGATGCACGGTTTCCGAAGATAGAGTCCTACAACTTTAAGCGATTGTCCTTGCTGATGCACATAGCGAAACTCAAACGAGCGTGAACTACAGATGTCTAAATTGAAAGGGTATATTCGAAGGGATGATTTGAATCCGAGGAATACTACTTCGCACGCGGCATGTCCATTCATGTTGGTAACTTCAATAATATTCGGAATCAGTTTCTTGACTGATAGTCGTGTTCCATTGCAGAGGGAAGAAGGATTCATATTACTGAAAAGGATAATCCGTGCCACAATTACCCGTTCCAGGATGTTGGAGGGGTACTCCAGGTGACTCCAAGTTGTTCGAAAGCTCTGTCGTGCAGATGACAGCCTTATCTGTACAGTATTATATGTCGTGTCGATAGAATTGAACACCGGGTAATTCTTGTAAAAGTTGCTTGTTTATGACGTTGACGGCTTTATTTCTTGGAACAAGATTTGCTCTTTGACACAGCCATGTGTGATCGGTGAAATGCTGTCCCCACGTATGTTAAAAATTTCAGATCTCCGCATGCCGTAGATTTGGCTGGGCATCGCACACATACGCACAGCACTTCCGGGTATCACGGACAGAAAATGGCTTTATATGACATGGACTTAAAATGGCACCTTGACTATTCCTTGTCTATCATTATCTATGACATGCTCTATACAGTATGCTTCCTTATAAAATAAAATAAAATAAAATAAAATAAAATAAAATAAAATAAAATAAAATAAAATAAAAAATAAATTAAAAATTAATTAAGAAATAAAATAAAATAAAAAATAAAAAATAAAAAATAGAAAAATAAAAAATAAAATAAAATCTCTTTATTTGCAAATGAGGTGCCTACCTCGGTGGCAAATGGTACACTAAAATACGTTATTGTCAAGCACTAAATTTTAAATTAACAAGAGAAGAACATTTTTCTAGAAATAATAATATACAATTTACGCTAACAATTTTTTTCTATTAAACAAACAGATCATCCTTAATAAATTTATATTGTTTACAAAATTCTACTTATAATATCTCCTATACTTACAATCATAGTCAACTCATATACACTATGTAGAATACTTCAAATAATACTATGCAACTGGTATAAGATTAAAATTTACATTGCATTTATTTACTTTTTTTTACCCATTTTGCAACCTAAGTAGCTGAAAAAAATACGGTTCGCGTTTTGTTGTTGGTAAAGCGAAATCCTCGTATTCCCTAAAATTTTAAGTGAATGAAATGAATATCGGGTAAATATGAACTTAAATAAATAAATAAATAAATAAATAAATAAATAAATAAATAAATAAATAAATAAATAAATAGATTAATTAATTAATAAATACATAAAGCAAGAGAGATGCTTACAAGTCGAGGATCAAGGCCATGAAGAAGTTTCAAGAAAAAGTTAGACCCCGTATCCACGCGTCACGCACAAAATAAAGGATGAGATTGCAGAGTAAAATGATGGAGTACTGGATGGATTAAAGCCCAGAAACAGATGACGCTGAATTGGAATTATCGTGGTCCATAGTCGGCCTAAACGAAAGAGTAATAATAATAATAATAATAATAATAATAATAATAATAATAATAATAATAATAATAATAATAAAGCAGATATTTACCTGTGTATAAAGAATCGTCTAAAAATACCCCTATGTTAAACATTTCAGGTCTCTGCGTGCCGTGGATTTGGCTGGATATCACACACATACACACAAACACTTCCGGATACCGTTTCGTGTCGGGGACCGAAAATGGCTTCTTACGCCATGCACTTAAAATGGCTCCTTGACTAACTTACCCATCTATGTAGGTTGCCTAGCGATAGTGAACCCTGGGGACTGCACGTTGGATTGTCATATCCCAACACACGTTTTCCGCCGGTCTTTCGTACATAATTCCCCAAACGAACGCGAAAATGAAAATTCCGGCTTCGAGATGCATTTGGACCCTCCTTCAATCCACCCATGTTGAAAATTTCAGATCTCTGCGTGCCGTAGATTTGGCTCGGCATCGCTCTCTCTCTCTCTCTCTCTCTCTCTCTTGCTTTTATTATTATTATTATTATTATTATTATTATTATTATTATTATTATTATTATTATTATTATTATTATTATTATTATTATTATTAAGTTGTTATAGATAAGACCAGCATTTACCCGCCGCTTCCCCGCGTTTATTATTTCAACCGTTACATGATTTTAAATCATTTATTTAAAAGCAAAGTAAAAATATAAAATAGCACACACACACACACACATATCGTTTGTGCATAAATTGCTTGAATTACATTATCTAATTTTTAATTAAATTCTTATTTTCAATGCTTAAGATACCGCGTTGTTGGATGGTACAAATATTAAACCAATATTTTTAAAAAAATCTTATTAGAGCATTGGAGGCGGCCTAGGGAGCCTTTAATTTTCTCTCCCTTCTTGGCCCTTGTCTTTTTTTTTTGGACGATACCTTCATTTTTCGAAGCCTCGGATCCCTTCCAATTTTCTCTCTGGTTAGTGTTAATAGAGGATGGTTGCCCAGTTGTACTTCCTCTTAAAACAATGATCACCACCATCATCACTTGACTCGGGGACTGCGTGTTTGTATTCGTCTTGATACACTTCTTATCATCTATGTACAACACACCTCACTATAAACCACCACCATTAACACAGAAATAGGAAATAGTGAATACATCCGCCCACATAGGTTTAGCGTCAAGAAGGACATCCGACCGTAAAACAGGGACACATCCATATCAACGGCTGACTCCAATAATTTGGGGAAGAAGAAGGAGTGAATATTTAGAGCTTGCAGCATGCTGTGTTACTTGCAATTAGCGCATGAGTAGCATATCTACGTCCTTCTGGGAAGTTGTTATATTTTTCGTACGAAATGTAAGTTGTATATATTTTTATTGCAGTAGCCGAATCCCAGGTAAGACCTTTGCCTCATCAGTAAAAGAAAATGAACAAAGAAATAAATGTCTTAATATAATATTTGTTCAAGATGACCGGGCGAGTTGGCCGTGCGCGTAGAGGCGCGCGGCTGTGAGCTTGCATCCGGGAGATAGTAGGTTCGAATCCCACTATCGGCAGCCCTGAAGATGATTTTCCGTGGTTTCCCATTTTCACACCAGGCAAATGATGGGGCTGTACCTTAATTAAGGCCACGGCCACTTCCTTCCAACTCCTAGGCCTTTCCTATCCCATCGTCGCCATAATACCTATCTGTGTCGGTGCGACGTAAAGCCTCTAGCAAAAAAAAAAAAAAATGTTCCAGATGAAGTTTATGTTGTACTGTAATTCTTTCGTGCCAGGGAGTAAGAGTATAAGTCTTGTTATATCGGCTCCTCGTAGTACAAGTCACTGATTGAATTTTCAACCGAAGTAAACGATTATTAAAAAGTGAAAATACAATGTTCTGAAATATTTCGATGTAGGCCTATTCATTTGAAACCGTCTACAATTCTGTCTCTGGCCTTAAAACTTCAAACTTATGTCCTGAAATGCAGCTACTTTTGACAGGTACTCTTCAAATAAATAAATAAATAAATAAATAAATAAATAAATAAATAAATAAATAAATAAATAAATAAATAAATAAATAAATAAATAAATAAATAAATACCGATCTGCATTTAGGGCAGTCGCCCATGTGGCAGATTCCCTATCTGTTGTTTTCCTAGCTTTTTCTTCAATGATTTCAAAGAAACTGCAAATTTATTGAGCATCTCCCTTGGTAAGTTATTCCAATCCCTAACTCCCCTCCCTATAACTGAATATTTGCCACAAATTGTCCTCTTGAATTCCAAATTTATCTTCATATTATGATCTTTCCGACTTTTAAAGACGCCACTCAAACTTATTCGTCTACTAATGTCATTCCACGCCATCTCTCCGCTGACAGCTCGGAACATACCACTTGCAACATTTTTGTAACGCTACTCTTTTGTCGGAAGTCACCCAGAACAAATCGAGCTGCTTTTCTTTCGATTTTTTCCAGTTCTTGCATCAAGTAATCCTGGTGAGGGTCCCATACAGTGGAACCATATCCCTAGCACGCATGAAATGGCCGTCCGCGATGTTCAGCAACTGTCATATACTATACAAATCAACAGCCACGAAATGAGATTCCACAGGAAGCAATCTAGGCTTTTATTGACTGAATGATACGGCAAATTTAGGAGTGTTTGGCGGCTTGTGGGGTCATTTCCCGCAATGAATAGAGTAACAGTGTAAACAAACAGGAAACTGTATTTGCTGTTATTCCATTCGGAAGTAATTCTCGAAATGAACGACACTTACCCGTGCTACTTCTTTGTGCTATGGATTGTATTATACACCTACTTCTGAATAATCGTAAGAGGAGTCCTCAATTTTACGCTAAGAAATCTGAGGGAGAGAAGGTTGCAGTTCTACGAACACTTGTTGAGGATGGACAGTAACAGACTAACGAAGAGAATATTTGAATTCTTCAAAATGAGGAAGATAGAGCTGACATGGTTTCGAGAAGTGAGGTTGGGCTTGAAGATGAGGGTTCTGGAAGATTACATCATTGACAGAAATCGATTCAGACAACTTGTTCCGTGGTTTCCAAGAGACTGGGGAAACACTTGTGAGAAAAGGGAGCTCATGTACAGAAGAAGGAAGTAGGAGAAATAATGAAAAGATGCTGGCAGAGGGTGAAGCAAATAAATAAATAAATAAATAAATAAATAATAATAATAATAATAATAATAATAATAATAATAATAATAATAATAATAATAATAATAATAATAATTGTACCGGGAGGTACACCTCAACGCCGCTCATTCAAAATTAGCGCCTTAATGAACGCCTCTATCGATCAAAAGGTGAACTGATACTACATGACCTTAGAACTTTAATCAGAATATGTCACTACTGAGATATTAAGTAATTGTTTTATGGTGAAGTTTCCTAAACTGATTGAATTTCTCCTTGTTTTGTTTGCTACATCAAGAAGTTTGGACATTTTTCCACAGATGTCACTACCAAAAAACTCTGATCATGCACCCTGGTGCGAGGTGGAAGAGCTTATAACTTAGAGAAGTGTCATATTCGGAGGTTTTCCATAACTGAATCTATGTTCATTTATTTTTGGGTTGGCAACACTTCTTTTCTTTCCGCCAGTTTTGAATCTAGCCAATCACGAATTTGTGTAATTAATTTTCAACCAATCACGCGTTTCTTGTTCTTTGAATTTACCAATAAAATTTAAGAGGGTGTGTCCTGATTAGTCCTGAATTCTCTCGAACCTTCCCTGAGGGTACATAAACTCCGGATTTTCTGGGTACTTTGTCAATTTATCGCCGTCTTTATAGGTGTGTGTGTTAAGGCAGGAGGCCTCTTTCTTCGGCCAGCAGAACATCTACAAGGTAATGGCCACATAAATTCTATCTTTCTTGCTGTATCCACCAATTAATCCGCGGGGAAGGTCCGAATCTTTATGTAACAAACTTTGCTAAAATGTAAATTTTCTTTCAGCTAATGTAAAAACTTCATCAAGTTTTAACTGTAAATCGGGGATAGAGAGTGAGTTACCCTCTCGAGCTCCCCTTCATCTTGGTTTGAGGTGTCTGTGATTTAGCAAACTTTTTTCCTGTAATGTATTACAGTTATTTCCATGCGCGCCGCCTCAAGTAGCTTGGGATTAGCCCCTGTTCCATCGGCCGAGAGCCCTGTAGGATTTTATATTTCATTATCTGAGAGCGCAGTGTATGCCTCCGAACTGGTTGTGTTCGGGCCGTTTATTTAACCTGTTCTTTTTCGCAAAGGCCCTCTAGGTTGGGTACTAGATACCCCTGTATAAAACTATTTCTATTTGTAATTCGTGCCCTGTGAGGCCAGAGAGTGTGACATTTTGATGTAAATTTGCCTTGAGCGGGCTGTAAGTAACTGAGAGCCTGTTTGCTCTTGTCAAGGTTTTGTAATGGTAAAGAGTGCCTCTGGAAGGCTTGATATTGTATTTAGGGAGCAAATGCTCTTGAATTAGTGGATTTCTGCCCTTGACTAAATTAGTTCTCATTTTGAATTGTAAATTTGAGCTGGGAGCTCAGGAATTGTAAAACTAGGGGCTTGAAGCCCAAAACTGTTAAAGTTCTGAATCTTGGATTTTTCCAAATCTTGTTACAAGATCGTTAATTGTACCTGTCATGTTATTTGTTAATTTTTGAAATCCTAAAGAAATATAACCTTTGCTAACGTTTTAATTCAATTTTGATGTGGTAATTAGATCCATTCATCACCCGCACCTTCTTTAACTTCTTTCTGCTCCACGGGTAACCCCGTAATAATAATAATAATAATAATAATAATAATAATAATAATAATAATAATAATAATAATAATAATAATACAATGAAAGACTAAAAGGATAATTAATCATGCCTTCGCACTAAAAGTCAAGAATAATTGGATAATCGAAATTTAAAAAGACGTTCAAGAAATCAACATAACAGACGAAATTATGGAGTAGACCTACAGTACCTATAGAACGTTGGTGAACAAACATTTTGCTGAAAAACCCAAGATGAGAACCAACACTGCATGAACGGAAGAAAAACCATAGCGAGTGTAAGGAGGGATTCTAGGAAGAGAAGAAAGCAAATTCATCTGCTAAATAAATTTAATCGCACTCCTTAACAATAATATTAAGAATGAAACACTCCGCAAGAACATTGAAAACCGGGAGAGTTGGCCGTACGGTTAGGGGTGCTCAGCTGTGGGCTTGCATTCGGAAGATAGTGGGTTCGAACCCCACTCTCGTCAGACCTGAAAATGGTTTTCCATTTCCACACCAGGAAAATGCTGGGGCTGTACATTAATTAAGACCACGGTCGCTTCCTTCTGACTCCTAGCCCTTTCCCCTCCCATCGTCACCATAAGACCTACCTATATCAGCGCGACGTAAAACCAATTATTAAAAAAAGAGCATTGATGTATCATACATTTTAATGATTTACAATAAATGTCTCTCTCGTTCTCCAGTTCTTGAGTATTTCATTGCAGTTTCAGAGGTTATGATGGTAATATTACAGTGATTTCCTGTTCACGGTTGGCAGCGCTAGTACGCTTAAAATATTAAATGTTTATGTGTAGTTAACGAATGCTTTAAATTATACCAAGTTTAAATGTCTGTTATAAATATTACAAGAAATAAATTTCATTATTAAGCCCGTATTGTTGACCTTAACGGCGTTATGATACTTTATGGAAAAATTCCACCTTTAGAACACAAATCTTTATTATTCCTTAATAGAATAACATTATCTTATTGGAACATGTTTCATCCCCATGGTGACAGCTTCAGCCACAGTTGAAAGATAGCATACAGGATGATCACAAGACCGGCGACGATAATCCTTACACTTTAACATCTTTCGAATCAAGCCCGGTATTCGGTCTGTGTACTATTAAGAGAAGTTCCTCCTCATGAACCACAGTTTAATAGAACCACAACCTACAGTATAAAAGGAAGTTGAACTTTTCCCTTCAAGACTAAATTCAGATCGAACAAACACATCAAGATTTTATCTGATACTAAGTTGCAGTCATGACATAACAAATGAGAGATGTATGTCATAATGATGTTTGTGACCAATTCTATACATTTTTAACTTACGTTTCATGCAAAGCAAAAGTGACAACGTTTAAAGATTTAATCGGCACGTGGACAGAACAAGTCATTAGAGTCAACCAGTGTCTTCTGGGCCTCTTTGAGACGGCGCGGATTCGACTCGCTTCTGAACTTAGCCGCGGGTCCGCCTGAACTAAGAACCGATTGTTCAAGAATCTTTCAGATGACGCGGAGACGGAGAGTAACCACGCGGGAGAAATGTTTGAGCTGGGGGTCCGCAATAAAACGCGGTCCCACGCCAGCGGTTAGTTCTTATTGGACATTACCGGTAGTATTTATGAATGTCATCACACACAATGGGGTCGTACGCGCCCCCGTCGTCAGCAGATCTGCGCCCACACATCAGAAGCGTTGCTAAAATTTATTTATTTATTTATTTATTTATTTATTTATTTATTTATTTATTTATTTATTTATTTATTTATTTATTTATTTATTTATTTATTTATTTATTTATTTATTTATTTATTTGCAATTTATCAGTTTATTCGTGGACTTTTATTTGTGTGATTTACTGCGGCTGCTATGGAGCTCGAAATGACATTGAGAACTAGGAAACTTTAGTGTCAGAAAGACGAGTGGAAGAATACCAATCCAGGACAAACACATTAGAGATGTGTCTCGAAATCTCTTGTGATTCCGAGAATATATCTAACAAGGAAAGAAATATATTTGGTAAATACTCCAGGCGTTCAGCAGGTTGTATGGAATCCCTCATTTTGGTGTTTTCCCGAAGGAAATGGTTGTGTAATTTATCCAGAAGTTCATCAGAGGAGGATATTGACATCCAAAAGCAGTTTATAAAAAAATGCCATCGTCCATTCTCAAGTCATGAAACAGTGTGGCAAATGCTCCAACCTGACTTCTCTGTCCTATCACTGGGTGCACGCACATTCTCCGGCTTCGGTTCCTTCTTCTTAAGTGTATAAGGTAGAGTAAACGAAGACGATGATGGTCCATATTTATTACCTACACTGAAAAGTGAGTTGAAAAAATCTGCTGAAAAGCGCGGGCAGTTTTGTGCGGCTGTAATTTACCCGCCGGTCGATGAATTATATATTAGGTCCCTTTAAACAACAAGCATCATCATCATCATTATCAATTTACCCGCTGTGTGTGAAAGTCAACGGAAACGGGTGCACTTATTCCCGCGCCGTCTGAAAGAAACCTTAATGTGTATTAATGTATCCTTGTTCTATTTTTGTCTTTCAACTAAGACTGAAGCTACCCCCATGGGGATGAAACATGTTCCAATAAGATAATGTTATTCTATTAAGGAATGTTAAAGATTTGTGTTGTAAATGTGGAATTTTTCCATAAAGTACCATAACCTTCTCATACATACAAGCTGTAACAATAAAGCTCGGTGAATGAAGTCAGCACGGTCGATCCGGCAACACTGGCGACACACCTGCGTAGCAGCGGGTTTTGACCACCTGCTCCCAACGTTGTTCAGTTGAGCATCGTGTATGTGCCGTGTAAGACCTGTTTGACACAGTGCGTGTTTAGTGCGTTGGTTCTGAACTGCGAACAGGAACATGAATGAGCAAAAGACCAATGTACAGTTTTGTTTTAAGCTTGGCAAGACACCGAAATAAACGCATACGATGCTGGTACATGTTTATGAAGATCAAGCACTGTCCTTGAAGTGTGTGTACGAGTGGTTCGCCCGTTTTCGAGGAGGCCGGGAAAGTGTTTCTGACAACCCCCGTAGCGGAAGACCGGAGACCGCCGTCAGTGACGAAAACATTGAGAAGGTGAGGACATTAATCACGAACGATCGGCGATTAACTGTGCGCATGGTAGCGGATGAACTGCAGATTAACCGTAAATCCGTGCGACAAATCGTTACCCAGAAGTGTTCTCGTCTTGTGCCACATCACTTGGCTGATGATCAGAAACAGGCACATTTAGAGGCTTTACAGGATTTTGTCGAAACGGCGGATGCGACACCAAATTTCTTGAACTGTATTGTCACTGAGGATGAAACCTGGTGTCTCAGGTACCACCATGAAACGAAACGGTAAAGCATGGAATGGCGTTCTCCGGGATCACCTCGTCGGAAAAAGGCCAGAGTCGAAAAGTCACGCATCAAACTCGCTTTGAAAGGTAAGAGATTTGACGATATTCCTGACATCTAACGAAACGTGACGAGGCTTTTGAACACCGTCCCAAAGGAAGCCTTCTTGCAAAGTTTCCAGGACATGTCTCGCCGATCTGAGCAGTGCATAGTTATGTGAGGGGACTATTTCGTAGGACAGTAAGGTCACTGCCGTGCATTGTTCATCTGTGTTAATAGTACAGGACTATTCACCGAACTTTATTGTCACAGGTTGTATATATATCATTAAGAAGTCCGTAACTTGTGAGTTCTTTCTGACTGCTTGCACTTGATTGGGCAAGTCTCCTCTCTTGCACAGTTTCTGTATTATCTTCCTTAGTCAAATGTTATTCTCTTCCAGCCTAGATGAAATTAGACCTTAGAGGTGAACAGTTTTCATTTTGCCAGCTTTCCCTTATTTTCTTAGGCTGACATCTGCATTCTTTGAAATGTGATCTCTTCTCCTGGCTGATGTTAAGAGGGGTCATAATCTCCTTGCTTGGCCCTTAAACCGAGCAATAAATACACACTAAAACACAAACAAATCAGTATACTTTCTTTCTTTCTTTCTTTCTTTCTTTCTTTCTTTCTTTCTTTCTTTCTTAATCCGTTTACCCTCCAGGGTTGGGTTTTCCCTCGAACTCAGCGAGGGATCCCGCATCTACCGCCTCAAGGGCAGTGTCCTGGAACGTGAGTGGGTCGGGGTGATACAATTAGAAAGTAGGACCAATACCTCGCCCAGGTGGCCTCACCTGCTGTGCTGAACAGGGGCCTTATTGGGAGATGGGAAGATTGGAGGAATAGACAAGGAAGAGGGAAGGAAGTGGCCGTGGACTTCAGTTAGGTATCATCCCGACATGTGCCTAGAGGAGAAGTGGGGAAACCATGGAAAACCACTTCGAGGATGGCCGAGGTGGGAATCGAACCCCCTCCCCCTCTACTCGGTTGACCTCCCGAGGCTGAGTGTACTCCGTTCCAGCCCTCGTACCACTCTTCAAATGTCGTAGCAGAGACGGGAATCGAACCCGGGCCTCCAGGGGTGACAGCTAATCTCACTAACTACTACACCACAGACGCGGACCACTATACTTTAGTCATAATTTTTAATTATATGGACAGATAATTAAATATACTCAATTTTGTTTGTATTTAGGTCAATAATCAAATTTCTGTTTGCAATTTTCTTTCGACCTTACCTACTTCTAAACAGGTTCCATCTCGGTTTAGTTCGGTGGCATTTTTTTGGGGGAGTACTAAATTCCAACACTTCCATGTCGTTAACTTCTGGCACGGTAAATATATTCCTGCGATACAAATTTCTATCTCTACTAGCACCTATTCAAACATATAGAAATTGAAAGGATGGTAAACAATTTACAGTCATTATTCATCCTGCCAAATTCCATACTCTATGAAATCATCTTAGGCTTTCGCTCGCTGGCGAGAATAATGATTGTCTTCCGAGTGTACGAACTGTGCCACTGACATGTTCTTACACGGCTGAAGCAGTGTCGTAGCCAGGAACTGAAGATGCGGAGGGCTCGCCCCTAACTTACAAGCAAGATCTTTGTGATATACAAGCTTGGGATGGTAGCGTCTGAGAATGACAGATAATGGGAGAGAAGCCTAGCTCAGATTCTTCCCCCTCAATTTCCGCTAGTTTGAGGGATTTTTTTTGTTCCTTTTTATCTGTGAAGAAATCGGAAATCATCATCTTTTTTACTCATGTTGAGTTCACTACCAAATTTTGAAATTATGGACACTAAAACCTGCAACTACTGGGTTCTCAGTAAGTATACGGTAGAAGTATGAGCTGTCCGGCCCGTGATGTGGTGGTAGCGTGCCTGCTTCTTACCTGGAGGTCCCGGGTTCGATTCTCAGCCAGGCCACGGATGTTTACCTGGATCCGTGGAATGGTTCAAGGTCCACTCAGCCTACATGATTACAATTGAGGAGGTATCTAAGAGTGAAATGGCGGCCCCGGTCTAAAAAGCCAAGAATGACTGCTGAAAGGAGCGATATAAAGCAAATTGTTAAAAAGAAAGATGCCGAGGTGTCAAAGTTCTGTCGCGTGGGAGTTATTTAACAGTATAATTCAATGACATGGATTTGTGGCTTTTCCATTTTGTCAAATGACACCGATCTCAGACGAAAACCAGTCCGCTACCTTTGACATAGAAGAACAACAATCAAACGACTGAGCCAGATAGGTTGGCAAAAGGACCAAATGACCCAAGCAACTTACATGAAATAGCAAGATAAATTCTTCATAACGTTATAGAGCACAAAAAATATAAACATCTAACACTTTTTAAGCCGGCCCGTCGCTCTTGGGGTAGCGAGTCTGCCTCTTATCCAGAGGCCCCGGTTTCGAGTCCCGGCTAGATCAGGGAGGTTTACCTGGTTCTGAGTTCTGGTGCGAGGACCATGTGTTTCGTTGATCATGTGTCACCTCGTAATCTGCAGGCTTCCGGCTGAGCAGCGTTCGCTTGGCCGAGCAAGGCTCATCAGGGCTGAAGCGGCATGGGATTTTGATATTTTTGAAAGAATCCATTCTGCTCAATTTTAAATTCTATATCTTCCCTGGCGCACAAACAAAGGAGCTACGTCATGAACATTGACAATGACTGCTCAAGTATGAATTTACAACGATAACTCACTGAAAATAAAGAGCTTTAACTATTGTACCATGCTTCCGGTGGCTCCAGTTGCAAAGATGCTACAAGTGGTTGAGTAGCAATCATCCAGCTCGTCTGGGAGGTGAACGAATGTTCTGCTAGATGAGGTCGAACAATTAGTCTGCCCTTCAACAGGAGCAATAGCACAAAACGATAACTTATCTCCAAGGGAACGGATAACCTAGACTGCAGATGCAGCTTGGATTTTTGAGAACAGCCGCGGAGCAGTTCACGACCTTCTCACAGGACTATGAAGACTAACGTCCGCTGATCAAATGAAGTCAGTGAAGAGGTCATTCACCTAGACCTGTGCTTTAAACCCCTTGTGAACAGATGTCTATAAATCAGACCGCTTGCTTTTAAAATATTAGCCGTCTTTTTATTTCTATTTGCTTTACGTCGCACCGACACAGACAGGTCTTATGGCGACGACCCGTCTTTTTTAAATACTAATCTAGGAAGTCTAAGCACCAATGCCAACAGGTTCAGTAAAATGATCAGGCCCCTGTTTCATAAAACATCTGTCACTAATATTATTAGTAAGAAACCAATAATATTAACTAATAATATTAGTATTGTGTTTCATAAAATTATTAGCTAATACTATTACTTATTAGTTTATGAGTCGAAATTATTAGTAGATGTTCCTAATAATATTAGTAAATTGTTTCATAGACAACATGACTAATAAAAGCTACTCATATCATTAGGATTATTTCCATGAGTGTATTTTGACTCATAATTCATATTATTAGTGAAACCAAAGTGAGCGGTATTTTAATATTTTGGCATAAAATCATGAAGATCACTGAAATGATCGACTCTGATTCAAAGGAAGGGGTGTAGGTATTCACCGTTCAATAAATGTTACGTCAAAAACAGTCTGTACTGGAATATAACAAACATATGAATACATTGGAAGATTTAGGTTAGATTACAGAACTACTGAGTATTTGCTTGATAGGATTCGTAATAGAACGTTCCACTGCAAGGAATGAAGCATAACCTTAAAATAGCAGCTTCGCATTGCACTCCACCGGTTGGTAGTGATACACAGTATCATTGTGTTTCTCTAGTGCAGTTCTGCTCGGACACTCCAGGTATCCTTTAAAATCTTGGCTTATATCACAAATAAACCAAGATGATGCTGGTGATGATTATTGTTTTAAGGGGAAGTACGCTACAACTAGGCAACCATCACCTATAATAACACTAATCAGATAGAAAAATGGAAAGGATCCGACATTTTGAAAAATGAAGGTATCGGCTAAAGAAAGAGAAGGGCCACGATGGGCGTGAAAATAAAAGACTCTCTCGGCCTCGCAACCTAATACTGTCAGGGTCGGAAAAGAACAAGAGTTGAACAAGGGAGGTAAGAAGGGTAGATGAAAATGAGACTGGCAAAAGTAAGTTAAAGCAATGGCAGGACTCATCTCAGTGCCCCATGTTCGCCAACACACGCTCCCAAGTTGAGAGTCCTGGGACCCCTTTCAGTCGCCTCTTACGACAGGCAGGGGATACCGTGGCTGTTATCCTGCCGCCCCCACCAATAGGGCGTAGTAAACAAAGATTTTGTTAGTCCATCTCAGAGATTTTTAAGAGCACATGAAATAAAAAATAAAAGGAACAAGGAGGGTTATAGTGTGCAAAAGGCTGCGAACAGTTGACGCTTTAACTCAATCACTTTCTGCGAAGTAACTTTCTTCTCACACATTATTTTCACTTATTTTATCCATTTTCACACGTATCTAATTCATAACAACGAAAATATCAAGTGAGCCTTTTGAACATGTGGATTAATAGTCGGTTGTAGTCAAGCATTAGCCTACTGCTAGGAACAAACCCAAACCAAGAACATATGCAACAGACCGATTCTAACCTCCATTTGTATCAGCTGACTAATGAACTAATATTATTACTGAAGATATTTTATTAGTCATGTGTAAATCTTTATGAAACAGAATTCGGTTAACTAATAAGTATGACTTCTAATATTATTAGCTAATATTATTAGTTAGTTTTATGAAACAGGACCCAGAAGGCGAATTGTGCTTGCCCAAAAGGCGTTTGGTAATAAGAGACATCTTTTGATTAGTTGCAGATTTAGATTTTGTAATCAGAAGAAATGTGTGATGCCTTTTGTATGGAGTGTGCATTTGTATGAATGTGAATTTTGAACAATTAGAGATCAGAATTGGAAATGACTGGAAGTGTTTGAGATGTGGATCTGGGGACGAATGCTAAGGAATAAATGGATTGAAAATAGAACAAACATGATATTAGAGTCCATTGTTCTTGGGTTCAGTTCTCAAACGTTCTTGCCCATCTTACACATCACAAATTTCTGTGGTGATGATCGAGGCGGCGCCCCCAGGGAGGTCTTCGAGAACGTAGTCCTATATCGTAGAGCCCTTTACAAACAGCCTGCGTCGACACATTTGTATTCTGTAGCTCCGTGAACTGGTTGCAGTGACAGTAGGGTTCCTCCGAGCGGATATACGAAGGTACTACTGCAATGTTCCGGTCCCTTAGTCGGTGACGCCTTCTCTCAACCCAGGAGATTTGTATTGGAGAAGGGTGGTGAAGGTTAGAGGGTTGGAGGCCGCGGCATATTCTGGGAACTGTCCCGGCATTCGCCTTAGTGTAGGAGAATGGAAAACCACGGAAAACCATCTTCAGGACAGTCGACGATGGGGACCAGTCCGTCTCCGTCTCCCGCAGAGCTACGGTAGAGCCGTGGCCACGCCCCCCCCCCCCTGCTCGGTTGGTCGGTCGGAGTACAGAGCTGTCGGACCACGGACCAGCCATGGCTACTTGTGGGTCGAAACCTAATCTGCATCTGCCGACGGCGAATATAATTATCGGACTTGTACAGCGGTTATTTTGTGTGGTCGACCTATAGAAGACCTATCAACTATGACATGTGTTTGCTGGAACTTCCACCACAATCGGGTGCGTAGCTTGTGAGCTACCTGGACTTTTGTCATATCACCTTGTTACATTAGAGTCACTATTCCGATTCAATCTGCTGCTAAAACGTGTACTATGGTATTGTCATAACGAAAACAACATGGAATATGAGGAATATTTTGAACTTCATTCCTTCATCAAACCCTACCAACAGCAATCTCTACCTACTAGCGAACAAAGTGAGCGCATTGACAGCTAAAGAAATGTAATGCGTTTCAGTGGTCGCATGAAGACAAGAGAACACAACACCGTTTATCGGGCGTGTCCGTAAGTCAAAATAACAAGCCCAAGAAAACTTCATTTGACCTGTGTATTTAACGAATGCAATATTCATGTGTGTTACTTGAACATTCTGTAATAATTGTTACGTAGATCACTAACTATATACAGAATGTCCCAGAAGGAATGGTCAATATTCAGGGTTATGACAGAACACTCACTGGAAACAAAAAACTTCATATGGACATATGCCCTATTCCGAATAGCATCCGAGATATAACACACTTAATGTACAATCAAATAGAGGCTGGACACGCATGTGACTTTTCTACCCATTGGCCATTCCTCCTGGGACACACTGTAGGCCCTATAGCTAATTGAAACATTACTGATGAGATTATTGAGCTTGTTTTGATGCACCAAAATTTATTGAAATATTCATCGTTCGGTCCTTCATTTATGTCATTCTGGGGTACACGCACCACCAGTTGGGAAAAACTGAACAAGACTGTAAAAGTCAAATAGTGGTGTGGTGGTGGTGTTTTTTCTTTTTGTTTAACATCGCACTAACACATGGAAGGTTTTCGGCGACGTAAGGAATGCTTTTTTTTTTTTTTTTTTTTTGCTAGGGGCTTTACGTCGCACCGACACAGATAGGTCTTATGGCGACGATGGGATAGGAAAGGCCTAGGAGTTGGAAGGAAGCGGCCGTGGCCTTATTTAAGGTACAGCCCCAGCATTTGCCTGGTGTGAAAATGGGAAACCACGGAAAACCATCTTCAGGGCTGCCGATAGTGGGATTCGAACTTACTATCTCCCGGATGCAAGCTCACAGCACGTAAGGAATGAAAAGGGCTAGAAATGGAAAGTATTCGGCTCCGCGGCCTTAATTAAGGTACGGGCGTGTGAAAATAGGAAATCGCGGAAAGCCATCATGAGTGGTGCCGACAGTGGCCGAACCCACTATCTCCCGAATGCAAGCTGACAGGTACGTGACTCAAACCACGTAGCCACCTGCAAAAACAGATTTGTGTTAGGGCTGATGAACTAGTGTATATAAGTATGTGATTAGAGTCGTTATTGTATCTATTACCGCACAAAAACATATAAATATACTGCTGACTTATCTGACGAAGGTTTGCACTTATGGTTTTCATGTTATTTTTAAAATTGAAAACATTTCTTAGCAAAGTACGAAAAACGTAAAATTATGCAATTTCTACAATTGCGCCGAAAGCTGAAGGGTTAAAAGGACCGGAAAAAGAGCAAATTTCGAAAGTTACTTGCGACCTAAATGTAGTTTCGGAAAAGCAGTCTAAAATCACTTGTTTCTTTACTCGTTTTCTTTTTTATTCAAATCGTAGCCAAATTAACTTATTTACATAATTCTTTCTGTAATGTGTTCCTTGGTTCAATAGCCTCAGGATTTTTTTAATAATGTCCACACCAAATGTAGTTATAAGGGCTTAAGTATGGCCTTTTTTTAGTGCCGGGAGTGTCCGAGGACAAGTTCGGCTCGCCAGATGCAGGTCTTCTGATTTGACTCCCGTAGGCGACCTGCGCGTCGTGATGAGGATGAAATGATGAAGACGACACATACACCCAGCCCCCGTGTCAGCGAAATTAACCAATTATGGTTAAAATTCCCGACCCCGCCGGGAATCGAACCCGGAACCCCTGTGGCCAAAGGCCAGCACGCTAACCATTTAGCCATGGAGCCGGACAGGGCTTAAGTGAAACTCAGCATTGACTCACATTAGCACTCGTAGTAATAGGAAAAGGCAAACTGCTAATCTAATCAACCGGATAACGATGATTAAGAAAAGTATTGCAATTTTTAGGAATAAATAATGAATATATTCTCATGAAAATGAAAATCCACAGCCTGTTTCCAGTCATTCGACCGGGTCAGGAATGGAATGAATGAAGCCCCCGTCTAGCGGCGGGGAAAGAAAATGTGCCGGGCTGCCGAAGCCTGTCGCACTCCTCTGAGGCAATGATTAATGAAATGAAATTATATTGGAGAGTGTTGCTGGAATGAAAGATGACAGGGAAAACCGGAGTACCCGGAGAAAAACCTGTCCTGCCTCCGCTTTGTCCACCACAAATTTCACATGAAGTGACCGGGATATGAATCACGGTATCCAGCGGTGAGAGGCCGGCGCGCTACCGCCTGAGCCACGGAGGCTTTAATATTATTATATTTACCTAAAATTCGTAGTTCATAATCCTAGGATAGTTTCAATATTGAGTTGCTTTCCTGAAGGGCTGGAACTGTGAATTTTTAACCACCATTATGAACAGGAAAAAATCTGGTCCCTTGGTCCCTTGGTCCCTTGGTCTTCCACTGAGGACAGGTTTTACTGTATTATATTGTTCGAAACATTTTCCTATATTTTTTTTCTTAGCTTACTACTCTATGCATGGGCGCCCGCAGGATCTTTTCCAGGGGGGCACATTAACAATTTTCTTGAATATAAAAACGAATATAACGTCAGCAACATTAAATTGTTTACAGAAACTTCCAGTTATAACATATGCTAGATGACTGTCAGTAATTTCAGTTTATGAAATAATCTGGTATGATATTAAACAATTGAACATCAACATCTTTAGAATTCCAGGGGGGGGGGGCACCTCCGATCTCCAAACTGTGCTGCTCCTCAGTGGAATGTGTTTCAGAGCACTCGGCTACGAAGGCGGATGACATCATTACCTATTCAACTAAGAGTAAATCTCGTGCTACATCTAAAAGGAGCAAAGCAACATAAGCTTCTTAAAAATGGTTCGTCTTCCACGATATTCTGGTCAGTAAGTTGTCATATATCGTTACGCTTCACCTAGTACGTTGTTGTTCGACCTTAGCCTTCTTTACGCTTAAGCCCTCTTTTTTTTTTCTGGTTCCGGTCCTGCGTTTACAACCTGAGAGTTCACAGACAAAGCAAGGGCTACCCTGTGCCGTGTCCGCACCCATGACGGCACGCAAAACAGCAAGTATTCTAGGGGGCTGAATCCCGTGGAAACGGAAGTAGTTCAAGGTCATAAAGTACACCGGAAACGCGTGCTTCTCATCAAGCCATTTGTCACCTTGTAGTGTTGTTTCTTCGACCTTTCTCACTCCCTGCCCAGTAAACTTTCACTTTCAAACTCTCTGAGATGGAACAATCTCCAAAAATCTCTTGTTAGGACGTTAATTATTACAATGGGCAAGTTATATGCATGTACTTATCAAACAACAAGCACCTTCTTTTTTTCTTTTTTCTTTTTTACCTTCCCGGCTAAGTTCGTATTACACCGTTCAATACACAACTGTTATGGAAACGAAATGAGCCACACTTTGTTAATTTGGTGCCACTGAAAACGAAAACATTTACAACATAATTCTAGTTTCCGAATTGCAGCAATTAATTGTAATTACTAAAATCGGATCCCCATTTTTAAGCCGTTGGCAGCACTGCCTGAGCACGTCGTAATTCTCACAGCGTGGTTTGAATTAATGCTAAAGAAGAAGGGGAAAAGAACATGGCAATAATGTTTCGAATGGTTTTCTGGGTGCCTTCAAAGCAGGGAATTTCAAGGAAGTTGTGGATGATCTGATGCACTCATATGAACACTTTCAATGTAATATGCAGAGCTGTAGTCGAGGTTATACGCGGGTATACGCCGTATGCCCTCCAATTACCTCCGCTCTTTAGAGTATGCCTTCTGATTCCTTGCGTATACCTTCTACTTTGATATTTTTAATTTCAAATTTTTGCCATTCTGTCAGCGAGTTTTAACTCACCAGCTACGCTCGTAATCATGAACAAAGGTTCAGTTTGATGAATAACATTATCAGCCATCACTTATTTAAGGTCATCACTGTTCGTTGCTTACGTCTCCAACCTTATGTCCATATATTCAAATGCCTTACCAGTTGACCGATTTAAGCCTGAGAAATGTATGAAGACGTGGCTGCAAAACCACCGTACTGCAACATACATCAATTCAAAGATTTGTTCCGGTGAAAATTGTGATCGCAAATGAAAAGCGGCACCTTGGATTATTTTCTAATAAATAGCTGGAAATAGATCCAGTAGAAAACTGCCGTGTAAGCAAATTAAGATTTTCAAACTCGTGCATTCAAATATAGATTTCTTCTTTGTCATTATAAAATATTTTCTATACGCCTGATTTATGCCAAAGTGAGGGAAGTTTGTTGTAACTTGCTGTGACCCACAAAATTTTAAACGTTAGAGTGGTCTTGTATCCGGAATTTGTCATGCCCTGTCTTAGAGTCCCTGTGAGAATTTTGAGGTAACAGCGCTGGTAATATGTCACTAAATATGCAATCATGCAATCACACCTGTATTTCTTCGCATCAATTTGTGGTGATGTGAGCGAAGAACATGGTGAACGCTTTCACCGAGATATTTCAGTAATGGAGGAAAGGTACAAAGGGAAATGGAGTGCTAAGTGATATTCCTGGTCTGTGAAAAGGGAGGATCCTGCAACACTATACCAGAGACAGTCCAAAAAGGAGAAGTTTTTAAGGTAACTGATATAAAAAGAATATCAGTTTTTAAATCATTACTTACTTACTTACTTACTTACTTACTTACTTACTTACTTACTTACTTACTTACTTACTTACTTACTTACTTACTTACTTACTTACTTACTTACTTACTTACTTACTTACTTACTTACTTACTTACTTACTTACTTACTTACTTACTTACTTACTTACTTACTTACTTACTTACTTACTTACTTACTTACTTACTTACTTACTTACTTACTTACTTACTTACTTACTTACTTACTTACTTACTTACTTACTTACTTACTTACTTACTTACTTACTTACTTACTTACTTACTTACTTACTTACTTACTTACTTACTTACTTACTTACTTACTTACTTACTTACTTACTTACTTACTTACTTACTTACTTACTTACTTACTTACTTACTTACTTACTTACTTACTTACTTACTTACTTACTTACTTACTTACTTACTTACTTACTTACTTACTTACTTACTTACTTACTTACTTACTTACTTACTTACTTACTTACTTACTTACTTACTTACTTACTTACTTACTTACTTACTTACTTACTTACTTACTTACTTACTTACTTACTTACTTACTTACTTACTTACTTACTTACTTACTTACTTACTTACTTACTTACTTACTTACTTACTTACTTACTTACTTACTTACTTACTTACTTACTTACTTACTTACTTACTTACTTACTTACTTACTTACTTACTTACTTACTTACTTACTTACTTACTTACTTACTTACTTACTTACTTACTTACTTACTTACTTACTTACTTACTTACTTACTTACTTACTTACTTACTTACTTACTTACTTACTTACTTACTTACTTACTTACTTACTTACTTACTTACTTACTTACTTACTTACTTACTTACTTACTTACTTACTTACTTACTTACTTACTTACTTACTTACTTACTTACTTACTTACTTACTTACTTACTTACTTACTTACTTACTTACTTACTTACTTACTTACTTACTTACTTACTTACTTACTTACTTACTTACTTACTTACTTACTTACTTACTTACTTACTTACTTACTTACTTACTTACTTACTTACTTACTTACTTACTTACTTACTTACTTACTTACTTACTTACTTACTTACTTACTTACTTACTTACTTACTTACTTACTTACTTACTTACTTACTTACTTACTTACTTACTTACTTACTTACTTACTTACTTACTTACTTACTTACTTACTTACTTACTTACTTACTTACTTACTTACTTACTTACTTACTTACTTACTTACTTACTTACTTACTTACTTACTTACTTACTTACTTACTTACTTACTTACTTACTTACTTACTTACTTACTTACTTACTTACTTACTTACTTACTTACTTACTTACTTACTTACTTACTTACTTACTTACTTACTTACTTACTTACTTACTTACTTACTTACTTACTTACTTACTTACTTACTTACTTACTTACTTACTTACTTACTTACTTACTTACTTACTTACTTACTTACTTACTTACTTACTTACTTACTTACTTACTTACTTACTTACTTACTTACTTACTTACTTACTTACTTACTTACTTACTTACTTACTTACTTACTTACTTACTTACTTACTTACTTACTTACTTACTTACTTACTTACTTACTTACTTACTTACTTACTTACTTACTTACTTACTTACTTACTTACTTACTTACTTACTTACTTACTTACTTACTTACTTACTTACTTACTTACTTACTTACTTACTTACTTACTTACTTACTTACTTACTTACTTACTTACTTACTTACTTACTTACTTACTTACTTACTTACTTACTTACTTACTTACTTACTTACTTACTTACTTACTTACTTACTTACTTACTTACTTACTTACTTACTTACTTACTTACTTACTTACTTACTTACTTACTTACTTACTTACTTACTTACTTACTTACTTACTTACTTACTTACTTACTTACTTACTTACTTACTTACTTACTTACTTACTTACTTACTTACTTACTTACTTACTTACTTACTTACTTACTTACTTACTTACTTACTTACTTACTTACTTACTTACTTACTTACTTACTTACTTACTTACTTACTTACTTACTTACTTACTTACTTACTTACTTACTTACTTACTTACTTACTTACTTACTTACTTACTTACTTACTTACTTACTTACTTACTTACTTACTTACTTACTTACTTACTTACTTACTTACTTACTTACTTACTTACTTACTTACTTACTTACTTACTTACTTACTTACTTACTTACTTACTTACTTACTTACTTACTTACTTACTTACTTACTTACTTACTTACTTACTTACTTACTTACTTACTTACTTACTTACTTACTTACTTACTTACTTACTTACTTACTTACTTACTTACTTACTTACTTACTTACTTACTTACTTACTTACTTACTTACTTACTTACTTACTTACTTACTTACTTACTTACTTACTTACTTACTTACTTACTTACTTACTTACTTACTTACTTACTTACTTACTTACTTACTTACTTACTTACTTACTTACTTACTTACTTACTTACTTACTTACTTACTTACTTACTTACTTACTTACTTACTTACTTACTTACTTACTTACTTACTTACTTACTTACTTACTTACTTACTTACTTACTTACTTACTTACTTACTTACTTACTTACTTACTTACTTACTTACTTACTTACTTACTTACTTACTTACTTACTTACTTACTTACTTACTTACTTACTTACTTACTTACTTACTTACTTACTTACTTACTTACTTACTTACTTACTTACTTACTTACTTACTTACTTACTTACTTACTTACTTACTTACTTACTTACTTACTTACTTACTTACTTACTTACTTACTTACTTACTTACTTACTTACTTACTTACTTACTTACTTACTTACTTACTTACTTACTTACTTACTTACTTACTTACTTACTTACTTACTTACTTACTTACTTACTTACTTACTTACTTACTTACTTACTTACTTACTTACTTACTTACTTACTTACTTACTTACTTACTTACTTACTTACTTACTTACTTACTTACTTACTTACTTACTTACTTACTTACTTACTTACTTACTTACTTACTTACTTACTTACTTACTTACTTACTTACTTACTTACTTACTTACTTACTTACTTACTTACTTACTTACTTACTTACTTACTTACTTACTTACTTACTTACTTACTTACTTACTTACTTACTTACTTACTTACTTACTTACTTACTTACTTACTTACTTACTTACTTACTTACTTACTTACTTACTTACTTACTTACTTACTTACTTACTTACTTACTTACTTACTTACTTACTTACTTACTTACTTACTTACTTACTTACTTACTTACTTACTTACTTACTTACTTACTTACTTACTTACTTACTTACTTACTTACTTACTTACTTACTTACTTACTTACTTACTTACTTACTTACTTACTTACTTACTTACTTACTTACTTACTTACTTACTTACTTACTTACTTACTTACTTACTTACTTACTTACTTACTTACTTACTTACTTACTTACTTACTTACTTACTTACTTACTTACTTACTTACTTACTTACTTACTTACTTACTTACTTACTTACTTACTTACTTACTTACTTACTTACTTACTTACTTACTTACTTACTTACTTACTTACTTACTTACTTACTTACTTACTTACTTACTTACTTACTTACTTACTTACTTACTTGTCGGCGCTACAGTCCTTGTAGGTCCTTGGCCTCCTTTATCACCTGCCTCCATTCATCTCGGTCCTCAGCTTTTCTTCTCCAACGTTTAACTCCTAACTTTCTAATGTCATCCTCAACATCATCAATCCATCTTTTCCTAGGTCTTCCTCTCCTCCTCCTTCCATCAAGTTTCCCTATAAACACCTTTTTAACGGTGCAGGTTTCTGCCATTCTCTGAACATGACCGGCCCACCTAATTCTTCCCCGCTTAATTTTAGTAACAATATCTGTCTGGCCAAACAGTCCTTGCAGCTCTACATTTGTCCTCATTCTCCACCCATCCTGCTCTCTTACTGCACCGAATATCTTTCTCAATATCTTCCTTTCCCACCGTAACAGCCACTGTTCATCTCTGGAGGTCATCATCCAGCATTCTGATCCATACATAACTATTGGTCTTAGTACTGTCGTGTATATTTTAATTTTTGTATTCCTGCTGACATTCCTGGATTTAAACATATTTTGCAAGGCGTAAAAGCATCGGTTTCCACTTGTTATCCTCTCCTGTATTTCCACGGAGGTTTTATTGTCCTCTGTTATTATAGAGCCTAGATATTTGAAAGATGTGACTCTTTGATATTCCTTCCCATTTAATCTTACTGGGGTCCTTCCTCTTACTCCCTCTGTATCTCCCATCTTCATATATTTTGTTTTGTTTATATTCACTTCTAGTCCTAGGTCTCGTGCTTTCTCTTCTAATACTGAGTAGCTCTCTTCAAGAGCTCTTTCATTTCTTGCAATTATTGCTACATCATCAGCATATGCTATCACTTGTACTAATCTGTTCAAAATGGTTCCCCCTGGGTTGATGGGCAATTGACGGATTACTTTTTCCAATGCTAGGTTAAAAAGCAGTGTGGAAAGTACATTTCCCTGTCTTAGTCCTCTCTCCACTAAAAACTCCTCTGACAGATCTTGCTCCACTCTCACCTTGCATACCGTTGTTTTCAAAGTCATTTCTGTTAATCTAATCAATTTCCTTGGGATTCCAAATTCTTTCATAATCTTGTAAATTTTACTCCTATCTAGACTGTCATATGCCTGTTTAAAATCCACATACAGCTGATGTAGCTGTTTGTCATATTCATAAAATTTCTCTAGCACTTGTCGTAATATAAATATCTGATCCAGAGTAGAGCGATGTTTTCTAAAACCTGCTTGGTAATCCCCTAATATTCTTTCCATCCATAATTCCAATCTTAAGGCTAGTACCTTACCAAAAACCGTGTACGTTCCATCCAGCAAGGTGATCCCTCGATAATTTCCACATACTGCCTTATCTCCCTTTTTATGTATTGGGTAAATTATACCCAATGTCCAATCCTTGGGTATTTCCTCCTTTGTCCAAACCTCCTTAATCAATTCATAAACAGCCTTTTCTATTCCCTCTTCCCCATATCTCAACAGCTCTGACTCCATTCCATCTTCACCTGGGGCTCTATTATTCTTTAATGCATTAATTACAGCTTTGACCTCTTCTAAGTCTGGCTGTTTTACTGATTCCTCTTTCAATTCTCTTTTTTCCCCATCAACATTTATATTTTCCTCCTCTCTATCATCTTCATTATTTCCATTGAGTAACTCGTAAAAATACTCCTGCCATCTTCCAAGCACTTTGCTTTTATCACCCAGATGGTTTCCATCTTTATCCTTGAAGAAAACAGCTCTTGGTTGAAATCCTCTCTTAAGGTCTTTTGTTCTTTCATAGAACTTTCGTACCTCGTTTCTATCCATCATTTCATCCAGTTCTTCGATTCTCTTTCTTTCAAAAGCTCTTTTCTTATATCTACATATCTTATCTGCTCTTCTTCGTTTCTCTCTATACTCTTCTACTGTTTGTCTTGTTCTCCTTTGAAGCATTCTGTTCCTAGCATCATTCCTCTCTTGGATTAATGTTGAACATTCCTCATCAAACCATTCTGCTCTCTTTACCAATTTCTTCTTTCCCAGGGTACTATCTGCAACTTCACTGATAGTTGTTTTCAGTATCTCCCATTTATCTTCCACGTCTCCTTTCTCCTATAATTCCCTTTTTATTTCCAAAGACTCAGCGATTTTCTTTTTGTATTTCTCTTGCAATTCCTCATTTTTTAGACCTTCAATATTGTGCTTTGCCTTTCTTGTTACTTTTTCCGTTCTTGCCAAATCTATTTTTTGTCTGTACTTGACTCTAACAAGATAGTGGTCTTTATCTGCATCAGTCTATGATAACATGGTCTATTTGATTTCTTGTCACACCATCTGGTGAAATCCAGGTCTCCTTGTGAATGTTTTTCCTAGGATGCCAAGTACTTTTAATTATCATCTGCTTTCCACTCACAAAATCAATCAACCTCAATCCGTTATCATTACTTACTTCATGCAGGCTTTCTTTCCCTACTAAGTGTTTGTACACCTCTTCTCTTCCAATTTTTGCATTTAAATCTCCAAGGATAATTTTCACATCATGCCTTTGAACTTCATTAATTTCTTCCTCCAGTTTAGTATAAAATGCATCTTTCTTCTCATCTTCTGCCTCCTCAATAGGGGCGTACACACAAAACACAGTTACGTTGAAGAATTTTGCCCTAATTCTCACAGAGCACATCCTATCATTGATTGGAGTAAAGTTGATCACGCTTTGCTTTACCGACTTATGAATGAGGAATCCTGTGCCATTACTGCCTGCTTTTTCTCCACTGTACATCAAGATATGTTGTCCAGACATCATCATCCCTTGCCCTTTCCATCTCAGTTCCTGTAGAGCTGCTATTTTCACTCCAGACTTATCCATTTCATTCCTTAATTCTTTCAACTTGCCAGGTCTCTTCAATGTCTTAACATTCCACGTTGCTAATATAATATCCTTTTTCCTTCTCTTTAGCCGTTTTTCTCGCCGGTTCGTCACCAAGTTTTCCAGTTCTGCTTTATTCATTCTTAGGTATCCGTAACAGTTTTTTTTTTACGAGGTAGGGGAGTTAACCCTACGCTCAACCCCCAACCTGGAGGACCAGGGTACCACTCTTAGTCTGGATCATCACCTTAGACCTGTCCGGCTTGGGTGGCCCTACCAGGAGCAGATGTTCCCGCCGGCATAGTTCTAAAGATCATTTGACCACGCAAGCCTCCAATAAACACCTGGCAAAATATATTTTGCCTTCGTCAAGGTGGTGATACCTTCGGGAGGCTCTTGCAAGATACAAGTAAAAATATCATTATCTCAAACATTTAAGTATATCAATAAGTTTAACCTTCTTTTTCAAATTCTGTGGCCAAGTAAATCATAAAGAAATCATATTCTCTTCAATACATTTACTTCAATGTTAAAAACGTTAACTTACGCTCGCATCGACCCTTCTACTGCATTGCTTCCTCGTCATTATTACACAAACTTTCACCTGTTACAAGAATGGGTGAATAATTTAACAGAACTATAATATAATTGCAGGCACCTGTTTGAGGTGAACATTTTTACATAATTTAGTCATTTTTTAAGTTATTTCATTATATTTTTCACTGTTTATATATCATTCAGTCAATAATTTCGCTATATTTTATTTCCATTTTCAGCAATAAAAGCTAAACAAAAAGATAGTTGACAGCATACTTGCAGTAAAAAATCATGTCTTATTTTTACATATGTGTATGCCTTTGTTGGCGAGATGTAGTGTTTACAGTGCACTATGTCTTCTGGTATGGGTTAGAAAAAATTCGTTACTTTCATAGATCTGTCCCAGTCTCATCCTTGGCTTTGACAATGTGAAAGTGACCGAGATATGAGCGATGCTAGTAATACCATTTCTTGTGCAGCCAGTCCCTGTTATGAATGGTGTGAAAATATCGCTCATAGGGTCGGTTGGTGTATGCATTTCAGTGGGCTTGGTAGTGCACCCGTCCACCTCCCGAGTCCCAGACTAGCATTTATCTCAGAGGTGTCGGTTCATTATTTAAGTCATCAAATATATATATAACGGCATAATAGAACACGGGGATGAACGGAGCAATTTAAAATTAAAATGGGGAAGGCTCGATTGTAACTTGAATTTAAGGACTCCATGATAGGACTAGGAAGTGACTGTTACTTTAAAAAGGGCATCATCTAACTACAATAAAAAGATTATGAGAGTGGTTTCCTTTGAAATAATTTGCCAAAAGGGGCGGTTTATTACGCCATCTGACGTATGAAACTTTGATACATTTGGCAACGACATTTAAATTTCCACACATGTTACATACACAAATCACTTGCCATACCGCAAGTGGTATCAATATCTTGCTGGGTTGCTTCTGAAATAAAATGACATTTTGGAGGTATAATTTACGGATCGATTCCATTTGAATCGAACCGTTGTTCAAAGATATAGCTTCCTTCTATCGGGAGCCCGAGCATAACCCATATTACGGTCGGCTTCCCGATTTAACTAAGATGACGTACTCCGGCTATATACATTTTTCCGAGACCGGTGCTCGGACTGGGTAATGTTTCTCGTGAAATGCGAAAACTGGATTCCACGGACAGTTCCTATCTTACGATATCCAGCTGATGCCATACCACTGAATCAGCATTTATATTTATTTACATGTGATTTGAAATGTTGCAAAGTAGCCTCAACAGACTACTGACACAGGTGAGATAACGAGAAGCGGTTGGGAAATACCGTGGCAATGACCCCCCTCGCATCGCGAGCGAAGTAAACAAACACGCCAAGTATGACTGTAACATCATCCCATACGGAAACCGTACAATAACGAGGTAAACAAAATGATTCTAAATTCTCATTCTCATTATTCAACATACGAATAGAGGGATGTTGCCACCAAACAATTTAATCCACGATCGTCAGAATATTCATGAAATTATTATTATTATAATTATTATTATGATTATTATTATCGACGGTTCCTGGCACTGTCACGTTTGATTAATATCGTCATTATTATGCGGGATGCAAACACAAATCGTTATTACTGTTATTATTATTATATCCCTCTTGTGATTATTATTATTATTAATGAATAGGTGACTCAAGATTTTATTATTATTATTCACGTCACTTAAGAGGTTATTATTATTAATGGACCGGTCACTTCCGCCAAAATATATACAGATATCGGTCGCAATTACAAATATTTCACTGATCAACCAACGACATCATTACTGTTATTATTATGACAATTATTATTAATCTGACCGCGATGATTTAACATCGTCCTTACATTATTATTATTATTATCGGTTGCATATTATCATTTAGATTCCCGTTTAACATCTTTATCAACGCTCATTTAATTAAGGCGGTCCAATCCTTTATCTGCAATATTTATTATTATTATTATCACGACATCATGATTATCCTCGCTCGGCATTACAATGAATACAATATACGACCATTTATGTGGAATCTGAACTCTCATTATCCTTAGATCCGTTGTATCTCAACGAACAGCTGTGCAGTCTATTTATTTCGTACATGCTGTCACGGGTTCGAATGCTACCCGCTGCGTAACTCAGTATTTCTCTGTGACACTGCCCGTACATTTTACACTCATATCAATATCCTAAGTGTCTCTCGTACGGAATTTATTTTCCTCTCTATCTCAATATTCCTTGATTCATTTATTTCTCACAGAATTATCAACTGACTTATTTATTCATTTCTGACATCGTACGACCTTTTATTATCTGACTGCAGATTCTCTCACATTTTCGATCTCATTTTGATCTACGCCTTAGTTCATTCTCCACAAATAATCGTAACATCTTGAAATTATATTTACCAAAATTTGACAATCATGGTTTCGTAATATTAGTCCTACGTGTTCCGGCTAATGAATCGCAACTTTAAGACACGACATTTATACGTAAAAAATATTGGACCGTAATTTAAACCACACGTTCATAACATGTACGGATTATTAGCACCGATCTACATTTCAATATTATTAATTGATCAAATTAAATTACCACGCACTTTAATTCCGAATTAAAAACGACCTCCCGTCATTAAATAATTCCCAATAAACTCAACACCTGATCACATAAATTTATTATTACGCACTGCTCACTAAATATTCCAATATCACATGAATTATTATTATATCCAAATTATATAAAAAAATATCTTCTTCAAAAAAAGTAGTTATATTATTTATTTATTATTATTATTAATAAAAAAAATAATTTCGTCTGTTACACGGTAGTCCACTCGTAATGTTTAACGCATAACCCCTTTCACAAACTCGATTTATTCTGGCACTAAACACTCCAGATATGATTTACTTTGAATATTATATTAATCGCATCTCACAAATTTAACAACTTCAGTATGAAATATGACCATATTAATTACAACAAAACACAACTGGTATGGCGAAGCTGGATTTTCCTTCCATGTCATTACATAGCTCGTTAAAATTATAAAACAGAAAACACATATCGGGTCTTATTTAACTACCATAACCAAAATCAAACGTAAAGAAAATTATTGACTACAAGAAATATGAATGCATGCATGACTTAACGTACTACACTATATATACAAATTTACATCTCCAACAAACTGAATACATAAAAGACCCGATTATTTACATTATTATTATTTACTACTGTCCGTGCTACAAATTTAGGATGGGGTCGTTAAGCGACCCATCTTGTTACAGAAGGTAACCAAGTATAATCAAGTTATTCCCATTTTTCCCATCACGATAACATTTCCCAAATATTATTTACAGTTTAGTACTCATCTTAGTTATCGGTATTCCATTACAGCTTTGCAGATGAGAGGCTCCTCCGGCCCATCTCTGCGTTTTACTCCTCCATTCTTGATGGCGTAGTTCCACAACAGATTTCCTGGCACATTACCATTTTACACTGATATCTTGATTACCACAAACCTTCACCATTTACAACGTTAACACTGAATACTTTAACTTGGATACAACAAATTACTATCCTAGACCCAAGAATTTAATATTTACACTATTTAATCTTCGTCCAACTACCGCACACTGGACCTGGACACGTACGACGAGGTATCAACTTTTACGCCCGTCGCGATACGCCTGTTTCGTACGGCACTCTTGACATGTTCATGACATCGGTTCGATCTAGCAAAGTACAGGCTACTACTTCCTTAAAGTACTGTTCGTCACACAGTCTATTATGTACGTACTTATTTGATATAATTTATACTACTCCCTTGCAGTGCAATTACTTCACGTCACTGATATTCATAAATGACAAACACTGTCCTACGTTAACTATTTCTAGTTCATTTTGCTTGAGCGCGATCACATTTTACAAACACTGGCGGATGCTCGCGCCATTAAATGACTGTACGTCCGTAGAATTCTAAGTTATCGGCGACCAACAGTTCAGCTCCCGATATTCAGTTCAAGTGTACCGCGACCGTCAATTCAGCTCCCGAGATTCACTTCAAGTGTGCTGGCGAGGATCCCTTGCCCCGTATATATGGATGAAGCCTTTTTCCCGCGGATTCGTTGACGTCATACCCCTTAGGGAGGGGGTGGATTTTTAATATCGGTACTTGCACTCCGAATTGGAAGTTAAAATTTACATCAAATCAATCCACTCCGCTAGCATATCTGCTGGATTAAATATGAACTCCTGGTGATCACAGATTTAGGAGATACGGGTGGATTTAGCTCCTCACATTTCGCGCCTTCGTAAGCGTCCCTGACAACGTGGTCTTCTTTCAGCCAATGACATTCAAGCTGTCTGGTTTCCAAGAAATCCAGCCTTCAATTTATTTAATTTGCCAATAATTATTGATTATTTTTCCATGCGTGACATCTAATAAATTCATTACATCCATCCGCGTACTCACAATAATTTATTACTGAATACTTTCGTAGTTACGAAAATATTTCATCCATCATTCCTTAAGATGGTATCCCTGAGCCTTCCATTAAATTTTTACGATTGGCCGGCAAGCGGTCACGTGATTTAACTCTCCACCTGCTCGAACTTAGGCCAGCGAACGTACACGCGGCCGCTGTAATTTTCCACGAGGTCACGGACTTTCCGTCCTGCCAAAAATATCCCAAGGTATTACTCATGTTGTGAGTTTCCTTTGTATGACTCTCCCCCTTCCTCTTTCTGACCAAGACTTATTTGTGGACTCTGTATTTCCTTGTTCGCCAACTAATGAGATTCCCTGCTGTGAAGTAGCTAAAAGTTGTCGTGTTGAGCTAATCCGTCAGGCTCCAGTCTGTCGTCCTTCCTTCGCTCCGATTTTGACATTACATAAACGAAATATTTTCAACTACACTTCTGTATTTCAATAAATGTACCATATATTATTTTACCGATCAAATCATGACTGACTATGGGCCTAAGTCACTCGGGTTCAGTAGACTGATATGTAATAGCAACGGCTGGCTCGGTGAGGAAAGCAACGGGAAACTACCTTACTCCTCATTTCCCTAGTACGCCTGTTCAGTGATGCCTAGGCCATCTATGACAGCTGATGGCGGAGCTGTTGAGGATCCAACCAGCCTTAGGGCTGACGGCTGACCATACCCCCATTCAAGAAAAATTATAGCTGAAAACGCACATTACATAATTATATCAAAGCATGGATGTTTGGAAAAATTTCATCCTGCCACTTAAACAAGTAGGATCGAGCTTACGTATACATTTACACACCAGTCTGTAAAAGATAGAGATACTACTGTATGAGTTCCATACTTCTGGAAGTCAGAGCTCCTCTTCTGTCAGATATGATTCTTTTTTCGTTTTGCCCGACTAAAGATTGCGACTGAACATATTTTAGCTGATGTCGTTGACTTTTTCTTCTTCTCCCAAAATCTCTTCATCATCTCGCTGTGGCTTTTCTTGCGATCTTTTGACCAGGCTTTGTTGACGGTAGTGTTTGGTGTGCAAAGCGGTTATTGTCGGCTGATTTTCTGAACTTAGATCTATCTAATACAGTGTCATCTGTGATGCCTATTGTCTGAAGAGCTAAATAATAATAATGCTAATTGCTTTACGTCCCACTAACTACTCTTTTACGGTTTTCGGAGACGCCGAGGTGCCGGAATTTAGTCCCGCAGCACCTTCAAATACCACCGGACTGAACCAGGATCGAACCTGCCACGTTGGGGTCAGAAGGCCAGCGCCACTCAACCCGGCTTTCTGAAGATCTTTTCCAACTTCGAGCAGCCAGCTGTTTTTACTTTCATTGATAGGGCAAGCTTCAGAATTCTTTTGGTCAATCTCTAATAACTCAGCTCACGAGATTTCCTTATCATCCAGATTCCTCCTGTACAGATGGTCCAAAAATTTTCCTTCAGATTTCTCTCACTTGCTTTTCTACAACTTGAATCAATTGCCTGCCCCCAATGATCAGTGTATCAAATGTATGTAGCGCTTCAGGCTTAATTATAGAGTTGCAATATCTTCATTTTGCATTTCGGAATATGGATTTTTTATTATGCTCTTTGTAGTTTAGAGATTTTTTTTTTTTTTTTTTTGGCTTCACGATTCAGTCCTGAAGGCTGGACGACTTCTCCCAGGTATTTGAATTTATACACTTGCGGTATTCTGTATTATTGGATTTTTATTGGTTGTCCATCTTGGTACCGTAGTGATCCTTCCATGCAGTGAGATTTGGAGTCCTGTTCTGCAAGCAATTTCATGGAGTTTCATCCGATTCAATAGCTTCCTGTCTGTTATTGGACGACACTGCTAAGTCATCAGTGAAGGCCAAATACTGTAAGTTTTGTTTTCACGATATTATATTACACCACGTTGAAAATGACCTCTCACAATCAACGTTACTTACTGAGATACATAAAGCCTTCGCCGCAGCTTTCACAGAATGCCCATATTCTGACATCAGTATCACATCAATATACACTGACTGACAGAGCAAATGCAACACCAAGAAGGAGTGGTCAGAACTTTATGCCAATTGCAGGGTAGACTGACGTCACTGAGGTATGCTCATGATGTGAAATGCGCCGCTGTGCTGCGCACGTAGCGAACG